>NC_064921.1:379399201-380031701 GCF_023897955.1 Schistocerca gregaria | reverse complement strand
TGGCCTTGATTTTGGTTGGCCAAGGGGATGAGGCCATCTTTTCTAAGCACATGACCCAAAAAATGCACCTTCGGGGTGAAAAAACTGTGCTTTTCCAACTTGCAACAAGGGCTATTTTACAGGAGGCTGTGGAAAACTGACTGAAAGTTTTGTAAATGCTCCTCTGGAGGATGGCCCGTTACCCAGAATTTACCAAAATGATCGATGCAACACGGAATGTCCTGAATCAACCACTTCAAATACCATTCGTAAATTCCCAGCTCAGACAAGATTTCTAAAGGCAAAAAATTAAACTGATAAAGCTCAGAGGGGCTGTTGATGACCGAGAATATCTGAGAGACGACGTGCAGCAACAGCAACAGCTAGGCATCATGCAAGACAAAATGTGAGAGATAATCCCCCTCTTGTGACAACGGGACCAACAACTCCGTTCACCGTAGAATCTGATATGACTCCTCAACACATTGTGCATCGACCAACAGTTCAACATCACCACAAAGGTGCATGGCCCCATTGGACTTCCTGAATCACTACCAAAGGGGTGGCCATCTAACTTGAAGTATGAGAAAGGATGCCATGATTTGCTAAAGCTGCAAGTCAACATTTACTTTGTTGTTCATGGTAAAGGGAATGGGGCAGGGATGATAATTTGGGTACCACTGACAGCTTGAGAGAAATGTGCCTCAAAATTTTCTACACTCCCCAGGGTATTAAACAGAGGGCTGTAGGACTGCAGTAAGGAGTTCAAATTATGAAGCAGAACAGATTGAGACACTTATACGCACTTCGTCAATTATCTGGAAACCAAAAAGAGAGAATGTGTCGAGCCCAAAGATATTTTGTGCCAGCAGTGAATTGACCACTAACAAGGTAAGTTGTTGTTTCACTCTCTTATGACACGCAGAGGTGGACAATTGTTCCTGCAAGGGAATACACTGTTTACCATAAGACACAACCTGATGGAGTGGCTATTGCAATCCCAGGCACTCAGAGAGCCTATACGTATCTAAATTAATTAGGCTGACTGTCACTCTCATGCCTACCTGAAATTTGACCAGCCACCCATCCACTACCAGCATCAATAAAATATGCCAGGCCTTCATGTGCAGGACATCAGAGACAGCCCTGGAGCCCATTGAAAACATCAGGGCATCCAATGTCTGACTCGTTGCTCATCGACTACTATCAGAGTTGTCAAATGACTTAACTGCTGGCGTACCCAACACACAGCCTCCCTGTGTATTGGGTACATGCAACAAATGGCAGTTGTGCAGGATAATTGGTTTACCCATTGAGTGGACGGAGAATGACACCGTTGGCAGGAATTGACACTGAGTGCCATAAACCTGTAAATCTCGGCAGTCAGGGAAGGGCAGCAACGCAATGCCACCATGTTGGAATCGACAACTGCAGCAACACTCGGCAACTCGATGGGAGGTGAGGCCACTGGGGATATCCCTTGAGTCACTGGGGCTGTCTACCATTGCACACCCAATTGAACTACTTGCCAATTATCAGAAAGGACACACCTTGGCACTGCCATAAGTTAATTCAATTCTGTGGTTTGGGCAGCTTCAGCTGAAGAAGGGTTGGACAAGGTCAGTAACCTCGTCTGAACCTTGCGATCAGGAGCTAACTGAAAATAACATTCCAATCAGCAAGTCTGCACAATACATTGCACATTTAGGACACTCAAAATGACACTTCCACGAGAGGTCCTGCACATCGACAATCCAGGCTGCATATAACTGCCCAGAGCTCATGTGGTGCTGGCTAAACTGCAACTGCACTGCCACCAAATGGGTTTTATACCCACAATACTGCATACCAACCAACAAAGCTCATAAAATGGAAGTGCCTCAGGCTCATTGTAGGGCTTCAAATTTTGGACGACTTCATATAAACCTGTGGCATTGGACTACAACCAGGCAGTCTCATCAACTGGTTCAACAATACACCTTACCTGGCAATGCAGCAAGAACTGGTGCAGAAAATGGAACAGCGGGCACCTGCCCACACCCTCTTCACCACCATTGGCGAGGAAAGGGCACAAAACAAGTCTCAATTCCAGTATTCATAGCCTGCATCTGCCTGTTCTTTGACTGAACTGTTCCTGCCAGCGTTTTAGAATACTTCACAGACTGATGGTGGTTAATTACTAACCAGAGAACAGCCCTCTGTAAGAGGGGAATGAACTCACCGTGTCAGTCAAAATGCAGAAAGCAGTGCCCAAATCCAAGTAGAGACTAGCACGGAAAAAACTCTGCATGCAGCTGCCGTGGACTGCTAACAACTAAGTGCTCAGCACAACACATGGCGTGGCATGCTATATGAGGTCCACAGTGGCCGAACTCTAAGCACTGCCCCACCCAGCCTACTGCTGTTCGCAGATCAACACTTCCACCAACAAGTCTGCTCTTACTATGTGTCACGTGCACACTCTGTGTCAGGTTTCCACACAGTCCCACTGTGCTACCCGTGCCAGCTCATCTGCATTCTTTGTGATGCCCACTGGCAGGGATACCAAACAATTTTTTTTGAAGTTATATCTCAACTTCAAATGTCAGTTTCACATTCAGTAACTACCAAGTGACACATACTACTATCCCCCTTTCCCATCCCCTTTTATTATGTCATTTTTCTCTCTCATCCACTCCTACTGAAATGTGCTGCAGTTTCGTCAGTTTGTGTTATCTTGCTGTCCTCACCACCTTTGTATATTTCAAATCTTATTTGAAACTTTAAATCATCAGATATATTAATTGCTGTTAATATATTATACCAATATGTATGGGACACCTTAATAGTTTTTATTATTTCCATGCTATTTTAACGTATAAAAACAGTATAAATTATTCTTAAGTGGAAAGCCTACACACAGTATTGTCAGGTGCCTTTGAAAATACATTCACTATCAGTTACTAATGCAACTATGTGATACTATACTGTCACTTCCCTTAAGGGCAGATGAATAGGATATGTAGGTGAACACTTACATATTCCGTCACTAATGGAAGAAAATATACAGTCAAGAGTGTTAGTTTGTGGTTCAGTTCACAATAAAGTTAATGCTCTGTATAACTGATAAGACTGCTACGTCAGAATTTCTGTGTCATTTACAACTACAGTTTGATTGTGATTGGTATTACTTTCCTGTTTGTAATAGAGTATTCATCAAGAAGAATGAGCAAATTTACACATTTGAATTAACATTACACACTACTCTTCTACTGGTACCCTTCCTTTATCTTCTCCCTGTTTTTTAATTCATTGTATCATCTTCAACCCAGTCCACAGTGAACACCCTTCTCCACCTTCCCGTGTGCCACAGAAAAAGACTTGAGTTGTACACTCTCTCTCTCTCTCTCTCTCTCTCTCTCTCTCTCTCTCTCTCTCTCTCTCTCTCTTTTTTTTTACAGGTGGCTGCTCTGTGGTATGAAGTGTACAAGGGTAGTTCGAAAAGTTTTCGGAGTGGAATAGGAAAAAGCACTTAAATCGCTGAAACACTTTTATTTTTCAATGTAGTCTCTTTGTTGATTATTGCACTTGGTGCAATGATGTTCCAGTGCCTTGATCCCATCTTGAAAATTACTTTCTTCCAGGCCTAAAATAGTTGTAAAATCTGGCCATCAGTTCTTTGTTTAAAGTGAATCTTCGCCCATCAAGAAACATTTTCATCTTTGGGAAGAAATTAAATCCTGATAGAGCCATGTCAGGTGAATAAAGCGGGTGTGGCAATAATTCATACCTTAGTTTGTGTAATTTTACCATGGCGATTGCACATGTGTGCCAGCGCGCATTGTCATGATGGAAGATGATTTTTTTTCCTTGGTAAACATGGTCTTTTTTCGCATATCATTTCTTGCAGTTTTGTCCCAAAGGTTAGCATAATATTCTCCAGTAATTGTTTGCCCAGTGGGGAGATAATCTACAAACAGAATCCCCTTCGCATCCCAGAACACTGATGCCATGACCTTCCCCACCAAAGAAATTGTCTTTGCTTTCTTTGGTGGCAGAGAATCAGCATGTTTTCACTTCTTTGACTGTTGTTTTGTCTTTGGGGTATAGTAGTGCACCCAAGTCTTATCTGTTGCCACAAACCAGTGCAAAAAAATCTTGTTCTTTTCTCCTGAAATGGGTCCAACATTGTTCCGAAATGTCCATTCGCATTCGTTTTTAATCCAGCATTGAGTCATGGCATCTGTCTTGCAGATAATTTTTTCATTTCTAATTCTTCAGTTAAAATGTGGTATACCCTTTCAGATGACATCTGGCAAGTGTGAGCAATTTCTTGCACTTTCAATCAGCAATCCTCCATGACCAACTTTTGCAATGATTTCTGGTGTAGTGACACATCTTAGATGACCACAGCACAGATCATCTAAGCTCTCCCAACGTAATTTAAATTCATTTGTCCATGTGGCAACAGTTGAATATAAAGGAACAGTCCCTGTGTATTCTGCAAATTGGCATGAATGTCCTTTGATTCATACCTTTCTTTACGAAGTACTTAATCACTGCTTGAAACGCAGTTTTTTTTTTAATTTTCTTATTTATTTTCTATCTTTGCACATCACTGCATGGGAACAACAGAGCCGTGTCACTCCCACAGCTCTTTTCCAAGACCACTGATGTGGGACGTGTTTACAGGCAACAGTCCAATGAATATCACATGAACAACTCGTTGCACTAGTGCTGACCTCTCGTGGTAATTCCGAGAACTTTTCAAACCACCCTTGTAACATTTCCCAGTTTGGTGGTGTTTTTTTTTTCCTACCAATTGTTTACTAAAAGTACCAGGTGGTGTTGGCATGTACTCTTTATTTTCCTCTCCTATTGTGTATGTTGTTACAAGCAATGAGAATTTTCTTCACAGGTTTGTGACTCAGAATTTGTTTTTAAACTTTATGTGACAGTATAAGTGTGAAATTTTAAGGTTATATTTATTTTAACTTATTCTTCGTATAATTCTCATGAACCTTCACATATATTTTTAAGCAAGTTACAAATTTAATCCTGTTTAGCAACCATTTTTTGTCAATCAAAATTCTCTCTCTCTCTCTCTCTCTCTCTCTCTCTCTCTCTCTGTGCGTGGTGCGTGGGCGTGTGCGCGCGCGCACAGGCACATGCATGGGAGTAGGTGCATGCACTTACTAATTGCTTTATCTTGTATCCAGGAATATATGGTGCTGGTTGCCTCATGACAGAGGGATGCCGTGGTGAAGGTGGCTACCTAATCAACAGTGAAGGAGAGCGATTCATGGAACGTTATGCACCAGTTGCTAAAGACTTAGCATCACGTGATGTTGTCAGTCGATCTATGACAATGGAGATTCGAGAAGGGAGGTACGGCAACACCCTTTATAATTGCCTTCCCAGTTTAAATCAAATTGTCTAAGTTCTTTTAACAATTTTTACTTAATAATTTTGCCACAAATGTAGTAGTTCTTTCATACTATAAAGTGCTTTTGGCATCCCTGACCATTGAACAACTAGATCAATGCCTTTAAGGAATTTGTTATTTCCATCAAAAATATCCATTAGTGAAGCTGGCAATTCTGTCATACAATAGATGTATAAGAAACACAAGAAGTGAACAACTAATGTATAAGAAATAAGAGAGGCCATTCTGCATTTGATCTAGTCTCTCCAGTCTGCATGTTCAATTTTCAGTTGTTCCCTTGTCACTGATACACAGTGCTTTGTCCTCAAGTACTCCTGCGAGTTACTGAATTGGTAGGAGATATTAATTTTCTTTGTTGATGCAGAGGTTGTGGCCCAGAGAAGGACCATGTACTGCTGCAGCTTCATCACCTGCCACCTGAGCAACTTGCTACAAGGCTGCCCGGCATTTCAGAGACAGCCATGATATTTGCTGGCGTTGACGTCACTCGAGAACCTATACCTGTTTTGCCCACAGTGCATTACAACATGGGAGGTGTACCAACAAATTACAAAGGTCAAGTCATTGTGAACAGGTAAGTTATTTGACATTTACTTACATCTATTCTTGTGATTGTTCAAAGTGGGATATACGCAAAATGACAGTATTTTCCTATCTGTTATTCCAGTTTAGACTGATATTTAAATGTAGTTGATATGAAATGTTTGCAGTTTTTTAAACTGTTTATCATGCTAATATTTAAAATGAATTCCTTTTAGTCCTTCCTTCATTCCTTCCTTTTAGGTTCAGTTTATCCAGCTAATGCCAGGTTGGGGTTGGTATGGTACATCCCCAATTTTTGCAGAGAGAAACTGTACCGAACGTGAGCTTTTACTTTGAAGGGGTTTCCACTTTCAAAGGTATTTTAAAGCTACTGCCACCATCCCCACATTCTCTGACAGGGTTCCATGTACCTCTTCTGTTTGCATCTAGTGTAATCACACAGCCAAATTGTGTGCACATCATGTATCTCAGGTAGGATGTGGGAACCAGCTTCTTAGTTACCGTGGTTGATTTGGAAAACCACCTAAAATTACCTTCCTAGCTGGCAGTAACTGATACCACCTTGTGCAAATGTTCTATTAGCCTTTTATAAAACAGCAAATGAACTACCTTTAGGAATAAATTATAGGAGACTATATTTACTTTCTCATCAGTTACTTTCCTATCAAAGAGAGGGGGAAGGTTTGCGCATCTGTTCACAGATTATGATTAGATAAACTGTTGCATATTAAAGAAGTGGAAGGTATATTTCTTGTGCCTAAACAACTGGTAATAAATAGACTGAACTGAATGTAGTGTAGTAATAGTTTCTTTTATACATCAAGAGGTAATTAACGTTTCTTGTTATAAATCTCTAACAGGGCTGAATTACTTACATTGGTGGTCAGTTAGCTACAGTATATTTGTATGTTGTGTTGACTATCTGTGTTAACTGGAACTAGCTAATTAACATAAAAGTGTGGTGTGCCCTATCATTCTTTTTTAGTACTTAATAATTATTTCTCATTTGCAACCAGTATACTTGATTTTTTTAAGGTAAATGTTATCGGATGTGGACTCTGTGTGTGTGTGTGTGTGTGTGTGTGTGTGTGTGTGTGTGTGTGTGTGTGTGTGTGTTTCTTTTGTTGTGTATCTACCAGTGCTTTCCCGTTTGGTAAGTCACTGCATCTTTTTTAAATATATTTTTCCCATGTGGAATGTTTCTGTTATATAATGCAAGAATGGGATTTTACCATAATAAAATGTAAGTTAATATCAAGTAGTGGAAAGTCCAAGTTGGAATGACGACGATATTATGAAAAGGGTTGATTGCTGCACACCATGGAGACAGGCACGACAAAAAGACTGTTACATATAAACTTTCAGCCAGAGCCTTCTTCAGAAAAGGAAAAAAACATACACACACATTCACACCAGCAAGGATACCTCACATAAACATAACCACTATCTCCAGCGGCTCCAGCCTGAATGCAACTGAAACAGGAGCAAAAGTCCGGGGTGGGGCAGGGAAGGGGGTAGGGGGTGGTTTACAGGTGGGGAAGAGGAATCGGCACTGCCTAATGGAGTGTACAGGTACTGTAGATGGAAGAAGAGGGCTGCCAGGCATAGCATTGGGAGGCTGGGTAGAGGGACAGCACGGAGCAGAGAGGAGGAAAAGAATGTTGAGTGGGGAAGTGAATCGGAAGGAGCTTACAGAACAGATGGCTGCCTCTCTGTGTAACATTGTCTTCATCATGCCTGTCTAAAACTTGGCATATAATCTTCATAGTGAGTAGCAGTCTAGCCTTTTTCATAACACTGTAAACTGTCAGAAATTAATGTAGACAGGGTGTACACATCCTCGAAAAAATTGTGGATTTTTCATCTGGAGATATCTGGGAATTTTTGTTTCTGTTTTCAGTTAAATTTTTGTAATTTTGAATGGTGAGAACAGATATTCCAAAAAAGAATTTTACTGTAGCCTGCTACTGCAGAAACTACTCCAGTAATAAAACGTAAATGAGAAAATAACACAAAAATAAAACTTTACTTCCAAAGAAAACATGTGATTTACAATAACAAAACATAGTGGACGCACAGGCGTATCCTAACAGAAAAATGTGCCAAAGACTATGCAGTACTTCACACCAAGAAACTGCTTACAATGCTTCTTTCTCATGGGCTTAGTTTCAATGAGCGTGACATCACAAGTGTTTACATTTCCAAGAGATCCCAAGAAAAATTGTTAGTTGTGATTTGAGAAGCATTACTTTCAAAGTTACTTTCCTTGTATGCAAAATGAATGATGTTATGTGTGAGAATGTGTGATGAATTTCTTAAATCATGCAGGTTGGACTCTCATCCAAAACATAACAGTGAGGAACAGCAACTTAGAAAATTTTCAGGCCCAGAAGACCAGTCACTTATGCCATTACTTACTATTTTACTGGCACATGTGTGTTTGATGGACCTTAAAGAGTAACACCCACTAAAAAAAGACTAGTTTAAAGATTAGTTTCTCATAGTATTTTAGTTCTTTTATAGATTGCAAATTATGTAACATTGAAGGTGAAAAGAATAATTAGCCTTCAAAACAAGTGCGAAATTAGTTTTTGAACAATTTCACACATAATTGGCTCCTCTCTGGAAAAGCTGAAGTGTTCAATGGAACATGCATTCAGCCAGGTAACCCACGGAATTTAGAATCATGCTTGTCAGAAATTTTTAACTTCTACAATTTAAGCTGTGCACTTAGGATCATGCCTAACCACACCCTCAAAAAGAAATGGTGACCAATATTATGTGCTGTAGCTATACTGCATGTATATAAATTGAAACCATTAATTTTTTGTTTGCACTACTTAACAGTGATGTTGCTATTGGCTGACTAAATCACGCATCCAATGCCCTGAATGTTTGCTGTCATTGGCTGGTGAGTTTTACAGCTCTGAGGGAAAGTATATTGCCATTTAACATGCAAAAAAAAGTTTTCACTACGGTACAGTGTATTTTCACGTGAGAAAAAGTGTATTTTTAACTTAGAAATAGGGAAAATCTAGAAATTTTTCTTCCTTGGTCACATATACACCCTGAGAGGGTAGCTGTAGGAAGCTTTTGATCTGAGGCTTAAACATCACATTTCTCATTTATTTTGAGAAATTGTCAAAATCGAAATGGGAATAATAGTTCCCATATTTCTGTACTACACAGGTTGAGCAACTGCAAAAATAACAAAAATAAGCACCCTCCCCCCCCCCTTCCCCCAAAAAAACACACACACACACACACACACACACACACACACACACACACACACACACAGAGAGAGAGAGAGAGAGAGAGAGAGAGAGAGAGAGAGAGAGAGAGAGAGAGAGGGGGGGGGGGGGGGGGGGGGAAGAAAGAGAGAGAGAGAGAGAGAGAGAGAGAGAGAGAGAGAGAGAGACGACGACACTTCTGCATGGCTCAAGCATGCTTGTACAAGTGTCAGTTTGTACCTGCAATGTCGAGTGCAAACAACATGCACTTTGCACTTGCCTGACTGGTTCAAAGGTAGCAAATAATCTTGAAGAGAGATGAAATTTTCCATATTGTGCTGACTATACTGATAGAAAAACTGCAGAGAGAGAGTTCCTCCAGCTGCAAGTGGCTCATAGTATTTAAATTACAAACATGCCCACATATGGTTCTACTTGTCCCAGCAAGTGCAAGCTATAGATTCATTGTTTGATTTTGGCACAAATGGCAGAATATTGGATGGAGCTGCTCTTCAGAATACAGAATTTTTAGGAGACTTGTAAAAGTCATTGAACATTTGAGAGTGACAAAAGTCGCAAACAGTTCCCAAAAATGTCATACTTATTCATAGGTGACGATGCTTTTCCTTAGTGATTTATATGCTAAAACCATTCAGAGTGACTGGAATTGTATAGAAAAATTTTTACAACTACCAATTATGCAGAGGCTACATTATTGAGCATGTTTTTGGGATTTTTGACAGCACTCTTCAGGATTTCTCACAAATCTATAAATTGGGAAGTAGGCTGTAATGATAAAATATCAGAAGCAGCTTTTGCTTTACATAACTTTTTACTTATCATTGTGGGTCAAACCTATGCTCAATATGATTCTCTAGATTGCGAGGACCTAAAATATGGCATAATTAGTTCTGGCATAACGTCAAATAATTTGCTGGAAACATTTTCACATCTCTTGATATGATGGCTACTGAAACTGATTGCAGTAAATACACTGTGGAAACTGCCTCATAAGTACATAAGTGCATGTCTGAAAGAACAGACAGTGTTAAAGATCCACAGCTGTAGGAAATATTTTCAGAATGAATCTCTGACTGTGAATACCATGACATCAGCTATATTAGGTATATATTACGTAGAAAGTATGAAATGTGAAAATTAGGGTCAGTTTGGAAGTGTGAATGGATAGCCAAAAGTGGTTCAGGCAACTGCTTTGCAATAAGCGAAAATCTGATTCAGATCACAGTCCGGCACAGATTTGCATATGTCTCTACTGGGTAGTAGATCTGTACTTAATAATGCTGATGTCAAGGAATTCACGGCTAGTAAATTAACTCTGAAGCATGACTTAGAAGCAACCTTGCATGCACACTGTAACACAACAGCCTATTGTAAAGGGAAGAGACACTTTATTCAATCCTACACACACCACTGCAGATACACAGGTGGTGGCTAAGATTGGGTCATATTCATGTTGAGAGCTGAAATCAGCTTGACAGGAGCACGTAGATGATCAGTTTCCGGACTTGCACCGGACGCTAAGATGACCACGTGGACGAGAAAACCCATCCTTTGGACAGTACAATGGCTGCTTATGGCCACTTTTCATGTCCAGTACAGAATTAAAGCTTATCCCAAAATCAATCAATATTGAACCTTGTGTGTCACAGAGCTAGTAGGCTCATTCGAAGCAGAGAAAATGGATGGTTACGCATGTGAAGGTGTGCCTTCAATACCCACATTAGTTTCTTAGTTCAATCTTATAAATAATTCCTGAACTGTAAAGGTGAATATCTCAGCAACTCGTTATGCGATTGCAACAAACAAGGTGTCTACGGATATATATATCCTAGGACTGCATTAGAGTGTGATAGTAGACTGATTGAAATTATTTAAAATATATAAATGACAGGCTGAAAGGTGGATTTTGTGTAATTAAAACAGCATTTCTTATTAAATAAATAGAGAAACATTAAAAGTAGCAGCAGTGCTGTAAACCTGAGATATACGTAGGAAATAATTTAATGTATAATTTAAACTGTTTGTTAATAGTTACGCTTATAAATCCAAAAACTGGGGAAAACAATAGAAATAGTTGTTTATAAATAAACTATAGCAGATAAAAGAAAACCGATAACACCATTGTATTTCTGAGAAAATTTCTGTGCGAGTTGATGTATATGTGTCTGAAAGGTTAAAATTAAGAATTTTAGCAATTTTCATGTTCAGTAGTTTGGACTTCAGTGGTGGTTGAATGAGGTTTCTGGGGTGAACAGTGGCAAAGTAGTGGAAGTACATGTTCAGACACCATTGGAGGCTGTCGGGCTGCATTAATCAGTTTAAGAAAGCAGTGGAACAGTGGTTAGTTTGCATGACTGTTATTCGGAGTTACTACTGTTGGACATAGTTCTTCGGCATCTGATGGTCTTACTATATTTCATGCTGCGTGATACTTTCTGTGCTTGGAAGGTTTCAGTGTGTAGCCATTGTGGAATTCACAATTTGAGATATTGTGGAGCTTCAGTGGTTTTTTAAAGATAGTTCGCGCAATTAATTGTCATATGTTCAACCACCTGCAAGGTTTTAAGAAACTCAATCTCTGAAATTAATTTATTATGAACAGTGACTTCCAGATTTTCTATGTTCTTATTGGAAATAAACTTGAATTTGTGACACTTTACAAAGTGTGTGCATGCGTGATTTTTGCATAGAAAATCCTTCCTGGATTTCTATTGAGTACTTTTGTGGAACACGGAGTGCATTGCAACTAATGTGAATTGGTGCCCCCATAGATGAAACATAGCCAAACTTGGAAATCCAACCACTTTTATGGAGGCCCATTGAAGTGCCTGTATTCTGTAATGTGCGGGTAAATCTTTTCATGCTGTATAATGTGGGGGGGGGGGGGGGGGGTTGAGCTGATATAGAACTTGAACAGTTTATAACTTTGATTTTCGGCGAGTTGATGAGAGAGATTGTATTTTATTTTTTCATCCCCACTGCAACCACATTCCCATACAACCTGAACAGCTGCAATAAGCCTCCCTATCTTGTAGAAATGCTCAAGCTTGTACATGATTGAATGTTTGCACATGTTTGCATAATTGAAACCCAGTTGAGTATGAAGTAGCTTGTGTAGTCTTGAGGCTTGCACAAATTTATCCTACACTCTCTCAAGTATGTTTGTATAAAACTCTGGTACATGTGCGCTCGTTAGGTTTGCAGTTACATGTGTGGCCATCTTTAGTCTTAAATTGATACTGCCATTCCTCTAGTTCTTTCCTGCGCTCTCAGTTTCTTTTGTACAGTTATGGGTTTACTCAGAATATGTTGCATAGGACATAATAAAGTGAAAATCGTCAAACGAGCTTTCATAATATTATGTCAGATGTCAGAGGTTCAGGCAGAGAGAGAGAGAGGGGGGGGGGGGGGGGTAGGTGAAAGTGCTTCCAGTAAAAGATGACAGTACTGAGTTTCTGTAAAAAATCCTGTCTGTCGTACCTCCAAGAAATGTGTCCAGCTATCTTAAACCTTTGCAAGAGTAAGATCTCTCATTCATGCTCATAAAACTGGAAGTTCATCTGTGTACTGTATGGATTATTTGTGCTATGTGGAGCAAGTTAATTAATGTAAGTGTATCCCGCTATCATCTGCAGTCCTTAACAACTGACCCACTGCCAGTATTCTTCGTTCTGTCAGTTGTTTTCCAGCATTGAGATTGCTGAAATCTGTCCAGTCAATTTCAGTCGTGTCTCCACATAACCCATGCTAATGATTTATGTCCTTTCCAATTTTGTAAGTGTTACCTCGTGCTGTTCCTTATCACATATTGTTGGTGCCAGCTCATTAAATATTAGCTTTCATGCTTAAGTGACCATGGAATTTATTAGATTTGCTGCAGAACATGTCTCTGTGGAACACTCAGAAAATATACGTGGATTTCAGCAAGGTGTATGCTTCCAAAAGATATGCAATTGTAAGAGAAAATTATGGCTTCATGGAGATTCGCAGAATCTTGAAAATGACTGACACCTGTATCTTTCTGCTGCCTAATAGCACAGAGCAAATACTACAGCAGCTGTCAGCTGTCACTTTTGTTTCATTCTCATTGGCCTTAGTAATGTCCCATCTCCTACCACTCCATTTCACATCAGTCAATTAAACAATGTCTGAAATTGGACATAGGCTTTAAATAGCATATTCATGACCGTCACCCCATTATTCTAGTGAAGATCCAAGCCAAACTACAGAATCAAAAATCTCACATTCTTGAATAGAATCTTTTAACTCAGTTCCACTGCTATTTAATTGCTCTCATTGCACATTACCGTATATTCTGACATAAAATTACTGTATTGTCACTCAACATCTTGGTTGAAAGTCCATGGTTTGGTGTTATTTTTGCTATGACTGATAATTGTTTGGAAGTTGCTTCAGAAAACCACTCACAAACTGTTCACATACAGATTGTCAGTAGTATCTTTTAAAATACACGCGCAAATAATGTGACTAATAAGTATATAGAAGTTGTTACGTGTATGAAGACAGAACAAAAGTTCAGACACGTTGAAACAGATAGATTTTGTAGTGCACTCTATCTGTCAGACAGCAGTGAGCAATTAATAGTTTCAGATTATTGCAGTGTAGATTTTGTAAAGGATTCTGGTAGGGAAAAGTCTGGAAACCTTATTTGGGTCCTAAAATTTAGAATTCATATTTAAACAGGGGTGGATAAAGACAGTAAGACCCTGTTTGATAATGTTTTCTTTGATGAACCTCAAAGCAAGAAAATAACTGTATACAAAGTAACAAATGCTCTGATCATGAGGCACAGTTAATTAGGGTAAATAAAGTAGCACATTATAGTTTAGGTACCGTCAAACGGGGTGGTTTCGGACGGTTTTGTCGTTACTTTGATTGTAACTTTCACATATATCGTTAGATTAAATTGATTGTTATGAAAGTTGGAGGGTATATGTGTAACAAATAAAATATCCCAGAACCAGAAAGTGTATGTGTAGGTACATTTATCTGAGGCAGTTAAAGTAAGTGTCCGAAGTCACCCCATGGATTGGGGTGATTTTGGATACATGTGTTTCTTAAATCTCTGTTCAAAGTTACTGTATATAGAAGGTGAATTCGGGCAGTTACCGCCCCCCCCCCCCTTTTTTTCATTTTGGTAACCTTTCACACATTTTAAGGCAGCTCTTTGTTATGAATAAGTGGTATGGAATGATACAATGAATTTTATAATTTACAGATAAGTTTTTTGTTTTGAAAGAATTTAAATAAACAATCTCTTTGTTCATTTCTGCACGAGCTCATTTAATATTTTCGCTTAAACGAACGGAAAGATCTTCTGTCATTTGAGGAATACATGCACCCATTCTTCTCCTGGCAAATTATTAGAAATTTATTCCCTTTTCAGCTAGATTTATCAAGGTGGCCAATAAATAAATATCTAATATCCAATTTAGTGAACAGAAATCCCCAATGTGCAGCCCTCAAGATACCTTGCTTAAACATTTATTCTTCTTTATTTAGCACTAGCTGTCCTCTTTCCCCCCGCCCCCCCCCCCCCCTCCCGATGTGTTTCCTGCACTTTATTTTGTAGGATTGATTTGGGTATACCATACAAATCACATGCTGTTCTGTATGATAATTTACCACTCTGAATATCATGAACAGCTTTATCTAAACGTTCCGGGTCATAATTACACCATACTGTAGCACCTCTCCTGCTCTTATACGTTCTTGGCATTGTCCGAAATCACCCCACACAGGACACTGTTTTACAAAAACCGTTGTTATTTTATAACCTTGCACGAGAAACTCGACAAATGTACAGAAATTGTCTCAATGCTGTTAGCTACTGAGCGCATTGACAATTACGGTTACAGTAACTTCCCGCTCGGCGCAGCAATAGAAAGTTTCCACTTTTCGATAATCCATGGATTTTTAACAGAGACTGTTCGTCATTCACCTAGGGAAACAACTGACACACAATAAAAGTTGTGGAAATCGATAAATACAATCTTGCACTTAAAATAACTGGCACACGGAAGTTAAAATAAGTAACTCTTCGTTTCTATGCAGTAACAAAGAGCAAATAAGCCATACTGTCATAATTCGCCACGGTGTCCAAAATGACCACATTTGATGGTACTCCTCATAGGAAATGAGGTAGAATAATCGGTGACTGCCAACAAATGTTTACAAGAGATGATCCAGAACAAAATTGGTAATTAACCACATGTTGCCTTGAAAATAAATCTATTCTGGAGGGGAGGGGTCAGAGTATAAGTGTGAGTAGGACTCGTGGACTGAGGGTTCCATACAAACTTAATTATGAACTATCTATATAGTTCATACATCCCAGGAATTTTAACAATTTTTGCCTGATATTTATATTGACAAGATACCAAAATATGTGATATAAATGGCTATATCTCTTGATTGCACTGACTTGCATCCTTGAATGTTTTACACCCCAAAGGGACCATAAACTTTAATGTGTCATAAATTTCAGGTCAATATGTGTACCTGTTCCTGAGAAATAAGTGTCTTGACAGACATGCAGACCGACAACAGTGTGATCCTGTAAGGGTTCCATTTTTATCGACTGAGCTACGGAACCTTAAAAAATCACTATTCAAAAATAACTTTCTGCATAAGCTAATCAGAAAGAACATTAAACAACCATCTAACAAATCATTGCTCGAAGGATTAAAGTATCTTGAGAAAGGAAAAGGGAAATATACCTGAAACCTCCTGGCAGATTAAAACTGTGTGCCGGACCGAGACTCAAACTCGAGACCTTTGCCTTTTGTGGGCAAGCACTCTACCATCTGAGCCACTCAGGCTTGACTCACGCCCCATCCTCACAGCTTTACTTCTGCCAGTACCGCGTCTCCTACATTCCAAACTTCACAGAAGCTCTCCTGCGATGGTAGAGCACTTGTCCATGAAAGGCAAAGGTCCCGAGTTGTCTTGGCCCAGTACACAGTTTTGAAAATTTCATTCTGGAAACATCTTCAGGCTGTGGCAAGCTGTATCTCCTCAATATACTTTCTTCCAGGATTGCTAATTCTGCAGCATCGCAGGAGAGCTTCTGTGGGTGTTGGAAGGTAGGAGACGAGGTACTGGCGGAAGTAGGGCTGCGAGAATGGGCACGAGTCGTGCTTAGGTACCTTAGATGGTAGAGCACTTGCCCATGAAGCAAAGGTGCTGAGTTAGTCTTAGTCCAGCACACAGTTTTAATCTGTCAGGAACTTTCATATCAGTTTACACACTGCTGCAGAGTGAAAATTTCATTCTGGAAATGTACCTGTTGACAAGAACAAGTAAGATCCTGCAGTTGGCACGCCACAAGAACTACTAAAAATTACTAACAAAGAGAGTGCGCAGAATGGGTCTCACCAGTTCGGTTCAAACTGTCAGGTAGGTACCCTTTTCAAGTTCTTAGAATCTCTCTTCTGAATGGGCATGGGAAAAGCGGAAACAGAGGTATTTTTCGGCAGTGATGATAAAGTGGCATAGTGCAGTGCTCTAGCACGCTGACTGTAAATTCACCGGATCTGGTTTTATTCCAACTGATACTGTAATTTTTTCAGCACAACATTAAGCTATTAATTATAAAATTTAAATTTATTTATCAAATCAGTTTATATACATGAAATTAATATATTCAATTAGTTATGATTACTTAAATTTAATTTATACATTTCCAACAGTTTTTGATTACAAATGTCTGTCACAGTTATGATGGTTATATATAATCTCCCTCCTCCCCCTTCCTCCCCCTTCCTCCCATAATCTCCCTCCTCCCCCTTCCTCCCCCTTCCTCCCCCCTCCACCCCCCTCCACCCCCCTCCACCCCCCTCCACCCCCCTCCACCCCCCTCCACCCCCCTCCACCCCCCTCCACCCCCCTCCACCCCCCTCCTCTTTGTTCTGTCATGTGTTCAGAGCACATGACACTGGTAGATCTTTCAAAACCCATATAGTCGCTCTTTGGTGTCCCCATTTCCTGGTAGTTTGTAATACGTGCTATAGTTGTAAACAGCATCTCGCCACATGCCTGTGGTGATTTTCCATGGAAACGTATTATTTTATTGGAAAATGAACAAATTTCTACCAGTGAAGTGAAAACATTGAAACTATATCTTTTAAATAAGATTTTTTTAAAATTTCACCATTGCAAACATTATCTTTGTCTTTCTCTCCTTTGGCTCATGCATGCTTTTATTGTATGCAGTCATTTTTATTTGTAATAGATTAATTCTTAAAGTACAGATGTGAACAGTGATGATTATAATACTAACAAATATTCATCTTTTACTGTGGTGTCCTTGACTGATAAAAAGAAAGTCATCAATTGTGATGATGCTTATCCAAAATGGAAGTTCCAGCATTGAAATTATGATTACTAGTTTCAAGAGGAAAAAAAATCTTGAAATTTTGAGGATGGAAATAACAAAGTTTGAGGTGTAACACATCATTTTAGGGATACTGATGAGTTACACTCTTAGCCCTTCTAAACAATGAAAGATGGTTGTATCATCATCATCATTTAAGACTGATTATGCCTTTCAGCATTCAGTCTGGAGCATAGCCCCCTTAGAAAATTCCTCCATGATCCCCTATTCAGTGCTAACATTGGTGCCTCTTCTGATTTTAAACCTATTACTACAAAATCATTCTTAACCGAATCCAAGTACCTTCTCCTTGGTCTGCCCCGAACCCTCTACTGCTGAACCCATGAGTCTCTTGGGTAACCTTGCTTCTCCCATGCGTGTAACATGACCCCACCATCTAAACCTGTTCATCCTGACTGCTATATCTATAGAGTTCGTTCCCAGTTTTTCTTTGATTTCCTCATTGTTGCCACCCTCCTGCCATTGTTCCCATCTACTAGTACCTGCAATCATCCGAGCTACTTTCATATCTGTAACCTCAACATTGTTGATAAGGTAACCTGAATCCACCCAGCTTTCACTCCAATACAACAAAGTTGGTCGAAAGATTGAACAGAGCACAGATAACTTAGTCTTGGCACTGACTTTCTTCTTGCAGAAGAGAGTAGATCGTAGCTGAGCGCTCACTGTATTAGCTTTGCTATACCTCACTTCCAGTTCTTTCACTATGTTGCCCTCCTGGGAGAATATGCATCCTAAGTATTTGAAACTGTCCACCTGTTCCAACTTTGTTCCTCCTATTTGGCACTCAATCCATTTATATTTTTTTCCCACTGACATTACTTTCGTTTTGGAGATGCTAATCTTCATACCATAGTCCTCACATTTCTGATATAGCTCTGAAATATTGCTTTGCAAACTTTCAATCGAATCTTCCATCACAACTAAGTCATCCGCATATGCAAGACTGCTTATTTTGTGTTCACATATCTTAATCTCACCCAGCCAGTCTATTGTTTTCAACATATGATCCATAAATAACATGAACAACAGTGGAGACAGGTTGCAGCCTTGTCTTACCCCTGAAACTACTCTGAACCATGAACTCAATTTACCGTCAACTCTAACTGCTGCCTGACTATCCATGTAAAGACCTTTAATTGCTTGCAAAAGTTTGCCTCCTATTCCATAATCTCGAACAGACAATAACTTCCTCCTAGGAACCCGGTCATATGCCTTTTTTAAATCTATAAAGCATAGATACAATTCCCTGTTCCACTCATAACACTTCTCCATTATTTGCCGTAAGCTAAAGATCTGGTCCTGACGACCTCTAAGAGGCCTAAACCTACACTGATTTTCATCCAATTGGTCCTCAACTAATACTCGCACTTTCCTTTCAACAATACCTGAGAAGATTTTACCCACAACACTGATTAAAGAGATACCTCTGTAGTTGTTACAATCTTTTCTGTTTCCATGTTTAAAGATTGGTGTGATTACTGCTTTTGTCCAGTCTGATGGAACCTGTCCCGACTCCCAGGCCATTTCAATTATCCTGTGTAGCCATTTAAGACCTGACATTCCACTGTATTGGATGAGTTCCGAATTAATTTCATCCACCCCAGCTGCTTTATTTGCACTGTAATCTATTGATCATTTTGTCCACTTCCTCGAATGGTTGTAATATTTATTAATTTTTTATAATAATTGTCAGACAGCATATTCAGGGAGAAATGGTCTATTGTTACGTGCAGCTAATATGAGGTATGTAGGTACGATTGGATAAATAGTTCAGCATCTCCACATGATGTGGGATGTTTCGGTCATAGAAAAACGGAAATTCCAGTAGCAATAGTGACATCATAGAAGCAAAATGAAAGTTGTTTTTTAAACTGTCATTCTTACTCATTCTCTGATGTTTGATCTTTCAAAAGGTATTCACATTGTACAATCTAATGAGGCAATACATCTGTAATCAATCAGGTAATTGTAATAGATTGTGCTATACATATTTGATGGGACTTATCTGTCAATGTTTAAAGAAGCTTTAATATATTGCCATTAAAAGAAGAAATTTTCTTGGTCAATACATAGATTTGAGGAGGATTGCAGCTCCCTTTCAGCCTGTAACACTAAAGGCACTGCAAAGGAAAAGAAGTCCGCTAAGAACAACTGATGCGTAGTTATTTGGAACTGGTTAGAAGGTCCGAATCATAATTAATTCACAAGATAGACGACCTCAGGAGTTATATTATGTACCACTCATTGATCAACTAAATAGCCACATACACACCAAATTGCACTCATCAACTCTGAAATATTGGAAAAATTTCAAGATGCACAAGGCTGTTGTGAACAAGTGATAATGAGAACTTCACAGCAATGGGCTATGCAATTGCGAGGAATTGAGAAAAAAATTATGGTGGTGTCAAGAATTGAAACCAAGCCGGCAAATTGTTGTTTGCTACCCCACTTACTTTATCCTTGTTGCTCAAAAAATCCCTCATACTGTACTCAAAAATCTTAATAGAGCATTTGCTCTTTTCCTATGGCCCACTGAGGTGAGATATTCCAGGAACCTGGAAGGGGCACATACCAGTTTGGGCAAAATCGATGAGCCCCATTGCGCACTCTCCCCGTGTCAGAAAATTTATTAAAAAAATCAAGGAATATGTACAGCATGTTAGAAATCAAAACTGCTGAGAGAGACCTACATCTGTATGGAGTGTAGTAAAATAAGAAACAGTACAACAGGCCTCAGAACAGGATAACATCACTACTTAATTAAATGGAAAAGCTATAAATGATCAGTGACAGGCAGCAGAAACATTAATAATTATTTCTTGAATGTAGTAGAGAATATAGGAACCAGATGTTCAAGGGAAAAAAAACAAAATTGCCTTTTGAACATTTCACCAACTTCTTTTGAAATTAAGGAAATACTAGATTCTCTTAAAGCTCATCTTGATTTGATGGCATTTCCAACACAGTACTAAAGACCTGTTCCCATCCAAAAAGTGCTGTCATAATGTTCTGAAATATGTAATACATCATTTTCACAGATGTACTGAAATAAACCATTGTTAAAAATCACTATAAGGGAAGTGGTACGAGAGACACCAATAACTACAGACCCTTTCTGCTATTGACTTCATTTTCCAAAATTTTTGAGAAGGTGATGTGCTCTAGAACAGTATCCCAACTGAGCAAAAGTAATATCATCAGTAAATCACAGATCAAATTTCAGAAGAGTTAGTGTACTGAAAATTACATCTTCACTCACCAAATGTTAAAAGCATTAGATACCAAAATGGCACCTGTTGGACTTTCCTGTGTCATCCAGTGCATTTGATTGTGTTTATCACAATATTCCATTAGATACACTGAGGTTTTATGGAATTGATGGTATAAGCAACCAGTGGACAATGTCATATCTGACAGAGAGAATTCAGAAAGTTGTACTCTTCCCCCACAATCTCTTGTAGAGATCTGCTGAAGGCATTAGGTATTTTGAACACTGCTTCACAGTATACTTATTCCCCCAATAAGTTCATTGTAAACAGTACAGTGCAGTTCAAAAGGAACAATGCTGTACATAATTACAATACGAGAAGAAAAACTACTTTGCTTGCTCCACAGTAAGGTTGTCTTGAGCACAAAAAGAGGTGCAGCAATAGTGCAACCAAAATTTTGGTTGACGTCGCCAATGATATCAAATGTATGACAGTCAGCAAAGTAAAATTTTGAATACAAACTGAATTTTTTTTTTTTTTTTTTTTTTTTAACAACTCTTTCTATTGTGTTCTTTAAGAATCTCTCTTTTTGTAATCTGTATGTAAGAGATCTTGTATATGATCAGCATGTAGCCATTTTTACAAATGAATGTATAATATGAATGTAAAATGAGCCATTCCCCATTATTAAAATTAATTGTACTAATGATCTATGTACATTACTGGAAGAAAAGATGCTTGGTACAAGGCTGGAATAAATTTGATGCCGTGAAATTGTTTTTATATAAGATTAAATTCTTTTGGACAATAAATATGTGATATGTTAATATATATCTAGATGTGAAATGCCACAAGTGCATTTTAATGACTTCTGTTTCCATCTGAAGGGGTGATGGAGACAAGATTATACCTGGACTGTACTCCTGTGGAGAAGCTTCCTGCTCTTCAGTTCATGGTGCCAACCGATTAGGGGCAAATTCACTTTTGGATTTGGTCGTGTTTGGCCGTGCTTGTGCGAAGACTATTGCTGCAGAGGACAAGCCAGGAGAAAAACTTCCAGAACTGAAACAGGTAATTCATGAACACAGATTTGTTTGGGAATGAAAATTGAGGCCAATGCTATGATTTGTTATTTTGATCAAAACTATAAAATAGCTGCAATATGGTCAGTTGCATGCATTTCTGGCGGATATTCAAGATTTAATAAGCTTGTCGAGTTATTTATATGTTTAATAATATCATCAGTAAATCACAGTTCAATTATCAGAAGAGATAGTGTACTGAAAATTACATTTACATCTTCACTCACCAAATGTTAAAAGCACAGGATGTTTACTCCTGGACACAGAGGTAAGCATTTGCTACTGTCTAAGCATTTTCGGCATTTTATATGGTCATATGAAGATGTATTAAGGTGTCAAGCATAAGTAAAATAACATCAGCCAGTGCCACTAATCACTGCAGCTGTTCAAAAAATTACCTTTCTTGAAAAGGTTCAGTAGTCTAAGATGTTACACAATCTCTGTGGGCAGCAGTGAGTCAGTTACTTTGTTCAGAATATGCAACAGTGAATGAATAATGGCACTTCTGTTTAATACTAACTGATATTTAGGTTTAAAAACGTATATGTTGGTGGTGATGTTACTGTCATATTTAGATCTTGTCCAGATTGTGTAATCTGCTTGCAGAGCTGCTTCAGAATCTATTTTGAGAGATTCTGGCTGCATCTGCTGGGAACCCTTGGAGTGTGTATATGCTTATTGTGTCCACTTCAAACACTGAGTCCTTATTCCTGTCAGTCTCCCTCCAGATTCAGGGGTAACAGGAATGTTGAATGTGTGCAACGCTATAGCGATGAAATATTGGTCAATATAAGAGTTGATAATGATAGTTGCTAAGTACTAGTGCTCCTCTATGAAGCCACTGTTCAATTTGTCATGACATGCCTTGGGCCAGGCTGCAATGGTTAATCCTTTGAGTGAATAGCAAAGTGATCAAACCAACATAACTCTGAAATAGATGCCAGTATGTACTCCTTGGGAATAGTAATCAATAATACTGCTCAATTTATTATGTAGTTGTCGTCGTCCTCGTAGTCGTCTTCAGTCCAGAGACTGGTTTGATGCAGATCTCCATGCTACTTTAGCCTGTGCAAGCTTCATCTCCCAATACCTACTGCAACCTACATCCTTCTGAATCTGTTTAGTGTATTCATCTCTTGGTCTCCCTCTACAATTTTTACTCTCCGCACTGCCCTCCAATACTAAACTGGTGATCACTTGATGCCTCAGGATATGTCCTACCAACTAATCGCTTTTTCTGGTCAACTTCTGCCACAAATTTCTCTTCTCTCCAATTCTATTCAATACCTCCTCATTAGTTATGTGATCTACCCATCTAATCTAATTATTTACTTATAAATCTACAATGAGTTTTATAGGGTGGTAAACATCTGTTATAAGAGGTTTGCTCATAACGCTTCAGATCAAATGGCAAGAAGGTTGTGTGGTTGTTTCGAAGACCCCATGACTAGCATAATGCAGTTAGTTCATGCATGGTTGAATATGTCCTGTAATCAATTTGAGATAGATTTAAAATATTTTCAGAGTTAGATGTCTGAGGCACTGATACAATCTGAATGACTTCTTAGTAACTAAGTACCACTTTCACTCCTTCCTCTTCCAAGGCAGCATTTGTATACCTCTAATTCTCCTTTTCAAATAATGTTGTCCTGACAGGTTTGGAATTAATTCCTCAGTTCAAGGTATGGTGTTTGTATCCATTTTATACTGTGCATTGATCATACTTTTGGAAATCTGCGCAAATGTGAGAATATCCATTTGATTTATCTAACATGCCCATCAAAATAGCCTATTGACTCTTGATGTTATGTACAGTGTACACAATATGGTAAACAATTCAGAATAATTTTGATGTGGAATGTCCAAATTGTGTTGTGTAGAATAGTTTCTGGTAGCACACTTCTTCCATTGCACATAGACAACCTAAAAACTTTGAATGCAACTATTCTGAATACATTATGTAATATCTGTTCCACTTATATACTGGACATTCCTTTCAAGTGGAGGTCAAGTGTGCCATAAGACATCAGGGATGTGCATTGTGGCCTTAGACACAAGTGGTATAATGTGGTGTAAGTCTTTAGATAGATGTGGGTTACTGCCACTTTGCTATTTACTTGAACCTTAATTCTGTAGCTTTGGACATATAATGTAATAAACAGGTTTACATCATGTGGGTTTTGGATAGAATGCATGCCCTGACATATTGACTACCATTGATCTTTGCACATTTATGTGCTCGCTGTTCTTTCTAGGATACATTGGTTGCCGACAAGCTATTAATACAGAAATTACCAGTCATCTTTTGTTTGTGTTAAAGCAATTTTTGCAGAATTCTTTCCTTAATTTTAAAATCTTCTGAGGCAAATACAGCATTAGGTTATATTGATATGGGTTTTTAATTTGAACTAGTAATTTGACCATCTGTTGTAAGTGGCTTCTTGTGTTACTGCCAGTAAGTCATCAAGTAACATTTGTGTAATAATTCTTCTAATCATGGTAGCTGTACAATATACCACCTTCTGGTTGACTTGCAAATCAGCTACTCAGTGCCTGTAGGAATCTTTCCTCATATGGTTTGAAACTTCAACATAGACCCATTGCTCCAAACACTGAGAAACCTTTGTCCTTTAGTCTAATGATGTACTGTCTTCAAGAAAACATTTTTTTTTTTGCAATTGCTAGCGTACTTGTGATAATGATGAAGTGGCTGTCATTTACCTGATACTTCTGGATAATTTGGTTGAGTCTTTTACATTACATTGCCCATTCATCTTGCTGACTTAAAATCCAGGGGAGCCTGCCAGACATGTGGTGTTAAGCTCTCACTGTTTGAAGAGCTCATTATGCTCCTGATGTTGTTGTTATATCTTCAGTAACAGAAATTATTTATTTTGCTTGTTTATGTATCAAGTTTTGCAGAACCATGCAGTTCACAGCTACTTCGTATGTAACAAGTCAGTACATGGTTTACAGAATGATGATTAGGAAATTTATAAACAAAAGAATTAATGAAACATAAAAAGATAGTGATGGTGTCAGTGAGGAGACCTGCTGTGCCATAATAATGTGACCATTTAATCTTGAACTGAGTGTCACGGAAATCAGTTAGCCCTTCATTGTTAAATACTTGTATAAACAGGCTATGAGTTCAAGGATGTTCATTTCACAATATTGTAACACAATCAAATAGGGGCAATGCAGGAGTAGGTTTAATAATGAATAGGAAAACAGGAATGCGGGTAAGCTACTACAAACAGCATAGTGACCCCATTATTGTGGCAAAGATAGATACGAAGCCCATGCCTACTACAGTACTAAAAGTTCATATGCCAACTAGCTCTGCAGATGACGAAGAAATTGAAGAAATGTATGATGAGATAAAAGAAATTATTCAGGTACTGAAGGGAAACACAAATTCAATAGTTATGGGTGATTGGAATTCGAGAGTAGGAAAAGGGAGAGAAGGAAACATAGTAGGTGAATATGTATTGGGGGAAAGAAATGAAAGAGGAAGCCGCCTGGTAGAATTTTGCACAGAGCACAACTGAATCATAGCTAACACTTGGTTCAAGAATCATAAGAGAAGATTGAATACATTGAAGAAGCCTGGAGATACTGAAAGGTTTCAAGTAGATTATATAATGGTAAGACAGAGATTTAGGAACCAGGTTTTAAATTGTAAGACATTTCCAGGGGCAGATGTGGAGTCTGACCACGATCTATTGGTTATGACCTGTAGATTAACACTGAAGAAACTGCAAAAAGGTGGGAGTTTAAGGAGATGGGACCAGGATAAACTGAAAGAACCAGAGTTTGTACAGAGTTTCAGGGAGAGCATAAGGGAACAATTGACAAAAATGGGGGGGGGGGGGGGGGCGGAATACAGTAGAAGAAGAATGGGTAGCTTTCAGGGATGAAGTAGTGAAGGCAGCAGAGGATCAAGTAGGTAAAAAGACGAGGGCTAGTATAAATCCTTTGGTGACAGAAGAAATATTGAATTTAATTGATGAAAGGAGAAAATATAAAAATGCAGTAAATCAAGCAGGCAAAAAGGAATACAAACGTCTAAAAAATGAGATCGACAGGAAGTGCAAAATGGCTAAGCAGGGATGGCTAGAGGACAAATGTAAGGATGTAGAGGCTTATCTCACTAGGGGCAAGATAGATACTGCCTACAGGAAAATTAAAGAGACCTTTGGAGAAAAGAGAACAACTTGTATGAATATCAAGAGCTCAGATGGAAACCCAGTTCTAAGCAAAGAAGGGAAAGCAGAAAGGTGGAAGGAGTATATAGAGGGTATGTACTTCAGGACAATATTTTGGAAGTGGAAGAGGATGTAGATGAGGATGAAAGGGGAGATACGATACTGCGTGAAGAGTTCAACAGAGCACTGAAAGACCTGAGTCAAAACAACGCCCCAGGAGTAGACAACATTCCATTAGAACTACTGACAGCCTTTGGAGAGCCAGTCCTGACAAAACTCTACCATCTGATGAGCAAGATGTATGAGACAGGCGAAATACCCTCAGACTTATAGAAGAAAATAATAATTCCAATCCCAAAGAAAGCAGGTGTCGACAGATGTGAAAATTATCCAACTATCAGTTTAATGTCGCAGCTGCAAAATACTAACGTGAATTCTTTACAGAAGCATGGAAAAACTGGTAAAAGCCGACCTCGGGGAAGGTCAGTTTGGATTCCGTAGAAATATCGGAACACGTGAGGCAATACTGACCCTAAACTTATCTTAGAAGCAAGATTAAGGAAACGCAAACCTACGTTTCTAGCATTTGTAGACTTAGATAAAGCTTTTGACAATGTTGACTGGAATACTCTTTCAAATTCTGAAAGTGGCAGGGGTAAAATACAGGAAGCGAAAGGCTATTTACAATTTGTACAGAAACCAGATGGCAGTTATAAGAGTCAAGGGACATGAAAGGGAAGCAGTGGTTGGGAAGGGAGTGAGACAGGGCTGTAGTCTATCCCCAATGTTATTCAATCTGTATATTGAGCAAGCAGTGAAGGAAACAAAAGAAATATTAAGAGTAGGAATTAAAATCCATGGAGAAGAAATAAAATCTTTGATGTTTGCCGATGACATTGTAATTCTGTCAGAGACAGCAAAGGACTTGGAAGAGCAGTTGAACGGAATGGACAGGGTCTTGAAAGGAGGATATAAGATGAACATCAACAAAAGCAAAATGAGGATAATGGAATGTAGTCGAATTAAATCGGGCGATGCTGAGGGAATTAGATTAAGAAATGAGACACTGAAAGTAGTAAAGGAGTTTTGCTATTTGGGGAGCAAAATAACTGATGATGGTCGAAGTAGAGAGGATATAAAATGTAGACTGGCAATGGCAAGGAAAGCGTTTCTGAGGAAGAGAAATTTGTTAACATCGAGTATAGATTCAAGTGTCAGGAAGTCGTTTATGAGAGTATTTGTATGGAGTGTAGCCATGTATGGCAGTGAAACATGGATGATAACTAGTTTGGACAAGAAGAGAATGGAAGCTTTCGAAATGTGGTGCTACAGAAGAATGCTGAAGATTAGATGGGTAGATCACATAACTAATGAGGAAGTATTGAATAGGATTGGGGAGAAGAGAAGTTTGTGGCACAACTTGACTAGAAGAAGGGATCGGTTGGTAGACATATTCTGAGGCATCAAGGCATCACCAGTTTAGTATTGGAGGGCAGTGTAGAGGGTAAAAACTGTAGAGGGAGACCAAGAGATGAATACACCAAACAGACTCAGAAGGGGGTAGGTTGCAGTAGGTACTGGGAAATGGAGCTTGCACAGGATAGAGAAGCATGGAGAGTTGCATCAAACCAGTCTCAGGACTGAAGACAACAACATATACTTAACATTACCTTGAGCACACAAATAACGACACACACTTAATGAAATTCTGATGTGACTGGAGGTTGAATCGAATAGCTGTAATGCTTAAGATGTATGTGAAGAAATTCATTTGTAAAAATCTGGTAGCAGAAATATTGTCACATTTTCAGTGGTATGTTGCAATTCTACTCTGTAAGCTATGCTGGTGTAGATGAGGGCTAAATAGCAATGATTTAGGACTTGAGGCAAAACTCCTCTTGTCATGGCTGCTGTGCCTGTCTTTTGATGTTTGTGTGTCCTCGTCCTCACCACAGGTGGGCGCCTCTCAACCTGGGGTGAGTGACCTGACATTCCTTTTTAACCATCCACAGTGTAACCCCTTCCCCTCTCCGAAGGGAAAGTATTAGTTACATCTTCTACTTTTATATGTTGCTATTGGCAGTACTAAGTCTTAAGAATGTTACGTAGCAATTCTGTCTCGTAATTTAAAGTTTGTAACATGTACCTTTCGTTACTCTTCTTCTTATGATTACTTTCAGTGTTGATACATTTATCAATTCTGGTACACCCTCATCCCAGAAATTGTCTGTGACTATAACAGTCATCCAGAATTATTTATGGAAACCGGAGTGTAAATATCATCATTGTCATGGTGGGAAGAATATTCCCAGAACTTTGTACATTTACTCTGCCGACTTAGTCCAGAGCCACTTTTGATTGTTGCCTACATTGGGTTTTCCATAGTTGGCTCTCTACGTTCTGTGGATGTAGCTTTCTTTGCAGCTTGTATCAGAGCATTTATATTGATGATTTGGCGCTAAAACAAAATTCGATGACTTCTAGCAACTGGTGATGTATTTGTTTTAGCACTTTGTGACCACAATCAGTGTCTTGAAACACACTCTAACCTGACACCTCTTGTCCACTAGGTGAAGAAAAATTTTACTACTGCAAAAGATTAAAGTTCATTCATTTAAACTGCTTCTGACAGACTGTCGAGTAGTTTCATATTTGATGAGTAAAACTGTTCACTAGCTTTTCATATTGGAGAATTTCAGCTGAAGTAAATTTCCAATCAAGTGCTGGGGCTAAATAGACTCAAGTTCAGTTTAACTCATTTTCTTATTGTATGTACTACATATCAGGGTGTGTACAGTTTGGCACATACGCCTTCCACTATCTACAGGACCTGTTAAATGTAAGCAAGATTTTTATAGGAGTATTTCATCATAACTAACTGAAATGCTCTCTTTCAGGATGCTGGTGAGGCATCTGTTGCAAATCTTGATCGTTTGCGCCACATGGATGGTGGAACTAGGACAGCAACCCTCAGGTTACAGATGCAGAAGACCATGCAAACACATGCTGCTGTCTTCCGTACTGCTGAGACATTACAAGAAGGCTGCCAGAAGATGGCAGAGTTGTATAAGCAGATGGATGATCTCAAGGTTTGTGTCAATCCTAGAGTAGCTTAATATTTTGTTTTCAGAATCTGTTTGTGGTACGGGAGTTGTTAAACTGGTTTCTTTTACATGCAGTCACACATTCATCTGTTATTTACTATATTTATGGATCATATGCTAACATTATAAGGGCTGCAGACAAAACGAGAATGAAATGGCACAAGATTAATGTTCAGTGAGACACAACAGTTGCAGTTTCTTCTTAATTGGCCTCAGTTGAATGTATTAATTAAAATTCTGTCCCATGGTCAACCATCTCCCTCTTTCTCTCCTGGGGAAGAAATATCACTACTATTTTTGTTATTATTCAGTCTTATAATTTCTTGAACCAAGTTATACAACTTATGTTTGAATGTGTTAAAAAAGTCAAGACACAAATTTGTGTGCCTTTATTTGCAAGAAATCAGTGTTTGCTGACATGTGTGGCTGTCATTATATGTATTAAATCAATGTTTGCTGTCATGATGACACTGACTTGAAAGTGCTTCAACAACACTTAAACAAGCAGATTTTTTTCTGCATTGTTGTGCACCTTGTGACCAAGAGGCAATGATGTTCATGGAGCAAATTATTCTTTTTGACTGCCTAAAAAATTTCACACCAAAGGCAATGTGACAGTTGCCATTTGCCATTCAGAAATCATTGTATTACTAACAAATGAAAAACATTTCCCTTTTTCAAAATTTGCCTCACTCTGATATTCGTATCATCTACACATTGGCTGTTACCTAGAAGTGCATTTACATTGACCATTTTACAGCAATGTGTGGTTGTGATAGTATTGCCATCAATATCAATGCAATGCAATATGGCTTCAATAAATGATGATATTTCTCTATGGCCTGTCAGTGTTGCTGATGGAGTATGCTGTTACAGATAGTTGGTGTTGTCCATCAGGAATGAGAGAATATTTCATATGGCTGGCCATATTTGTTTCTGCTTCCCTTTCTCACCCCCTGCATTCTCTCTCTCTCTCTCTCTCTCTCTCTCTCTCTCTCTCTCTCTCTCTCTCTCTCTCTCTCTCTCTCTCTCTCTAGGTCTGCTGTCACGTCACATGTGAGTAGTGAAACAATAGTTTGCTTCAGTTTGAAAGTTGACACTCATACATAGAGGCACTCAGGCTGTGGGAATATGAAAGTGGACAAACAAGAGAACCATGAACTTCATAACAGTGATAAATCTATGGGCAGAGCCATGAAATGTAAAAAAAATAGATCTCGCTCTGAAAAGGACACCTCATCTACCATAATATTTGCATCAAAGTTCTGTATGAAACACCAACATCCAAAAACTGAGGAGCAATCACCATTCTGGTTGAAACTAGTATGCAGTCTTTTCTATTAGTATTATTCTTACCAATCTGAGGCCAGACAATTTTACTGTAGAGTCCAAATCGTTATTTGACACAGTAGGGACACTCTGGAAAAGATGAACATCTAGCATTAGTTCACACATCAAAGCTACAGAAGCAGTTCACATGCATAAGAGAGACCACTTCTGCAAAACCTGGTTTCTCATTTTCTTGCTAACTTTTCCACTTGTGAGATGCAAAAGCAGCAAAGCCACACTCACTTTCATCATATCTGGCAGCAGTAATGTTTCCAAACATGTTGCTGCATTTCATGTGGCCAGCAATGTTACCACACATATTTGCAAGACCACATGAATACTGTAAGCAGGTTCAAATAGATCTATGTTGCGGTGGTTACTCGGAGGTTAGAGGCTTGCACAGGATTGACTAGCTTGGGGAGCTGCATCAAACCAGTTTTTCGATTGAAGACCACAACAAAAACATCAGAGTAGAACACTGACAGACTGCTTGTCAGTATGCTTGTGCATTATCATCAACCATTTGATATATTCACTACTGATTCTCTCCTCCAGGATTTTTCTCGCATTACAGCATTCAGACATACCCATCCATGCTGCTCCTAAATTTTTTTAATGTATCCTATCTTTCTTGTGTTAAGTATTTACTTATTGCTTGGAGTCCAGCAAAGAATATTGATTTATTTACCATTTCCCAGCACACCCCTATTCAATTTTCATTAGTCACGTGTCTGTCCTTCAATGTTGTCTGTTACCTGATCAATTTGTTTGCTTTGCTGTCCCTTCTAGTTATTCTCATCCTGTTTCTCTGTTATTTACTGAGCAGTGTGAATCTTTTTCTAATGGATTTTACATTAAAAATCTGTGTGTCAGTGCCACAAGTGAAAACTAGTAATATACACTAATTGTAAACTTATCTTTTTTCAGACACATTACAGATTTAGTTCTGAAAACCTTATCTAGTCTACCAATAGCTCTCCAGGCCACTTTTACTCTACTGTAATTTTTTTACACTAGATAGTTGTATTTGTTGCTCAGTTCACAAAAACTTTTCAATTTGTCTATAACTTTTTCCTTAATGTGTGCCATTTTCTTTTCAATAAGTTGATTATTGACCAGAACAAGTCATAAAGTGGTAGAGTGCAAGAAAAATCAGTCAAGTGTGACTTTTCAAAAATGTTATAAAATTGGTAACCAAACTGACTGGAAGATTTGGTTTTGTAAGGAAATAAGGTATGGTAGGGCTTTCTGATTTGTAAGAATGGCTTTTGTATCATGTTTTCTATTTAAGGAAATTCACATTACCATGATGGATAGAACCTGGCTGGAAAAATTGTCCAGCAGTGTGTGTGTGTGTGTGTGTGTGTGTGTGTGTGTGTGTGTGAGAGAGAGAGAGAGAGAGAGAGAGAGAGAGCGCACCCATGATAAAAACTAAGAGTATTTTCTCTCTTTATTGCTTCTGTGTTAGTTTTAACATAACAATTATTATGTGCCTCAAATTCATGTCACTAGTTTTTGATTTAGAAATATAATAATGTATAGTTATTGATTAAAATCTGTATTTCCATTTGGTGTTGGTTTTTTTTTTTTTTTTTTTTTTTTTTTTTTTTTTTTTTTTCCCCCCCTGATATGCCATTTCAGACATATGCGGTGTTAAAGATACCAACATTCTAAACTACAAAAATTTGAAAGGTAGAGTAAAAGAATGGATTCTTGTGTGTACATATAATTCCGCTCTTACATTGAAACAGTGATAAATATGTTTTCCTGTATTGGTCATGCCTGGTGCAAAAACTGCTTCCTGTACTGTTATATGAAAAACATACTAACTATAGAAAACATCATGAAAAAGAGTATTGAGTATTGCCAGCATATCATTCTAAAATGCTATGTAAGTTTTCAATAACTTACTGCAGAGTTATCAGTATCAATTTCAAGGGAACTTCCCATTTCCAACTTTAGTAGACCACTTTGACTAAGACTTGTATATGACTACAGATTTCATTATTGATGCTTTAACACTTTAAATAAAAAAAATAATACATTGTAAGGTTCCTTTCTACCAATCTAGTTGCTTGATAGAAGCTTGATATGGAACACAGACCTGGTGGAGACATTGGAACTGCAAAACCTCATGATCAATGCTGTGCAGACAATTGTGGGTGCAGAAAACCGTAAGGAATCGAGGGGAGCCCATGCTAGGGAAGATTTTAAGGTTAGTCTCATCCAAAGTTATAGGTTAAGTGATGTGATTAAGTTTAATAATTTTACATGTGATTCATGTAGTTGTAATGCTAATAATCCATACCTGTCTCCCAGCATTAATTTGCGCACAATAAATATATAGTTTTCATATATCATAAAACATACATGCTCTCTTCACAGGTACGTGTGGATGAATATGATTATTCCAAGCCTCTAGAGGGCCAGACACCGAAGCCAATGGAACAGCACTGGAGGAAGCATACACTGACAACAATTGATGAACGCAGTGGAAAGGTTAGGTTCTATAAATGACCTGTTTGGCTTAACATGTTAACAGCTAATTGTTTTAGTATAAAAGTACAGTAACAGTTCATATCTTGTAAGTTTCCAGTTTTTGTTTCATAACAAACAGTTGTTGTCACACTGCTTGCATTTATTGAGAAGTATTGCACATAAGAAAAGTGTGAGTATAGGACAGAGAAATGCAAACCAATTTGGTGGTGGTGGTGGTGGTGGTACCGGTACCTTACTGTATTATGAATTATAATAGAAACAAGGCCAACGTGAACTACAGAAACCACTAATTTACTATTATCTCTTTAAGAGGAAGTCGATAATGTGGTGGTAAAGTTTTTTCTTTTTCTGCAATGGTTGTAAATTCATAGGTTTTATATACAAAGCCATGGGCTACTAGCAAATACCATGATGAACTCATTATTGAATTGGCAGAGGCTTTGGTGAACAAAACAGAATCAGTGAAAGCCAGTTTCCTAAACTGATTCCAGCTAGAGAAGTGTCCAAATGGTCTTAGATGCAATACCAGGTTTGTGCAGAATGAAGCTAGGCAAGATCTGGGAAAGTGGAAAGAAAACATATCAGGTACTATGGTGAAAAATATAATGTGGGACTTTGTTTCCCATATTCCCCAAAAACTTCATGCTAAGACAACTAAATAATTTTCAATAAGAAAACACTTTTTGTACAATTTACATTTTAGTACCAACAATTTCTAATCCTATCTCCATGTGGGAAACAAAAGATGAAAAGTTTTTTTCCAGTGTAGTTAAAGCAACAAATTTTCATTTCAGCCTAAAAAACTGTCTAGGTTCTTTGTCATAGACAAAAGATCTCACTTTAAAGTTCAATAAACTGATTTAATTTTATGCAGTAGAACCTTCCCCCTCACAAAATTCCAAAAAACTGTGCAGAAGCACAGTATTGGACAGTTGATAGACACCCTAGCTTCCAAATCCTCAAAGTGTTCATGTTGTTTCACTTGACAACCTCGTAGTTGATTTGATCTGTCTCTGCTTCCTACATCATCTTTTATCTCTGGTTTAGGTCTATTCCAGTGATTCTTTCATTTCGTGATCCATGCAGCTGTGATTTTAGTGACAAATCATGGTTTAATTTGTTCACAATCATTTTTCTCTCTTCAATTAATTATAATATTTATTATGCGCTTTTACCCATGTACTCATTTTTAACTAATTTTTCTACAGAGGATTGAACATTCAACAGTCGACTGAAAAGCACATCATGCCTTTATTGTTCTAAGGTGATTACTTCGGGACAGCTCTTGTAGAAATTTCAGATGAAGAATTGAGTACCTTCATTTGCTGAGTTAACTACACACATTTTTGTGGAGACATGCAGTATTTAAACAAGTGTGGTGGCAGATATACTAATGATGAAGGCTTGGTCCACAACCTTTATATAATTATTGAGTGTAATCATTCTACATGTGCCTGTTGAAAATACTTACTGCAATTGCAGTTTTGATATACGTCAATTTCAAGTGTTGTGGGACACCAAAAGCCCTCTCTGCAGTGTTAAGTCATGATATTCTGGAACATAGTTCCTAGTAATCTGATCCAAATACATACTGGTGGCGTAAGTATACCCACACTTCTGTAGACAATGTGAGCACAAGCCATGTCCAAAAGAACAGAAACTCAGTCTTTCAGAGCAGATGCATAATGATGTCAGATATCTTGTTGGAATAAAGTAGGTCTGTGACTGAAGAGGAATAACGGGCAGGAGGATTCACAATTGTTTCTGGTAAATTTAATCGATGTTTACAAGGGCGGACGTCTACTTGTGGGCCTCCTAGACATGCAGGGACTTCGTCTGTAGTGCTATTCATATTTTTACCCTATCAGTATGACCAAACAGTTTTACCGAAACAGATAACAGGAAAAAGAATTCAAAAGTGTGCTTATTAATTAAAAAGCCATTTGCTTTGACCCCTGTGTCAGAATAGTCATGTTTTAAAAAATAGTTAGAAAAGAATATTTCGAAGCTCTGTATAGTCGGACAAAACTGAAGACATTGTCATGTATGTTATGGCCCACCTCGTAGGAGAGCAAATTAGATTGCCTTAAAATATTTGCTAATAATATCAGAGCCTTATTGTGGTACTTCGTGTAGAGTATAGCCCTAAAAAACATTCTTCTAACTCTTAACACAGCATCAAAAAATTATATATAGACATTAAATTGTTTTTTGATGGCCACGTCTGCTGTTTTATCTGCCATGATTGCAAAATACTCTGCTCGTCTGATATAATTCAATAATTTTCTAAGAAGTTTGACTTCGTGGGATGTCCATTTATAAGTTCTCTGCTGTAGCCACATTGAAAGTTGCTGGTTACCTTCACATCAAAGGCATAATAAATTGTTTAGTTACTGTTTTATCAATATGCCCTTGTATTACAAGCCCCTGCAAAACTCAGCAACATAGAGAAAGTACACAAGCTATGTTTTGTTTTATTTGTCGATTTTTTTTCTTTTGAAATCTGGCTAAATACGTTGACATTTGATTTTTAAGGATTTGAATTTCAGTACAGCTTATCTGTAACAGTCTGATGTTTAATGCACTTTCAGCCTTTCTACCTCTTTCTTCCAGTTCAAAAAACCAGTTTCCATTTTGTGAGTACTGAAAATGATGATCTTCAAATATTGTTTGCCAGTGTTGTAAATACAATCTTTCACCTCATTGTAATCAGTCCATGCAAATTGCTGGCTCCAAGAGGACTGATAAATGTGATGTTTAGTGTTCCCCTCACCTCCACCTGTGGAACAGTGTTTTCTGTTACCACCACACTTTTGCCCCCTTTGTCTTTTTCACACACAGCACAACTGACACTAACTGTAGGTTCACCATCACTGACATTTGGGGCATTAGACTTTTCTAATTATAAACTTGTCCACTTTAAGCTGGCCAATAAGGGACAAAAGGCTGATTAATAATTCAACCAAGTCACAGTCACAGTAAAACTGACCACTGACACTACCCACTGTGTGCCATATTAGTGCGCACACCTCATACAATAAGAAGTTGGCACACACTAATCGCACACTTTTATTTGGCTGCTGTTTCGCTTATGAAAGTAGGCTGACTTTGGGCTGCTCTAGAATGTTTATGGTCACTGCTAGTATTAGCTAAGTAACAGTATTGCTCACCATAACAATAAGTTATGAGTGTGTGAGTGGTGTTGATTTGTGTGTGGTGTTGTGCCTGGTGATACGAATATTATTTACAAAAATGAGTGAAGAGGCTTTACTGGTATCTGTGGTCCTTCTAGCAACGTATCAACTTTCCTGTCACTTCTATGACACTTTTAATCTATTACATCTTTGTTACTGTTATAAGATGTAAGCAGGCTGTCCTGGGAGGAGGAGGCAGACTTCTCTAAGCAATCGGTACATTATGAGCGAATCATAAGCTCCTGCTATACACATTCTCTGCTACTAAAAATTGGGGGAGAAAAAGTATATCGCCCACTCCCCATCCCTCAAGTTGGTGCTCCTGGTTTGAATCTATGCCCACTTCCTGAAGAACTGTCTGTGCTGATTTATTTGAAATTCGCACCAAAGTGTTCTCTAAATCTAAAATTCCTAAGCAAGAATTTAACTCCATGTAAGGGAATATTTGGGCTCAGTCACATTAATAATAATAATAATAATAATAATAATAATAATAATAATAACAATAACAATGTGAGCACATTAAAACTGACACATTGTGAAAGAGTAAGCTTACATTAGAAGATGGAAACTATGAAGCTAACTCGTCAAATAAAGCTATAAATTGTTTTGTAAATTTAAAGTTATTTGAGATGCATTGTCTCCTTTCATTTCCCTTGACAGACCTCTTACTAGCCACCATCCTCATTGCGGCAATATGCAGTAATTGGTAGACATGTGTAGAGCCCTTGCTAAATAGTATTACTCGATGTTACAAGAGCACTCACTGCCAAGGAAAACCAACAAAATTCTCTCTCTCTCTCTCTCGCTCTCTCTCTTTAAAAACATTATGAACATATTTGTCACTTGTATTCACCCAGAGTATCACTTGCCATGATGTATGTCTGAAGATGAAAACCTGCTCTTCTGTAGTGCATCATTTTTAATGTAACCTGATTTTGAGGTGATAAACATAAATGTGGTTGGAGCAAAATGTTTTGCTACATCGTTTAATTACAGCTGCATCCTTATTTTCATCAAGCTATGTATAAAATTGAAGTTGTAAGTCATACACATTTCTCCATCCTATAAATTAGTTCATGACTTGCAAATTGTGCATTGTTCTCTAGCAATTTAGGCATTAACCATTTCAGTTGCTACAGCATTATCTCCAAGCACTTTTCCCTTTTCATGTTCGAATGGCATTATGTACCTAACAGTTATTTTCCAATGTCTGTGTGTTTGATTCATTTCTAAGAGTACTTTAAAGAAACTTTATGCCTGCACATTATTTACTGTGACATCTTAACAAAGTAATATGTTCTCTTCTTAACATGTTTCTTCACACTCATTACTTCCAGTTGTTTCTCATTACATTTTCTCACATTCTCAAAAATATTTCAGAATTGTATTGTGTTTAATTCTGTGCACTCTGTTATGTTTGTGTTGTTTTTGCTAAATCTCTCAAATTCCATGTAGTAGTTGCGTTGTTTCAGCTGACATTTTTTCTTTTTTCTTCTTCATTGCTTAGTTTTGTAGGTCTCCCCATTATTAAACAAATGTTCATAATCCACATTTTCAATTTTGTGACAGTGGTTTCTTCCAGCTCTGTATCAGTTTTTACTCTGAAGCTATGACTGCTTGAAATACTAATGTTATTAACAACAGAGGAAGCATTGAGTTCCAATCGGGTACCATTAAAAGTAGACTGTTGGGCACCCCCTCCACACACACACACACACACACACACACACACACACACACACACTTGCTGTGCCATGCAAGCAAACATGGCAACTCTCTCCGAGTTTTAATTCGGATTTTGAACTACTGATGTGCTTTGAGAGTCAAACCCTGTCAATTTACTGTTTGATAAAATAGTCAGTTTCATCTCTTGTCCCATCTGTTCATATCCAGTCTACTTCGATTTGATTTCTTTAGGAAAAATGAATTGATGACAAACATGGTGTTCTTGACAGATTTAGTAGTAGCGTGTATAACATGTCAAATTTTTTGTTCCAGGTTGAGATCAAGTATAGGCCAGTGATTGACAAGACACTGGATGAACGAGAATGTGCTACTGTTCCACCTGCAATTCGTTCATACTGAAGTGAGCTACTTGAATCTACGCAATTCTGTGTGTTATGCAGAATGCCTGCACGCTTAGCCTTTGTATAGGGTACTATAGAAGAGTGTACCTACGTACAGTATTACACTGGAGTCCGATTTTGATTTTGCATCACATATTTTTTTAGGTATCTCTTAAACAGATAATGAATGACCTTGATGGTTATATCAGTGCAGCTCAGAACCAGCAATGGAAAGCAGTACTTACTTAAGTGTCCTCTGCAATGTGATAGTACAAGCATTTTCCAAGAAAATTTATGGTGCTCACACAAATATACCTACAGCTGTTATTTATTTATTTATTAAGGAAATGCAATCTGATCTTGAGATTGTCTGTAGAAGTACTTATATATTCAAATTTTGTAAAAGTATTTGTTGTTATACATTGGTTTTAAACACAAAGAACCTCATTTGTAACTATTTTAGAGTTTTGAAAAGGAGTGCTGAAAAGCATGTAAGACAGTATTTGTTTGAATGTTAACATGCATTTTGTGAAAGTTTCTGAATTTATCTTTTTTTGTTCCTTTTGGAGAGAAAAAATGCTTTTTTAACAAATTACCTGTGCTTTCCTGAATGTGTGTTAGCTTCAAATGTGACTAAGATTCATTTTTCATGTCCTGGTATCTGCAATGTACCTGAATATTAATGGCATATATTTTTCATGTTAGTATTTAGGCAAGAAAATTGCACTCAGTGGGCAGATTCTCAGTTTTAATAAGCTTTTTGCTGTAATATGATGTTCTTAAAATTTTATTGTCACTCCTTAAGAACTTCATGGATTTTTCAGTACCACATTACTACTTAATATTGTTTTAACGTTTTTTTCCGTAGCTGTCTGCTGCATTCTTGCAGTGCTATAAACAGCATATTTTCTGCGGTATTGTTTGAATAACAGTGATTTTTCTTTGCACATTGTGACAGTATTCTTTATTAATCCAAAACGTGTAAAAGGAATGTATAGTTGAAATTAGATGCTACTATTAAATCTTTATTTGTCTAGACTGAAGTTATTTTATTTATCAGCAGGGTTGCTGCTTCTGGATTCTGTGGGGCGGGGGGTGATTTTGACAAAGGCCAAATTCATAAGCAGTTTTACCTATTCGGATCAAATGTCGATCAGAAAAAGTAATTTTTGAGAACATATTCTCTTGGAAGACATACCCTCTTTTTTTCCCCAAGTCAGCATTCATGTAATTATAGTGTCCATACTGCCTACCATCATGGTGAGAGGTCTGAAGATGGTCTAAAATGGCCCGAAACTGGTAACCTCATAAAAAGAAGTTTCTTGCTGTTTTGACTTTTCATGTTCATTTTTAAGCAGTATATAAAAACATTACTAGTGTAATATGTATTTGCATCTCTACTACTGAACTCTTTGGTAAATCAGGTCAGATACAATTTTTGCCTGTTGATTGATGTTTCTGTACCACTGGATGGTACTGTTGGGTGACATGGTCAGTATGTTGATAAGGAAAGGGGGTTAGCACGAGGGCATTGGGATAAGAAAAGCAATATTTCAGAGGAGCTAACTAGGGAATGAAGACACTCAAATAAGAAACTTCATTAGAACTCAGAATTAACAAACCCACTTTTAAGTAAATCTCACTTTTAACAAATATTTCAGTTGGTGTGTTTGAAACTCCCATAAGAACAGTGTTATTGCTCCCCCACCTTAAGAAAAAGTCCGTTTCTGGGGAGTGAACATGGAACATGATGCAAATTAAAATTCAGTTTTTACACAATTCCTAAGATGTCCACATTAGTTTCCAGTTGCTTTCAGTTTCATGTAGCTCATGTGACGACGATATATGGTAATGTATTTTTTCAGTTGACACATACCTGGATCATAGGTTTTTGATCAATAGCTCAAATTCCCTTGTAGTGATACAGGAAAATTGCACTGAATAAATCGGAAAGCGATCTCCGCCCTGCCTACCGTTCGATTCTGGTTATGCAATCCGATCAAAGAGTTAATGGAGTGTGAGCTATGAATTGTAGTATTTGTAATTGCTGAATTTCTTAGTTATACTTTTGTGGAGCTATGCTCCAAAAACAAAGTAAGCATGTAATTCAGCAAAAGCTGATGATTACCCATAATGTTAAGGACAATTGTAACATAAAACTTTCCACTTTAATGAAGAAATATTATACGGCACCATCCTCATTGTATGACGTTCAGGAACAAGGAAAAATTCTTAAATACTGGCTCTAGTGGTTCCTCTGGATGCAAAAGGAAGGATATTTGCATGTCACTGTTCTGTGATGTGGAAAATAATCTTTTAAAATGGTTCCAAGAAATGGGGAGTGGCAGCATTTCTTATAAGAACAACATACTGCAAGAGAAGGCTCGTAAAATCACCCTGAACATCGGTGTTGAAAATTGCAGTATGTCAAATGGTGTGTTAGTTTCAAAAAAAAGTCACACTCGCTCACTTCAGTGTGTACGTGGAGAAAGTGAGGCTGTGGATGTAAAATGTGTAAACCGTGGGAGAACATTAGAATGTCGAGAGTAATATAGGTTTGTGAACCGTGATATGTTCCAATGCAGATAAAACTGGCGTATTTTACAATTCCTCCAAAAATGCATGCTCTTAAGAGACAGAAATACCATGGAGGTAAGAAAGTAAAGAAAGGATGACTGCACTATTGTGGGTAAATAACGATGGGTGTGAAAAGTAGCCTCCACTGTGATAGAAAATTTTGAACTCCCAAGTATTTCAAAGTATAAAAATGCTGCCTTTTACTTAAACATACAACAACAATGCCTGCATGACGTCAGAAACCTCTACTTGATTTCTCAGGCCTCAAGGTGCCATGATAGATGCAGCAGACAGGAAAATAGTACTTATTGCTGACTTAAGCCTTGTACGTTCTAAGGAAACATAATTTTTTAGGAATGAAAATGTTGTGTTGTTTCCATCAGACTACCAAAAGCATCTGCTGCCTCTGAACCTAGATAGAATATAGTCTGTTAAAACCAAACACAGAGCTACAGTTGTCCACAAGTCAATTCCATTCCTTGAGAAGAAGGAAGTGATGACTTAACATTCTATGGGTCACATGTATGTTGTAGCCTGGAATTGTATTCTACAACAGTTAGTGTTAAATTGTTTGACAAACGTTGTTTGTGCTACATCAGCCACTTTTGAAGATGACATTCTTCCAGAAGATTAAAGTATAATCATAGAGGTTCCTGAAAATGGGATATTCCAAGAATTTGTTTCTTGTGGTGAAGATGTTCCGGCTTCCACACCCAAAATAATGTAAGTGAGGTGCTTGCGAAGGAACAGTGTGGTGATGACGAAGGGAAGGAGACTATTGCACAATGAACTACTTTTCCTCTTTTGATGTAGACAAATCAGTTGTAACAAATATCAACCAACTGGAACAACTGCTTCTGTCACTAAAAAGTGCTGGAAGAACAAAACAAACACCATACTTCATTTATTTATTTTTAACTAAAGAATTTGTTCTACAAAATGTGTGGAACTAACACAAAAACAAACATTGCACCACAAAGGAATTATCCTAATGGGACAAAAATTGCTAGATGTGTTGCACATATACACCCAAACAAATGATTACAATTTAAGAAAATTTGGATTGTTATTCAAGAAAAAGAGCTCCATAAATTGACGGGTTTATAATGCATTAGTCCACCTCTGACCCTTATGCAAGCAGTTATTCGGCTTAGCAATGATAGAGTTGTTGGATGGCCTTCTGAGGGATATTTTGCCAAATTCTGCCCAGCTGATGCATCACATAGGCAAAATCCCAAGCTAGTTGGAGGGCCTTGCCCATAATGCTCCTATGGTTCTCCATTGAAAAAGAGGTCCTGCGACCTTGTTGGTAGAGGTAGGATTTGGCAACTACAAATAGAAGCGGTAGAAACTCGCCATATGTGGTAAGGTATTATCTTACTGCAGTGTAAGCCTAGGAAGGCTTGTCATGAGCGACAACTGAAAGGGGTGTAGAATATTGCCAACGTACTGCTGTGCCGTAAGGGTGCCGCGGGTGACAACCGAAGGGATCTTGCTATGAAATGGTATGGCACCCCAGACCATCACTCCTGGTTGTCAGGCTGTATAGTGGGCAACAGAGTGGGAACAGCTGGCACATGTCTGTGAAGACGTGAAGTACAGTTATTCTCAAAATCACAATTGTCTAACGACGAGATTATTATAACTCCTTGCGATAAGTATAATCTATTGAAATTGTAACTGTATTATAAGTAAAAATGTAATACGCAACAAAATTAACTTCAAGCACAAACCAAAATTATTATATTTGCTTGACAACTGCTTCTACTCGATAGAATTTTTTTTTAAAATGAGTGAAGGTGTGCATGTGGATGTGTTTGGCTATAGTTAAGTTCAACTACAGCCCGTAAAAAAAGAATTAGTAGTAGAAAAGACTAATGTAAAAGTCTATCGTAAAAATGGTCAGTGAGTTGTCATTTTTCACTGTCATCAGGCATTATGAGTGTAAACTAACTCGCTTGACATTACAGTGAGAGACCGCATTTACAATCCACTGAACAAGAAAACAACTAACCATCATCTGCGAATAACTCCAGGGAAAGCTGACCAATAACATCGAAAACCACCGATGTCTCGACAAATAAGTTACTATCATTTTAGAGGGCCTTATCTCATTTGTACTTTGAAAATGACATTTGGAAATATCGGACATTTGACAAATGTATCCAGCTGCATACTTGTGTCTTATTAGAGCACACAACATGGTGGGAGAAGCTTAACTTCTGCTTGGGCAATATGTTAAACATTATAGTCTACATAATTCAAAGGATACTAAGTCCTAATCAAAAAGAGTAGGAAGTTTTCATTATTATGTAGGCACCTGATATGTTGACAAATACATTTTTTAAACCACAATGCTTTAAAACTAAGAAATATTATCTCTTCGTTCCAAAGTCTACATCGTGATAACATCGTCACTTCTATTTGAGTCTGTTTCCAAACAATCTGATTGTAAATTTACATGACAGGTTCAATGCCTATATCCATCATCACTTCCTTGTCAAACTATTCTTTCTGAAGCTTTTCAGCATGCCATACAGACTGTGCCTATGCTATTGGTGGGATGTTGCCTAGTGCCTCTCCACAAGTGATTCAGTGAATGTTCCCCACCCCCCCACATAGCCTTAACACTTAGCCCAAATTAATTTTATGGGGCTACACTGACAGTGACATGGGAGTAAACGCAAAACTGTGTGACCTCATTTACATCAAGGAAGCCAAGTTTGTACACTGTCACACGACTCGTATACATTAACAAGCTGCAGGAGTCTATTTTACACTGCGCTTAATATTTTTATTTTTAAGCCAGGGAAAAATATCCGTTTTTTTGTGTTTGTACTTGGTGTTTTCTCTGTAACAGTTGAGTTACAACTGGCAATGACCGACTTCAAAGCAAGGTATGACGAGAATTGTGCATCGCGTCAGGAAACTGACAGTGCTCATTTTCGAATAGTAGTGTGCTGTTTTTCTTACACGTAAATACAAGTCCTCTTCGGTAAAATATTCCGGATGTAAAATAGTCCCCCATTCGGATCTCTGGGCGGGGACTACTCAGGAGGACGTTGTTATCAGGAGAAAGAAAACTGGCGTTCTACGGATCGGAACGTGGAATGTCAGATCCCTCAATCGAACAGGTAGGTTAGAAAATTTAAAAAGGTAAATGGATAGGTTAAAGTTAGATACAGTAGGAATTAGTGAAGTTCAGTGGCAGGAGGAACAAGACTTTTGGTCAGGCGAATACAGGGTTATAAATACAAAATCAAATAGGGGTAATGCAGGAGTCTGTTTAAAAAAAATAGGAGTGCGGGTAAACTACTACAAACAGCACAGTGAACACCTTATTGTGGTCATGATAGACACGAAGCCCACACCTACTACAGTAGTACAAGTTTATATGCCAACTAGCTCTGCAGATGACGAAGAAATTAAAGAAATGTATGATGAAATAAAATAAATTGTTCAGATAGTGAAGGGAGATCAAAATTTAATAGTCACGAGTGACAGGAATTCGGTAGTAAAAAAAGGGGGAGAAGAAACGTAGGTGAATATGGATTGGGGCTAAGAAATGAAAAAGGAAGCTGCCGGGTAGAATTTTGTGCAGAGCATTACTTAATCATAGCTAACACTTGGTTCAAGAATCATAAAAGAAGGCTGTATACATGGAAGAATACTGGAGATACGAGAAGGTATCAGATAGATTATATAATGGTAAGACAGATATTTAGGAACCAGGTTTTGAGTTGTAAGACATTTCCAGGGGCAGATGTGGACTCTGGCCACAATCTATTGGTTATGAACTGTAGATTAAAACTGAAGAAACTGCAAAAAGGTGGGAATTTGAGGAGATGGGACCTGGATAAACTAAAAGAACTAGAGGTTGTAAAGAGTTTCAGGGAGAGCATAAGGGAACAATTGTCAAAAATTGGGGGGGGGGGGGGGGATGATACAGTAGAAGAAGAATGGGTAGCTTTCAGGGATGAAGTAGTGAAGGCAGCAGAGGATCAAGTAGGTAAAAAGACGAGGGCTAGTATAAATCCTTGGATAACAGAAGAAATATTGAATTTAATTGATGAAAGGAGAAAATATAAAAATGCAGTAAATCAAGCAGCCAAAAAGGAATACAAACGTCTTAAAAATGAGATCGACAGGAAGTGCAAAATGGCTAAGCAGGGATGGCTAGAGGACAAATGTGAGGATATAGAGGCTTATCTCACTAGGGGCAAGATAGATACTGCCTACAGGAAAATTAAAGAGACCTTTGGAGAAAAGAGAACAACTTGCATGAACATCAAGAGCTCAGATGGAAACCCAGTTCTAAGCAAAGAAGGGAAAGCAAAAAGGTGGAAGGAGTATATAGAGGGTCTATACAAGGGTGATGTACTTGAGGACAATATTATGGAAATGGAATAGGATGTGGATGAGGATGAAATGGGAGATAAGATACTGCGTGAAGAGTTCAACAGAGCACTGAAAGACCTGAGTAGATAACATTCCATTAGAACTACTGACGGCCTTGGGAGAGCCAGTCGTGATGAAACTCAAGCATCTGATGAGAAAGATGTATGAGACAGGCAAAATACCCTAATATTTCAAGAAAAATATAATAATTCCAATCTCAAAGAAAGCAGGTGCTGACAGATGTGAAAATTAACGAACAATCAGTTTAATATGCAATGTGTGCAAAATACTAACGCAAATTCCTTACAGACGAATGGCAAGGCAAACATACGTTTCTAGCGTTTGTAGACTTAGAGCAATGCTTTTGACAATGTTGCCTGGAATACTCCCTTCCAAATTCTGAAGGTGGCAGGGGTAAAATAAGGGAGCGAAGGGCTATTTACAATTTGTTCAGAAACCAGTTGGCAGTTGAGTAGTTTGGCATGAAAGGGAAGCAGTGGTTGGGAAGGGAGTGAGACAGGGTTGTAGCCTCTCCCCGATGTTATTCAATCTGTACATTGAACAAGCAGTATAGGAAACCAAAGAAAAATTTGGAGTAGGAATTAGAATCCAGGGAGAAGAAATAAAAACCTTGAGGTTTTGCCGATGACATTGTAATTTTGTCAGAGACAGCAAAGGATTTGGAAGAGCAGTTCAACGGAATTGATAGTGTCTTGAAAGGAGGATATAAGATGAACATAAACAAAATCAAAACGAGGATAATGGAATATAGGCGAATTAAGTCAGGTGATGCTGAGGGAATTAGATTAGGAAATGAGATACTTAAAGTAGTAAAGGAATTTTGCTATTTGGGGAGAAAAAGAACTGATGATGTTCGAAGTAGAGAGGATACTAAATGTAGACTGGCGATGGCAAGGAAAGAGTTTCTGAAGAAGAGAAATTTGTTAACATTGAGTATAGATTTAAGTGTCAGGAAGCCATTTTTTGAAAGTATTTGTATGGAGTGTAGCCATGTATGGAAGTGAAACATGGACGATAACTAGTTTGGACAAGAAGAGAATAGAAGCTTTCGAAATGTGGTGCTACAGAATAATGCCGAAGATTAGATGGCTAGATCATATAACTAATGAGGAGGTATTGTATAGGATTGGGGATAAGAGACATTTGTGGCACAACTTGACTAGAAGAAGGGATCGGTTGGTAGGACATGTTCTGAGCCATCAAGGGATAGCCAATTTAGTATTGGAGGGTAAAAATCGAAGAGGGAGACCAAGAGATGAATACACTAAACAGATCCAGAAGGATGTAGGTTGCAGTAGGTACTGGGAGATGAAGAAGCTTGTACAGGATAGAGTAGCATGGAGAGTTGCATCAAACCAGTCTCAGGACTGAAGACCATAACCACAGCAAATGCAAATTTACTCTCATGCTGTCTGCTTGTGTCTGTGTATGTGCGGATGGATATTTGTGTGTGTGTGCGCGAATGTACACCTGTCCTTTTTTTCCCCTAAGGGAAGTCTTTCCGCTCCCGGGATTGGAATGACTCCTTACCCTCTCCCTTAAAACCCACATCCTTTCGTCTTTCTCTCTCCTTCCTGAAGAAGCAACCATCGGTTGCGAAAGCTAGTAATTCTGTGTGTGTGTGTTTTGTTCATGTGCCTGTCTGCCGGCGCTTTCCCGCTTGGTAAGTCTTGGAATCTTTGTTTTTAATATATTTTTCCCATGTGGAAGTTTCTTTCTATTTTATTTACATCATCTCTAATTTTTCTTCATAATACACATCAATGACTTCCTGTCACGATCGCTCAACGAACTATTTGATCTGCGTTGTGACTTAGCAGATGATGTTTTTCCACTCTCCCTGTATTTGGTATAAATATTCGATGCGGTGCCTCTTGTAACACCAAACATTTTGGCCCCCATGGTTACGGAAGCACCCAACAAATGAGCTCCAAGAATTCGCCCACTTTTGAGATCACTTACACCCGAATCTCCAGATGTCAGACACTCAGATCGGTACCAAACATTTTGTGTCGATAGACTACCAACCAAAACAGCGATTTAGTTCTTGCTCTGTGCTATCGTCCCATAGAATATGTGTAAATGGTACTTAAAAGCAACACCAGAATTACGGAGAATAGGAAAAGCGTATCTGTGAGCTGTGAATCTGAAGCCGAACAAAAATTTAAGCACTCTGATGGACATGTAGCAGCAGTGACAGTGGACCATTGGGGATACGGTCTCCAAACTTTACGGGTGTTTGACCTCACGTTCGAGGCGCCTCAAGACGTGACAATTGCCACTTCCTAGCCATATGGAAACGTCTTGAGTAACTTAGCAGAGAAGTGGCAATCATTTACGACCTACCCAGTGTTAAATGGCACCCTGCAGATAAAAACTGAGCTGACAAAACACTCTCCATCGTGCCTAATGATTGGCGACAAGCAGGCCATCATCATGTGCGATGACCAGCCATGAATATGCTCCAGATTTGGCCAGGAAGGACATGTCCAGTCTGACATTTGATGCAGACACCACTGGACGAAGTGACTCCGGCATAAATGTTCATGTCTCCACCTGTCACCTATGCAATGGTAGCACAGAACTTTGTCACACCACTTCAGGATACACCTGAAGCCTCCTCAACGCCACCCACCACCCCACAACTCGCCAACGAGACCAGCATGGCGTCACCCACCCCCCCCCCCCCTCCCCCCATTGCTCACACCTAGAACATTCTCTCTCAGGACCATGACACACAACCTTGCTCGAACCATGGATGTCGAACTACATATCGGGTTGTATGATAGGAGACCATATTCTTATTTGGAACAACACATTAGAAAACAGTGGACGCCCAAGAAGTGCAAGAAACGCTGAGAAGCACCCTCTAATGACGCTCTCCTTCAGTTGGCCTCGCTAGATGACTACACTATTGGCCATTAAAATTGCTACACCAAGAAGAAGTGCAGATGATAAGCGGGTATTCATTGGACAAATATACACTCCTGGAAATGGAAAAAAGAACACATTGACACCGGTGTGTCAGACCCACCATACTTGCTCCGGACACTGCGAGAGGGCTGTACAAGCAATGATCACACGCACGGCACAGCAGACACACCAGGAACCGCGGTGTTGGCCGTCGAATGGCGCTAGCTGCGCAGCATTTGTGCACCGCCGCCGTCAGTGTCAGCCAGTTTGCCGTGGCATACGGAGCTCCATCGCAGTCTTTAACACTGGTAGCATGCCGCGACAGCGTGGACGTGAACCGTGTGTGCAGTTGACGGACTTTGAGCGAGGGCGTATAGTGGGCATGCGGGAGGCCGGGTGGATGTACCGCCGAATTGCTCAACACGTGGGTCGTGAGGTCTCCACAGTACATCGATGTTGTCGCCAGTGGTCGGCGGAAGGTGCACGTGCCCGTCGACCTGGGACCGGACCACAGCGATGCACGGATGCACGCCAAGACCGTAGGATCCTACGCAGTGCCGTAGGGGATCGCTCCGCCACTTCCCAGCAAATTAGGGACACTGTTGCTCCTGGGGTATCGGCGAGGACCATTCGCAACCGTCTCCATGAAGCTGGGCTACGGTCCCGCACACCGTTAGGCTGTCTTCCGCTCACGCCCCAACATCGTGCAGCCCGCCTCCAGTGGTGTCGCGACAGGCGTGAATGGAGGGACGAATGGAGACGTGTCGTCTTCAGCAATGAGAGTCGCTTCTGCCTTGGTGGCAATGATGGTCGTATGCGTGTTTGGCGCCGTGCAGGTGAGCGCCACAATCAGGACTGCATACGACCGAGGCACACAGGGCCAACACCCGGCATCATGGTGTGGGGAGCGATCTCCTACACTGGCTGTACACCTCTGGTGATCGTCGAGGGGACACTGAATAGTGCACGGTACATCCAAACCGTCATCGAACCCATCGTTCTACCATTCCTAGACCGGCAAGGGAACTTGCTGTTCCAACAGGACAATGCACGTCCGCATGTATCCCGTGCCACCCAACGTGCTCTAGAAGGTGTAAGTCAACTACCCTGGCCAGCAAGATCTCCGGATCTGTCCCCCATTGAGCATGTTTGGGACTGGATGAAGCGTCGTCTCACGCGGTCTGCACGTCCAGCACGAACGCTGGTCCAACTGAGGCGCCAGGTGGAAATGGCATGACAAGCCGTTCCACAGGACTACATACAGCATCTCTATGATCGTCTCCATAGGAGAATAGCAGCCTGCATTGCTGCGAAAGGTGGATATACACTGTACTAGTGCCGACATTGTGCATGCTCTGTTGCCTGTGTCTATGTGCCTGTGGTTCTGTCAGTGTGATCATGTGATGTATCTGACCCCAGGAATGTGTCAATAAAGTTTCCCCTTCCTGGGACAATGAATTCACGGTGTTCTTATTTCAATTTCCAGGAGTGTATTATACTAGAACTGACATGTGATTACATTTTAACGCAATTTGGGTGCACAGATCCTGAGAAATCAGTACCCAGAAAAACCACCACTGGCCGTAATAATGGCCTTGTACGCAAGGGCATTGAGTCAAACAGAGCTTGGATGGCGTGTACAGGTACAGCTGCCTATGAAGCTTCAACATGATACCACAGTTCATCAAGAGTAGTGACTGGCGTATTGTGACAAGCCAGTTGCTCGGCCACCATTGACCAGACGTTTTCAGTTGGTGAGAGATCTGGAGAATGTGCTGGCCAGGGCAGCAGTCAAACATTTTCTGTATCCAGAAAGGCCCATACAGGACTTGCAACATGCCGTCATGCATTATCCTGCTGAAATGTAGTGTTTCGCAGGGTTCGAATGAAGGGTAGAGGCATGGGTCATAACACATCTGAAAAGTAACTTCCACTGTTCAAAGTACCGTCAATGCGAACAAGAGGTGACCGAGACGTGTAACCAACGGCACCCCATACCATCATGCAGGGCGATACGCCAGTATGGCGATGACGAATACGGACTTCCAATGTGCATTCACCGTGATGTCGCCAAACACGGATGCGACCATTATGATGCTGTAAACAGAACCTGGATTCATCTGAAAAAATGACGTTTTACCATTTGTGCATCCAGGTTCGTCATTGAGTACACCATCGCAGGCACTTCTGTCTGTGATGCAGTGTCAAGGGTAACGGCAGCCATGGTCTCCGAGCTGATAGTCCATGCTGCTGCAAACGTCGTCGAACTGTTTGTGCAGATGGTTGTTGTCTTGCTAGCATCCCCATCTGTTGACTCAGGGATCGAGACATGGCTGCACGATCTGTTACAGCCATGCGGAAAAGTTGCCTGTCATCTCGACTGCTAGTGATAAGAGGCCATTGGGATCCAACACGGCATTCCGTATTACCCTCCCAAACCCACTGATTCCATATTCTGCTAACAGTCATTGGATCTCGACCAACACGAGCAGCAATGTCGTGATACGATAAACCGCAATCACGATAGGCTACAATCCGGCCTTTATCAAAGTTGCTAACGTGATGGTACACATTTCTCCTCCTTACACAAGGCATCATAACAATGCTTCACTAGGTAACGCCGGTCAACTGCTGCTTGTGTATGAGAAATCGGTTGGAAACTTTCCTCATTTCAGCACGTTTTAGGTGTCTCCGCTGGCGCCAACCTTGTGTGAATACTCTGAAAAGCTAATCATTTGCATATCACAGCATCTTCTTCCTGTCGGTTAAATTTCGCGTATCTAGCACGTCATCTTCGTGGTGTAGCAATCCTCTCTCAATCCATAACACAAACTCTGTGTTGCCAGTATCTGAGGACGACCTACAGATCCCCCTCAGCTACTGTCGCAGCACCTGTTTCCCCCGCTCAGACAGTAAATGACTGCCACATGTTGTCGGCGTCAATATCCGGGCTGATGATGCTAAAAGAAGGATCGTGTCTGAGCAAGAGCATCCCACCGAGGGGCCTGAGCCTGGGCCCTGCCAGTAATCATGACCACCCGCAGGATGCTTCCATTTCGCATTCTGCATCGACTGCAAGGGACAGTACACAGCAATACTGTGTTGCCACCATCCAAGCCCCTCACAAACTAGCCACGTTCCGAGACATTATCTACTCTGCGGATGTTGATATTGCACTCCTACAGGAGGCATTCGTCACTGACTTCCAAGTGCACACTGGGTACATCGCCAACATATCTCACACCTCCGATACTGGTAGTGGCGTCGCCATCCTCCTACTTGAAGGGCTCTCTGCAGAGGATGTCACATACCTCCCCACTGCACAGGGCATGGCCCTCACCCTATTTGGCATGTGTATCATTAACATCTATGCACTGTCTGGCTCTAGCTGCCACATGACCAACATACATTCTTCGCCGAGGAGTTTGCACTGCTCTTCATGGGCTCATAAGGCGATTTGGTACTTGGTGGGGACTTCAACTCGCCACAGTGGCGTACTGACCCATCTCCAATAACATTCACCTTGTGCGGCTCTTTCATTGATCATTGACTGCTTGCAACTCATTGGCACCTGGAGAAAGCTCCAAGGAACTTCTATTTGAGTCTGTTTCCAAACAATATGATTGTAAATTTACGGTGAAAGGTTCAACGCTTATACCCATCATCGCTCCCCAGTCAAATTATTCTTTCTGAAGCTTTTCGGCATGCCACACAGACTGTGCCCATGCTATTGGTGAGATGTTGTCTACTGCCTCATGCACAAGTGATTCAGTGAATGTTATCTTGAATGTTTTTTTTCTCTTACATAGCCTTAAACCTTTGCCCAAATTAATTCCATGGGGCTTCAATGACAGTGACACATGGGTAAACGCAAAACTGTGAGACCCCAGTCAAGTATGTACGTTCTGTCACGTGACTTGTATAACTTAACGAGCTGAAGGAGATCGGCATGAAACTGGTTTATACTGTGCTTAATATTTTTTATGTTTAAGCCAGGGAAAAATATCCGCTTTTCTGGTGTTTGTACTCGGTGTTTTCTCTGTAACAATTGAATTATAACTCGCAATGAGCGACTTCAAAGCAAGGTATTGTGGATCAAGTCACGAAACTGACAGCACTCATTTGCGAATGGTAGTCACTGCTGTTTTCCTTAGACGTAAATATAAATTCACTCTCAGAAACAAAACCATGATAAAAGTCAGCATACAGAATAATTATCTGAGAACCTATTCCTACGACAACTTTAAGACCGCCAGTACCATCACTCATTTTCCAGCAGATTTTCCTGGAATGATTCTAATTGACCCATGTTTCATCAAGGTAATCCGCTATTGCACTACCTCTTGCTCTTTTGATCGTGATGTATATGGGATGTAGTACGTACTGCACCTATGTCGCTTCTTTGAACTAAAAACTCTCTTCTTAACATACCTGGAGCCAACGTCTTTTAAAATTCTTTACATTGACGAAGCGCTTACCACTGAAGCCAATTTTCTCTTGCATAACTGTAACACGCTTTTATAATGTCGGACATTCATTATGCACATGGAGCACTTTAAAACATCGTTGTTAAAACCATCGATTTGTGTTACAGGTTCCTTGCGATTTCGATGCTTTACAGGCGACAGGCCGGCCGCGGTGGTCTAGCGGTTCTAGGCGCTCAGTCCGGAGCCGCGCGACTGCTACGGTCGCAGGTTCGAATCCTGCCTCGGGCATGGATGTGTGTGATGTCCTTAGGTTAGTTAGGTTTAAGTAGTTCTAAGTTCTAGGGGACTGATGACCATAGATATTAAGTCCCATAGTGCTCAGAGCCATTTGAACTATTTTTGAACAGGCGACAGGAAACCAACTTTTTCTGCTGTTCCTACAGCTCTGACGCTCTCTCTGGCGTGCACCATATGGTTCTGGAGTCCATACTTGTGCCTTTAAATGTCAACAGTAGGAGACCTGCTTTCAAATTCAAGTTTGAAAAGGTTCTAAATGCGGTAAATATTCCCCCACATTTGCTTGTGAAGCACTTCACATTTATTGCCGTCACTTGGTTTTCCTTAAATTGCACTTAAACATTTACAGATGTACATTAACAGCTATACTGCTACAAGGGAAAGAAAGAGAACCATAAAACTGACATTTGAGTTAATTATTCAGCTGACTAGAAGTATGGCAACAGCACAGCGAGAATCACTGTATTGTTACGTTATCTCAACGCTATAAACAGCTTTGTAATGCAGATGGCATAGGTACACTCAGTTGGTTGGAAAATAAGCAAACTTATGTTTAATTACTGAAAGACTGCTACGGATGAGTATTTTTCAATTTTCTTGCTTAAGATCGTGGCTAGTAGTTACGTATATTTAAAGATAACTGCGTAATAAAAGTGATTCTCGCTGTCTAGCTGTAACTCGCTGCTAGTCGCTCGGAAAGAGAATGAACATTACTGGCTGCCAGTGGCTAGTGGAAGGGGGTGCGCGGAACGACTGAAAATTGGGCCGTCGTCCAACATTACGCGGACTTGACACAGAACAGTTTTGAACACGACAGGCACTGCCAACGTGTTGAGGATAGTGTATAGGTGCCATTCGCGATCAAATACGAGGGTTGGAACTTAAACAGTGACAACTATGTATTCACAACCGATACAAAAGAGTTACATGTTTGCACCTGTTACTGCCCTTCAAAGTAGTCACCACCGTTGTGCAGAACCCGTTGCCAGCAATGTGGAAGGCGTAGACGGTTCTGTTGATGGTGTGAATGGTGCGCTCTACTGCCTGTCGAATCTCTGAATTCACAAGGACTTAGACCGCGGAGAATGGTGGATGGTACAATACTTCCCAGTCGCATCGGCCGATCCGATCAGCATCAGCCTGTGCTGTATCCACCGGCAGATTGTCGTGCAAAATAATGGGTGGGTCGCGCAAAAAGCGTCGCCGCTTCTTTTGCAAAGTTAATGGCAGGTGATGCTCCAGAAACGATCAGTAATACGACTTAAGTCCTTGTGACTCTGATTTGATTCCAAAGATGAAGGAACCACTTCGTGGCATTCACTTTAGAACTGTTCCAGAGATTCGACTGGCAGTAGACCACTCCATTCACACCATCAACAGAACATGCTCTGCTAACGGTATACTACATCTTCCGCAACGCTGACAACGGTTTCTACACAACGCTGGCGACTACTTTGAAGGTCAGTAACAGGTGCAAACATGTAACTCTTTTGTATCGGTTGTGAATAAATAGTTGCCACTATTTAAGTTCCAAACCTCGTACAATAGCGCAATCTGCAGGCTTGTCTAGCATCTGAATTTTATGTGCAAGTAAGCATTTCTCTCGTAACTTCCATAGTTTTGTCCAACCCTTGTATTGTTACGTTATCTCAACGCTATAAACAGCTTTGTAATGCAGATGGCTTAGGTACACTCAGTTGGTGGGAAAATAAGCAAACTTACATTTAATCACTGAAAGACTGCTACGGATGAGTATTTTTCAATTTTCTTGCTTAAGATCGTGGCTAGTAGTTACGTATATTTAAAGATAAATGCGTAATAAAAGTGCTAGTGTTTCGCTGAGGTTTAATCGGTTCACACACTGAGCTACTCAAAAGAAACTGAAATTAGCAGCCGTTACTAACGCGTTAGTGATGCCACTTCGCCCACACACAGGCTCATCAGATGTGATCGAAACACTCTGACGAAAAAAAAAAAAAAAATCACAACAGCAGAAAATAATTCATGTAGAGTAATGAAATTTCGGGAATACGATTACATGTGTCTAGGTGACATACGTAAGTGATTAACATCGCAAAATCACAGGTTACTATAAAAGTGAGAAAAGTCATTGCAAATGTGAAATGCTCGTACATTAATAACCGCCAGAAGTTAAATGCAAGCACGCTAACGTGTATGCATCATGTTGTACAGGCGCCGGATGTCAGTTTGTGGGATGGAGTTCAACGCCTGCTGCACTTGGTCTCGGTCAATATATAGGCAGTTAATGCTGTTTGTGGTTGACTCTCGAGTTAGCGTCCAGTGATGTCCCTTATATGCTCTACTGGAGATAGATCTGGCGATCGAGCAGACCAAGGCAACATGTCAACACTGTAGAGCATGTTGGGTTACAACAGTAGTATGGGCGAGCGTTATCCTGTTGAAAAACACCCCCTAGAATGTTTTCATGAATGGCAGCATATGGCGATCCATAACCTTTAACAGGCGAATTGTGTGATCATAAGTTTAGTTTTATACACTTTCTCTCTCTCTCTCTCTCTCTCTCTCACTCTCTGTCTGTCTGTGTGTGTGTACATGCATGTGTGTGTGTGTGTGTGTGTGTGTGTGTGTGTGTGTGTGTGTGTGTGTGTGAGTGTAGAATAATTCTAATGTGAGTCTTTAATGAAATGTTTCATTTCTTGTAGAATTTTTCAAAGAAATTGTGGCAGTTGGGATGGACAAAGTACAGTCCAACCCTATGACTGTACACTCTCAAGAGTATATCCACTCCACAACCTACGATTGAAATGCTCAGCCTACCTGCAGCTGCGAAGATCAAATGAAATCTTCCATACCAAGTCATGACGTCTTTCTCCACCATGAGTTTGTGGGGAATGATGATAACTGTTGAGGGGCAGATGCGTAAGTATAAGGGGCAGTCAAATGAAAGAGAGACAGATGCAAAAATAGTAAGTAAACTGTTTATTATTTCAAAAGTAATCGCCATAACTGTTAATACATTTATCCTGCTGTAAGACAAGACGGTCAGTGCCTTCATGGAAAAATGTTTGTAGTTGCCTACAGAACCATGATTATACCCAGGCATGCTTTTCTTATCTGTAGCAAATCGACAGCCAAGGACGCATTTCTTCAGAGCACCAAAAATTAGGAAATCACGTAGGGAGAGATCGGCCTGCGCACATGCTGCCAAGGATGTTTCCTTAAGTTTCGCTAGGAAGCCCTTACACATTTTCCGTACAGTCCCGATCGCTCCCCATGCCATTGTTGTGAGCTGCCGTAAGACAGAAAAGCGAAAACTCCCTATAGAGACCATTGTCATCTAACGGGGAAGTTCTGCAGTACAGGACATAATGCATGCTACTAGAAATGCTAACTGCTGCAGCATATGTCTGTTTTCTTCCTTAATTGGAGCAAGTGTGATGCTCACTTCATCACTGAGCACTTGATTGATTTCGGCTAGAGAAATATTAAAGTCAGTGTTCTTTTTCCACGAGAATCCCAGTGAGAATAATGCTCTGCTTCCTGGATTCGTTATTTTTATTCATCTGCCATTTCAGAAATTTTCTGAAACAATTCATCAGGAGCCCAAGCACATCACTAGAAATGCACATCCTAATGAAGCAGAGTTTCAGCTTGTGATAAAGAAGGGGGTCTTCCCATACAAAGAGCTGGATTTGAAGGATATAAGCAATAAAACCACTTTTCCTGACATAGCCGCATTCACCAGTAGCCTTATAGCCACTGCCATAATGGGTGAAGAGTATGGGCATGCCTTGAATATTTGGCACGAATTCATCATCCCTGATTTAGGGTAGTATGCTGGACAATACATGCACATAGATATAGACCGTCTTGCAGATATTTCTGAGAAATTCTGGCGTGTATGCGTGGATACATATATGTTGAATCCTGCCTTCTATTACGCTTTCATGAGATGCATTTTTAAAAAGGACACATTCCAGTATCGAAATATTGAATGATATTGACGTGCTGCTCCTTATCAAACGCAAGACTCACGGGGTAGTTTGGTAGTGTGTGCTTAGGTATGCCAAAGCAAATAATTCGCGAAAGAGTTAGGAGGTGTAAAAAACATCTAACGATGTGATTTACATCCCATACTTCGATATAAAAAACCATATACAGCAAGTCATGCGATAATCTACGCTGACTGGTTGGTTTTGACTGCTCTCAGAATAGGAAATCGTCAGATTGTTTAAGTTCCAAGATGTAGCTGCAGATAGTGGTACAGGATATGTCATGGAGTCAGAACTGGCATATCCTACTACTTCACACAACGTGCACAGCACCTGGCTGATATGTCCAGAGTGACAAGTTCTACTCAATGGTTCCATCCCCAACCTTAAGACAATGCTGGCAGATAAAAAGAGAAATGTTATGCGTTAAATAAAATTGCAGCAGTATCTCAGTTTGGGGATAAAATTAATTAGTCACTCACAGCATCTCCACCAGTCACGTAAGTTGAAGGAATATGGGGAATCACTAAATAACGATTTTGAATTGTATTGTATCTCTTCTTTGGTAAAAACAGATGCTGTGTAACTTCCACAATATATACATTCTCTGCAAAAGAAGTTGTATGTTAGTTGACGTTAAAATCACTTTCTAATCGTTCCCACGAGCAATAGGTAGATGTCAACGCCAAAAAAGGCCTCTCTGGGCGTGTAATTTTAAAGAAGACCTTTTTAAATTAATTAAAAGTTCAGTTTGCGGAAATACCATGGAAATTTTAAGGAACCACTGGGAAATTTACTAACTTTACCGCTGGAAATAGCATTATGGTGCAAGGGATTAGATGGCTAGACCAAATTTTAAGTGAGCCAGTATCTTCAGTCAAAAATTGGTCGCTGTGAAGATGGCTAAGGTTTCAGTAGAGTTCACGAAACCTGTTTATATCAGTTTGAAAACTCCGCATATGCATATGTATAGACACTGTCCACTCTTATTAATGTGTCCAACTGTCAAAAGCCTGAATAACAACCTTTTGCTGTGCAGACTGACGCGAGATGTGCGGGAAGTGAGTCTACGAGATTCTGGAAAGTATCGACAGGGATGCGGAGCCATTCCAGCTCCTGTGGCATGGCTTGCTGCACTAGGTTTCTCATTTGAGGGCCCTTGGCATGAATAGCCTGATCGAAGTGGCCCTACAAATTCTCAGTTGGGTTTACGTCCATGGAGTTTGGTCGCCAGGGAAGTATGGTAAACTCATCCCAGTGCTCTTCAAACTACACACGTACACTGTGACCTGTGTGACATGTCCTGCTGGTAAATCCGATCATTCCAGCGAAAAACAAACTGCATGTAGGTGTGGACATGATCCCCAAGGATAGATGCGTACTTGTGTTGATCGGTTCTGCCTTCCAGAATGACGAGATCACGCAGGGAAAATGACAAAAACATTCTCTGGGCTGTAACACTCTCTCCTGGTTGCAGAATGTTTGCTTTCAGTTGTTTCATGCCATACACGCCGACAGGTCTCTGTTCCATAGAGCATAAAACATGATTCGTCTGAAAGGGTCACCAGTTGCCACTCAGTGAATGCCCGTTGCGGTATTAGCATGAAAAGTCCAGCCTACATCGCTGATGAACAGCAGTCAGTATGGATGCATGGACCAGGTGCTTGCTGTGGAGGCCCATGCGCAGCAGTGTTCACTAAATGGTCGTTGAAGAGACACTGTTGGTAGCCCCTTGGTGCATCTGCACAGTTGCTCTAAAGTTGCATGTCTATTCGCCCATACACATCGCGGCTGTTGTTCACTCTTGCCATCTATAGTTCATGGTTCACCACAGTTGCCTCCTCGCCATTTTTGGATAGTGCCCTGCTTGGTATAGTTTAATCACAGCTACATGTGAACAGTTTGCACACAGCCATTTCGAAAACGCTTCCAGCCTTGGCCTGAAAGCCAACGATAGTGCTCTTTTCCATATCAGATAAATCGCTCTATTTTCGCATTACAACAGTGACTGCACTGTTTTCCACATCGCCAGACTCGCTTATATTATCTCCAGTGCTAGTTCTGCCACCTTCCATCTGTGAGTGCTTATTGCAGGTTGACCTTGAATCTATGTGGTGGTCATATTAATGTGACTTGACCGCGTAAGTTTTCTATTAAAGTAAAACAATAATATATGGTATAAAAAACTTGGAAAATGTTATTAATAAACTAATTTTTGTTTGCAGAGAACAGTAGTGCTGGTCCCACCAGGACGGTCTCCAGTGGGAGGGCTTTGATGCCATCTAAGGACCAGGCAGCATTTCTGGCCGATCACTGTAAGGCGTGCAGAATATCTACCCAAAGTGAAACCATGTACTGAAAGAACAAAAAATTATTGTAAAAATAACTATGAAAAAAATTGTTACTAAACCATATATTGAAACAATTATAAAAACTTTTCAGGGTGGCAACCTATATGGGCTTTGCGCTGGGAGTGCAACACCCACACAAATCGCCACTTTGCATTTTTGAATAATTAATTAGGGTAGTAATGACAAGTAGCAGCATAGATGTGAACAAATTTGCAGTTCATTGCTCTATGCTAATCGAGGTGGCTAAGGGATGAGCAATGGGACTGTACTGCATTGTGTTATGTGCAAATAATTTTTGCGAACAGAGTTTCGTGCAGTATTTTGCTTAGGGAGCAGGTGGTGTGAAGCCAGCAAGGCATTAGCCCGAAGGTCGAATTTTACCACCTCCAGCGCTCCAAGTGACCTCCAGTGGGAGGGCTTTGCTAGCCCCTGAGGACCTGGCAGCGTTTCTGGCCGAACACTATGAGGCATGCAGAATATCTTCCCAAAGTGAAGAACGCAGAGAGACACTATTTCGCCCTCGGTAGTGTCGCCCTGGGCTCACAAAAGCATCGCGGTTGACATTGCCAGCAAGGAATGTACCTACACGAATCCCCCACTCCATAGCTTTTGTGCGTGGGACAGAGGAGCGAAATGTGTCCGTTGAGAAACTGGTGCTAAGGAAGTGTCTGGAAAGTTTTTCGGACGAGCGATGGCTCCCAGCCGGCCGCGGTGGTCTAGCGGTTCTAGGCGCTCAGTCTGGAACCACGCAACTGCTACGGTCGCAGGTTCGAATCCTGCCTCGGGCATGGATGTGTGTGATGTCCTTAGGTTAGTTAGGTTTAAGTAGTTCTAAGTTCTAGGGGACTGATGACCACAGATGTTAAGTCCCATAGTGCTCAGAGCCATTTGAACCATTTGATGGCTCCCACAGGCGACCGTGATTGGCCAGATTGATGTGATATAAGCAGTGTTTTTTGCTCACTCACAGTTGAGCAGGAGTAGCACTCAATGGTTAAAAATTTGTTAAAATGTTGTGACTGGACAGCCACAGCAGCGGAGCGGCACACCCCACTAGATTATGGAAGCATGACATTCACATTTCAGTGGAGGAGCTGTGTATCTTACACGGAACTCCGGCTTTGTATTGTATACGCGCGCTGCTGTGGCTGCAAGGACATCACATCTGATCAGCATGAAAGGACAACGAGAGCAGCCGGCTGGGGACCCTGTCATGGACCAGATGAGTAGAGTATGCGGCTGCGGCCGTAGCATGATCAGCCTTTCAGTTCATAGAAATTAAACAGGTGGCCAATGACCCGTGAGCATTATAGCATATATATGCATTATTTCTGTGATTAGATACTGAGACAAAGAAGGTGACCTAGAACCTTGTGGTCTCATTCACTTGAGGGAAAGTGTCAATCCGTATTGCTAAATTTTATAGTTACATATTCGTGTTATACTCCTTTCTCTTTATTAAGATATTAATCTGTCCACACTCAACGCGCATCACCTCATTAAGTCAACTTGTTAGTGTATGTAATTGTCAAATGGAATAAATCTGATTATCTTTCCTGGTATTTCAGAGTACACATATATTGGCACACCAACCTTTTTCCCAAAACCAAGTCACGATTCTGGTGGGATTAACATGGCATTAATAATTAACATGCATAAATACTTTCTATGAGGCAAGCGACCTCACCGAATATGATTCTTCAACAGAATCTGGGATTGTGTAGTCAGATGTTATTAAGCGCATAAGATTCACATGGGGGGAATTTATAGTATCATTCCGAGTTCAGTAAACAGTTCACCTTGAAATAATATCGTTATCTGGGCTTGTGCTGGCCTTGCTACCTTGCTGTTGTTTCGTGCGCCACCTTCTGCCACAACAACAACCTGCTCTTCACACAGCACTGATGCTGTCTGCTACCAGTCTGTGTCGCATGTGCTGCCTCCTCCATCACTCTCACTGGTGGAGACAATTGGCTGGATGTGAGGGGGAGCCGCTGCTGACTCGTTTCTGTCCAGCTCCCCCAGCGAAGCCATGTCCTTGCCGCGCTTTCTTCTTCTCAATTTCTTTTTCTTGGCTATCATAGCACCTTCTGAGCATGCCTGGTCTGTCTTCTTCTTCCACTTCATCTTGTTAACGTTTCTGCAGATTGACAAGGTTATGTCCCACTGCTATGGGTTCACGTCAGTTGATCCTATTTTTTTCATTGTACAAGTTTGAGTGATGTGTTTGTCAGCGTACTTGACACATTTCACATAATTTGGGCAATGTTATGCCATGTGACCTCTACTTGACACTTAAAGCATTGAGATTTGATGATGAGTTCTACTGGAAGAAACTCCACCTTATGAAGACATCGTTATTTGCGATAGATATATATTTATCTTATTTTTTTCCTTTTTCCGTCTGTTCACATACCTTTGATGTTGTAGCGCATTTTTCGTTTGTCCTGTAATATAGAGATAAAAGTTGTTTTCTAGATGTAATATGTAACTGGAAATTATTTCATTTTTGTAAGTAAATAAATATGTTTAGAGTTTGTTGATTGTGGAAAGTTTGGTAGAAAATAGTTGTGTAAAGATATATTTAATTTACTTTGATGTTGTATAAACTGTGGGCGAGAGAGCAATATCGATAGTCGATCTGAGAAAGCGGGTGTGTGTTGTTGGGTAGCTAGAGAGGCGGACACGTTTTACTGTGGCAGTCGTGACTTTTACGAGCTGGAGAAGATTGAGTTTAGTGGCAAGCGATGTACGTTTTTAATGATTGTTTTATACCAGGACGTGATATGATAATAGTAAGTGTAGAAACTGGGCGAAGTAAATACTGTGCCGTGAGACGAAGTAACTGTGACAATGCAACCAAGAATGGACGGTATTGTAGCTCTGTGTCTGTGAACTGAAGTGCGATTGTATTTTGACTGTGTTTTCGTACACTCGAGTACTGTGAACTTACGTATTTATTCACGTTTGGATGAACTATCGGACGCCTATAATCAGTAACAGTCGTTCTGAACTTATGCGAACGGTCTATTGTGTGTGAGTGTATTCCCGCCCATGACGGTTTTTCACGATCGCGGCACTCATAATACGAATTGACTTTCTACAGAATTCGCGGTCGGCAAGTTTTATAAACTGTGTGTGGTATAAGTAAACTTAAATTGTGTGCGCCAAAAACATTAAAACTCTGCACATACGGACATTTGTAACAACAATTACATCGACCAGTCTGTGGCCTGCAAAACGCCACTGTAATCAGATTTGCAGCTTATTGAATACCACCGCTCGCCCGATTACGACGAAAAATCGTAAGCTGCAGTCACATGACCGTGGGAGCAGATCTCAGCGTTTCAACAGGACCAGCCAGCGGCCGTCGGTATCGCGACCATTGTCACGACACACAAGATAAGATTTAAAAGCAGCGCTCTCCTCTCGATAACTCAAAATTATTGCAAACAATTTTAATTTGTAATTTCTTTCCTTTTGGCTGACATTCATATAACGTTTGTCGTCTTTAGAATAAAAGTGTTCTCCACGAAGTGATGTGTTCTATGTAGACATTGTTGACTTTCATTATCAGTAGCCATTTCCCTTTTAATTATTTCCATTATTTTTTATTTTAAATCCGCTGTCGCTGAAAGTACATTTTTTATAACTTTTGGAGGGTATGTGTCTAAATTCGTGAGCCATAACATTTACCAGAAGTATTGTAATGTTTAGCTACTTGGACAAGGGTGCCCGCCTTTAATTTCGTAAACGTCGACCAATGAAGCTCGCTTGCTATTGGTGCTAACATTCTATAGTGGGTAATTCAAAGGAGGGTAGTTGTCAAACCACATGGGTTGTGATTACTTTGAATGAGAGTCGTGTAAAATTGTGGGTTCATCACTCAACTTTGGTATTCTTTTGTTTATTGATGTTAGAAGCAAATTGTTTTTTTTTTGTCAATGTCATTAAATCTTATTTAATATGGTTATTCTATGCTAAACTGGTATAAATGCACAGTCAGATATCATGTTGCGAAGTAAAATTTGGAGAAACGTCTGTTTAGATACGCCTTGATTTTGACTGCATTAGTTAACACGGTACTTTTCGGGTATTTTGGCGATACTTAGTGACAGGGTAGAATCGCAGTCGTCACAACCTGCAGATGAAAGCGTATGAACTTATGCAGCTCAACGACCTGGTCTGCATTCTTTCTCCATAGCTGATTCTCAACTGTGTCCACAATCTAGGTAAACTGCGACAGCTTCTTTCTGTTTTATCTGTTATGAAGTTTGACAACAATGTCTCCAACTAGGTGCACAGTAGCCCTTTGCAGAAGGTTTCTTCGTTGCCATGCCAACCCCCTGAGGAGTGCCTTAGCTGTTGCCACATTCTCCTTCTGCCATGTTTTCTCTTGTGCCGGGACAACATACTTCTTGAGTAGAGCCTCGAGAGTTTCCTAGTCAGACAAATATTCCACTCATGCCTACACCTGAGTATTGTTGTCTAGCCGCTTGAAGCTGATCACACCTGTCGCAGTGCCCTCGAGCATGCCAAGGAACTCCATCCAATCTTCACCCAGGGATGTAGAAATTTGGAACTGGCATTCTTGTGTCACGATAGTTGTGAGCTGTGATCCTAGGATCATTTGTCAGTCATAGTTTCTCTCCAGTATGGATGTGGCAGGAGCCATCAGTTTCAATGGAGAAATCATCCTCAGCTGAATTGCCAAATTCGTTTTCCGAGTTTCTTTGGACATTGATCAGACAATCGTCAGTCATCTCATCAGTCAGTTGCTTGGTTGACTCAGGATGCATCGTTGCCATGGGGCAGACTGCCGATTGAGATATCCTCTCTTTTTCACAGCGTCTTACTCATGGTGCACACACATTCACATGGCAGTTTGCTCTATTGGTGTTAAATTAGCAAACACGGCAATTTTGCCACGCATGCTCACTCCACAAGCTAGTCGACTCAGTCATTTAACAGCAGTAACAGAGCGCTCAGCAGTAGCAATGTGCTCGCCGCAGTTGCACAAGTGGAATAGTCCTACTGAATTGTAACAGGTTCAATATTTATGCTTACTGCCTTCTCTTTCCCTGATTGGTTCTAGGTCCTCTGCCTGCAGCCCAGTCCCACTACAGTTGACCTGAGAAGTTCTGTTTTTGGTCCCCTGTGCCTGGCAGTCAGTTGATAGTTCGTTTTCGGTTCGATGTTGCGAGAAAGATAAGGAAATTAATCATACTGTGATCAATGAAAAGATGTAGGCTGTTGCATAGCCACCCCCTGCAGATACTGGGATAATATTATAAGCGAGTCAATAAAGATAAAGACATCAGGAAGTCTCATGAATCGTGACACTGGGTACCAACTGAGTACAGCATGGGATCCTGCACTGGAGTTAGTAAAATGCAATGGTTGTAGCAGCAGAACTCAACAAAAAGAGCAGCTAACAATGTGGGCATGGGGAACGAACCCAGACAGACAACGAGGTAGCTGTGACAAGAACAAAAGGCCTGATGACTGTCAGGTGCGTCAGACTGGAAATGGAACATCAGCTTGTTGCCAGACGCATTGGACCGAAAACGGCGATTTTAATGGGAATGGACACCAGATGGAGCGACTAGAACTGAAGGGGTGGGAGAAAGGCAGCAGATGTAAATACTGGACCTGTTCAACTAGTTTAGCAGTCTCACTTAGTACCTGGTGAAGCCACTGAGTCACGTTGTTGAAATACTGTGCATGGACGACAATGATATCTGACAGTAAACCAGCCACCTCAGATCATCAGTAAAGCCTGATGAATTACTTCAACAGACTCTTCAGGGAAGACATGTACTGGAATATCAAGAAGCTGGACATGTTTTGACAAAGGAAGGGAGGATGCAGAGTTCTCTCAGCTTTCTGCTGAGATGTCCAGATGGAGATATAGTACTAGTTTTTGCTAGGATCAAGCATCACATCAACTGCAGAATAGAAAGCAAAATAAAATGTCGGGCGAGCATAGCATATGTGATAGAAAGGATTCGAGAAACGCTCTACAGGTTAGATGTGGTGACCAGGGAGCTTTTACACATTCACCTCTACATGACAACCTCCCTGCCACGCAAAGATTGGAACTTGGTAAACAGTGCTTCTTAGTCCCCAGAAGAAAGCGCCAAGTGGAATGCCTCAGATTAGCAGTCTGTGAAGTTTGACTGTGTGTGTAAGAAAGCACAGTAGATGGAAGATTCTCTCATAGTGATTAACTCAAGTGGCAAACAGCTGATGACACCACCTTGAAGGCACTTATTGGGGCCTCAATTTCACAACTACTACTAGAAATGTGCCTATTTCAAGTTTCATCAGTCCAGTGGAGCAAGTAGCCAACATACTTCCAAAAAATGTGTCAAAAAAAAAATCTGCCAGGAGACCCACAGAGTTCACCAAGACGAAAGGTCGAAAATCGAATATTTTCAGTGACGAGAGGCTGACACTCAAGAAGCTTCCTAAAGACAGCAGAAGCGTGGTTTAGTCAGCAAATAAAGGGACTTCCCAAGTCATTATGCATTAGACTGATTATGATGAGAAAGCTCGTCAACTTCTGATCGACCCAGCACACAGACACCTGGAAAGTGGACAAGAAGACCAGAACTCTCTTGAACTCAACAGGCATGCCTGAAAAGCTCATCAAACAACTATTGAGTGCCAGTTCCACCTAGGCTGTATCGACTCCTTAAAATAGACAAAAAGCATGTGCCACCACCCCCATTATCAACAACATTTGCATATCAACATACCAAGCTGCTAAGTATTTGAAGGAACTGCTGTGCCCACTTGTGGAGAAGCTTATCCACCACATCTGGAACTTGGAGGACTTGATGCAACGTCTCAAGCAACTACACATCATGATCAGTTTTGATGTGGTCTCCCTGTTTACCAATGTACTATAGAAAGACTAACTAGAACTGACTGCACAGAAATTTTATGGTGCTCTGATGGACATGTTCAGGTGTATACTGACTTCAATATGTGTTCTGTACGGTGGCCCAATACTATGAGTAGACAGAAAGAGTAGCTGTAGGAAGCCCCATGTCTCCAGTGGTTGCCAATCAGTTCATAGAGAAATTTGAAGAGGATGCATTAGAGACAGCTAGAAAGATATCCACATGTTTCTCCAGATAGGTGGATGATAATTTTGCTGTCTGGCGTTATGGTAGGGAAAGGTATATGGAACTTTTAGATCATCTTAACTCGTGTCACCCAGATATAAAGTCCACCATAGAACTGGAGAAAGATGGTCTGCTGTCATTTCTGGAGCAGTTGGTGAAAGGGAGAGCAGATTAGAATAGACATGTAGTGTATGTTCTGGATACACAAACACACCAACAGTACTCAAGAGAGGAGCACTAGTAAGATAATGCTGTAACTGGTAAGTAGAAGATAGCAGTGTAGGCCTATGTATGAGAAGACCTTGAATTTACGTATCAGGTGACACATCTGATTTCAGCTTGAATACTGAGAAAATGGACTAGTTATATACAAGGCAACTTCCCATTTCACACTCCATTCCCCCACAATGAGTCACCACGTTCATGAGACAATTATGTGAGTTATATTCTAGGTTATTCCCCAACTCCCCCACCTCCCCACCCCCAGGGAATCACTATCCCGCCCATACATCTCTCTCCCACAAACCAAGAAGGTTCAACCCCCTCCCTTATAATTTATAATCAGAGCAACTGCAAAGGTCTCTTCATTTGAGATTTGTGCACCATAGGCAAGGTTCAGGTTTGTTAGGGATCAGGATGTGGGTATTTGTTATTAATAATAATACAGTAGACACTCGTTTACGAAATTTCAAGGGACCAAAAAATAGCCAATTTAGTTTAACGAAGTTTGAATTAACGATTTTTTTTTTTTTTTTTTTTAAAAATATGTAACTGTTAAGTTCACTTTTTCTCTTGTTAGAGGTATCAAGGATTGCGCTCTATTTTCACGACTTCTAAAAAACATAATAACTGCACTGTTGATGTGTTTACTTAATAGAGAAAGTACATCTACATATTGTGAAATCCTTGTTGTCACTTTTTTTTAAAAACGATATAATTGCATACACATCGTAGAACGTCTATGAAATGGGGAGTTTCAACCCACGACAACGCGATCGTCGTAGCACTCCCACAGACGAAGCTGCCAAAGTTACTGTTCTCGCTTCCGTTGCAATGAATCCACATGTGAGCACACGATAGATTGAACACGAGATTAGCATTCCTAAAATCAGTGTACTTCGTATTCTTACACGTCACCGGTTCCATCCTTACCATGTACACCTACATAAAGAGTTGCATGGGAATGATTTCCAGAATCGTGTACAGTTCTGTCAGTGAACACAGCAGCAAATCCGCGCCAAACCGAACTTCTTGTCTAATGTTCTATTTACCCATGAATGTTCCTTCTCAAAGGACAGGTGAATACAAGCAACATACATTATTGGTCCAGCGACAACCCACGATGGCTTAGGCAGGGGAACATCAGCGTCAATGGAGAGTTAACATCTGGTGTGTGATGCTTGATACTAATTATTGGCCCTTATTTCATCAATGGCAGTCTACACAGCACAGCTTATGTCAACTTCCTCAGACGAATTCTTCCTCCTCTTCTGGATGAAGTGCCGTCAAGAACCAGAATGCTTGTATCAACACAATGGATGTGCAGAACATAATTCCTTGCGTGCACGTCGTGTTCTGTACCAAAGGTATCCTGCTAGATGGACTGGTCGAGGAGGAACAGTTACTTGACCTGCTAGGTCTCCTGATTTAAATCCTCTGAACTTTTTTCTTTTGGGATGCATTAAAGACGTTGTCTATCGCGATATTCCATCAACTACAGAGGATATGCAGGTACGTATCATGTTTGCTTGTAATTCTCTTCAGCAGGCAACACTGGAAGCAGTAAATAATTCTTTCATTCAATGAGTGCACCAGTGTATCGGTGTCCAGGGTCACCACTTAGAGCACCTTTGAATGTTCTACTCCTGGACAATGGTACATGAGAGTCAAAGTCAATTTTGTGTTATGTTTTTACTTGGCTTTCATTTCTTTTCTGACAACTCCAGCAAGTGGACGAGTTCGTGATCCCAGGCTCAAATTCAGTGTTGTGTTATGTAATTAATAATGTTGTGTTTCAGTGAATGGTACACTGTGATGCATTTTTGAATAGGTCTTTAGGAGAGGAAATGAATACAGAATAAAAAATACAGGGTGCCATTTAAAAAAATATGTTAATAACAATATTAATACTAACCTTAGACCTTTGCAGGTGATGCAGTTGTCTAAGCTGAAGTGCTGTCTGAAAGAAGCTGCATAAATCTTCAGTCAGATCTTAATAATATCTCAAAATGGCGCAGATATTGGAATCTTGCTTTTAATGTTCAGGAATGTTAAATTTTGCATTTCACAAAACGAAAAAACGGAGTATCTTGTGATAATAAAATCGACGAGTCACCGTTGGAACCGGTCAACTCATGCAAATATCTGAATGTAATAATCTCTAGGGATATGAAACGGAAAGATCGCTTAGTTACAGTCATAGAGGAAGCAGGTGCCAGACTGCAGTTCATTGGTAAAATAATGGGGAAATGAAATCTGTCTACAAAGAAGACTGCATATAAAGAACTTGTGTGACCCATCCTAGAATATTGTTGATGTGTGTGTGTGTGTGTGTGTGTGTGTGTGTGTGTGTGTGTGCGCGTCTACAAAGATATTTAAACAACCATTCCTCCCACGTTTCATACGTAAATTGAACGGGAAAGAAGCCCTAATAGCTGGTGCAGTGGGCTGCATCTTCTGCCATACATTTCACTGTGGTTTGCGCGTGGTATGGATGTAGATGGCGATGTAGGTTGATAAAAACTAGCCACTCACCCGGAATAAGCTTCATAAAAATCTTTAATAAATTACCATCTATACTTCAATCAATGTTTTTAGAACTGTTTCAGATTAAATTAAGTGCGCAATTTAAATGATAAAGCCTGTGAATGATCATTGGCGGATAAAGATTCTTGATACGTGTATCTAATATGATGTTCGGAAGGAGGCACTGTTTCATGTTGGGAATAGAACTAAGACCATAACGATTGGTACTATTAACAAAACGACAAAGAACACCGCTTTCGCCTACATACGATTTTCCGTAGAGCCACTGTCACTGTAGTAAAGCGCTTCTGATAACGATCGATCTTCAGGCCCTTTCTTATTAATCGATAGATACTTTATCGATTGCTAATGACGTGAATTTGCGCGCGAAAAAACACAAACAGTTTGCTCAACTGGTGACTACTGACGTAATTTTTTACGTTTGAATCTGCAACGATCGAAGAGCAAAAATGAATTTAGTGAATGGAGGTAATGATGCTTAATTGAGTTTGCTTTGATAGTTACTATAGAATTTAATAATTTAGCCTCAACACTGGTTCTTCATATACCGGTACGCAAACAACCGTGAAGTGCATTTGAGAAGGTACCGGTACGTCGCATTGTACCAGTTAGTAGGGTTTCTTCCCATCCCATTGACGTATAGAGCGCGAGAAAAATGATTGAATGCCTCTGTGCTTGACGTAATCAATCTAATCTTGCTTTCACGATCCCCATGTGAGCGATATGTAGAGGGTTATAGTATATTCCGGGGTCTTCGTTTAAAGTCGGCCCTTGGAACTATGTTAGTAGACTTTCTCAGGGTACTTTACGTCTATCCTCAGTAGTCTGCTTTCGTCAGTATTTCTGTGACTCTCCCACGGATTAAAAAGACTTGTGACCATTCGTGCTACCCATACTTTCAATATCCCCTGTTAGCCCTATCTAGTACGGGCCCTACATTCTTGAGCAATATTCTAGAACTGGTCGCACGAGATACTTGTAAGCAATCCACTTTGTAGACGGATTGCAGTTCCCCAGTATTCTACCAACAAACTGAAATCTACCACCTGCTTTATCCTTGACTGAGCCTATGTGATCACTCCATTTCGTATCCCTGCAGAGTGTTACACCCAGTTTTTTCTATGAGTTGGTAGATTCCAACAGTTACTCGTTGAATTCTATTCACTGGCTACTACTTTTCGTTTCGTGAAGTTAGAAATTTTGCATTTCTGAACATTTAGAGTAAGTTGCCAATCTCTGCACCACATTGAAACCTTATCAATATCTGACTGAATATTTATGCAGCTTTCTTTCAGGTAGTACTTCATTACAGATAATTGCATAATCTGCAAAACACTAGATTTTACTGTTAATATTGTTCCCGACCTAAAGAGTCCTTGATTCAGTCACAAAGTTCACTTGATAGCCCATATTATCAGACTTCTGACAATAAACGTAGGCACAGTACTGAGTCAAATGCTTTATGGAAATCAAGAAATACTGTATCTACCTGGTCATCATGATCCACAACTTTCAGTATTTCGTATGAGAAAAGTGCAAGATGGGTTTCACATGATCGGTATTTTTGAAATCCATGCTGGTTGGCTTCGAGGTGGTCATTCTCTGCAAGTTACCTCATTATGTTTGAACTCAGAATATGTTGCAAGATTCTACAAGAAATCGATGTCAATGATAATGGATGGTAGTTTTGTTGTTCACTTCTACTATCCTACTTGTAGACGGGTGTTAGGTGCCGTTTCTTCCAACTATTGGGCACAGTTTTTTGTTTGAGGGATTTATGATAGATTATAGTTGTAAGAAGGGTTAACTCAGCACCAAATGCAGTATAGTGTCTAATAATAGTTCCATTGGGCCATGGAAATTTGTTCAGTTTTAACGATTTCAGCCATTTTCCAATACCACTGATGCTAATATTTATTTCACTCATCTTTTCATTGGTATAAGAATTAAATTGGAGCAATTCTCCTGGATTTTCCTTAGTACATAAACATTTGTCTTATTCGCTGAGGACTGAAAAATAACTTTCGTACAACCAGAATTTCTTGGGCTTTTGTGAAAGGGCATTTGGAGTCTTCACACATTATTCTATTGACAGTCAAACATGTTTCATTCAGTGAGTCTCTCTATATAGTTTTATGCATTGTTTTACCCCCATTGTTGTCGTTGTGAAAACTGTATCTTGGTTCCTGTACTGTTGATGCCTCTGTGTTTAAGTAATTATTCAAACCAAGCTGAGTAAGTCAGCTGACTCGCTGTTTTTGTTCATCCTTTTATCAAGCATCATTGGTCAGCTCCGCCATCTGTCCATGTGACGTTAATTGCTTCTTCTTCTCCCCCCCCCCCCCTTTTTTTTTTTTTTTTTTTTTTTTTTTTTTTTTTTTTTTTGTCCCCACCCGATTCTGTTTGTAATCAGGGGGGGGGGGTGATGGTGCATTGCTACAAAATTATTGATTTTTATGTGAGGAGATATGTGTTGTGCAGAGAGAGGGGAAGTTGGTGGGGAATACATATGTGCCTGCACCCCATTCTCTGCAAGCCATTGTTGTGGAAGGTTTCAGTTAATTAAAGTGCATATACTAATAAAAGAAATGTTTTATGTCTATATTCCAAATCAACACCCATGTTCAATACTTCATAGTTTATCACTGCTATAATTACTGCCAAGACAAGTTTTGGCAATGCAAGAATATTTGCACTTACTAAGTATTTATTTGTGCTTATTGTTACAGGTGCAAGCAGCAGTTGTGCTATTGATTTGTTGGCAGATGTTCTTGATGATTTATCAGAAAATGGTGTCAATAATCCTGTTGATAATGACAGTTCTCTTTGTAAAAAACAAAGCAAAACATACACTTTTATTGACATTATGGAGAAGCCTGAACCTGTGCAGGTAACAGAAGCACAAGCTGTTAAACAACTTGTGTTTGTTATATACTCATTTGTGGAATTTTATTTGTATGTTGCAATGTACTCTTGTGTCATACTGGAGGCAGCCAGTGAGGGGATGGTATACAGTGAACAGTGACAATCTTGTAACCAGATTATGTCCATATGATTGAAACTAGGCATTATATAGATGACCTTTCCTTTATTTTCTGCATGTGCCTTGTACCAGCGTTTATTTTATATTTATAGATATACTGTACCTCTGTACTTGTTATGCCGAAAGTTTTATTAATAGTTCTGCCTGAAATATATCATCTTGATTAGTTAGTGAAGCAAAGAGTATGAACTAGCTGAAGATGTGAACTGCTTTAACTGCACTCACTAGAGATTCCTGTGTGCTGTCCACAAATTCTGTGTTAATTAATTTACTATGTATTTAACTTATTCTTGCAGTTAAAACACACTTTTTCCTGGCAATCTACCTGCTAGTAATTTGACATTGTCATCACATTAGAAACTGGTATTGATTTTTCATGAAAAAATAATCTAATTAACACATTATTGGCTGCTAAAAATCAGCTGCTGTTCAACCATCTTAATTCTCATGATTTCTTGTGACTGTCATTACAACCTTTACTTCAGAGTACTTTGGATAGTCCTTTGTTATCTTTTATGATGCATTTTTTGTTACCCTCCTTCACCATTAGAAACACACAATCTTCCACATTTTGCTCTTAGTGTCTGTACATTGTTTCATGGCACATGATGCGATTGTGAGGAGCAGTAGAAGCTACACATGTATTGATTACCATCGCAAAACCAGGAAGGATAGCAAATAACAAAATTTTACTTATTCTGCGTACACAGTAGGTCCATAATAGGAAGAATAGTCAGTTAAATTTGTAGATGCTTTAGGGATATGATGCAGGTATGAAATCAGTATAAAGAGTTGCATTTCTGTCAATAACTATGGCTCTGATTTGGCTGGGTCATGAATTGAACTGACCTCTGATAAAAGATCTGGGTGTGTCATTCCATGCTGCTTCAACTGTATGCCACAGTTAAAAAAATCATGGTTTTGCCTATGCCCTTGTCAGTTGCTGAGGTGCTAGCATGCAGCTACTCACCATGCTAGCACCTTAGCAACTGACAAGGGCATAGGCATAACGATAATACATGGAAGTGTAACACCTAGTGTTCAAATTACTGGCTGCGTGAGTAGAGGGGATGCTGTACACAGAACTGGGATACATCTGAAAGGCCGATATGGTGCCTCTCGAGTCCTTTGTTACTGTTGGACATTCCAATGTTGGTGCTCCTCTCTTTGCTCTGCCATTTCTAGGAAAGCCACAACAATGGTCGCCAAGCTATCTCTAGTGCTATGACATAGTTCCACTATCTGCGTGGGTACTTGTCTCTCTGCATAAAGCCCAATTCCTGATTCAAGGAATGTGGTGTGGCTGTATGATCCTGCATGGCTGAGTGAATAGTGCCTGTCCGCTTGGGTGGTAGTCACATGGGTTTGATCGAGATCCTGCATGATGTTGAGGGTGGACATGCTAATCCGACAGATTCCATATTTGGATAATAGTCACGGGATCCTGACCACCGTGAGCAGCAATTTTGTGCAATGATAAACTGTAGTTTCAATAGATCGTGATTCTGCTGTTGATGAATTCCATCACATACTGGTAAGTGTTTCTTTTTAGTACTTGGAACATAACACACTCTTCTCCACAAATAACTGTTATTCAGAGGTGCTTTCTGTATGGGCAATCAACTGTGTAGTCTTTCCTATCTCTACTACCTACTTTGAACTGTTGTACTGAAATGCTAATTGTTCGCTTATTCTTAACTGTTGTACACTTCATGCCAATGCAACATTTGTCATACAGTGTCTTCATGGTGTTGCAGTTTTAACGGTCAGAGGCAATGTTGCACCCTACACACAGATGTATTAAGGAGAGCAGTGTTTAGGAGTATACAAGCATTACTTCTGATGTGCAATACAGCTATACTTTTTTAGGTTTTACTAAAGATTAATACAAAATTCTTATTATTCCACAACACATTACTCTTCATTGTGTGACTTTATTGAAGTTGCATTTTTTCAGTAGGTGTGTATGTTAGTTACATCCAAAATGTTTAATGAGTGACTGTAGAAAGTTACTTATTTTTTTATATAAATTCTTGCATTTTAGGAAAGCACAGGTGGTGGTGATATTCACTCCTACCGCAAATCGCTGAAATTTATAAGGGAAGTGAGTGGTGCATGCCCTGATGAGGACGATGATGGTGATGAAGATGGACAAGTGTTTGGCAGTAGTAGTGGCAACAATTATGCAGAGAGTCGTGCTTCATTTGCTCCAGAGAGAAAAGCATCCTGGAAGAGCCGAACACTTTCTGCACCTCCTTCACAGCAGGCAGTTGCCAAGCATGCAAGTGTTGACACGATGTTCGGAATGCGTATTGCGTAAGATTTATTAGTCTGCTTGCTACGTTGAGTAATTTTTTGTGCTGTAACACCTTATATTTTTCATGGATATCTTGGATTCTGAATGTTTTTCTTCAGGTTCACCTATTTTGTTCTCTCTCTCTCTCTCTCTCTCTCTCTCTCTCTCTCTCTCTCACACACACACACACACACACACACACACACACACACACACACACACACACAGTGTGTCCTCTCCCAACTTATTTTTAAATCATACAAATAAGTGAATCAGCCACCTAACAAAACTTTGGAAAATTGAGTCACTAATCTTCCTCTGTGTATATACAAAAATTTAGTTCTCTTTACACAATTTTTCATATCTAAAAGTGTAATTTTGAGAACAACTCAGGAAAGGAGGAGAAATAATAACCTGAATGGATGAAACATTCTGGATGTGCAAGAATAGTGTGCAGGAGTTAGGAGGGTTTGTACATTTTGCAGTGAACACTGAAAACAAGTGACAAAAATTTATGAACAGATTTAATTTTTACTGTTAGAAGTTAAATGAAACACCTAACAGAAGACATCAAAGAAGAAGAAACAAGCAGAAATGTTGGGACTGTGGGGGGTGGGTGAAGACATTTTGATATAAAATAGATTTCTTTTTCTTGTGGGCAAGTATTAGAGGGGCAAACAGGTCAATTCAATGTGTAAAGCAACTAAAGTTCCTATAGTTTGAGCACGATGTCTTGACAGAGTTTTAAGTCGAGAAAATAGGGCAGAAGCCTTGCTTACCAAAGGTCGATATGTTGACAGCTGTGGGGAGAGTTGCAGTGCATGGCAAACAAGCTGCACTTTCCTTATGCAGCACTGCTACTACACACTTGCTTATTGCTATGCCACCTCATGACAATCATTTTGTGAGAGCTGAATATAAGTACTATATTTTTAGATCCCCAAAGTTGGCAGTGGCCAGATATTGAACACTCATGGCTTGAAGTCAGCTTCAGCTGATCCAGAGCTAGGAAGCTCTCATTCAGGAAGTTGCGTGCAAATTAGACATCATCTTTTGTATTCATTCATGAATGTACTTGACCAGCATAGCCTAAGTTATGCTGCGAGTTGTTTACCAGGCTTGGAAACTTTATGACCACTTTTAAGAAGTTTATGCAGATAGAGACACTATCTGCTGGTCTCTGATCTGAAACATCATCTACAAGTCCTCAATCCATACACAAGCATATTAAAAAAATTGTAAATCAGTTCAATCTGTTTGATATGCTGGACCTGTCCTATCCTTGTCAAACTATACCTGTAAATATGAAAAGTAAATCAGAAAAGAGGAAATGTCACACTCTTTAACCCATGCATGTGTTAACAATATAGCTGTAAGTAATGGAGGCATGGTCACACATTATTGAAGATAACAGCTCGGACATGATTATGCCCACTGTCACTTATTAGCTGTGGATGAGCCAGTGCAAGATCTAACTTTCTCCAGGGCACAACGCATTTGGTATTTAATTAAGCTCTCATTCTGCAAACAACTTAGGTGCATTTGACACATTAAATTGCATGTTATGATATAAAATGCGAAATCCTGGATAGAATATGAATAATGGATGGCGCGAATTTAAGAAATGATTGCTCAGTTGAAGTACTGGGCAGTAACTAACGACCTACCATGTAGTTCAGGTGGTGAACTATTGACAAATAGTATAGAAAACAGTCACATCCATGGCTAGTTAGTAGCTGTGCATGTGTATGTGAATTCTGTGGGGTCCTGCCCCGTCGTCTCTTATATGGTGCCTTGGGAGCTGCTTTCTCGTATAGCTAGGCAACATACAAGCAAATCGTATTAATGGAGTTTATTACAAAAGTTGTATAGACAATACTTAACTTTGATTTACAACGACTTGTCGCAAGCAGTTGGCGACACGAAAATAATCAATATCCTTCGCTATATACAATGTCCATGCTAATTAATCACACAAGTTCATACGGATCACAGGTCATGGCTCTTCTAGTGCCGGGTCTACCATCCCCAAGGCTGGCAGGAACAGCACTTACATTCTCTTCAGATAGAGGCCGCTCCTATCGTGGTATGGTCCTAGTCAGCGTAATATTGGCTGACATCATCTCACAGCCTTCTCTGCAGTTATATTGTTGACCTTTGCCCTGGCACTTGTCGTTACACTGAAACAAATTCTGTAATAGTTAACTCTAAAGGAAAACACTCTTCGCAAACATAGTAATATTTTTAGTCTTCATATACATATCAACACTTCAGTGGTTCACCTTGCCTATAAGTTGTTACCTTTACTTCTACCTTATTTACATTCTAATGTAAGATTTCCAAAAACCATTTGAAGTCAATTAAAATGTACTTTAAAGGCTTGTGTGGGCATACAATCAGTTACCATAATATATTTTTGTAATATTTGATGTGTATGATTTGAGATTGATTGATGTTGTTGTTGGGAGTGCTAAAAACACAAAGTATTTTTAGGAAGTCTTAAATGTGTTAAAGAAAAGAAAAAAAATCTGGACTTTGCAAATGCTACTAGAATATGTTCAAAATAAATATTCAGCCTTTATTGCTGTCATGAGTTGTGCCTTTTCATCCAGCTCATGAACTTTGATTGCCTATGTTGCAAAGAAATGTAGATTGTATTTTAAAATCGAACCAGTTACCGTATTTACTCGAATCTAAGCCGCACCTGAAAAATGTGACTCGAAATCAAGGAAAAAAAATTTTCCCTAATCTAAGCCCAGCTGAAATTTGAGACTCTATTTTCAAGGGGAGAGAAAACAAAGTTGGTCCATTGTAATATGAGACCCAATTTAGGTCGAATGAATGACGATACAGCTACAGTAGTTTGGTTCGAGTCTTAAGCTTAGCAATTAAGCTTTACCAGGTTGCCATTGCTATGCGTCAGGCGCTCCGTCCGTATTTATACGGCTACCCTTCCTTTTCCACGTGCTTCGTCTGGTTTGAATTGATTGCTTAGTTTTCTTTGTTATAGGTGTTCACGTCACTCTAAGCTGAAAATGCATTACTGTACTGTGTCATGCATTCTTTGTCACATTCTTATAGTGCGTGCGTATGGCCTGTCGCCGCTCGTGGCATGCTTGCTTTCGTGTGCACTTCCGCCCCTTTCTTTCCTTTTTTTTTTTTTTTTCTTTTTTTTTTTTTTTTTTAAGAAATAAAGACAGAGAGAGAGAGAGAGAGAGAGAGAGAGAGAGGAATCGTCTCATTAGCGAAACAATGGCAAGAAACTGCTATTTCTTGTTACTTACACTGCTGCTTTCTTTGATAATATTCAACAAGACCCAAATAATAGACTGCGTATTATAGAAGATGGTCTGAACGAGAGTTTAATGAAAATTTTTCTCCATTTGAAAATCTTTGCAGGCGCCTCTTTAGCACATTACATTCTACACAGAAATTAGTCATCTTAGATTTAAAAATGTAGTTAATTGCCGTGCTTTATTTCTGACTGTATCACTATTAAGCATAAGAATAATATGAATATAAACATGACATGATATGTATATTCTTCCGCGTTTGCTGTTGTCTCACTTTAGTTTCGTAGTTTATTAGGCAGACAGGATTTAAATGAATTAGCAGCAACCGTGAAACAATACATGGCAAAATGTTTATGTGCATATTATTCTTATGGTGACAAGAATACTGCATGTGATTTACAATTTATAAAAGTTCCTATAAGGAACCATCTCTTCTCACAGGTAGGAAAAAATTCAGAACGTAGAGTTGGCCATATTGACAAACATCCCAAACAGTCTTGCCAGTCGGATTTTCGTAGTACATTGAAATGCTGCTATATTCGAAGATGAACAATACGGAATTTGTATTTACTTCATTGGATAATGTATGAAAATGCAGTGGTCGAAACTCAGGGCAGAAAAAATAGCTGGTCTTCCATCTTTTTTTAAAAAATTTATTTCCTGAAGCAGAGGTTTTGGCGCCAGTATTTATCTTTGTGCCTTCAAAGCATGCCTGTGTAGCGCTACATATATTCGACGGCAGAAGTACGTTGTGGTGGCACCCACCAACTTTTTTCAGAATTTCTGCTTGCTTTGCACTCGATTCTAAGCCGCAGGCGCTTTTTTGGATTACAAAAACCGGAAAAAAAGTGTGGCTTAGATTTGAGCAAATACGGTAACTTTTAATGATAAAACATTTATCTTTATGGTTAGCTGCATTAACACAGGCTTTCACCCTTAAAATAATTATTGCTGCAGATATCCACATGGGCCTCCAGCTGGCTGTGAGTTGACACAGAACTCTACAGAGAAGACTTTATAGTGGCATAAGTAATGAGAAAAATCTGTTAGCATGGTCTCTTATGATAGCTGAGATTAATTCTTAACTAAAAATTTTTCAGACTGAGTTAATTTTTGTCTCTAATGAATGTTAAACTTTGGCAAATGCTTGTTGTCCCTCTAGCACTCTTAACGTAGCAACTAAGTAACTGATGTAAAGAATCTATAGCTTTCTGTTGAATTAAAAATGTTATTGAAGCTCTGGCAGGATGTAAATAATCTAGGAGTAAAAGTAAAAACTCACTGAACATTAGAAGCATTGAGTTGCTGACAAGCACACAAAAAAGAATCTTGCTGACAGGCACACAAAAAAGAATCAAACTTGGGTAAATTTGGGACAAATCCTGTATATCCAGAAGGGGGGTGTGAGAGCGCGCGCGCGCGCGCGCGCACACACACACACACACACACACACACACACACACACACACACACACACACACACACACACACACCTCTGTACAGCTACATAGTGTAGCTGCATTGAGCCATAAGAGTGTAGGGAGATTATATGTGCTTTACTATCTGCACATATAAAACCTTGAGTTTGGAGGAAAGCATTCACAAATTTAAAAGCAGTCGGAATTTTTTTTTTTTTTTTTTTTTTTTTGTATACAGTGTTACTGATTGTTGTGGTTTTTGGGGATTTTTATGTTTTGCATTACAGTAAATCCAAAATAACATACTGATGGGAACAAGAAGTGAAGAAAAAAATTTGGTAAAATAATGATAAAACTTCTACAGAAACCCTAAAATTTCGAGAAGATAACAGCATAGTAAAATAACAAGTGACTCGACAGGAAGATACCAGAAAAATCCACACATACTTGTAAAAAAACCATCTCAGACTTATTCACAAAACGGAAAGTGAAATGGCTTCAACAACAGAACATCAAGGCACCCACAGCAACTTTCCACAGCTGGAGCTGTGTCAGGGGTGATTTCTTCAAATTTCTTCATAAAAAGGTTTTCTTTGATGGAGCTAAAAGACTTACCATCTCCGTACTGCCCAACTGATGGGATTTTAACCACTTGGCGCAGCTGAAAGCATGAGAAATTTTATTAATTCATATTGCTGCGAAACGTTGCATTCATGTGTTTTCTAAATGTTTGTGAATCGTGGCATATGGATATGAGTCTGGAATTTACCTAGTTATATGTGAAAACAACCTAAAAACCATATCCACACTGGCCGATGCCATTAATCCACCGCTGGATTTGATCTGGGGCTGGTGCATGCGCCCAAATCATGGAAACGCCATGTTAACATGTGCAGCTATCTGGGCGAGTGTTGTGAATATTTTATTAAAACTGAAATTTATGTATTTGTAGATAAAATGATCCTTTTATTGGTGGTTAACATTTTGCCATTGTTTAACAGAAAGAAAATTTAAAAAAAATGACTGTAACTTCAGCAAAGCATGTCCTGGTAAAGAATAAATTGTGCTTGCTGTTGGGGGAGGGGGGTTTCATCCAAAAACAAATTTATTTGTAAACTTAAACCTCAAGACGTTTATTTACTTAGTTCCAACATATATCTTTTCATGTTCCAGTAATCCAATGATATCATCGCGTACTGTTGAGCAACTTATGCAAGGCAGGAAATTTGTGTCAATCGCACAAGCTAAACAGATGAAAGCAGACAAAGAGCCATCAATTGACTGGGTGGTTGTTGGAGCCATAGTGAACAAATCACAACCACGAACATCAAAATCTGTAAGTTTTTCTCTTGTGCCCATTGAAATAACTATTGTCAATATGTTCTTGAAACTATTTGTTATTGACCTGTAGATATTATATTTGTGTAAAGCAGGTACTGGTTTGTAAAATCTTAAAACTCAAAAGTTAATGGTCATGGTGGAGTATTTTGTTGTTTGCTTGGCATATATCATAATTTTTATGCAACCATAATAACAGCGCATTTATAACTTTGTAGAAGTCAGTGAGTGAAGTCATGCGTTATAAATTGTCTAATGGCACATAAAGTATGAAAAAATTTGAGACAAGTTCTGAATATTTGTCTGAAAGAGTTGTCATACTAATGTTCTTGTGTGCAGTTTCCTTTATAAATGCCTTGCATTTTCTCTGAACTCTTCCAGCAAATCTGTCTTCCACTCGCCTTCCCTAATACTGATTTTGTATGATCATCCCATTTCATATTGCTTTTTAATATTTGCTTGTTCCAAGGTATTTAGATGATGTGTTGTGCTGAAGATGTTCACCACTAAATTTATAAACGGACACATTTTTCTCTTGTTATGGACTGTGTCTTGCTTATACCCACATTGAAAGTGTGTTGCCATTGATTACAGGGTGTCTTTCACATGTTAATCTGTGTGGTGGTCAAACATTGTTCATTGACCTTACGTATAATCAGAACTCGTAGGATTTTCTAATAGGTCTGTCGCCAGGAAGTTTCTTTTAGAAAGAAACTTCCACATTTGAAAAATATATAAAAAACAAAGATTCCAAGACTTACCAAGCGGGAAAGCGCCAGTAGACAGGCACAATAAATAAAACACACAAACACACACACAGAATTTCTAGTTTTCACAACCAATGGTTGCTTCTTCAGGAAAGAGGGAAGGAGAGGGAAAGACGAAAGGATGTGGGTTTTAAGGGAGAGGGTAAGGAGTCATTCCAATCCCGGGAGCGGAAAGACTTACTGCCCCCCCCCCCCACACACACACACACTGACGTATCCTCAGCACAAGGAAAATGTAGAGTGGAGGAGAATTTTAACAGTGGCTGTCATTGTTCAATGAGAGTCATATTGGTAGCTGTGGTGACAACGGTACAAAACTATATGTTCAACCATTCTATCAATGTATTACAATCTCGTCGAGGAACATGATGCTTCTGTTATTGCTCATATATTAATTATATTCCATTAATCTATCTACTACAAACTGCACATTTGCATCATATGTGAGGAAGATGTATGGATGATTACCCAAGTATGTCACATTATTTCCTGTGAGAGATTCCTATGGTATGTTTTAACTGGAAAAGTAGAGAAAGGAAAGAGCAAGCTCACCAGTAGAACTAGAGAAATGAGAGTTATTAACAGTTTCAAAGGTACCGTAAGTAAAATATGTAAGCTGAGGGATGTCAAATGTTTGTGGCAAACAATGCAGATGGAGATCCAGAGTTGTAGTAATTTCACAAAAGTCAGCCAACTATTGTGCATAGGTTATGCATAATTAGCCACAATGCTCCAGTGGGAGCGTGAGAAGTGTCAGCACTATGCTGAAATAGTTGTTGATGACTAATACGTGACTTTATTACTTGTTGCGAAGGGTTCAATATTTTCTTGAACATCCGTTGTCAGCCTATCCTCCCCCATCATGCTAACCAGCAGGCTCGCAGAAGACAGTGGTAGTGCTTAATTGCCTGTATTCTGCATGTTCCATGCATGTAAAATTATAATACGTGGTTGACTGAATACAGATTATTGTTTGGCCGTGTTACTGCTACTCTGCCTTGTACACCTGCATTTGTTTTGTTTTCAGGGTTCAAGCTACACAGTGTGGCGGATTTCTGATTTGAAGTCCTCTCTACTAACAGTATCAATCTTTTTGTTTGGTACCGCATACTCCACACATTGGAAGCATGCCCTTGGTACTGTTGTGGGCATCTTGAATCCAAAATTGATGGCTGGGAGGTATGTAACAATTATTATAGTGCCATAAGGAAACAGTATTGTATATTTTTTGTTAGTTTTTCTCTTCAAACATTATTAGTTACATAGTTGACCAGTTGTTTATTTAATGGATTGTTCGCATGATAACATGTTGTGAAATGGATTAGGCCTTAAATTCAACTACATTTCCAGTTTGTAACCAAAATATGAATTACTAGCTTAGTAAACAAATAATAATGTCAACTTTTCAAATATCATACATTTATCTAATCTTGTCAGTTCTGTTTAGCTTTGTTTATAGCTATTTTAGCACGAGTAAACAAACTGGAAAAAGGAGTGACATGATGTTAATAAGATTTGGTACTTACCTTGAGTAATGCTGGCTCCTTCATGCTAATTTCAGTTTAGAAGCTCCCACAGTGGGAAATTAAACACTGGTTCCATAGCATTCCATTTACAGTAAAACTCCTTTTTAACAAATTTCTGGGGACCCAAATACATTTTTCCCTTTAAATGTGGGTGTTTCTTAGGTGGAGGTTTTGCCAGAGTACATGGAAGGAGTGACCAAGAATCATAACTAAGGCTTTTTTAGGTGTTATAAGTGCGGTTTCATTACAAAATTGGCAATCTGCTGTGGTACAGATTTAAATGCAGCAAATATAAAATTATTACACTTCTCACAGTACACATGTGGTTTTTTTTAATCAGTAGAGCTTGTATATTTGGTCCATCCAGCATATTTTAGTAAAAGAAGTTGTTGTTAAGGAAATTCCTGACAGCATCAATCCCTTGCACAGCAGCAGCGAAACTTGATGCAATACCCTCCTTTTTTCATCTTCTTCGTCAGTGTCACTGCCAGCTCCTACCTGTATTCCTTCTAAACATTTCATATGCATCAACCTAGGATACGGAAATCAGGATGTCATCATCACAGTAACATCCTGGAGTGTTGCATTTTCAGTAATGACAGTTTTGCTACTCCATTCTTGTGGAGGAACATTGTCTTCAACAGCAACTGATTTATCACAACCAGCCCTTGTGAAAAAGTTAAATGCATCTTGCTTTGTTATAGAATAACAGGCAGTAACAAACATATGCGTCATTTGTACAGTACTGAGCCTCATCACTTTCTTCCTCTTAAAGAACAAAATTGACCTCTATACTACTGCTACTCTGTACTTGACTTGGATAGAATATCTTAAGCCCTGGTTCAGAGGCTGCAGATGACTTGGGCAGTTTGGAGTAAGGAACACATCATTTACATTCTTCTGAAATTATGTTTCCTTAGGATGTTCAAGACATATGTCAATAAGAAGTACAATTTTCTTTTCTGCTGCATCCCTCTTGGCATCTAAATGTCCGAAAAAGTTGTTAAGGTTTTTGACACCTAAGGGCGTGCTGTTGTAATCATAAATACAAAGTAGCATCTTTATGTTTTGGTAACACCTGGGAATTAACATTGGAAGCAACATTTCAGTTTCATCACTTTTTACATACAGTAACATGGTTGTCCTTTATTTCTACCTCCATTGCATTTTGCAGGAAGTAAATCACAAAAGATGCCAGTTTCATCAGTGTTCAGGGCTTCTAATGTGTATCAACCATGGTGCTGTAATGTTCTTTTCATAGTTCCCACTTTCTGTGAGCAGAGACTAATTTTCTCCACTTACACTTTGAAATGACAGGTTATGATGTTTTTTAAAACAATTTAACCAGTCGTTGAATGTACTGAAATTTTCAGTGCCAATCTACAGAACGATTTCGCGAACCTTCTCTTGCAGTATGTTTCCACTTACAAGAATTCTTTCACTTCTCATTCCTTGAGACTTATATAGAATATTTTCCACATCATTGAATGTAGACATACAAATGTTCTGTTTTTGGACCTCAGTAATCGTTAGCATCAGCGTTCAACCCTTTCGCTGCTGTGAGTGAGTACACACATCCAGCTACACCATTCCTCAGGTGTTGTGGATGTGTATGCACGTTTCTCTTGGTTTTAGCTACAGCACTTTAGCGGCCTGAATGCATGCTGAGCTGGCGACCTCTCACTGCTGTGGACGAGTTACTTCCGTATCTCTACGAATAAAAAAGTTTTTGAGTATTTCTCATACAACATTGTTCCTTGTTGCGTGCCATCATTTGTGAAAAACCATATTTCAATATCTTGAATTATTTATGAGATATAATGATTGTTATAACCACGAGATTAGTGATGCACAATGACATGAATGGGTGCCTCATTCACAACCACCCTTCAGTTATAAAGCCCAATAACTTGGAAATAAAATGAGATATTTTAAATAAAATTTTGATATATTATCTACAGCTCATTCTTTGCAACATATAAGTTAAAATCAATTATATGTGAAGCTTAAGCAATGCATTTTTAACTCAGGTCCTTAAAAAATTATGTGCATTGTTTTACTTAATTCAGTGCAGTGTAGTAAGTATGACAGATAAAGGAAAGAAATTCAGTTCTTCATTGAGTGAAGGTTGTTGTTGTAGTCTTCAGTCCAGAGACTGGTTTGATACAGCTCTCCATGCTACTCTATCCTGTGCAAGGTTCTTCCTCTCCCAGGACCTACTGCAACCTACATCCTTCTGAGTCTGTTTGGTGTATCCATCTCTTGGTCTCCCTCTACGATTTTTACCCTCCACGCTGCCTTCCAATACAAAACTGGCGATGCCTTGATGCCTCAGAATATGTCTACCAACCGATCCCCTCTTCTAGTCAAGTTGTGCCACAAACTTCTCTTCTCCCCAATCCTATTCAATACTTCCTCATTAGTTATGTGATCTACCCATCTAATCTTCAGCATTCTTCTGTAGCACCACATTTCGGAAGCTTCTATTCTCTTCTTGTCTAAACTATTTACCGTCCATGTTCCACTTCCATACATGGCTGCACTCCATACAAACACTTTCAGAAGCGACTTCCTGACACTGAAATCTATACTTGATGTTAACAAATTTCTCTTCTTCAGAAACACTTTCCTTGCCATTGCCAGTCTACATTTTATATCCTCTCTACTTCGACCATCATCAGTTATTTTGCTCCCCAAATAACAAAACTCCTTTACTTCTTTAAGTGTCTCATTTCCTAATCTAATTCCCGCAGCATCGCCCGATTTAATTCGACTACATTCCATTATCCTCGTTTTGCTTTTGTTGATGTTCATCTTATATCCTCCTTTCAAGACACTGTCCATTCCGTTCACCTGCTCTTCCAGGTCCTTTGCTGTCTCTGACAGAATTAAAATGTCATCGGCAAAACTTACAGTTTTTATTTCTTCTCCATGGATTTTAATTCCTACTCTTAATATTTCTTTTGTTTCCTTTACTGCTTGCTCAATATACAGATTGAATAACATCGGGGATAAGCTACAACCCTGTTTCACTCCCTCCCCAACCACTGCTTCCCTTTAATGCCCCTCGACTCTTGTAACTGCCATCTGGTTTCTGTACAAATTGTAAATAGCCTTTCGCTCCCTGTATTTTACCCCTGCCACCTTCAAAATTTGAAAGAGAGTATTCCAGTCAACATTGTCAAAAGCTTTCTCTAAGTCTACAAATGCTAGAAACGTAGGTTTGCTTTTCCTTAATCTAGCTTCTAATTAGGGTCAGTATTGCCTCACGTGTTCCAACATTTCTATGGAATCCAAACTGATCTTCCTCGAGGTCGGCTTCTACCAGTTTTTCCATTCGTCTGTAAAGAATTCGTATTAGTATTTTGCAGCCATGGCTTATTAAACTAATAGTTCGTTAATTTTCACATCTACACTTGCTTTCTTTGGGATTGGAATTATTATATTGTTCTTGAAGCCTGAGGGTATTTCGCCTGTCTCATACATCTTGCTCACTAGATGGTAGAGTTTTGTTAGGCCTGGCTCTCCCAAGACTGTCAGTAGTTCTAATGGAATGTTGTCTACTCCTGGGGCCTTGTTTCAAATTAGGTCTATCAGTGCTTTGTCAAACTCTTCACACAGTATCATATCTCCCATTTCATCTTCATCTACATTCTCTTGCATTTCTATAATATTGTCCTCAAGAACATTGCCCCTGTATAGACCCTCTATATACTCCTTCCACCTTTCTGCTTTCCCTTCTTTGCTTAGTACTGGGTTTCCATCTGAGCTCTTGATATTCATGCAAGTGTTTCTGTTTTCTCCAAAGATCTCTTTAATTTTCCTGTAGGCTGTCTCTACCTTACCCATAGTGATATGACCTCTACATCCTTACATTTCTTCTCTAGCCATCCCTGCTTAGCCATTTTGCACTTCCTGTCGCTCTCATTTTTGAGATGTTTGTATTCCTTTTTGCCTGCTTCATTTACTGCATTTTTTATATTTTCTCCTTTCATCAATTAAATTCAATATTTCTTCTGTTACCCAAGGATTTTTACTAGCCCTCAGCTTATTACCTGTTTGATCCACTGCTGCCTTCACTATTTCATCTCTCACAGCTATCCATTCTTCTACTGTATCTCTTTCCCCCATTCTTGACAATTGTTCCCTAATGCTCTCCCTGAAACTCTCTACAACCTCTGGTTCTTTCGTGAAGGTATCAGATAGATAGAGAGAGAGAGAGAGAGAGAGAGAGAGAGAGAGGTAGCTTCAATTCTTCCGGGCGAGTGCATATTTTGTAACAAGTATGAAAAAAAAAACCCAACATAATTGGGGCCTATTTATCCCTGTTGTTGGCTTCTCCAAAAATTAAAAGATAGAATTATGTCCTTTCATTATTGATCTGTGCACAACAGCTCTCTGTACCTACTGTGCAAAAAGAAACAAGTGAAAAAAAAAAAAAATGAAAATAAAAAAAAAGTGAAAATAAAATTTTCATATCTCATTTATATTAATCACATAGATAGGAGTCAAGTATTTTGGATAACTCGTGGCCTAGCAACCATTTGTAGATCTATCAGAGGAAAAGACATACTGTAGCTATCCTACAGCACGTGGGTAAAATTGTAATGTTATACAGTTGCTCCAGCTCAGATGTATCGAGCAGAGTGGTTGGTTCTTTTCCATTAGGTGTGGTCTTAGGCGGCTCATAAAGCCACTATTTAGTTGTGGGCTGTTCTTGATAAAATGAGAAAAACCTAGAATTTTTGGGTTCGAAAAGTACCAGTTCTGAAGATGACCTTTTTTGTAATTTCTGTTCGTGACATACTGTCAAAACTTTTACCATATGTTCTTAAGATGATGGTCTAGGGAAACCTGGAAACTTTTTTCAGTATCATTACCTGTTAACAAGACCCTGAGGATCAATATACACATACACTGAAGAGCCAAAGAAACTGCCTAATATCGTGCAGGGTCTCTGCGAAGAATACGAGGGGATGTAGGTCTCTGCTGAACAGCATGTTACAAGACATCCCAGATATGATAAATAATGTTGATGTCTGGGGAGTTAGGTGTTTAAACTCAGAGGAGTGTTCCTGGAGTCATTCTGTAGCAATTCTGGGCGATTTGGGTGTCGTACTGTCCTGCTGGCATTGCCCAAGTCCATCGGAAATCACAATGGATGTAAATGGATGCAGGCGATCAGACAGGCTGCTTATGTACGTGTCACCTGCCAGTCATATGTAGACTTATCAGGGGTCCAATATCACTCCAACTGTACAAGCCCCACAGCATTACAGAGCCTGCACCAGCTTGAACAGTTTGCTGCTGACATGCAGGGTCCATGGATTTGTGAGTTTGCCTCCGTACCCATACACATCCTTCCGCTTGATACAATTTGAAACGAGATTCGTCCAACCAGGCAACATGTTTCCGGTCATGAACAGTCCAATGACGGTGTTGATGGGCACAGGTGAGGCGTAAAGCTTTGTATCATGCAGTCATCAAGGGTACATGAGTGGTCCTTCGGCTCCAAAGGCCCATATCGATGACGTTTCATTGAATGCTTTACGTGCTGACACTTGTTGGTGGCCCAGCATTGAAATTGACAGCAATTAGCGGAAGTGTTGCACTTCTGTCACATTGAACAATTCTCTTCTGTCTTTGTTGGCCCCGTTTTTGCAGGATCTTTTTCCGGCCACAGCGATGTCGGAGATTTGATGTTTTACCGGATTCATGATATTCACGGTACACTAGTGAAATGGTCGTTCGGGAAAATTCCCACTGTATCACATCCTCGGAGATGCTGTGTCCCATTGCTTGTGCACTGAGTATAACACCTCGTTGAAACACTCTTAAACCTGGATGACGTGCCATTGCAGCAGGAGTAACCGATCTAACAACTGAGCCAGACACTTAATATCTTATATAGGCATTGCCGACTGCAGCATCGCATTCTGCCTGTCTACATATTTCTGTATTTGAATATGAATGCCAATACCAGTTTCTCTGGCGCTTCAGTGTAATTTCTTGTCTGAGACGTAGTGAACACATGGCAAAGGTTCTAGAGTCATTGTAAGGGTTATAAGGTCACCAAAACTATGTTTTTAGTCAGCATTTTTTCGCCAATAACACATTATGCCACACTGTCTCTGTATAATGAGCACTTCGTCTATAAAGGGTGTCTTGACATGAAAATTATTAGATGGTGCCACCTGGTGGTGTAAGCACCTAATAAAAAAAATTATTTTCTCAAACAAAATTCTGTGTACTTGCAAGTCAAACACCGCATCTTTTGGTTTACCTTTGGTGTAGCAAAAATGTTGTGCATTGTTATGCAAAGTAGTGTAAAGTTAAGTTGCATTGGATGGGAGTCTTGTGCTCCCTTTAAACTAGAGGAAGCTTATTATTTCTCATAAGAGTTTTATTTTTTTAAAGACACAAGTCATAAGCCAGGGAATTTTTCAGTGACTAACGGGCGAAGTATCCAGAAAAAATTTGAAGTTAACAATTTTGTGGTAATCTTATATTAAGCATAGTCACCTGTTTATATGTGTTCAAAATGCTCTGAGCACTATGGGTCTTAACTTCTGAGGTCATCAGTCCCCTAGTACTTAGAACTACTTAATCCTAACTAACCTAAGGACATCACACACATCCATGCCCAAGGCAGGATTCGAACCTGTGACCGTAGTGGTCGCTCGGTTCCAGACTGTAGCTTCTAGAACCGTCCAGCTTTATAAGTGTTAAAGTACATAAATGTTCTGAAATGTGTAAATAAACTGTCAAAACTGTACTGGTTTGTTTTATGTAAGCACCACTCCCTACTGTACCAGGAAAAGAAGGGAACCAGCAGAAAAATGCTCCTTTCAGAGCACAAAAAGGCAAATATGTTCCTCTTTAAAAGACTCTGACAGAAAAATGGGAAGCCAACTGCCTCAATCTTCATTCTGCCTTCCTCGCCAATTATTAACAATCGATCAGATTCACTATTTTATTTGAAAGAGAGTACCAGAGAGACAGTGACAGTGGAAGAGAGAGGGGACAAAAAACATTAAGAGAGAGGAGACAGTGGAAGTTGGAGAGAGAAAGTGGCAGTGAAAGAGAAAGAGAGATGAATGAAGACAAGAGCAGTGGGGATGAAGAGATAGGAGATAGTCAGTGAGTGACAATGGCAGTAAAAGAAAAAGAGATGGCTGGAGAATGAAGCTGTGGGAGAAAAAGAGAGACGGACTGTGGAAATACAGATGGGTGGATGCCATTCATAGAATTGGAGGAAATGAAAAATACAGACGAGTCATAACTGTAGATATAAGGGACGGTGCATTTTTGGCCAGAATTTTGAACACCTGGGCATAGGGGAAAACATACGTTGGACCCCCAAACAGAATTTTTGAGCTCCCGAGGTATGGTTGAAACATTGGCAGTGGGAAAGAAAGACAGAAAGAGACAGTGTAAATGAGTGAGGATATGCTGTAAGTCAATGGGAGAAAAAGGAGACTGTGGTCGAGAGACGTATATAGATAGTGGCAGTGATAGATAGATGCTTAGTATGAAGGCTTAACTACAAAGAGTGATTGGGTAAAAGGCTTTAGAATGTTCTGTGTTAAAAGAGCACGAAAATGTTCGCACATCAAAATTTTTGGTGAGGAGAGGGCAGAATGATGATTAAGGGAGCTGGTTCCCCACTTTTCTGCCAGTCTTTTAAAGAGGAACATATTTGCTTGTGTGCTCTGACGGAGGCATTTTTCTGCTGGTGAAATATTACATTTGTACTGTTCCACATAAAAATCACAACTGAAGAAAATTCTCTTGACTTGAAGGTAATGCTGCAACAGCAGTGGTCCAGATGTATCAAGTGATTCATCATTAAAAATATATTGTGAATTAAAAGTCTGACACTGCATCAAATAATACCAAACAAACGTGGTAGCAAACTGTTCATTTTGCCAACCGGTACCAAACTGTTCATTTTGCCAACCTGACCTGTTTCCTGGTACATTACAAAATCTCAGTCAAAATAGAGATCCGTAAATAAAATTTAACAGGTATGACAATAATTGTGTTTAATTCTTATACTGTATTATTAATGGTATTTATTAATTTAAATTATGTATATATTTAAATTCTCATTTTTAAACACAGTGTTATCAGAAGTAGCTGAAGATTACTAGAAAAGCCTAGTGACAGCAATTTCATCTGCATAGAACACATTATTAGGATCTTCACTTACAATGTGACAGTTTTAGAGATGAAACAAACATTCTGTGGTGTCTAAAACTTCAGACAAGATGAGCTGCATGAATTCTGTGAGTGTATTGGTAACTTTTAGCCTCCCTTTACCATACCCAACTGAACTTTTTGTTTTCTAGGAAAACACAAATAAATTATTCATGCACCATAAGCCACCAAGTCAGCCTTGTAGTTTTTACTGCAGGGGATTGTTAACCAATGAAATAAGCCTAAGAAATTGGATATCATAAATTGTTATATTTACTAAAAATTTCCCGGTCTATTCCTGCCATTTTTAGAGTAATGTGAATAGAGGGTTTTGTTTAACAAAAAAAGGGGAGCTGATGGGTGCTGTTTATTTTCTTCAGTTTTGGCTGTCCATACACAGGTATCATACCAGAAAATGATAGGTATTGCTTCATGTAGTGTAAGAACCAGTTCTGTTACTTTGCTGAATGATGGGTAGACATTCTGCAAAGCAGTAAACCACAATACACCATTGGAGATGGCCGTTGTTGTGCTTGCAGATAATTGCTAAATTGTGACATTGCAGAGTTTATCTAGTTCAGCATATTTGATGTCTTAGTATGCAACACATCAATTTCACATCACACTGTGATGCTCTGCTGTCTGCATGTAATTTAAATTAGGTAGGGGGTTTCAAGGGTATACTAGCAGGGTGTGTACGCCTTGGGAAATCCGAGAAAAATCTGGGAATTTTTTCATCCGGAAGGAAACCAGGAAAACCCAGAAACTTTTTAGATTTCCGGGAATTTTTCATTGTTGTAGTTTTAATTTTAATTTTTGTAATTTCGATTGACAAGAACTAAAACTTTAACAAAGAATTGTACTTTAGCCTGCTACTGCAGAATCATACCACAGTAATAAAACATAAATGAGAGAAAAACACCTAAATGAAACCTAAATTTCAAAGAAAACGTACCATTTACAACAAAATACAGAGCACACACTGATTTCTGCTGGCAGTAAAATGTGTGAAAGTCTTTGCAGTGAAAACTATGCAATTCTTTGTAAGAACGAACAGCTTTGGATGAGTATGATGTCACAACGGTTTACATTAGTTTCATCTGATCAGTTGCCCGCAGGTTCATGTGCAAGCACAGAGGTGAAGTTGCATATGAGCAGAACTTTGTCTTGCCTCTGGCTACTTGAAGTGTGGCTATTAGTTATCTAAGCTGTAGCAACAAGCAGCCATGTGTTAGCCACAAAAACTTTTCTAGGACTCCCAAACTGCTAGATTTGTGCATGCGCAGAGCAGTCTTGAGTTGTAGGGGAGGGGGAAGTCTGCACATAACCTGTGTTTGTTTCATGAGTTTGCTGTTTGCTCTTCGTTTACAGCTCTCACATCAATTTCTGTGTCTGGGAGGTATAATTCACAAAACTACAGAAGACTAAATATGATATTAGTTTCATTTTCTGATTTCATTTTATTTCCATGTTATTGGTAATCAACCATTAATCATTGTGCAGAACAATGAAGTTAGTTTTGTTGGCTTACTAAAAAATTAGAGTTTTATTACTCTTTTCTACAGAGGCAGCCAATTTATTTGAAACACTATTGGCTGGTTTCCACCATTCACTGAATTTCAGGCACATGTTTTCGTCTTCTGGTACTTACGGCATAATGCCACATGAGCTAATGCAGTACCTGTACTCCAAAAACTTGATATCCCAAAAACCACACTGAAAAGTTTCATATCAGTTTGGGACCTACATTAGTGTGAGTATGGACATACTTGAGTCTAGACATGTGCACTTTAAGTGAATTTTGCAGTATGGTTTATGATACTCTTTCTTGGAGTATTCTGATGACCTGTTTATTTTATGACATAATGTAAGACCTGCTAATGCTATATACGTACAAACACGTGTAAATGTTCACTTGAAGATGGCTAAGCAATCAAATTTGGTCAGTAGTATTGAATAAAATGCTGTGTTACAAATATATTGACAGCTTTACCAGAATTTTACATACCTGTCTTCCATGAAACACTTTTTTTCTTTTTTTAATCACGGGACATTTCAACACTTGTCAGGTACCTCCTGTAGGCTTGATGTTTGTTAATTTGTGTTGTTTACATCTAAAATTTATAGAATGCCATTCTTTGGTAAATTATAAACTGGCAACACCACTGTATTTTATCACTGTAACTCCCTTCAAGTCTTTATATTTACTCCAGGAGTAGAATATAAACTGCCAGTTGTACAGTTTCCGGGCTTCACACACAATTTTTTAAACCATTTGAAAAAGTGATGAAACACTTATTGTCCTTAGTTTCGGTGACACAGAGAGCAGGTTTTTATTTTTTCAAGAAATTTGTTTTCCTTCCTACTAGCGTTTTGCAGTGCTCTGTGGATGCAAACCTGATAGGAAATGCTAGATGAATAAAAACATCTATGTACTTTGAGTTGTACAGTCTAGTTTAGAAATGAATGTTGTGCCAAGGATTGCTTTCTTTTTTGCATATCTGCATAGGGTATGATAAAACAGTCGCCTTAACTCCAATAACTCCATATATCTTCTCCAAACAATACGCTGCAGCGGTGCTTATGGTTACATTATGGCCCACTATGCACGAAATTCCGAACAGAAATGCGACAAACGGCACTTGAGCAGAGAAAGCACCACACACGGATTTCCTCCATCATTGTAGCTGCACGTTTGCAGTGTGTCTGTTTTCTAGTGCTCTCTGTTAACTGCTGAAACTGACCTATTTCTGACAGCTTGTGGGAAAATATTTGCAATGGTGGTTTGAGAGGCATTACTTTCAAAGTAAATTTCCTTTTACACAAGATGAAGTATGTTACATGTAAGAAAGTACAATGAATTTCTTAAATCACAGAGTGTTGAAAACTTAACACTTTAAGAACCAGCCACTTAGAAAAATTTTGGACCCGAACACCAGCCATTTATGTCGTTTAAAATTTTACTGGCACATTTGTGTGTGGTACATCTTAAAGGGTAGCACATGTAAAAAGGACCAATATTACATGTGAAAGCTTAGCTTTGCTTGTAGCTATACTATACATACATTAAGTTAAACAATCAATTATTCCTGTTCGATTGTTCACACTACTTAACAGTGATGTTGCTATGGCTGACTACATCACGTTATAACATCCCAGCTCCTCCACAAAATTATAACATCCCAGCTCCGGCGCCTCCAAATTATAACATCCCAGCTTCCTCAACCAAATTATAACATTTCAGCTCCTCAACACCAAATTAAAACGTTGCATTAGGAGGTGTCTGCTTCGTGCAAAAGGTCTCGAGTTCATATTGACGACAACAAGTAATTCTTCATTACAGACGTTTATTTACAAACAGAACTGACAGACTTCACAGACTCAACAACTGACTCTCAGAGCTAACCGCACTGCATATCCGAACTGGCAACTGATAACTCCTAGGTGTATTAATATCTTTCCAAACAATGAGAGTCCTTAACAATGTTTTGTTTACAATACGATAGCAATTCACGACCCAAAACTAAATTAGACATTACAGAATTTTAGTACAGATTAAAGTAAGTAAAAGGATCAGTACATATAAATTCTTACAAGCATAATTTCCAAATAGATTTTATAACATTTTTCTACCAGCTTCTGGATAACCTTCACCAGATTTGTACCGATGTTTCCAGAAATATCTTGACATTTGATTCTGGATATTTCTTGAGTGATTTTGAACAACTATTTATATGTAAAATGATTTAAATTGTGTTTCAAAACGTAAATAAATCTTTTTAGCAATACTTCTTGATACAAATCGTCTTTCGAAATTAGGTTATGAAACAGTTTTCACAATTTTTCGTATTTTTGCGATCATAATATAGAATTTCTCCATAGAAAGTTCCAGAAGTGTGCATTAAATGTTCATTTACAGACTTTCTCTTTAGCTGGTGAGTTTTTAAAAGTATCTTGTCCATGTTATACGAAATAATTTAGCTCAAAACTGATAATTTATACAATTAATCAGAGCTACAGCAAACAGTGAGTCTTTCTTTTACAAAATGAAATATAATTACAAAATTGAATGAAAATAGGTTACTAACACTAATATATATTCACATTAATTCTATTCTTGTTCTTTCTGTGCAAAATGTCCTAATATTGACACAGTACAATATTTAAACATCACCAAAGTTTCCCTTTACATTTTGCATATCTGTATCGACATCCCCTAAAAGTCTACAGTATCGAATACTTCAATATGTCCCAATATGTCCTGTAATGTTACAACGTGTCCTATGCTTTGGAAATCTGCTGTCATTGGCTGGGGAGATCACGAAACATGAGCTATGATTGGCTAACAAAAGTGCATCGCAATCTCAATTTTAGTGCTTTGGAAACTAATGTGCTGTATTTGGTGGAATCTGTATTTATACTTTCATAATAAGAAAAGAGGCAGTGTGCATGTTTCTGTGCCTCAAAGGTCTTTCCAAAATATATTGTTTTTTGCTTTGTTCCATTCTCTAAAATGCTGGGAAGTTCTACACCAGTGTATAAAACCATTACCTTTCAAAGGATTGATAAGTTTTACAGCTCCGAGGGAAACTATACTGTCATTTAATATGGAAAAAATGTATTTTCACCCAGGATAAAGTATATTTTTAACTGGGAAATCCATTCTCTCCCCTCTCCCTCCCCTCGTGTATACACATTGATTAGCCAACATAGTCGGAAAAAATTTCAAAGAATATAATGCATGGTAATTTTTGTGACTGTGGAAACGTCTGTTTAGTGAATAAATGTAGCTAGTACCACAGAGAACAAAACTAAAAACTAAAATAACATAAATATTCTGATGATCTATACAAAATTGTTGAATGCTACCATAGCATGTGCCGCCATGAAGTGGTCAGGCAATATAGAAGATAGAAGTGTGCATAGTTCATTGTAGGATTAACATTAGCAGCAGAAGTGAGTATAGGGTTTGCAGTATACCTCAACGAGGTTTGCTGCGCTCTGTCTCCAGGCCACAGTCATGAGGGGTCAAACTCTCAAGTGATGCGGAAGCATGCCACTGGTACTTATGTGAGACATGTGGGAAAAGGACCCACAACTTTTGTGCGTCCATGGGTTCTGCATCCAAATCAGTTTTCAGAGATAGTAAAACTGAGCAACAGATCTTCTTACAATAAGTAACAGCTATAGTAACAAATTGTATTTGAGCCCATTTGTCCATTGTTTCTGATTCATTCAGTGCTTACATTTTATTTGTCAAATACTTATGTGTCATTAAGTAAAAACTTTGTTCGCAGGGAAGGCTACTCGGACAATGAGACATCACTTTCTGTAAACCAGTCAGACAAATTGTTAGTTGTTGGGACATCAAAGGACTATGCTCTTTGTCAAGCAAGGTATGTGCTGTGACATTTATTTTGTGTTGGTCTTATTATGTTGTCTTAACCACATTACTGTCAGTGGTACTATAACTCCTCTCTCACATTGTTGTTACACTGAAACACTAGATTCCTGAACTTCAATCTAAGAAATTGTTAAAATGCCAGAGTTGCTCACAATGCTCCAAAGCTATGATCTATATACCTCCACTCAAAAATAGGTATGCTAAAGGACTTTGTCAGCAGTATGGGAGAAATAAAACAAATCTGAAGATACAATGTGAATGAAATTTTTAGCAACTGGTACTGACAAATAATGATGAATTGCAGAAGAGAAGGAGCTTTGTTAAACAAGAAAATTTAAAAGAAACAAAAGACATTGTTTAATAGTTTTAAATAACAATAGTGTAAGGAAATCATGATTAGTTCTGGTGCAGTAAGTGAATATATATGTCCATTTGTTGTATTAGTGTGACACTCCTTGTGTTACTTGCTGAAGGAAGGTTTCGATTTATAAAGAGAAGAGAAACTTTTGAATGTTTTTGCCTATTTCTTTTTTGTAAGTGATCACACAGAATTTCCTATTTTGAGAAATAGGAAGAAATATTTATTTTGAGAAATTGATACGCCATTTGGATATTTCTTTCTTTTGTTGTGTTATTTTCATTTTGGTCAACACTTTTTTTGCAGACAGTAGGGCAACACTCGCATACCATATTGTAGTCGAGAAATCATTCGATGTCATGCTTCTCCTCTTTGTCATTGCTTAAGCACCTTTCAGAGAAAGTTCTCTCTGGTGGGGAAACAAGTGCTATTTACTTTGTTCCACATTTGGAGGATCGGGTTGGTGCGTGGTTATGACTCATCCATAGTATTGTAGGAGATTGACAGTTTGATGATGTGGGGGCAAGTATTGTCTTGGACAGCACTTACGCCCTTGCTTAGCTCCCTCTTTTTCCAGTTCCGATTTGATTTCTGGGTAGTAATAGGTGTTTGGTCTCAGGCATGAAGCAGAATGTGTGAGGTTCATCATTTGGAACAATATAATTTTTAAAAGACGTGTCCTCATCTGCTTAGGGTTGAAGAAATTTGTACGAAGAATCAACAGATTTCCTGTTGGTAATTGCCTGTAAACATTATGAGGACCAGCTTGCACACACTCTCTGTTGCTCAATTTTTCAAAATTGTGTGAATGGTGCTTTGTGAAATCTCAGGACCCAAAATTCAGAGATCATCTCATGTGATTCATTCAGTTTATGACCAGTTGTAACTCTCTAGACAACTTGCAAGTGTTTTGATAGCTTTCTGAAATCTCCCATCAATTTTTGATCAACCGATTTAATGCATTTTGCATTAAAAGCTGGACACCTTTATGTACTTTGTATCTGTCGGAAGTGGAAATGGGAGCTCAATTACAAATGGCTGCCTATCCAGGACTGAACACTCCTGTGAAATAAGTAATGCCTGGGTTGGGGGTTGATTAAGTAGGGTATATGTTAGCCTGACCGACTGGTTCAGGGAGAGTATCGTTGTAGCCTCAGTTTGCTTTCGAGATTATCCTTTTAGTATAATGATCATGGTCATTAAGTAACTCCATTACTCACCATACTGAAGAGTTATTGGGCAGCAGGCAGCTATGTAGGAAAAGATTATAGTCTGACCTTTAGGTTGCAGTTTTTCTTCAGCAACCTAACAAATGCTGGTCAATACCTCTTCTGTTCTGAAATTAGTGTTTATATTCCATTTGGATTGTGCAGTGGTTTATTTTTAGTTTAGGTATGTATGTTAGATATGTGATCATAATAGAAGCTGGCATAGATGTTTGAGTATTTCGTAGGTTTGAACCATAATGTAGATATATTTTCTTTTAATGCCATATATTACCTAGAATTGTTGTTGTTTTTCATTGAAATTTCTAACATCCAAGCCCTGTGCTTCATTTTGACAAGAGCACATTTGTTTTCTAAGTTGATGTCTTGATGTGACAAAAAAAGCAACTGACTGTCATTTGTAGGGGAGTATTTTAAATTTACTTCGTAATGGAATCCACGAACCCATATGAATTTGTTGCAGATTGCTTGGTTTAATATTTATATGAAAAACAGTTTCTACTTTCTAATATTTTTGTGTAATAAGCTGAAATAAATAACTTTGTGTCAAAGAGTAAGTAAAGAATATATTGTATTTTGAAACAAATATTTGTTGTTGTTTTCATGATAATTAGTCATTACATTTTTGATAAATATTCTACATGTTGGCATTAGAGTTAAAACACCAGGTTATTCTAACCCCCCCCCCTCCCCCGCAGGCACTCCTCTCTCTCTCTCTCTCTCTCTCTCTCTCTCTCTCTCTCTCTCTCTCTCTCTCCCTCTCTCCCTCTCTCTCTCTCTCTCTCTCTCTCTCTCTCTCTCTCTCTCTCTCTCTCTCCTCCCCTAAAATGCACTATAAATTTCAGATTACTAATACTACCGAAAATATGCTAGAGTTTTGATTATCCCCTCATTTGCTTTATCTTTAAACATAACTACTGTTACAGTTTTGTGTATATTTTTTCATTATTCTTTTTTTTATGACATACGGATACCAAGAATTATTTTAGTTCACTGTTAGCAGCCAAAATGAAACACTGCAATTAACAAATTCTTATGCTTGAACATTTAGTTGACTTGTAATGCAAATTTGATTATTTTTATTACTTAAGTAATCTCTTCAGTTAATTTTCTTTGCTTCAGGAAAAAGGATGGAGCCCCTTGTACAGCTTTTGTAAATGCTCATGATAGCAAAGTATGTGTTCATCACCTTGTCAGTGAGTACAAGAAGACATCGCGTAATTTTGTCTCTCCAAGTACATCTCGCATCAACCTCCAAAACAAGATTTTAGGGAAAAATGAGGTAACAATTAGTCTGTGTTAATAATTTAAGCTGTCAGTTAAATTTTTTTCATTATTCATAGCAAAGAGGCTCATACAGAGATTGAAAATATTCTCTGCAGTATTGCCTAAGGCTCATTTGACCGATAATTCCAAAATTAATGGAGTTTGTGGTGTATTGTTTTCTGTTGGTTATTAACCAAGTCCATCCATCCAAATTTGGGTTTTGGATCACATTCCCCCCCCCCCCCCCCCCCCCCCAAATCATTCAGGCAAATTGTAGGATGGTTGTTGACAACAGGCTGCCATTGACATTTTCTACCAACTATGTCCATAATCAATATTTTAAAACTAATATCTCACTGTTGTTAGTAATTCATAATAGTTTCCTTAATGTAATTAACTGTGCCACAATGAGAGATGTTCTTGCTTAAACTTCATTTTTCGTTGGAAGAAAGAAAATATTGACTTAACCTACCAAAGTTTAAAGACAATGCTGTGGAGTTACACACTCCTTAAGCCCCTATTACATGATGCACCTAATGTGTACACCCCTGCAGCAGTGCTCCTAGTGTACATGTTTGGAATTGCAAACTGATTTTGGTCACCCACTTACACGATGGATAGTTCTGGTGCGAGTCCATGTTCAAGGTTCCTATTCATTAGGTAATTTTATATTTTTTGTTATTATTATTATTATTTATTAAGTAATTGTTGTTCTCTTATGTGACAATCATGGAATTATCTTATTACCATTCTTAATCAGAGGCTGGACTATTATTTTATGACACTTGGTGGCACAAGAGTATGTTTATCTAATTTCGTTCATACACCATTTTGCACATTGAGGATGAAGTTCTTTTTGGAGCTATTTCCCTGGCAGTGTCTGTAACCCTTAGGATTAGGGCATGGCAATGACAACGAAAAGTCAGATGCTGTTGTGTCCAACACTGGCTAGGAAGATGATGAAGGCTGTGGTGTGTGTTCCCTGCTAAGGAAGAAATTAAGGCCTGAACATCCACAGGAATTTTGAACTTTCTGAGAATGGATGGGGCTTATTTCGATAAGCTGCTGTCTATGATAAAGGAAGGAATGAGCACAAGTGACAGAGTAATATAGGAGGCAGTTTCATCTAGTCGGCAGTGTGAATGAAACCATTTGTTTATTCATTTTGTGATTGACCTAACTTGTCAACTACTGCCATTTTCTCCTTCCTGACTTGCTGAAATAAATCATGAAAAAATCAAACATTATCTTTGTTCAGTTATGGCACTATTTATATAAATGGAAAGTCATAAAGTATATGCATATTTATTCAGAAGTAAATGATTTCCAGTATATCTTATTATGATACTGCAGGTAATGATGGTCATACAAATACCCTTCCTCACTGCATGCTGGAATTAAGATGCTTAATGCTTGTTTTGTCCATTCCATGTCTAGAATACAAAGCAGTTAGTATAAAGTATCTTTTCACAAACATCTTGTGTAATAGAAAGTTTGTTGATGAAAAATATTGCCTTTGTTTAATTGCTGCAGTGATGAAAGTTTAATCATTGAAAAATTCATAAAATCTCCAGTATGAAAACTGAAGTAAGCTGCTGGCCACAGATGTCAAAATGTGTAAACCATAAACAGTAACCGAGCAAGGTGGGGAAATGGTTAGCACACTGGACTCGCTTTTGTGAGGACAATGGTTCAAACCCACATCCAGTGATCTGGATTTAGGTTTTCCATGATTTCCCTAAATTGCATCACGCAAATGCCAAGATACTTCCTTCGAAAGAACGCTGCTGCTTTCCTGCCACGTCCTTCCCTAATCAGAGCTTGCGCTCTGTCTCTAATGACCACGTTGTTGATGGGATGTTAAACACTAATCTTCTCCTCCATAACAGTTACATTCAGAAAGCATGCTTCAAGTACCCCCTTGTGCACATGCGTGAATTACTGTTGTCTATTGCACATGAGTTTATAACTGCTTCCTGTTTCCAAGCACAGAGAATGTGTGCACTAATTCTCTTAGTTCCCCTTGTTCTAATGGCAGGTGACTGTTGCGCTACACCTTTACCATTTGTGCCGGATCGTCGTATAATATCCCCTTTAGTACTATGAAGACTGAGCTATTGGTAATCAGTAAGGCAAAGATTAGCCTTAAATGTCAAAGCAATAATAATGAGTAATTTGAAATGATTTATAAATAATATGATGTAACATAGGATTCTTCGGAATAACCTGTTCCACTGTTCCCACTTGGACCAATAAATGGTGTTCATGAGAGCTGAAAAAGCGGAAAACATCTCACAGTGTGCACTCTCGTTTTTAGAAGTCGCGTCGGTTTTGGATATCGGCAAGGTGTGACAGTGTATAAAACTCTCCACTTGCTGGGGCAGAGCACTTGTTCTTCAGGCATCACAGCTTGGCTGTGTCTTTGAGCCAAGGAGCAGAAAGATGCACACTAGAATGTAAATGCGCAAAAAAAAACTGAAAAATCTTTTTTAAGAAGTGTAACTCACTTGTTCAATTGCTAATGCCCAAGGAAGATGGATGTATGTTGTAATAGGCTGTCACGAGCTACGAGATATGTTCACCACCATCATTTAGTAGCTTGAACAGATTTAAGTTCTCCTCCAGCACTCGCACATGGCAACGAGTAGTAGTAGTAGTAGTAGTAGTAGTCCAGCAGTATGGCACCATCGTACTGAATAGCATGACTATGGAAGTAATTAACTTATGGTGACCAGAAATTATGTATGAGCTAAAGTTGACACACACACACACACACACACACACACACACACACACACACACACACACACACACAGGGTGACATGTCTTACATAGAGTGAGTTCACAGACTAACCACGAAACACTTCAGCAAGTATTACCAAAGTCACTAGAAAATATGGAGAGAAGTAGGTAATCCAGAGTAGGAGGTATAATAATTAAGAAGAATTAATCGTAAAATAAAATAAAAAATCTGAAAGAAACTAACACAAAGCAAAGTTTTGCAAAAGAAGACAAAGAAAATGGTAATGTAGAAAGTTAAATATAAAAGTAGAGGGAAAGGGAGGGAGGGCGGCTACCATAAATTAAGATCAACTGAACATGAAGGGCAAAGTGTGTGTTGGAGGAAGCTCAGAAATACTGCTGGTGGTAGAGAGATGAAGTTTATCAAAACAGCGAAACTGATACATTGTACAAAGCAAATTGAAGTACTGGCCAGGGTGGTGACATCATTTTTACATGCAAGAAACATGTAGGGGAGATAATAATAGCATACACTCAAAATATTGTTGCAAAAGTACAGAAGACTTATAGATTGGTTATCAACATAGTATGAATGAAGTAGAAACAAGTTGAACACTGAAAGCATGGCATTAGTGTGAATATAGGTATAGTTTAAGGTCCCAATTATCTCACTCTAATGCTGTTTGCCCATCATGTAGGACATATCATTATCAATAGACAAGATGAATGTACTATTCATTAAAATGGCACATGTTTTCGTAGTGATGGTTTAGCTGGTCACATATTATGTTAGACAGGCACAGTTGGGTTGTTGAACTTCGTACGAGCCATGCGATATAATTTGTAATTTTCTTGAGTGTTGAAATGTGTTGCTGTATGTGATTGTAAATAAGAGAGTAGGTTGCACTGTCTCTGTGTATACATCAAAATTAACATATGAAAAGTGAACATTGGAGTATGCTAATGAAGTAAATTTCTCATTAGATTTATTGAAAACTAAATGCTGCTGTTTAAAGATGTCCTTCACACAATAACCATGATGTGTGAATAGTTTGTTACCAATGTTTCTGTGACAAATACCGTTCTAAAACTATAAAATGTTTGATAAAAAATTGTATGCACCTACAAAATATGAAATCAGTCCTGGCTTGTGCAGTTGACAGGTTACTATATAATGTACTCAGATCAGCTGATGACAAGCTAAGGAGTCAGAACTGGTAATGAAACTATTTGTATATCTGGAGGGCTAAAAATGCAACAAAATAATTTTAATCTGGCTCCATCTGCCAGAGATGGTGTGTGTGTGTGTGTGTGTGTGTGTGTGTGTGTGTGTGTGTGTGTGTGTGTGTGTGTGTGTGTTTGGCAAAGGCCTTGTTGGCCAAAAGTTAACTTTCCGACAGTCTTTTTGTTGTGCCTTTCTGCGACTCAGTATCTCCACTATATGGTGAGTAGCAACTATCCTTTTCATTGTATTGCAAAAAAATAATTTTAGCTACAGGATAGCCACAGTATTGACCTTAGCCAGCACACCTAGTTTGTGCATGATTGTATTTTAGCATTTTGTCATCTGTTTTGTTACCAATGTAATGAAGATGGCTATCAGCTAATATCAAAAGTTAATGTAGAGCAAGGAAAAAGAAAAACAGAGAAGTAAAAACAAAATTCTAACACATCTCCCCTCCCCCCCCCCCCTCCAGCATAGTAACATGGATGTTACACACTTGGTTACCATACTGCTTCATAAGTGATGTCATTTCAAATACTGGTAAATTCATCTCATGTGCTTTTCGAGGATGATATCTCCTGAACAGAGGCCCACCAGCGTAACAGCTTTAGAGTGACATATCTTGCACCATAAGCTACATCATCAATCAATCTGTTTTGCATTCCTGAATGCTGCTATAATTGTTCTAACTCTCAAAAAAGAGAGACAAACAAGATAACTGTAGACCTATAAGCATCTTTTCAAAAATGTAAAAGATTTTCGCTAATGGGCATGATCCTGCATACTGCACAAGCCCAGAAACTGTTCACACAGCCTACTATGCACAATTCCACAGTGTAATGCAGTATGATATTATATTCTGGGGAGACTCTACACATAGCCCAAACATTCTCCTCACCCAAAAGAGAGCTATAAGAATAATGAACCAGGCAAAGCCGACTAATAGCTGCAGACCTCTCTTCCAAAAGTTGTTCATCCTACCCCTTGGCAGCCTGTGTATACTAGAACTATGCAAATTTGTAAAAAGTAATATTATAAAATTAAATAAAAATGTAAATGTCCATGACTGTGTTACTAGACAGAAAATGAAACTCCATATTAAAGAAATGCGCACCTTCTACAGTGCAAGCGAATTTCTGCTCCACATGGGTGGAAAGAAACATGAAACAAATTGTAGCAAAGAATTTTGTAAAGAGTGAAACATTAATGCAAGTATGTACAAAAATCTTGCATCTATATCATCTGCTAATAAGCAAATTAAGTGCAGAAAGAATATCCAACCAGATACTGTTGTGTATATGTGTTAAATACAAATGTGTAACTGAGTATGTAATTTGTGTGTTGATAACTTCTCAGAAAATATGTATGTAAGCTCAAGTTTGTTTAAGCTTTTGGCATATTACTTCATACCAGGAAATTATCATAATGTCCAACATCAAATGTATGTATGTGCATCACCATGTGCATGTCATGTACAGTATTGATTCAGAGGACTATAAATAAATAAATTCTTTAACAAACATAATCTCCACAAGAATTGAATTTATTTCATCATTAGCAAGTTAATTGACACAGTCAATGCCAGAGTTAATGTTTGGTTGTAATCACTGCGAAAGAAATCTACTATTTATTCAGACTATTCTGGCTGTTTAAGTGGTTGTGGAAAGTCAAAAATTCCATTGTGCTAGCATTGAAAGAGGAAAAACCTAAACTCTTTGAATCTCTCTTCCTCTGCTTCAAAACCTGCTGATACAAGTGTTTCCATTTTCTTGTGTTCAAGAAAGCACTCTTTACAGTTAGTTATTCCTTGTGTAACTTCAGAACTTTCTGTGGAGTGGGAGGGTGGGGAGGAGGGGGGGGGGGGGGGAGCAATTGCAGTTATATTCGGTTCCTGTCTATGAACATGATTTCCATATGTATTTATTATTTAAAAGCTGGGCCATTTGTTTCTGTATTTCCACTGAACTTACTGGAAAAGAATGTCACCATTAGTAGGTACTGTGTTCACACTAGACAGAACATCAGTATGACACAATATGGCTCTGACCAATACTGTAAAATCCAACTGTTAAAATTTATCGTCAGTGTGAAGAAATTAACAGTGGTTGTAGGATTTATTACTTGCTAGAAAAAAAATCATCAATTGGTACTCATGACAAAAATTGTTTGGTAAATTCTACACTCTGCAGAGAATCTGAAAGAATACTGAAAGTATTGTACAAGCATTTCAAAACATTAACATATCTTTGAGTGAGAATATATATACATACATTCACTACACAAAGTCAGTCCTACACTAGGGAATGAGTGTGGGGAGCAGATGTTGGAATCTCATGTTGCCTGTCTGCACAAGGTCCTGTTATCCAGTTCAAAATGATTGACCCCTGACTTTTAGCTCCTATTCTGATCGTATTGCATTATAAACATCGATATGTTATACCTTGTCAGAATTGTGGAAATATCTACTTTTATTTTGTCTCTTAATTAAAACTGGTGATGCTGCAGGTAGACTGGCAATGGCAAGGAAAGCGTTTCTGAAGAGGAGAAGTTTGTTAACATCGAGTATAGATTTAAGTGTCAGGAAGTCGTTTCTGAAAGTATTTGTGCGGAGTGTAGCCATGTATGGAAGTGAAATGTGGACGATAAATAGTTTAGACAAGAAGAGAATAGAAGCTTTTGAAATGTGGTGCTACAGAAGAATGCTGAAGATTAGATGGGTAGATCACATAAATAATGAGGAGGTATTGAATAGAATTGGAGAGAAGAGAAATTTGTGGCACAACTTGAGTAGAAGAAGGGATCGGTTGGTAGGACATATTCTGAGGCATCAAGGGATCACCAATTTAGTATTGGAGGGCAGCGGGAGGGTAAAAATTGTAGAGGGAGACCAAGAGATGAATACACCAAACAGATTCTGAAGGATGTAGGTTGCAGTAGGTCCTGGGAGATGAATAATCTTGCACAGGATAGAGTAGCATGGAGAGCTTCATCAAACCAGTCTCTGGACTGAAGACAACAACAACAACAACATTTTGTCTCTGAATATTACATCTTGGATGAAATGGGATGATATACGTGTTAATATTTAAGAGAAACTGCTTTTTTGTTTTTTCAGTGAGTATCAACTTTAGGGACACACAAAACTCGGAGCATGGTTAGGAGAAAAATTTCCTTTGACCAGTTTAAAGGTACAACATTTTTCTGTTTACAGGGAGATTTTCATTTATTTATTTTAATTACTCATTTTATTGCTATAATGTCAAATGTAGGACACTGCCATTGAGCTTACCATTGTAGTTATTATGACGAAGAAGGAACTGGCGTCAATCTTGAACTTTTGTTGTTTACACGATATGCCTTTACTAATCAATACTTTCATGTTTGTTAATTAAGAGTTTGTAAATCAATTGTGTTAGTAGCTGCAATATATGTGAGGCTGTGGTGGAGTGTAGTTATCACACCAGGGCACCATCACTGTTGTAATGCGCCATAAGTGCCTGTTCATTAGCAAAGAACACAGATTCATAATAGCTTTCCACTACAGCATTGGCACGTTCAGTTTTTGTTTTGTTGTGAGTAGATGGAAATAATACAGGAAATTGCAAATGAATGCTCAATATGCAAGCAGCTCAAATAAATGAACATTTGTACAGCACATTTCAAAAATAAATGGAAAAGTTGATTTGCTCAAATAAATTTTGCAGTAAAGAATTATGACTGAAATAATACCTATATTAATCGCTTTTGCTGCTGGCTGAGATCTTGCTGTTGTCTGAGGTCTTGCTGCTGTCATTGCAATGATCTGTTTGGATTAGCAATAGTTTTAATGCAATGTAAAGACAGTGGACTCTTGAAGTTTGTGTATGTGGCTCACTGAAATCCTCCAGATACTTGGAAAACACAACTGTAAAGTACTGTTTATTTTAAAATCCCTGTTCTCCATTGCTACCTTGTTCTTGAAAAATGCCCAGATAAGTAAAATGACACTCAATTCGAAGTGTGCTACAAGCAACCACAGAAGTTTAATTTCCTTGTCTACTGATCGCAGTATACTTTCCAAAAGGTACTCCTGCACCCTAAAGTGTGGTCAGTGTGTTTTTGTATGACATGTCAGTAGATGGAAGCTCTACATTATTGCTTTCCATCCATTCAACAATAGAGTCCTTCTCCATTTCATGGGTGGTTTTTATGATACTGGCTTTATCGTTGTGTGATATGGAACTTGATCAAAACAACTGCAGATCTATTTGGTAATTTTTCAAGAACACTCCGAAACCACTCTTCATAGTGTGTGACATTCATTTCAGTATGATGATCATCACCTCCTTTTGGCCAATAAAACCTAAGCCAGCAGTTTGCATGAACCCATCTTCGTTCCCTATGTGGCACATTATAATCCTTTTCCCAGAACCAGATGGTGTTTGAATTTCCCCTTTCCAGCCGTTCCACTTGTGAACTCTTAACTCTGTGACAATCGTATACATTTTCTGGTGCATAAGGCAGTTTTTGTTCCTGCCGACCAAACCACCTGGTATGATTTGCACCACACAAACTCTCATCAGTGTAATAAATAGCCCATCCAGCATTGCACAAGTGTCTTACTTCCAGCAAGAACTCATCTCTTTTTCGTGCTGTTGGATTATTTACCATCAGCACAGTTTTTTGAACTTTTTGATATGAAGCCCAATTTTCAAATAGCACAGCAAAGGGGTGTTTCACTCATATTAGGAAAATCTTCAACTTCTGTATTCAAAATTGCCAACATTGGTGCCACTGTTGGAAACTGCTTTTCCACACAGAGGTCATGGATTTTTCTTCTTATGACTCCCTCTGTAAGCTCATCCAATATAAACTTCTGTTGCCTGCCAGAACTCCTATTTGTTGACACAGGACATAAAGTTTCTCTATATTCTCTTGAAATTCGCTTTACTGTACTTTCATTAACCCTGAGGCATTCAGAAGTTCTCTTTACTGGCTTTACTGCTCATACTCAGATCCCCCCCCCCCCCCCTCAAAGTAAGCATAATAACTGATCACCATAGACTTTTCACAACTCCATAAATGACACATCATTTCACACAAGTACAAAGGAACTAATTATGTTATGAGCCCTGTCTCACACGAATAAACAACAACAAATGGAAGCATGAGTTTTTCCTATCTGATGGGAAGCAATGCAAACACTGCAACAGTGAACACTGAAGTGAAAATACTGTTCAGAGTTCTGGCAATGTAACACACTCAAGCTCATGGCGCATAGAACCACAAAAGCAAATAAATTAAAGGTGTGACATTAGTGCTGTATGTAGATTTACATGCATAACAGCATAACAACAGTGGAAGGCAACAACAGAGTTTGCACTTACACTTTTAATTTTGTTAATATGTATCACCATAAGGCAAATTGCAACAACCGACGTGCGCCATAATTGGGACAAAACAACTTATTGGAAAGCACAGACAATTCATCTGGAAGTTGAGTGTGGTTGTATCTTTAAACTGTGCAAAGGAAATTTCTCTCCTAATTATGGTCTGACTTCTGTTGTTGTTGTTGTTGTTGTCTTCAGTCCTGAGACTGGTTTGATGCAGCTCTCCATGCTACTCTATCCTGTGCAAGCTGCTTCATCTCCCAGTACCTAGTGCAACCTACATCCTTCTGAATCTGCTTAGTGTACTCATCTCTCGGTCTCCCTCTACGATTTTTACCCTCCACGCTGCCCTCCAATGCTAAATTTGTGATCCCTTGATGCCTCAAAACATGTCCTACCAACCGATCCCTTCTTCTAGTCAAGTTGTGCCACAAACTTCTCTTCTCCCCAATCCTATTCAATACCTCCTCATTAGTTACGTGATCTATCCACCTTATCTTCAGTATTCTTCTGTAGCACCACATTTCGAAAGCTTCTATTCTCTTCTTGTCCAAACTAGTTATCGTCCATGTTTCACTTCCATACATGGCTACACTCCAAACAAATACTTTCAGAAACGACTTCCTGATACATAAATCTATATTCGATGTTAACAAATTTCTCTTCTTCAGAAACGCTTTCCTTCCCATTGCCAGTCTACATTTTATATCCTCTCTACTTCGACCATCATCAGTTATTTTACTTCCTAAATAGCAAAACTCCTTTACTACTTTAAGTGTCTCATTTCCTAATCTAATTCCCTCAGCATCACCCGATTTAATTTGACTACATTCCATTATCCTCGTTTTGCTTTTGTTAATGTTCATCTTATATCCTCCTTTCAAGACACTGTCCATTCCGTTCAACTGCTCTTCCAAGTCCTTTGCCGTCTCTGACAGAATTACAATGTCATCGGCGAACCTCAAGGTTTTTACTTCGTCTCCATGAATTTTAATACCTACTCCAAATTTTTCTTTTGTTTCCTTTACTGCTTGCTCAATATACAGATTGAATAACATCGGGGAGAGGCTACAACCCTGTCTCACTCCTTTCCCAACCACTGCTTTCCTTTCATGCCCCTCGACTCTTATTACTGCCATCTGGTTTCTGTACAAATTATAAATAGCCTTTCGCTCCCTGTATTTTACCCCTGCCACCTTTAGAATTTGAAAAAGAGTATTCCAGTCAACATTGTCAAAAGCTTTCTCTAAGTCTACAAATGCTAGAAACTTAGGTTTGCCTTTTCTTAATCTTTCTTCTAAGATAAGTCGTAAGGTCAGTATTGCCTCACGTGTTCCAACATTTCGACGGAATCCAAACTGATCCTCCCCGAGGTCTGCATCTACCAGTTTTTCCATTCGTCTGTAAAGAATTCGCGTTAGTATTTTGCAGCCGTGGCTTATTAAACTGATAGTTCGGTAATTTTCACATCTGTCAGCACCTGCTTTCTTTGGGATTGGAATTATTATATTCTTCTTGAAGTCTGAGGCTATTTCGCCTGTCTCATACATCTTGCTCACCAGCTGGTAGAGTTTTGTCATGACTGGCTCTCCCAAGGCCGTCAGTAGTTCTAATGGAATGTTGTCTACTCCGGGGGCCTTGTTTCGACTCAGGTCTTTCAGTGCTCTGTCAAACTCTTCACGCAGTATCGTATCTCCCATTTCGTCTTCATCTACATCCTCTTCTATTTCCATAATATTGTCCTCAAGTACATCGCCCTTGTATAAGCCTTCTATATACTCCTTCCACCTTTCTGCCTTCCCTTCTTTGCTTAGAACTGGGCTGCCATCTGAGCTCTTGATATTCATACACGTGGTTCTCTTCTCTCCAAAGGTCTCTTTAATTTTCCTGTAGGCAGTATCTATCTTACCCCTAGTGAGATAAGCTTCTACATCCTTACATTTGTCCTCTAGCCATCCCTGTTTAGCCATTTTGCACTTCCTGTCGATCTCATTTTTGAGACGTTTGTATTCCTTTTTGCCTGCTTCATTTAATGCATTTTTATATTTTCTCCTTTCATCAATTAAATTCAATATTTCTTCTGTTACCCAAGGATTTCTAGTAGCCCTCGTCTTTGTACCTACTTTATCCTCTGCTGCCTTCACTACTACATCCCTCAGAGCTACCCATTCTTCTTCTACTGTATTTCTTTCCCCTATTCCTGTCAATTGTTCCCTTATGCTCTCTCTGAAACTCTGTACAACCTCTGGTTCTTTCAGTTTATCCAGGTCCCATCTCCTTAATTTAGCACATTTTTGCAGTTTCTTCAGTTTTAATCTACAGGTCATAACCAATAGATTGTGGTCAGAGTCCACATCTGCCCCTGGAAATGTCTTACAACTTAAAACCTGGTTCCTAAATCTCTGTCTTACCATTATATAATCTATCTGATACCTTTTAGTATCTCCAGGGTTCTTCCACGTATACAACCTTCTTTCATGATTCTTAAACCAAGTGTTAGCTATGATTAAGTTGTGCTCTGTGCAAAATTCTACTAGGCAGCTTCCTCTTTCATTTCTTAGCCCCAATCCATATTCACCTACTATGTTTCCTTCTCTCCCTTTTCCTACACTCGAATTCCAGTCACCCATTACTATTAAATTTTCGTCTCCCTTCACTATCTGAATAATTTCTTTTATTTCATCATACATTTCTTCAATTTCTTCATCATCTGCAGAGCTAGTTGGCATATAAACTTGTACTACTGTAGTAGGTGTGGGCTTCGTATCTATCTTGGCCACAATAATGCGTTCACTATGCTGTTTGTAGTAGCTTACCCGCATTCCTATTTTCCTATTCATTATTAAACCTACTCCTGCATTACCCCTATTTGATTTTGTGTTTATAACCCTGTAGTCACCTGACCAGAAGTCTTGTTCCTCCTGCCACCGAACCTCACTAATTCCCACTATATCTAACTTTAACCTATCCATTTCCCTTTTTAAATTTTCTAACCTACCTGCCCTATTAAGGGATCTGACATTCCACGCTCCGATCCGTAGAATGCCAGTTTTCTTTCTCCTGATAACGACATCCTCCTGAGTAGTCCCCGCCCGGAGATCCGAATGGGGGACTATTTTACCCAAGAGGATGCCATCATCATTTAATCATACAGTAAAGCTGCATGTCCTCGGGAAAAATTACGGCTGTAGTTTCCCCTTGCTTTCAGCCGTTCGCAGTACCAGCACAGCAAGGCCGTTTTGGTTAATGTTGCAAGGCCAGATCAGTCAATCATCCAGACTGTTGCCCCTGCAACTACTGAAAAGGCTGCTGCCCCTCTTCAGGAACCACACGTTTGTCTGGCCTCTCAACAGATACCCCTCCGTTGTGGTTGCACCTACGGTACGGCCATCTGTATCGCTGAGGCACGCAAGCCTCCCCACCAACGGCAAGGTCCATGGTTCATGGGGGGGGTCTGACTTCTATGACCCCTCAAATTTGACACTCACCAAAAATGGCAGAAAAAACGCACTTTTCTTAAATATTACTGTGTATGCTGCCCCCTTTTCAACTAAAATGTAATATTCATACACCAAATAAAAGTAGACATTTCCACATTTCCGGCAAGGTATAACACATCGATGTTTGTCAGGTGATGTGATCAGAATATCAGCTCTAAACTCGGGTCAATCATTATGAAATGGATTATGGTGGAGGTGATACCTTGTTGCCCTTTCTCTGACCTCTTATGGAGTGTCAAATATGTATCTGTGTTTTGTGGGTGATTGATGAGTGCTTGTGGTGTAGTGCTGTGACTGTGTTGTTATAAATGAAGAAAAGGGGGAGATTGTAACCTGTTGCTGGCACATAACTTATTTCTCTCATACCACACCAAGGGAACCTCCAAACCTAACACCCCCATCTGACAGGTAGGTCACCATTGTAGTCTCACATGCCTTCTCTCCATGAGACATTGCTGTTAGGTTTGAAATTTAACGTGGATCATCGACAGAAAGTCTACTGGTCAGGAACTTTATACCACCACCTTTTATCCCCTCTGTGTCCAAGTACTAGTGATGAAAATTTCTTCTACCTCCAGAATTCAAACCATCTACGCCCAAGTTGACCAAACTGCTCTGGTGTGTGCTAGTTTCTCAGCTACAGGAGTGGGTGCTTAGAGATATAACAAACAATATTTGTTTGTCAGTAGATATAATTTTTTGTTAACGACTATGTATCCTTTTATTCTTATTACCAAAGAATGACAAAAAAGGCTGAGAGTCCTACCGGCGCCATGTAGGAACACAGGACAACTTAACGCATCTGCTTTTCAGTGAGTAACCTCCTTTAATCAAAAAGTATTTACATTGGCTCTCTCTCAGCTTCTCAAAGAAGCTTCCCAAGCTGTAGGACTCAAAGTTAACTTTCATAGGATGAGTCATGAGCTCTGTCAGTATGATGAAGACCATGCTCTGGATGTAATAAACGAATACATTTATCTGGGACATAAAACCCAGCTCGAGGAAGATAAATGGATAGCAGAGATCACATGGAAAATCAGCCTCATGTGAATGGGGTTTAGGAAAGTTGTTTGAATTCTCTATAAACTGACTTTCCCTATAAATTTAAAAAGGAAGGTTTATGATTCCTGCTAGAGACAACATAAGGGCTCGAAACACACTTAACGAGCAATGCAATTTGTCTCTGGATCTGTCAAAGGGCCATAGAGAGAGCATACTTGCAGTGAGTTATAGAGAAAGGATCAAGAACGAAGAGAGAAGGAAAAGAATGGAAGTCTATGACATTATCAAGAGACTGAAGTGGTTTTGGGCTGGACACATGGGCCAAAACACCAATGCAGTGACATCTGAGGGAGTCAAAGATTAGTGTCGAATATCCTCTGATGAGCCAATGACATGCAGGGAAAAACTGGATTTGGATTGCCCAGCAAAGAGTGACATGTAAATCTTTGGAAGAGGCCTATGTCTATGAGTGCATATCTAGAGGCTGGAGAAGAAGAATTTGTCTCTCTCAGTAGAGATGACTGTTGAAGCAATTTTCATTACAAAACTATGTTCTTATTTATGTACAGTGCAGGCTTTTTCTTTACCCAGATGTCGTCAAACTGAAATAATTTTTTGCTTTGTGGTATTAAGTCTTCTCTGGGAGAACTGTTGAAGAAAAAGTGTCAAGTCCTCAAGTATCCTTTGCAGTATGTCATGGAAACAAAGCAAATTATAAAATAACTCACAATGAAAACAATAGCATAAAATCTAATACTTATTGTCTAGTACAGATATTCTTAGCATCATGTGCAGCAATAATATGTTAACATCCAGTGATAACAAATTATGTCAACATCAAAACTTACTTCGCAACATACGTTGTCGGTGACATTACATTGACAGTCTGTGTGAATGCAACCATTTGAAACTCATCATGGAATGTTTAGACGTTTCCATTCTGTGATATCCAGTTTGAATAGTCTGACAGTAATATAATGCAATCATGCTAGTGACCTAATGTCTGCCAACATTCTTCAGGCTCAGAATTTGGTAGCATTGTGAAAAAAAGAGTGCATACTCACAAATAATTAAGCAGTCTGAAACCATCACCAAAATAGTTGTATACTTCAGTCACGATGATTTGGAAAAGTCTGTCCACACGTAAGAAGGTGGAAAATGGCACTGGAGTCTGGTCAATTCCTGATTATCGTCACAATCTAACAAACTTGTACACAATAGTGGAATCCAATTATTCATTGATTAAAGCTGCCAAAGTCACAGTCAAAGTCCACTATTTTCCACTCAGTCTTGCATCATGTCATCTGATGTCACATCTAGAGCATCAGTTATTCAAATCACTAGTGAACAATCATTTTAAGTTTGTACAGGAACCTCAGCCTTCAGGAAAAAGTCAAGACCCAATTTCAGCATCAAATAACTGTAAATTACCAATGGTGGTAGTTGCCAATGGTGGTAGGCTCCTGCCCTCGGATTAATAATATTTTTATGTGGGGATGGAAAAAATGTCAGATTTAACTGAAACTTTTGCTTTCACATTATGACTTTAAAAACTGCAGAGTTCATGCTGTTTATTACCTTATAGTTCACATGAAATTTTTCACATTCTGTACACTGGAAATGTGTAACATTTAGAATTGGAACATAAAAGAAGATTTTGTGTCAGTAAAGCTTTTTTCACCATTCGGGAGGATGTTTCCATATCCTTAATCTGGAGAAATGAGGGAGTAAGTGATAATGGAACGTAGGTAAACAACCCTTCATTTGCACTGACATTGTACTATTTGGCTCTGATGGAGGTGAACTTCAACAACATATAGAAGACAATCAGAGCAAGTTAGACATTGGGCAGAAAATAATAGATAATCAACACATGAAAAAGAAAACTGTACAGCAAAGATGCCGTAGTACCATTTGATGTATTCTTATACAAGGGCTATCCACTAAGTGCATTACGTTTTGGAATTAAAAATAAATGAAGTATTGGAATTTTTTTTATTATATGCAGATGAAAGCCACACCTAAATACTACTTTTCTACGTAGTTGCCATTTAAATTAAGGCACTTATCGTAGTGATGGACGAGCTTGGAAATTCCTTCGTCGTAACATTCGGCCGCCTGCGCCTTCAACCAAGTGGTTACCTCTTCTTGAAGCTGTGCGTCGTCATCAAAACGCTGCATGGCCAATAATGGGAATAAGTGGAAGTCGCTTGGCGCCAGGCCGAGACTGTACGGCGGATGAGGAAACAACTCCTGCTTAAAAGATTCGAGAACTTCACGAGTGGCATTTGCCGTGTGGGCCCGGGCATTGTCGTGAATCAGCAAGATCTTTGAGCCCAACTTTCCCCTGCGCTTGTTTTGTATTGCTCTTCTGAGGTTGTGCAGAGTTTGGCAATACCTTTGTGAGTTTATTGTAGTGCCTCTTTCCAGTAAATCCACAAAAATCACACCTTTTCTGTCCCAAAAGACAGTCATTACATGGTTGAAGGCGCAGGCGGATGAATTTTACGATGAAGGAATTTCCAAGCTTGTCCATCGCTATGGTAAGTGCCTTAATTTAAATGGCAACTATGTAGAAAAGTAGTATTTAAGTGTGGCTTTCATCTGTATATAATAAAAAAAAAATTCCAATACTTTATTTTTAATTCCAAAACGTAATGTACTGTGTGGATAGCCCTCGTATTTAGAGATGATTGAATGGAAAACATGAAGTAAACACAAGAGTAGAAATGTCTGAAAAGTGCTTTTGATAAACTATATAGAATTTTTAGAACACACATTCTGAATTATTTGAAACGGAAATTTTTATACCCATGTGTATTGTGAGCTTTGACGTGTGGCATTGTGAGATTGGATATAAAACATTCAAAAAGTGAGGTTTGCTTCTTGAACAATGGAAAGGTATGTGTTGGAAAATTGTTAGAAGAGACAAGAAAATACTCCCTGTTGCCTTATGAAGGTATCTTCTCAGGTAGTGCACCTAAAGCAAACACAAACAAACAGCGACAGTACTGCACCTAAAGCAAACACAAACAAACAGCGACAGTACTGTGTAAAACAGATGATAATATATCTCGCAGATATCTATAGAAGGATCTTGGATTTATTACACTCCTTAATGTTTTTTGTTGCTGACAGTAAAAATCAGTTTGAGTTGAGATTTGTAAAATTCTGGCACATAACACAAAAGTAATTTTCATTTAGTCACTGCCTCCGTTTCTATAGTTCATAGTGGAATTATGTATACTTGTGCAAAGGTCTTCATCAGACTCACATTTAACGTAAAGCAAGAAATTAGAAATATCTCTCCATTCACAGTAAAACAAATAATGTACTTTATTAGCTATTCCCTCTAAGTATTATATCCGATTATCCAGATTCATGGATTAGAAACACAGTAGCAATGTTCGTTGGTAGATATGGTATTTATTTTAAATGGACCTGTGTTGCTGCAGATGTGGGTAACTATTCTCTTTGTGAGATAAGGATGTATTAATTTAAATATTAAGCTACCAATAGTGAGATAAAGCCATTATTTATTATAACTGAGGAAGGAGAAGTTTTTTTTAAAGGTAGTGGATTTCGTACTAATTCTGTCAGGTTAGCTTAGTACTAGGAAAAATTTTAATGAGCAGTGTAATTACAGTTTATTGTTAATGTAATGTACAGATGAAATTTGTAAGGTTGCTTCTGTTTTATGTACCCTGACTTGTTACACATTGCTGAAACTCTTCTCCTCGGAAAGATTTTCAAAACATTATGAATGGATGGGGTCTCTGATTCTTGTACACCAAACCTGTTCTATGCTAACGTTGTAATAATTGTTCCACATGACTGAGCTTGATTGTAGAACATATGGATTTTGTTTGCATTTGATAATAAGATACCCCAATGCTGAAAGAAATCATGTATAAAATAAAATTTCAAAATAAGATGTGTGTTGGAAAAGTTTTCCATAGTATTTCGTAACTATTCTGCAATGAACATGAACACTCATTAGTGTGAGAAATAAAATATTGGATAGTGATTTAGTCACTGCATTTTGGAGGGTTGTGTGGCATTTTAAATCGTGTAAACCTTCTGAATGTCATTGAAGTAATACTCAGGCATAAATCTTTATCTTACAGATCTTCGAGCAACGGAAACAACGTTGCACATCTGCAATGATAATTACGTTTTGACCTGCATTATGAATACAAACCTTCTGGTTGTTATAAATATTTATCTTGTTACTGCACTTAAATACCATATCTGCATATTATTATTTTGTACTGCTGCTAGATACCTGCAAAAACGACTGTGTCCCATTCAGGCATCTGAGTGACTTGCCCCTCCTTTTTAACCTTCCCTCGACATACCCCCTCTTCTCTTCCATAATAATGGGGTCTCTGAAGGCTTGGACAGTGTGTGTAAAAAATATGTTCCTATCAGCAGTACTGATATTATGTTGCATGACTGTAAATAATGTAGTACTGTCTCGTAATTATATAGGTTTCACTAGTAAATTTTCCTTTTGGTACATTTAATTTTTTTGTAATATTTTTTCTTGTACGCTTAACTTCTAGATCTTTTATGGAGGCAAAAGCTATGTGAAAACACCTGCGAAACCAAGTCAGAAGCAGTTGGCCCATGACAAACTTGTATTGTCACGACTCAGTCCAGCAGCTGGTGCAGGATGTGGCATAGGCAATAAGGCATCTGGCAGTATGCAGGCTATGGGGTAAGGCACTTTACATTTCTAATTCAGTATGTCGTACTTACAGTTACATAATTTTCTCTGTTTCACTACTGCTACAAAATAACACACTTAATATGTTCCAGAATACCATCCCTAGTTAGTAGAATCACTGGTTTCTTATTCAGGGAAGATGAGAAATTGGTTTGAGGAGGATTAGTAATAAGTTATGTTACTTGGTACCAGTATTGTATGAGGGTGAAGAGAACTGATGAAAATGGTAGAAGATATTTCAAAATGGTAAAAAATATTTCATTGGTGAGCACTGTTAAGTTTCTGCTGAGAGATGATTGAAGGGAGATATAAGCCATTAGTTGACTGAGAAGTAAGGATAGAGTAGACAAAGTTGACAAAACATACACTCCTGGAAATGGAAAAAAGAACACATTGACGCCGGTGTGTCAGACCCACCATACTTGCTCCGGACACTGCGAGAGGGCTGTACAAGCAATGATCACACGCACGGCACAGCGGACACACCAGGAACCGCGGTGTTGGCCGTCGAATGGCGCTAGCTGCGCAGCATTTGTGCACCACCGCCGTCAGTGTCAGCCAGTTTGCCGTGGCATACGGAGCTCCATCGCAGTCTTTAACACTGGTAGCATGCCGCGACAGCGTGGACGTGAACCGTATGTGCAGTTGACGGACTTTGAGCGAGGGCGTACAGTGGGCATGCGGGAGGCCGGGTGGACGTACCGCCGAATTGCTCAACACGTGGGGTGTGAGGTCTCCACAGTACATCGATATTGTCGCCAGTGGTCGGCAGAAGGTGCACGTGCCCGTCGACCTGGGACCGGACCGCAGCGACGCACGGATGCACGCCAAGACCGTAGGATCCTACGCAGTGCTGTAGGGGACCGCACCGCCATTTCTCAGCAAATTAGGGACACTGTTGCTCCTGGGGTATCGGCGAGGACCATTCGCAACCGTCTCCATGAAGCTGGGCTATGGTCCCGCACACCGTTAGGCCGTCTTCCGCTCACGCCCCAACATCGTGCAGCCCACCTCCAGTGGTGTCGCGACAGGCGTGAATGGAGGGACGAATGGAGACGTGTCGTCTTCAGCGATGAGAGTCGCTTGTGCCTTGGTGCCAATGATGGTCGTATGCGTGTTTGGCACCGTGCAGGTCAGCGCCACAATCGGGACTGCATACGACCGAGGCACACAGGGCCAACACCCGGCATCATGGAGTGGGGAGCGATCTCCTACACTGGCCGTACACCTCTGGTGATCGTCGAGGGGACACTGAATAGTGCACGGTACATCCAAACCGTCATCGAACCCATCATTCTACCATTCCTAGACCGGCAAGGGAACTTACTGTTCCAACAGGACAATGCACGTCCGCATGTATCCCGTGCCACCCAACGTGCTCTAGAAGGTGTAAGTCAACTACCCTGGCCAGCAAGATCTCCGGATCTGTCCCCGATTGAGCATGTTTGGGACTGGATGAAGCGTCGTCTCACGCGGTCTGCTCGTCCAGCACGAACGCTGGTCCAACTGAGGCACCAGGTGGAAATGGCATGGCAAGCCGTTCCACAGGACTACATCCAGCATCTCTACGATCGTCTCCATGTGAGAATAGCAGCCTGCATTGCTGCGAAAGGTGGATATACACTGTACTAGTGCCGACATTGTGCATGCTCTGTTCCCTGTGTCTATGTGCCTGTGGTTCTGTCAGTGTGATCATGTGATGTATCTGACCCCAGGAATGTGTCAATAAAGTTTCCCCTTCCTGGGACAATGAATTCACGGTGTTCTTATTTCTATTTCCAGGTGTGTATAATTGAAAGAATAATACAAATTGATAAATAGAGAGAGAAAAATGTAAAAGATCTGGAGAGGAAAAAAGAGAACATGTGGAGCATCTGAAGTGGAAGGATACATAAATGTTAAGGTGTCTAAAGGTTTGAGGTGTATGTATGTGTTCCGCTAATCACAGTCAAACTGCTGAACTGATGAACCTGAAATTGTACATGAAAATAGCTAGTATATATGGTTCAAATCCATACTTTTTGTCAGTTTGAAAGTTTCCCCTGTTCGAAGTTACAGCTTTTTATAATATGTCAGGGGACAGTTATAATGCAGGGACACCAATTTGACAGGCAGTGTTGTGCCCAGTGGTTTTCAGTTCATTTTGTAATTAGAAATTCACAAATTTCTCCTCCAAACCCCAAGCTACCTTTTGGATGTTGACCAGTAAGCCATTGAAGTTTGCATCCAAACTTCCATACAAATCACACTAAAAAACAAACTACAAAATATTCAGTTTGACAGCTATCGCCCTTTCCATGTCAGACACTGCCTTCCTTAAAACCTTGATATCTATGGTGAAGTAACTGACTAACCTTATCCAACATTAAATATGATAGGCATCCTCTATCACTATGCACCCACTCCTACCAGTACTTTCAAGTATAGCTACTACTTTCAAAAAGATTCAGAAGAACTGCCTTCATTATCTGGCATAACCCAGACCTTGAATGATTCTCAATAGACTCATCAAGTCATGCCCCACAGTGAGATTACCTGCAGTCTTGAATTTTACCTTAATTTATTTTAATTTATTCTCATGGTATTCCACAGAAGCCTGTCCATTTTTGTTTCCTGTTTTATATGTTTTCACTGTTTTGCTCCCTCTGTATTATTTCTTCCTCTCTCTTTTTTGCTATATGCATTTTTGCTGTTATCTTTTCCACCTACATTCTTATCATATTCATCTAATCCATCCCTTACTTATTATTTTATTGTTCCCTTCTGTTATCTCTGAACTGAATGTCGCACAGTTCTTACTAATGTACTGTTTGCAATCTGCCAAACTGGATTACATTTTCCTTCATTTGTGCTACAGGTCCTTATACAAGATGGTTCCCTCTTAACTTGTATTCTGAATGACATACCCAACCTCACATCTCACTCAGCCCTTATGTGCGCGTCCCTGCTCCCTTTCTTGTCCAATCTTCACAAACAAATTCTTCTGTCCTCCCCAAAGAAGGAATCTGACAGAAAAAGTGATTTGCTACCATACTAAAATTTTTATAACATAAAATGAAATAATTTCTCTGTCGTACTGAGAACAGTTTAGAAATCAACATAAAAATGTTAATTATCAAAAAAAACATTTATTTTGAATCACGTGATGTCAGGCATGCTGGTGTTCCCCTTAAGTCTGTCTCTTGAATATGAAGGTAGTTTTCTCGCCTTAAGCGTATGTCTTACAGGTTTAGGCTGTGGGGTAACCAAGAACCTTGTGAACTCATGTTGTGAGGTACCTGCACTTTTAATACCGTATTCACTCTAATCTAAGCCGCACCTGAAAAATGAGACTTGAAATGAAGGGAAAAAAATTTTCCCGAATCTAAGCCACACCTGAAATTTGAGACTCGAAATTCAAGGGGAGAGAGAAGTTTTAGGCCACACCTCCAAATCGAAACAAAGTTGGTCCATTGTAATATGAAACACAATTTACGTCGAATGAATGACTATACAGCTACAGTAGTTTGGTTCGAGTCGTAAGCTTAGCAGTTAAAATTTACCAGGTAGCCATTACTATGCGTCAGGTGCTCCGTCCGTATTTATACGGGTACTCTTCCTTTGACGCGTCTGGTTTGAATTGATTGCTTATTTTTCTTTGATCTGATAAGTGCCATTCTCTTTGTTATAGGTGTTTACGTCACTCTAAGCTGAAAATGCATTACTGTACTGTGTCATGCATTGTTTGTTGCATTCTGATAATGAGTGTTTACGAGCTGTCGCCGCTCGCAGAAGGGATTGCTTTTGTGCACGCTACTGTCGCTTACAATTTTTTTTTAAAAAAAAAGAGAGGAATTGTCTCATTAGCGAAACAATGGCAAGAGACTACTATTTAGTGTTACGTGCACTGCTGCTTTCTTTGATAATGATCAACAAGAACCAAATAACAGACAGTGTATGATAGATGATGTTCTGAACAAGAGTTTAGCGAAAATTTTTCTCTGTTTGAAAATTTTTGCAGGTGCCTTCTTAGTACATTACATTCTGCACTGAAATTAGTCATCTTAGATTTAAAAATCTAGTCAATTGCCGTGCTTCATTTCTGACTATATCACTATTAGGTGTAAGAATAATATGAATATAAACATGACATGATATGAATATTCTTCCGCGTTAGCAGCAAACACGAAAGTATACATGGCAAAATGTTTATATTCGTATTATTCTTATGGTTAAGACAATACTGCATGCAAGTCACAATTGATAAAAGTTCCTATAAGGAACCATCTCTTCTCACAGATAGGAGAAAATTCAGAACGTAGAGTTGGCCATATTGACAAACATCCCAAACAGTCTTGCCAGTCAGATTTTCGTAGTACCGTACATTGAAATGCTGCTACATTCGAAGATGGACAATACGGAATTTGTATTTACTTCGTTGGATAATGTATGAAAATGCAGTGGTCGAAACTCAAGGCGGAGAAAAATTATAGTCTTCCACCAGTGTTTTTTTTTACTGGCACAGAAAGTTTGGCGCCAGTATTTATCTTTGTGCCTGCAAAGCATGCCTGTGTAGCCCTACATAACATTCGACAGCAGAAGTTAGTTGTGGTGGCACCTACCAACATTTTTCAGAACTTCCACTTACTTTGCACTCGATTCTAAGCCGCAGGCGGTTTTTTGGATTACAAAAACTGGAAAAAAGTGCGGCTTAGATTGGAGTAAATACGGTAAATGTCTTTGTGCATGTGCACATTGATAATGTTTGTGTTGTATGTAGAGGTGGGTGGCACGCAATTTGTGTTTGTGTGAGTGAGCGAGTGATAGGGTAATCAGATGTTGTTACAGAAAAAACCTTTAACAAATCACCAATTACTTCAATATTTACTTCATTAACTGGGACTTTTCCCTAAGTGGTTCACCTCATTTATATGAATGAGGTAACCAGAATGTTATTTCAAAATTTTTTGTTGATATAGTATTCAATAATTACAACTTACATGTGCTGGAAACTAAAGTGTAGATCAACATGAACTCAGCAAGTTTTCACATTTAAATTGCTTGTAAAATCAGCAGTTTTTGTTGTGATTTAAAGAAAGCATCCAAAATGAAGTAGACATCGTTGTTATTGAAATATTATTCTATTTGACAAATGACACAGGACGGATGTGTGGTAACTTAAAGAAAACTCATTGTACAATGCATTTTGTCCCCCTACATAAAAAATAAGTAAGTTTAGTTTGCTTCTTCCTTCCAATATAATGCGCTGACCAGTGTTATGTTTCCCACTAAAATTACACAGAGACCACTGAAACATCAGTCAATTTCAGTTGAACTCACTACAATAGAGTACAAAAATATTAACCAAAACATTTATGATCTACCTTTTGACTAGAATGTGGTGGCTGTTGTCGTCGTCTCCAGTCCAACAACAGGTTTCACACAGCTCTCCATGGTAGTCTATGCCCTATTAGCCTCTTCAGCTTTCATTGACAAACAGTTTACCAGACATGTCAATACTTGCCCAACCAGTGTGCAGTGTGCTAGTTGTAGACATGAATTTTCAAATCAGATGTATGACTCGGTCCTCATTTCTTTGTTACAAAAAGGTGAACATAAAATCTTCCACAGCAGTGATGTTGGAAATGGATGAGGATTTGTGTATATTTGTTATCTCTTGAGTAGATCATGGGCTGCCAGCTGTAGAAGTGTGTGTGTGTGTGTGTGTGTGTGTGTGTGTGTGTGTGTGTGTGTGTGTGTGTGTGTGTGTGTGTCTGCATCTCAGAAACAAGCCCAACACATAAAAAAAGTCTTCACAACAATGTAACATCTTAAAATAATGGGTTCAATTCAGTCTTGCATATCCTTTTCCTTCAAATAAAGAAAACCCAGAATCTTTGTACTGCTGGTCATGTGATACCAGGTTTGTCCCAAAAGTTGCAATTTTCTTGAAACAAAATGCCATCGCTATTATATCAATCTTTAAATGTTCTCTCTGGTATCAGTAACTCTTCAGTACACTGTCCCCGCAACTCTGGGCAATCATGGCTGGATAATTCATCTTCCAATTTTTTAATAAACTTCTTTGATTAACGTATCTCTTGATATGATTCAGTTTATCTGCAGTCATGACTTCCCCTTAATAATAAATCATAGCCAGAGATATTAATGCGTAGAATCACAATGCGCAGATTAATGCGCAGATCACAGAATTACAAGTGAAGTCCATTGCACATTATTCTCAGTTAACACTTGGAGGAAATACTGCTTGATAATGTAATTTCTAATAGAAGCACATGAAATGTCTCTTGAATGTGCAAAGTCATGTGTTATTTCGATATTCTCTGTTGTTCTGCCTTAGAACTCAGAGTTTAGGTACAGCTTATGATTTTACGAGGTGCATTCAAGTTCTAAGGCCTCCGATTTTTTTCCTCAGGACTGGAAAGAGATAGAAACATGTGCATTGTATTAAAAATGAGGCCGCTTTCATTGTCAATACGTCCCAGAGATGGCAGCACCGTACGGCAGATGGAATTTTACCACCAGCGGCAAGAATGAGAACTGTTTTAAATACCTAAAATGGCGACGTTTTCCTTACTTGAATAGCGTGCAATCATTCGTTTTCTGAATTTGCGTGGTTTGAAACCAATTGAAATTCATCGGCAGTTGAAGGAGACATGTGGTGATGGAGTTATGGATGTGTCGAAAGTGCGTTCGCGGGTGCGACAGTTTAATGAAGGCAGAACATTGTGTGACAACAAACTGAAAGTGGAGAAAATTGTTTTGGGGGATTGCCGAATGACTGTTGAACAGATCGCCTCCAGAGTTGGCATTTCTGTGGGTTCTGTGCACACAGTCCTGCATAACGACCTGAAAATGCGAAAAGTGTCATCCAGGTGGGTGCCACGAATGCCGACGGACGACCACATGGCTGCCCGTGTGGCATGTTGCCAAGCAATGTTGACGTGCAACGACAGCATGAATGGGACTTCCTTTTTGTCGGTTGTGGCAATGGATGAGACGTGGATGCCATTTTTCAATCCAGAAACAAAGCGCCAGTCCACCACCAAAAAAATTTTGGGTAACTGCCAGTGCTGAAAAAATGATGGTGTCCATGTTCTCGGACAGTGAGAGCATAATCCTTACCCATTGCATTCCAAAGGGCACTACGGTAACAGGTGCATCCTACGAAAATGTTTTGAAGAACAAATTTCTTCCTGCACTGCAACAAAAACGTCTGGGAAGGGCTGCGCGTGTGCTGTTTCACCAAGACAATGCACCCACACATAGAGCTAACGTTACGGAACAGTTTCTTCGCGATAACAACTTTGAAGTGATTCCTCATACTCCCTACTCATCAGACCTGGCTCCTAGTGACTTTTGGCTTTTAACAACAATTAAAGACACTCTGCGTGGCCGCACATTCACCAGCTGTGCTGCTATAGCCTCAGCGATTTTCGAGTGGTCAAAACAGACTCCTAAAGAAGCCTTCGCTGCTGCCATTGAATCATGGCGTCAGCGTTGTGAAAAACGTGTATGTCTGCAGGGCGATTACGTCGAGAAGTAACGCCAGTTCATCGATTTCGGGTGAGTAGTTAATTAGAAAAAAAATTGGAGGCCTTAGAACTTGAATGCACCTCGTACATTACAAGCAAAATCTTATGAACTTCTCCTTCGAGTAAACTGTTTATAGTCAGAGATATTACCATATGTAACAAAAAAATCAATTTTTTATGTTAATAAAATATTCTTCTCCTTTCCTGAGCCTCTAATTCTCTTCCTATGTTGAATTAACTTTCAATCAATTCGAAGAAAACATCTCTCCTAAAAACCCAGGCTCATATAATTGAACTTTGTAGTTTAGATTTCAGTAACTTCCAAGTATTCTTCAGAAATCATCGTAAACGCTTTTTCTTTACTAACAGTAAAAATCGACACAATTTGAGTGATACACTCACAGTTTATTGTTCACGGTATGATCATCTCTACTGAAGTGGTTATAACATTGTTTCATCATTTATTTTGACATTTTAACAATGTGATAAGAGTATTGGAAAAATCTTCCAAGGGATCCTCCTATTGCCTAACTGTCCTGGATTGCAATATTGGCCAGCTCCAGACAGGGCCATGACGGCAGTATGTCTTTTCCACTCTCATGGGTATAACATGAAACAAAACACAACAAATACACCTTTCTTGAGTACAACAAAATGGAAAGCAAAGACAATTACAACTAACATTAACAACATACCTAATATCACCCAGTGGAAATAATCACATAGTGTTTCAAAACTCCTTTTGAACACTACAGTCTGCATAACTACCACCACATACATCCATTTGAACCTTCCAATTTTGCTCAAGCCTTGATCTCCTACACTTTTTACCCACCACACTTCTTTCCATTACCAAACTGACAATGCCTTCATGCCTCATAATGGGTCCTATCAACCAGCCCCTTCTTTTTGTCAAGTTGTACCATAAATATTTTTTTTTTTTTCCCAACTCAGTTCAGCACCTTCTCATTTGTTGTTCAATTTACTTCAACGTTCTTCTATTGCACCACATTTTAAAAGCTTCTGGTCTCTTCCGAACTGCTTGTTGTCTGTATTTCACTTCCATGCAAGGCTACACTCCAGACAAATACCTCCAGAAAATACTTCCTAATACTGATGATAAATACTAATACTGAAGTTGAAGTGATCATCAATCCATTTGCTACCCAAATAGAAAAACTCATCTACTATTTTTAGTGTCTCACTTACTACTCTGATTCCCTCAGCATCACCTGATTTAATTCTACTACACTACATTACCCATGTTTTACATTTGTTGATGTTCTTCTTATAATCTCTTTTCGAGACACTATCCATTCCGTCCAACTGTTCTTCCGAGCCCAGTGCCATTTCTGAGAGAATTACAGTATCATCGACAAACCTCATAGTTTTTATTTTTGTTTGTCGAACAGTAATTCCCTTCCAAATTTTCTCCTTTGTTTCCTTCGCAGCTTGGTCAGTGCACAAATTGAATAACATTGGGGATATGCTACATTCCTAATTCACTCCCTTCTCGACAACTGCTTTCTTTTTATGCCCTTTGACTGTAATAACTTGTATTTGATTTCTGTACAAGTTGTATACAACCTTTGGCTCTCTGCATGTTACCGCTGCTACCTTCAGAATCTCAACTTTGTCAAAAGCTTTCTCTCTGTGTACAAATTCATTAAACATAAATTCTCCCTTTTTCTAACTGTCTTCTAAGATAGTTGTAGGATGTGTATTGCACTGTGTATTGCTATATTCTCCACAACACAAACTGATCTGTTGTGGTATGTTGCTGCCAAGCCAACCTAAACAGTATCCTTGTCTGTCCTTACCCCACCCCACCCCTGCTCAAGACCTGCCCCATACATCCTCACACTGCTACCTAGTCCAGTCCTGTCAGTGGCATCTTCTAGCCCATGAAAGGAAGGTCCATATGAGAAATGGCCATATGATCTACAAACATAACTGCAACCACTGAGCTACATTATGTGTGCTTGCCAACTAACAAGCTGCCAGTCCACTTGCATGACCACCACCTAACTGTTGGTATAGAACAGCTGGACCATCCAATTGCAAAATACGTCACCTATCCCAGTATGCTTCACTTTAATAGCTGCTTCACAGCCTGTGCCATCTGGATTCTTTCTACCAATATTGTGAATTGCGCAAGTGGTAACTCCCCCTGCAGCATATCCTGCTTGATCTCTGTGCAACGACCTTGGTGTCTGAGCGCACACAAGAGAGAGAGAGAGAGAGAGAGATGGGGGGAGTAGAAAGAGTTGTTGTTGTTGTTGTTGTTGTGAGAGTTTTACTTCAGAAGAAACAGTTCGTCCAAGAACTGAAAATAATTCTAGTATTCCCTTTCGTTGAGCCTGTCTGCGACCTAACGCCGGATCTATGTGGCGAGCAGCAATCTGTTTACATATTGTTGTTTTTCTATCATGCATTTCCCATTTTTTTAAAAGAGTTATTTTTGTGGCTCTTACCTTATTTCCATTTTACCAGGTTTTCAGGAACCATTCGTAACCCGGTCACTGCAAATCACTTACGAAATATGCAAGCGAAGAAAGACAATGACATTTTAGAGCGTTTGTCTGCATCAGGTGGTTCCAGTATGAACAAAGCTTCAAGTGAGCTACCTAATTGGATAAAAAATAAGTATGTTGACTATTTTTCATTATATATAATAAATATTTGTTGATATAACTTTTAATGTTTTTGTAAATGTTTTCTGTGTTTGGTGTTCATTAATCTCACTTTTTAAAACCATAGTATTTCTTAACTTATTCTTTCTTCTGCAAGGACTGTCAAGGATGATCAAAAAACTGAAAACACCAGCAGAATTGAAGAAAACACTCCATCTTTTGTGATGAAAGAAAGGATTAGAATAAATTCACAAAAAAACTCTGAGAAAATCAGTGATAAAGGATCATCATCTTTAGTTTTGAAGGAACAAAACTGTATAAGTGATGCTGAGTCACTGGACCACAAACAAAAGCGGAAAAGTGCCGCCGATCCATTTTACTTAGAAATTACAGAGAATGTTTCTCCTAAACAGAAAAACTGCAAGCTTGCGAAAAAAGATCGGAAAGCGGTAAGTAAAAATACATCTACTGTAAGTTTTTGTGCATCAGCCCTAAATGCTTACAGTCAGTCGTCTCATGATGGCTAGTAAAGTGTATGTGTACAGGAACTACAAATGTATTTTACCATTAAGATATGTTAAAAGAGGTTTCTGTGCACACAACATGATACAGTTAGTGTTGAAATTGTGATACAGTTTCTAGTACAAAAGCAATCCCAGTATCAAATCCCTCACAGTTTAATGTATATTCGATCACATCAGCCAACATTTAACACTTACCATGCTAAGCCCTTATCTGCATGCCACTCCCTGTGTGCTGGCTGATTTTTTTCTATTTTCAACTGAATTTAAAAAGGGCAGCTCATTTTGTATTATCACGTAATAGGGGAGAGAGTGTGGCAGATATGATACACGAGTTGGGATGGAAATCATTACAGCAAAGACGTTTTTCGTCGCGGCGAGACCTTTTTACGAAATTTCAGTCACCAAATTTCTCTTCCGAATGCGAAAATATATTGTTGAGCCCAACCTACATAGGTAGGAATGATTATCAAAATAAAATAAGAGAAATCAGAGCTCGAACAGAAAGGTTTAGGTGTTCGTTTTTCCCGCTCGCTGTTCGGGAGTGGAATAGTAGAGAGATAGTATGATTGTGGTTCGATGAACCCTCTGCCAAGCACTTAAATGTGAATTGCAGAGTAGTCATGTAGATGTAGATACATAAAAGCTACAGGTGTGGTTTAAAACTTTAAGGTTTCAACTTTACATGTGTTAACAGTCATGTGTGTGGGGCATATACTGTTTCCAAGAAGTGATGCGGATTTCTCCTCGATTTTGCGGAAATAAATTTTTGTCAAAAATTTATTTTTACTACTTTATTCAATTTAAAGAAGAAATAAATTTTGGAAAGTAATCATTTGACACTGAAAAGACATGTGTTATACCATTTGCACATAAAGCATAGCTACATACACATAAGTTATTTTGCATAGTGAACCACATTGTGATAAAGCTTGAAGCACGGGATGACACACAAACCTACGTTACGCTCACTGCACTCATAAGAAGTATCTTTCCTCCCAGCTTTCCCAGTAGTGTTCTTTTGTTTTCCACTACACACTACATAACGTCTTTGTGCTTTCTTTTTCCCTTCTGCCATTTCCACCCAGTTTGGAAAATGTTTCTGCAACAATCGAGCAATCGTTGCAGATCCATGAGAATCCTCAATTCTCTCTCCTCTCTGTAACACTAACACAGTGCAGGCCTCCTGTATAAACTTAGGAGTGCTCAGTTTCTTCTCATTGATGCAATTGTGCAAAATACAACCATTGGAAACTGCCATAATTATACAGTGGAAGGCAAGCTTTCTCCTCCACTTCACTGTTTTGTGATCAAGTGCTCCATATGAAAGACGCTGATCAAAAAGGTCTACACTAGCTTTATGTTTGTTGTAATCCAGCACTACCACTGGTTTCAACTTCTCATTGCCTTCTCTTGTAGCAACAGGCAACATTGAGGATGTGTGCCTGGTACTTATCATCCACACATCCCTCTTGTCTTTCCATCGCAATGCTAACACATCATTCTTGCGGTGAAATATTTGTTCACCCTTTTTGAGTTAACCCTCTTTGAGAGCCTTGGGCAATCCTTTTCTGTTTGGCATCACAGTCCCTACAAGACCAGTATTGGCTCTAGCCAGTTCTTCGGCTAGCTGAACAGTGGTGTAAAATCTGTCAACATATACAGTGTGGCCCTTACCTTGGAGTGAGCCGAGCAATCACTTTACCACTGCAGAAGCACTGTTGTCCAGTTTACAACTTCAAAGTTGTATATGTGCCTAGTTTTGGATTCTGCGAGAATGTATAGCTTCATGCCGTATTTGTTTGGCTTATTAGCCATATAAACTTTGAAACCTACACACCTTCTGAAAGGACACACACCTTCATCAATGGTTAGCGCTTCACCTGGCTGATAACTTTCTTTGAAATTCCTTACCAAATCATCCAGAAGAGGCCTGACCTTATGAAGGGCATCAAAGTCTACTTCACCTTTCTTTCTTTCCTCTTTTTTTTTTTTTTTAATTGTCGTTTATGTGGAGCATAGACAGAATATTCAGAAATCTGTCCCTTGGCATAATATTGGGGCAAAAATTGCAGCTAACCACTGGATCACTACACCAGTGACTGGCCATACTTGGCCTCTCACTGATTGACATGCAGAGGATAATAGCCAGAAACGTCTTTGTTTCAGCAATTGTTAGCGTCCTCCACTGCTTGAATCTAGAATTGGGCCCTAATTTGTTTTGTGCTCTCAGTGTGGCCAACTTCTGTCTAGTATATAGGTTTGTTTGCTCCTTCATAATTCAAATAACCCTGTCATTTATAAAATGAGGAAAAAAATCTAAATATTTACTAGACTGACTGAGTCCTACATTATTTAGCACACCATGAGACCCTGTAAATAACAAAATGTTTGGTGTTTGATCCACTATAGTCCAGTAATCCTGTGAAATGTCACTCAATCTTGGCCTCTTTCAATGATGAGTGGGGGGGGAACACTGTGTCTGAAATAATACAGAATGTAACAGAACAAATCGCAACATGAACTGTCTTGTTCTGCATCGATTTAGTAAGATGTTAGACTTACCTGGACTATCGTTATTTTCCGGCATTTCGTAATCACTGTCACTATCGAAATCCGAAAAATCGTCATCAGTAGGTTCAGCAAGTACTTCTTCAATCATTTTTCGAAGTTTTGCATCCTCATCACTCGCCATTGTGAGTAAAAAGAAGATAAACAAGCTCAAACCAAAATACTAGTGCCAAAATCAACGGTAAACAAACAACAGGACACCACAGAACGCGTAACATACGCGTGAAAAACACACTGCTGCGATCTAGCGCTAATATGATGAACTACAAGCATTACAGGACCTACAGGTTGTAGCGGGAACGCTAACAATGCGTTTGAAACACTAAAACAATGTGGAATGCGGCGAGACGTAATATTACAGCGGCCGCATTTTCTTCGTTTCCGCCTGCGACGTAATATTACGGCAGCCACACGGTAGGTGTTAACATGAAAGGTAAAAAGTTCTGATGATATCCATGTGACGTGTGTTACTTGAAAAGAATGTAAACATGAAAGGTAAAACGTTCTGATGACGTCCATGTGACATGTGTTGGTTGAAAAGACTGTGCTGAATCAATTGCTGATAGCTGTCTGTGGATGCCTGAATACTGTAATTGTTTGGCATTGAGGAGATTATGCATAATATATTATAACAATGAAGATATGTGTTGTTCTGTTAGTCAGAGAAATTACTGAACTAGGTGTAGGCTCGATCGGCACTCTACAATTGGTTTGTCTGTAATTTTGACATGGGATTTGAAATCTGATTACAGAATCTTTAACGAAGTTATGGAAATTTAATTTGGTCTGCTAAAAATGTCATAAAAAATACAAGTGTATGAATCCAAGTGTTTTTCATTCTGCCCAACTGTAATGGAACTTTTTGAAATTGAAAAAATAAATTCACAGATGTTACTCCTCCCAGTCTGCACACGTGTCAAGAAATAACCATTACAATAATATTAATGAAATTTATGTTCATGTTTTGATATACCACCACCAGTTTTTCATACACACTATCTGCAAATGTGATAGGAAAGAAAAATATAGTGGTATAGGGATAGGGATCCATTAGATTTTTGGCCTATAGCAGATATTCAGTTTCTTCAACTGATCTCTCTGCCATATATCTTCCGGCCATCTTCTGAGTGAGCTATAGGGCTGAAGCTATAGCACTCTGTCTCATTATTGTAAACTTGAGAGCCACACTTGTGTTTCAGATAACAAATGTGAATGCTATAGTTTCTGTCTTTCAGCTCACTCAGAAGTTGGCCGAAGTATCAGTTGAAGAAATGGAGTCTCTGTGGATCAGTCAATACACCACAAAAATATAAAGCTGCACACAGTGACACAAAGCCCACCATCCCATATTATTGTCTGGCAGACATGTAATTTTGTGTTATTTTATTCCTCTGACAGGTAGTTAGCAATGCCTCAGTTTTGGAGAATCACATCAGTGTTAATAAGAAGTCAGTGTCATCAGTTATCAACGCGAGCACTTGCAAAACTGTGTCTGAATCCATACCATCAGATATAACCCAAAGGTCAGTCACATAGGAATGAGGTATTCTTTTATGAATAAATTAATGGTAGCAGTTTAAATGTAATGCAATTGTTGTCTCCCAGAAAACTTACTGTTAAGTATCTGTTATTAAATTATTATTCAAGCAGAATAAACAATAGTTTACTGTGTGTGAGCATGACTTTTTCAGCTGTCATCATCAGTCAGATTTTTATGGATAGGTGTGTGCATTGTCTTGTTGTTGTATTGTTAGTGTTTTGGGCATTGTAGCATGTAGGCATTGCCAGTGGTATATTTACTATTGGGCCATTGTGCATTTTATATAGCATTATTTCATACTATTCACAATGAGCTTGTCAAAAACTTCATTGAGCTCTAATGACAGTATTGTGAAAAATTGCAGCTCACCATATAGAGGAGATGTTGAGTCATGAACAGACACACGACAAAAGGACTGCCATACATGCTGACCATTTTCTAAAGTAGTCAATACACACACATTCACACAAGCACAACTCACAGACATGACCACTGTCTCAGGTCACTGAAGCCAGATTGCAAGCAGCTGCATCTAATGGGAGAAGCTGTTTAGGATGTGGGAGTAAAGAGGAGACTGGGACAGGGAGAGGGAAGGATAGCAGGGTAGGGGGAGGGGGGAGAAGGTAAAGTGCTGCTTGTGAAAGCATGCAGGGACATGGTAGGGACGGGGGGGCCAAAAGCTCAAAATGTATGGAAGTATTTGTTGGGTCTGTTTCCATCTTAACATCTCCTATATATGGTGAGCAGCAGTCTTTTGTTTTCATAATATTGTGTCGTTATTTCATCTTGGATTTTTCATTTAACCCCATTTTGACTTATTTGCAAGATAGGAACAAAGCGACTGGCATCCTTCAATAATAGCAGTTTTCATTTTAATTCCTATTGGGAGTTACTGACAAATGAGAGGTAAGCTAGTACAGTAACATACTCCTGCTTCTGTGCATAACCTGGTGGTGGCTGAGATAACAAATGTGTTGTGTGCCTTCAGCCATTATATTTATTGCTAGTGGGCTCTCTCTAAAGTGCTGTTGGTCCATAGCCACCTGTCGGCTGTGGTCTTCCGCATCATTATTTTTCAACCTCCCACTCCAGGTGGAAAGAAAAGTTGCACAGACGATGGATGGTTCAGCTATAGGGATGTATGTTCCTACCAGTTGCAGCAAGCATCTTTAAGGAAACTGACAAAGATTCAGTGCTCGCACCTGCATTATTGTGTCTCAAATAGTGCCATAGTATTCTGGTCAGACAGTGAAGAGGAACAGCAAAACTTTGACCCCCATCTTAACTAACAGCATGCTAACATCTTATTCACATGTGAAATTGAAAAGAACTGTGTTATATCCTTCCTCAGTGTGGAATTTTACAGATAGTTTGATGCCTCATTTGACTGAGTATACAGGAAACCTTACAACAGGGAGAGTTACTTGCTCACATTAACCAGGATGGCATACTGAATCAACAGTGCAGGACATAGAAATATGTCTCCAGCTTGATCTACATCTTAGTTCAAATTGTAAAAAATGGGTAGTGGTGGCTCTGCAGAAACTAATTTCAAAGTTCAGAACCAGTGGAACATTATGGAAGCACAAAATAAAACCAAAAGAGAGGAGGAGAGGGCACAACAGCACATTTACTGTATGTGCATGGTGTCTGTGAATGTGTGGGACTGTTCTATATTGAATGGACACCAAGCTGATCTATCAATTCAGCAACAAGAGTGAGAAATGTGCTTGCCTCCATGCATGATGCTGGCGACGAGATTGTGAAGTAGTCTATCAGTGCAAATCGTGGTGACACAAGGGCTCCTGTCATCTTGGCTCCTAGCATATCCAACCTAGCATATCCACCCTGATGAAGGCCTCTTGCAAAGGTGGCCAAGATGTGAACATTGTTTTGTTGGGAAAAGGTTTACCTTTTTAAATGGCATAGAAACTGCACTTTGTCTCCAAAACCATTTTTCCCCCCTGTATTAATTTAATGTACTTCTGAATAATGCCACACCATATTTCTATGTAGATTTTAATGTAAATGAGAAACTGTTTGAATGGTGTATGTATTGTATGGTAGTAACTAGATTTTTCTGCCATTCCAGCAGATGATTTTTTTCAGCATAACTTAATAGTACCTTTATTCTTTTTCCCAGCTGATTTCTCCTTGAATGCCTGCTTCAGTGCTTCACTTGTCTCCTGTTTCTCAATTCAGTACAGTTTTATTGGTTGTCAGTCACTGAATAATATCTACAACAACACAACTTTGAACTGTGATTAGTGCATAAAAATGTTGTAAAGCAAAGTTATTGTGATTATTAGATCCCCCTTCTATAGCTCATAATATGTCTTCCACGCATGAGTACAGATCTGTCTATAGTTTACCAAGTTTGGGTACAACATCATCAGAAGTTGGCATTAATGTTTAACAATATCATTTGGTGTTGTCCTAAAAGCACCACCTGGCCATTACACCACCCGGCTGAATACTCGAGAAATATTAAACATATCATTGGTATTAATTTTTGTGATATCCCTAAAATATTTATGTCTTTCTTCTGCTGCAGTTTAAAGGAAATAATAATAATTGTGTGAGACAGCATAATACTCGCACAGTATTTTATGAGTGGTAAGATCATTTGGAAATTAAAGGCAAAAATCTAATAAAATTTGAAAAGTTATATTTTACATATTGTAATAATGCCTTTCCCCACTGTCTGTGATGTGTGACGCAGTTCAACATGTTGACTGCCATGAGGTCACTGGCAGTCTTAGCAGAGACTGCTGTTGTCAGTGGCAGCTTTGTGCTAGTCAGTGTGGCAAAGCCAACTCAGATACTGCAGCATTACATTCAGAAAGTGAGTTCAGATTGAGTGCAAAGTTTTCCATGCATAATGTGTGGCTTACAGGGACCGTATTGCTTTGGTACTATGGCTGCTGGACCCGATACTTCATGTCAGTGTAAGATTAGCAATGGAAACATTCCACACAAGCCCCCATAATAGTCTACAAGTGTTTAGCCAACAAGTGTATAATACCATTTGTATGTTAGGTGTGCAGTAACATTCCACCAAATATGTAAATTGTGTGATACCCAACTTAGTTCAACAAGAAGCAACAGCCTCCCATCATAAAAGAAAACAGATGGGAGCAAGATTACAGATTTTAGACACAGACCTACAACTCTGCTTACTGGTCTTCAGATATACACCTTATTCACTGATATCTCCTTGGCAAATAATCTGTCTTCAGTACATTTTGACCTGAGGAAAACTTGGACTGTATGTTGCGACATGGCTGCTCCCTTCAGTAATAATCAAATACGTAACCTGGGAGTGATCCACATAGATGATCTAGGAACAATGGCAGAGTTAGTTCTACACAACTGCAGACACAGTTACTGTTAAAGAGAGCACATAGCATTGTTATGGTGAAATTGATAGTCATCACTCAGACTGTGAAGTACATGCCGGCCAAGAAAGAGATGAATTTCTTGCTGCACTAATGTACAGAATGCTGTCTTCAAGCACTGAACAATGTTCCTCATTAAATATTGTGAAAATTAATTTTTGAGAATATTATGTTTCAGGAAATAATGTAGTATCACAAATACTGGGACTAACTGGATAAGTTCACAGTACAAGTACTAAGTTCATATTTTTGTAGGTATCATTGATCAGAAGATAAAAAAAAGCCATGACAAGGAAATTTCTGTATCACAATGTTGTCAGCAATGGTCTACGTGTATAAGAGAGGCACCTAGGACATGGAATGGAAACCATTACTACCTCCAACATATTAAAGGCAGTTAAGAAGATGAAAGCTGCAAGGCACATATCCCTCTGCCAGAAGACACGAGTTTATGAATGCATACTGGACCTTGGCCACAACACAAAGACCCAACCCACAGTGGTATGTGATGGCTGCTGGACTGTGGCATGTATCTTCACTGTGTGTCCTTTAGTGGCAGATTTGTGGAAGAATCTGAAGCTGCCCCTCATATTAACAGATTATGAAACATCCATCCAATGAGCCCCATTGTTCACAAGGGGAAGTAAAGTAATGACATAATTTAAATGGCTAATGTGGGTTGTGTATTAAATTGAGCATGGTTGGAGATAGAGTATCGCCTGCCGAAAATACCTTGGAGAACCACAACTGTTCTCCTCTACACATACACTATGAATCATCATTTTTTCAGCAAAACACCTTATTTGTCTACTGTAGAATAGTGTATTGGCCCTTTGTTCAATTTGGCTTCATCTTACTCATTTACATTATATGTCAGCCTCACATTGCTAACAGAAGTCAGACCTAGAGACAATTATGATAATAGCTGCACCATAAATGAATCATCTTAAAGATATTGGACTGATGATCATGCTTGTTATTCTCTTAAAAAGCTCTATTCTACACTTGCATTGCCTGTTACATCCCACACTACCTTACTGCAGCTACTACTTCAACATAAAAAATTCTGTCACTGTCTAAGCCAGCTTCTTTGCCTCTGCAGAAGGAACAGTCCATAAGAAAGTGAATAAATAAAGGCAACAGAAAATTATTATTGAGCAGGATGGTGCACTTCAAAACTCTGTCCGGTTGTCCAAATCTAGGTTTTTCCATTATTTCCTTAAATTGCTCCAGTCAAATTCTGGGATGGTTCCTTTGAAACAGGAACAGCCAATTTCCTTCTTGTCCTGCCGTAATCAGAGAGTGTGCTCCATCTCTGATGACTCGCTGATGATGGATTGTTAAAGTCTAATCTTCCTTCCTTCGTGTTTTTTTTATTTCAGGGATATACACCTTTTACATTTTACATGCTTCCCTGGGATGATAAAATACACATTTTCCCTCTCCCTCTCTCTGTGTTCCTGTTGCCTTCCAAGTAGGTAAATAGTGAAAAGTAGCTGGAGTTCCATTTTGAATATTGTGTTATAAATGGATATTATATATTTTAGTTAATAGGCAGTTACAAAATGTAAATGTTATGTAAAGTATTATAAATAAACTGAAGCTTTATCAGATGTTACAGTATTTCCCTGATATTTCTCTTGTATTTTATTTTTATAATGGTGTAGACAGCAGCTTACAGATTTTTTATTTTATTTATTTATTTGTTTTCAAGACTGTCGACGACTTCTTCTGACAACAAGAGAGATTTGACACAAGAGAATACTCCATCATTTGTTATGAGGCAAAAGACAAGATGTGAAGGTGAAGACAAAGAAAAAAATAAACCTTCACACAAGCCTGATTCTTCTGCAGTACATAAAGATGATGTAAATGTCGCAGGAAAACAAAGCATGGGGCAGAAGACTACAGCTGCCAGTAAGAAAACTGCTTATTATTTAGAAGTGGAGGAAGAACAAAATTCCAGAGTCTCTCTGGATCGTCTTTCAAATTCAGCTGACACGCAGAAGGTTTGTTGGTGACAAAGAATAGTTAAGTGCCTAGCAAAAATATTGACAACAATATATGTTCAACAGCAATAACACAGATACCAGTAAACTATGGACAGTTGATGTTTTGAGGAAACACTGCAGCAACACCACACTGAGAAAGCTTCAAGCAGTAGTTAAGCAAATAAACAAGGTCACATTCCCTCCCTCCCTCCCTCCCTCCCCCACTTCCTCCCTTCCCCCCACTACCTCCTTCCCCCCTCCCTCCCCCACTTCCTCCATTCCCCCACTCCCTCCCTCCCCCACTCCCTCCCTCCCCCCCCCACTTCCTCCCCCTCTCCCTCCCTCCCCCCCCTCCCCCTCGCTCTGACAATGGTCGTGAAATTGACAACAACAAATACTTGTTCCAAAATACAATCTTTTCAGTACTTACTCTTTTAAACTAAATTAATTAAGTGGAATTTTAGCTTATTGCATAAAAATATTCATCAGGAACCAAAGTAGAAACTATTTGTCACATGAACACAAATATTTCCCAGGGCAGATGTGGACTTTGACCATAATCTGATGGTTATTAACTGCAAATTAAAATTGAGGAAATGGCAGAAATGTAGGGAATTAAGGAGATAAACCAGGATAGGTTGAATGAACCAGAGGTTGTTACATGTTTCAAAGGGAGCATTAGGAAACAATGGATTGAAACGGGGACAGAATAGAATATATGTTGAATGGGTAGTTTTGAGGGATAAAATATTGAAACCAGCAGACACTTCTGTGAATAGTAAGTGAAATACTGAATGTAACATACAAAAAGAGAAAATGTAAAAGTTAAGCAAATGAAGCAGGTAAAATGAAACAAAGATGTCTAAAAACTGATATGTTTGAAAAGAGCAAAATGGTAGAACAGGAATGGCTAGATCAGAAATACAAAATTGTGTAGGTAGGCATGACTATGGGTAAGATAGATGTTACCTGTAGGAAAATTAGAGAGACCTTTGGAGAACAGAGAAGCAGCTGTGTGAATATCAAGAGCTCAAGTGGCATGCCAGTACTAAACAAAGAAAAGAAAGCCAAAAGATGGAAGGAATATATAGAAGGGCTATACAATGGAAAGAAACTTGAAGACAGTACAGTGTTAGCTGAATGATTCATTGGATTTCAAAGCACTATTTATTGACAAGTACGACATACAAAAAAGGGTGATACATGGAAAGATGGATGTACTCATCAAGTTTTAAAAGCCCACCTTGTGGCATGCGAGCATGCTAGACGGCAGGCCTGTGATGGCACTCTAAAAGATGGTGGCAATGGGGAAGAAGGGTTTTTGTGTGTTAGAATATGCAAAGTGTTCATCTGTTACGAGTGTTGACCGTGCATTTATATGCAAATACAGAAAAGCTGCATCTGGGTACCAGAGCATTTTGCATTGGTTCCAACAGTTGTGTACGGGTTGTCTTTCTAAGGGGAAAATCATGAGACTACAATGTGTCTCAGAGAAAATCAAGGATGATACGAGACAGAGCTTTGTGCAAAGCCTACAAAAATGAATTGTTCTTGTGAGCTGTGTACTGAGCAATCTGCAGAAAACAGTGTGTAATGTTTTGCGGTGGCTTTTGCATTTCAAACACTACCACATGCAACTGTTACAACATCTGATTCCGGAAGATTATGCCCACCAGCTGGAGTTTTGTACTCATGTGCAGCAAGATGGAAGAAAATTATTATTATAATTATTATTATTATTATGACTACTATGTGGAGGCATTGATTTTCAGTCAAGTGGCAATTTTCCATTTGTTGCGAAACATGAACCGTCATAATGTGATTGTGTGAGGCACTGAATTGCTTCAGGTCCATGTGGAGTTGGACAGGGATTCACCAAAAGTAAATGTCTTCTGTGCTATGTCCAAGACAAAGGTGTATGACCTCTTTTTCTTCATCAGGTGGACAGTGATAGGTTCTGTGTTCCTAGATATGTTGCAGTTGTGGTTGTTGTCACAACTGACTGCTGACTCTTTGACTTCCATCTTTCAACAGAACATATCTCCACCTCACTGGAGCACAATTGTCTGTGCCTTTCTCAACAGAGAACTGCCACATCGCTGGATAGGTGATGATGGTGTGTGTGGTGTTCTGCTGCTGTTACTGTGGCCACCCCCAAATCTCCATCTGATGTCATGTGATTTCTTCCTGTAGGGTTATGTTAGGGTTATGTCCCCCTAGTGCCAACAATGCTGCAGGAACACTTTACTGTTGTAGTGACAGACATTGAAGGAAATATGCTAGTAAACACATGCATGGAAATGGATTACTGTTTGCTGAGTGGCCAAGGGTGAACATATTGAAAATTTGTAGAATGTTCCAGAAACTTTGGTGAGGGTATTTACATTTTTATATATCACCCGTCTTTGTGCATTGTATACTTGCAAATAAAGACTGCTTTGAACCCTGATGAATAATTTAGGCCAACCCTATCTCATGGAAATGAAAAAAGAAGCAGATAGAAAGGGAACTATGGTACTTTGTGCAGGCAGACCTAAGTCAAAATGAAGCATATGCAGATGATGATAGTCCTTCAAAATTACTGAGATTTCTGGGTGTATTAAACATGACTAAACTATACCACCTGGTGTTAATGATATCTGGGACACACAAAATATCTTCAAACATTGAAAAAAATGTAGTTAATAATTCCAAAGATGGCAGGTACTGACAGATGAGAATATTGCCGCACCATTTCATGCCCTCTTTAACTTCAGCCATTATATTTAATTTTGCTGTCCGCATAGCAAGGTTTTTCTATTACTTTTAGAGTTGCATTTCTAAATATGATTTTCAGAGCATCGCCATATTACATTTGATTACAATCCATTACCATTGTTCTACTTTGTTTGATAACTTCTTTTCAAGACACTATCCGTTCTGTTCAACAAACTTCCAACTCCCTTGCTATCTCCGACAGAATAGAATTACTATGTCATCGACAAACCTTATAGATTTTTTTTTTTCCTGAACTTTAATTTCCTTTACAAATTTCTCTTTGGTCAATATCATTACCAATTATTGTGCAAATGATCCATGGAATATGAAGTCACTAACTAACATGATAGGATATAACCCTGTCTCACTTCCTTCCAGAACTACTGCCTCCTTTTCATCTCATTCAACATTGTTACAACTTTCTTACTAACACAAATTATCTGTAGAAGAATAGAAAGGCTGATAGAAGCTGATCATGTGCAATATGACTGTGGGTTGTGAAGAAATGTAAGAACATGCAAGGCAATACTGACACTACTACTTATCTTGGAAGATAGATTGAAATATTGTCAGCCTACAGTTATAGCAAGTGGAGTTTTGAAGAAAGTTTTTGACAGTGTTGACTGAAATAAATGTTTTCAAATTCTTAAGGTAGTGGTGTTGAAATACAGGGAGGGAAAGGGCTTCTGAAACTTGTACAGAAACCAGATTGCAGTTACAAGAGTTGAATGAGATGAAAAGGAGGCAGTAGTTCTGGAAGGAAGTGAGACAGGGTTATATCCTATCATGTTAGTTAGTGACTTCATGTTCCATGGATCATTTGCACAATAATTGGTAATGATATTGACCAAAGAGAAATTTGTAAAGGAAATTAAAGTTCAGGAAAAAAAAATCTATAAGGTTTGTCGATGACATAGTAATTCTATTCTGTCGGAGATAGCAAGGGAGTTGGAAGTTTGTTGAACAGAACGGATAGTGTCTTGAAAAGAAGTTATCAAACAAAGTAGAACAATGGTAAAGGATTGTAATCAAATGTAATATGGCGATGCTCTGAAAATCATATTTAGAAATGCAACTCTAAAAGTAATAGAAAAACCTTGCTATGTGGACAGCAAAATTAAATATAATGGCTGAAGTTAAAGAGGGCATGAAATGCAGACTGGCAACAGCAAGAAAAACATTTCAGATAAACATAAATATTTTAGAATCTAATGGAAATGCACGAGTTAAAGAAGTCTTTTCTGAAAGTATTTGTGTGGAAGTGAAATGTGGGCAATAAGTAGTACAGACAAGAAGGTAATAGAAACTTTTGAAATGTGATGCTACAGAAGAATGCTGAAGATGAAGTGGGTAGAATGAATTTCTAATGAAGAGGTTCTGAACCAAATCATAGAGAAAAGAAATTAATGGCTTAACTTGACTATTTTGATCTTAATTATTACACTTCTTTTAACACTTTGTAGAGCAGTGACAATAGATATCTTTGTGGATTAAGAATAAGTATCATAACCTCCACTGTGTAGTTATGTAAATAAATGTTTCCTTAACTACATCTTATTGTTACATTTCAGGCATGTATTGGTGTCAACTCAGCAGGCTCTTTGTCAAAACCAGTTCTTCACCCAAGAAAGCAACAGGCTCGAGTAAGTTCTGTGTCAAAATTATAAAATTTTTCTGTTTTGTATTCATGTGTTATATATTTAAAATTTCATGAATTCTACTCTTTTAGTCGGATATGTTGTTGTAAAAGGGTCACTGTAAAATTTTCTATAACCTTATACTTTTTATCTTGTACTGGATTAATCTGTAGACTGTAAGCAACTGAACAAGTAAAAAATAGTAATCAAACAAAAGAAAAATGAAATAAGCTATTTTTATAAGACTTGATAAAGGTAGCCTTCAAGTTTATTGAATTCTTCTATACTTTTTAAATTATTGAGATGTGGACTCAATCCTTCCACAAATAGCTGGAAAAATTTGCAGTAGTTGGAACACATTTGACGCATTGAGACTTTGGGACTTCCAGTGTTTTTTGTTATGATTCTCATAATGGCATATTTGAAATAGGAATTAGGTTTGAAAGGTTGTTTGTAGTTTATCTTCTTTTAGAAAGATTCAGAGACGTAAATGTGTTCATCATACTAGAAAAAGTATTTTAATAGTGTGTCATCTAAAAATTAAGGTCCCGGTACTACTGGTCACCTACATGTCCCTGATTAGACAATTATGAAACGATTCATCCCATATCAGATTATTATTTCCCTTCTGTTGGTATATTTTATGATTAGTTTTAGTTAAGTTGATGAAACTGTTTGACAAAGAGATTCTACTCCTGCCAAAGAGTACTCGCGCACATTGTAATGTACATTCTTGTTGGTTTTGGCATCATCAGCACAGTGTATGTTGCACATACGGCACAAAGCTGGTTCCTACCATCATGTCATCTGTAAATGTGAAATTGGCACATTGCATTGTGTGCTACATAGTGTTACATTGTTTTACCTTTGTAGGATGATATTGGAAGAATTTCTTCATCTTAGAAGATACTAGTGAAGTGTAAATTATGTACCTTTTTTGTGCAATATCAAAATTTGTAATGTGTCCTGAATTTGGATCTAGAAAATATAATATTTCATCCACCTCATTTTCATCAAAATCAACATTTTGGTTAAAAATTACATATTGGGTCCCCCCTTGTGTTTTCCAGTATTCATGGACATAAACATTAGGCATTGTCACCATCAATTTGTTAAACAACCTGATTTTTTGCTTTCACATTCATTGGCTTCACCAATTCACAACCAGACTGTCACCTTCCAACCTAACCTAGATCTCTGGTTGTGCGACAGATCAGTCTTTCATCATATCCAAGATTTCGCAGGGGGGTGGGGGGATTCCAATAGATAAATTCAGCCCCAGTTTGATGTGTGTAATAAATAAACATAACTTTTTTTTAAATTTAATCCAGTTTGATCACTCTAGCAAAAATTTACTTATCATCCAAATAATGTGAGCACACTCTTTTGGAGCTTTGAGTTTATTGATGTGTATTTTGTGCTCTCATTTGTCGCATGTATAGTGCTTGTTCAAATGGAGGCTATTTTACCTCTGAAACACGCTCATACCTTTAGGAGCTACATGTTTACTGGCATGTGTAATTTGTTCTCTCATTTGTTTCATGGGTGGTTATCATTTGTGTTATGTCTGGAATATTTTTCCTAAGAAAACGCCAGCATCAGTAAGTCATACAATGGAGTTACATCCCCTCTTGAAATATAACAGCTGTAGCTCCCCTTGCTTTCAGCTGTTCACAGTTATAATATAGCAAGAGTATGTTGGCAAATGTTATAAGACAAAATCAGTCATTCATCCAGACTGTTGTCTTGCAACTACCAAAAAGGCTGCTGCCCCTCTTTCAGAACCATATGTTAGTCAGACCTTTGCATCATAGATACCCTTTGTTGTGGTTACACCTATGGTACAGCTGTCTGTATCATTATGGGCCACAAGCCTCTCCACTTCAGCAGGGTCCATGATTTGTGGGGAGGGATTGAAAGGGAAAGGGGGGTTGATTTAGCAATGCCAAACTCTAAATAGATTCCTGTTTTCTGCCAATATTTTTCATCGGCTGCCTTACTCAGGTTCATTTTAAGTGTAATTCAGTTTACTCTCACCCTCATTTCTCTCCTATTGACTAAAAAAATAAAATTACAATACCTCCCTTTCGGAACAGAAATTTCAGTACCCAGGTCACAGACTTTGGCTCACCCGCACTGAAGCTGGACACTGACTGAAGTTTTTGACAATGGCAGTGCTGATGTCAAATGGTAACAAGGCAGCAGTAGCAACGTTTGAATAATTTGCTGTAATGAAAAAATAAGCCAGTAGATATTGGAGACATCACGATTATACAAAACAGGTGTATTTGCTCATTTCAGAAGCAAAACGTTTTTATCTTAAACGATTTTTACTTTGTGGTACGATAAAATATTTGAGATATGTAAGATCCTGAGGTCCCTTTTGCACAATGTTCAGTTAACAATCTTATTTTGCTGCATGCTTCTGTAGAATAATTTCTTTTTTAACCTTAACTGTATTGATTGCCCCAAAAGATTATGCCATACATGATGTAGAAGTTTAGTTTTACCAGAGGCACGTTTTGCAGTGGAACTGGAATTCATGGCCTCAGCTGTGTTTATCTAGTTATTATGTATTGTAATTGAACTATTCTTTCTGTATTGTAGATTGTCAAGTCACTTACACTGTATAATTACAAAAGGAATACAATACACTGGTCTTAGTGGCATTACTAATATTAATGGGCTGTGTAATGTGAAACTGCTACTTGTTAAATACCATACATACCTTTCTTTACCTTGCCATAGAAAAAAAGTTGCTTACAAACATGAATAACACTTTTTTTAGGCAAAGGCAGCACAGATAATTAAGAAAGTTGGACCGCTACCTAAAGACAACACCAAATCAGTGGCTGCTGTCAAACGGAAATTGGAAGATCAGTCTGGTAAGAACTTCATCCAGTCTTAGAATTTTATTGTACTGTTAATAACGAGAAAATTATGAGATGGAGTTACTGGTCATCATTTACCTTCATGAGGTGAAATGTAGGTACTTCTGATAAATACATTTAAATGTATATACACTGTTCTGGCTTTCGGTGCTAATATTCCTTTTCCAGATAGCGGGAAGAGAGAGGTTGGGAAATGTTTAAAGGGAGGGCAAGTCACTCAGACCTCAGGATGTGGACCAACCTGTTGTGAGGATTAAGTGAGACAAAGATCAGTCATTATTTTGTAGTTACAGCTGCTATTTTGATTTAAACTGATTTTCTTCTGTTCTGTTTTGATATTGTTCTTATCAGGTAAAATGAGAGAGAGTATACCCACAGTATAGATGTTAATCACAACTGAAGGTACCTAAAGGTATGTGGATAACCTGGGCAAATGAAAAAATTATTATTTTAAGTTTCTTTTTGATAGGTAACAGCTTAATCTTATAAATTTTTGTACACTGAACCTATATCTCATTATATTTTTATTTTTTTCCTGCCATATGCAGTGTTTCACAATAAACTATTAGCAAAACACACATAATTAGAATGAATAGTAAATTAATTTCTCAAAATGAATGAAGGTTTTATTGAAGTATAAAAACATCACATTATATAGGAATTATATGCCCAGTGGCTTATATTATTTTCATACTCTCTTCCCCATGAAGCATCTAATATAGCTTTTTCACAGATGAATTTCTTGTTGGTATGCCTCAATGAAGTGACCAGTGGTATGCTTGCTATTCCAATGGCCCTGAACTGTTTTTCCATTACTTTGTTGTCTTGTGAATGCACTCATCTTGTTCAGTAATATCATCCAAATTTTCAGGAGGAAAAAAATAAATGTGACTGTTCTGAAACTAAATCATGAGCCTCATCAAAGAGCATAACTTTTTGAACATCACCAGTATGTTGGCTACAATGGAAATATAATGTGGGTTCTTTCTGTTGCACAAGAACATGATGATAACCTCCTCAAATGATGAGTGTCCCTCCTACTCACATGTTGTTGTGGTGGTGGTGGTGGCCTTCAGTCCTGAGACTGGTTTGATGCAGCTTCCATGCTACTCTATCCTGTGCAAGCTTCTTCATGTCCCAGTACATACTGCAGTCTACATCCTTCTGAATTTGCTTAGTGTATTCATCTCTTGGTCTCCCTCTATGATTTTTACCCTCCACACTGCCCTCCAGTACTAAATTGGTGATCCCTTGATGCCTCAGAACATGTCCTACCAACCGATCCCTTCTTCTTGTCAAGTTGTGCCACAAACTTCTCTTCTCCCCAATCCTATTCAATACCTCCTCATTAGTTATGTGATCTACCCATCTAATCTTCAGCATTCTTCTGTAGCACCACATTTCAAAAGCTTCTATTCTCTTCTTGTCTAAACGATTTATCGTCCACGTTTCACTTCCATACATGGCTACAATCCATACAAATACTTTCAGAAATGACTTCCTGACACTTAAATCAATACTCGATGTTAACAAATTTCTCTTCTTCAGAAACGCTTTCCTTGCCATTGCCAGTCTACATTTTATATCCTCTCTACTTCGACCATCATCAGTTATTTTGCTCCCCAAATAGCAAAACTCCTTTACTACTTTAAGTGTCTCATTTCCTAATCTAATGCCCTCAGCATCACCCGATTTCATATGACTACATTTCGTTATCTTCATTTTGCTTTTGTTGATGTTCATCTTATACCCTCCTTTCAAGACACTGTCCATTTTGTTCAACTGCTCTTCCAAGTCCTATGCTGTCTCTGACAGAATTACAATGTCACCGGCGAACATCAAAGTTTTTATTTCTTCTCCATGGATTTTAATACCTACTCCGAGCTTTTCTATTGTTTCCTTTACTGCTTGCTCAATATACAGATTGAATAGCATCGGGGAGAGGCTACAACCCTGTCTCACTCCCTTCCCAACCACTGCATCCCTTTCATGTCCCTCGACTTTTATAACTGCCATCTGCTTTCTGTACAAACTGTAAATAGCCTTTCGCTCCCTGTATTTTACCCCTGCCACCTTCAGAATTTGAAAGAGTATTCCAGTCAACATTGTCAAAAGCTTTCTCTAAGTCTACAAATGCTAGAAACGTAGGTTTGCTTTTCCTTAATCTAGCTTCTAAGATAAGTCGTAGGGTCAGTATTGCCTCATGTGTTCCAACATTTCTACGGAATCCAAACTGATCTTCCCCGAGGTCGGCTTCTACCAGCTTTTCCATTCGTCTGTAAAGAATTCGTGTTAGTATTTTGCAGCTGTGACTTATTAAACTGATAGTTCAGTAATTTTCACTTCTGTCAACACCTGCTTTCTTTGGGATTGGAATTATTATATTCTTCTTGAAGTCTGGAGGTATTTCGTCTGTCTCATGCATCTTGATCACCAGGTGGTAGAGTTTTGTCAGGACTGGCTCTCCCAAGGCTGTCAGTAGTTCTAATGGAATGTTGTCTACTCCCGGGTCTTGTTTCGACTTAGGTCTTTCAGTGCTCTGTCAAACTCTTCACGCAGTATCATATAACCCATTTCATCTTCATCTACATCCTCTTCCATTTCCATGATATTGTCCTCAAGAACATTGCCCCTGTATAGACCCTCTATATACTCCTTCCACCTTTCTGCTTTCCCTTCTTTGCTTAGAACTGGGTTTCCATCTGAGCTCTTGATATTCATGCAAGTGGTTCTCTTTCCTCCGAAGATCTCTTTAATTTTCCTGTAGGCAGTATCTACCTTACTCCTAGTGAAATAAGCCTCTACATCCTTACATTTGTCCTCTAGCCATCCCTGGTTAGCCATTTTGCACTTCCTGTCGCTCTCATTTTTGAGACGTTTGTATTCCTTTTTGCCTGCTTCATTTGCTGCATTTTTGTATTTTCTCCTTTTGTCAATTAAATTCAGTATCTCTTCTGTTGCCCAAGGATTTGTAATAGCCCTTGTCTTTTTACCTACTTGATCCTCTGCTGCCTTCACTATTTCATCCCTCAAAGCTACCCATTCTTCTTCCACTGTGTTTCTTTCCCCCATTCCTGTCAATTGTTCCCTTCTGCTCTCCTTGAAACTCTCTACAACCTCTGGTTCTTTCAGTTTATACTAATCCCATCTCCTTAAATTCCCACCTTTTTGCAGTTTCTTCAGTTTTAATCTACAGCTCATAGCCAATAGATTGTTGTCAGAGTCCATATCTGCCCCTGGAAATGTCTTACATTTTAAAACCTGGTTCCTAAATCTCTGTCTTACCATTATATAATCTATCTGAAACCTTCTAGGATCTCCTGGGTTCTTCCATGTATACAACCTTCTTTCATGATTCTTGAACCAAGTGTTAGCTATGATTAAGTTATGCTCTGTGCAAAAATCTACCAGGCAGCTTCCTCTTTCATTTCTTACCCCCAATCCATATTCACCTACTACGTTTCCTTCTTTTCCTTCTCCTACTGTCAAATTCCAGTCACCCATGACTACTAAATTTTCGTCTCCCTTCGCTACCTGAATAATTTCTTTTGTCTCATCATACATTTTATCAATTTATTCATCATCTGCAGAGCTAGTTGGCATATAAACTTGTACTGCTGTGGTAGGTTTGGGTTATGAGTCTATCTTGCCCACAATAATGTGTTAACTATGCTGATCGTAGCAGCTTACCTGCACTTCTATTTTTTTAATTCATTATTAAACCTACTCCTGCATTATCCCTATTTGATTTTGTATTTATAACCTTGTATTCACCTGACCAAAAGTCTTGTTCCTCCTGCCACTGAACTTCACTAATTCCCACTATATCTAACTATAACCTGTCCATTTCCCTTTTTAAATTCTCTAACTTACCTGCCCGATTAACGGATCTGACATTCCACACTCCGATCTATAGAACGCCAGTTTGCTTGCTCCTGATAACGATGTCCTCCTGAGTAGTCCCCGCCCGGAGATCTGAATGGGAGACTATTTTACCTCCGGAATATTTTACCCAAGAGGACGCCATCATCATTTAATCATAAGCTGCATGCCCTTGGGAAAAATTGCGGCTGTAGTTTCCCCTTGCTTTCAGCCGTTCGCAGTACGACAACAGCAAGGCCATTTTGGTTAGTGTTACAGGGACAGATCAGTCAATCATCCAGACTCTTGCCCTGCAACTGCTGAAAAGGCTGCTGCCCTCTTCAGGAACCACATGCTGTTGAGGCACGCAAGCCTCCCCACCAATGGCAAGGTCCATGGTTCATGGGGGGGCTTACTCATATTTTATTCAAAGTTAGGATCAAATCCAATTATTTGAATGTCAGGTCCAAAAAAGCTACCCTCTTTAAATTTTACTTCTGGCAGACATGTAAACACCTTGCAGAACTACTGGAAATATTCTCCATTTTGGGGACAGGCTTTCACAGACAATTTCGCCAGACCCAGTTTAATGTGCAGAGGAGGAAATACATTTTTTTTCAGATCCAGGAAATTTCTATCACAAAGTGAACAGCTGAAGAGCTTGTCATAGTATGTACTTGCATGTCTAAATGAACAGACATTAATGATGGGAATTCTGAAATTAATTCGAATTAAATTCACAGACTGCGAATATCTTGGCAACACACGTTAGGTATAGATATGCTACCCATTAGTGACACATGAAAATCTATGCTGGACCATGGCTCAAACTTGGATTTCTGCTGAGTTGATTGTAAACAATGGTGCAATCCGACTAAATTAAGCTTACCATTAATTTACAGCAGGTGGTCAAAATGATGTCCCCCTGAGGCAAGAGCAGTCTGACATTATCTGAACACATTACCAAACACTTGGCTGCTGAAATTTGGAAATAACTAGCTGAAACCTGTCTTCTAACTATTTGCGTGTACAGGAAAAGTTTTTATATACCTTATCTTTCCACATTCCGTAAAGGTAAAAGTCACATGAATTTAGATCTGGAGAACGAGGAACCCAGTCAACTATCCTCTCATCAAGAACAATTCATGTTACTGTCATAGAAACATTGCGGTGTGTGGCCTTTCAGTGTCCTGCATGAAATAACTATAGGCCTTTTTGTTAGGTTTTAGTTCTTTAAAAAATCTAACATACTTGACAAACACAGTCATGTCTCATCAGAAAAAAAAGAGCATTTCAAAATGAAGCTCCCCATTGTGCACAGACTGTAACAGCTGTTGCAAAAATTGTGTCGAGCAACAGTGTCCAAGTTTGTCAGTCACTGCACTACCGTTACTTTGCATGGTTTCTGTCTGAGTCTGTGCATGGCTCTGTGCTGCTGACAAGCCAGTCTGAAGTGCCAAACAGCTCAGTGATTTTTTCAGACTTCGTTCCAAGGCCCCTCCTACCTTGTCTGATTTATTTTCTGTTAAAACACTGAGTCCTTTACACCGTTGTTTGTCTAACAAGGGCCCAATATATTGAAATTTCTTCATTAATCTACATCTTGTTGAATCACAGAGGACTTACAGACCAGAAAATTTTCATCTGAATACAAGTTGACATTCCACATAGAATTCTGTTTTTGCACAGTTCAATACAAGAAACACTGGTTGATCCTCAGTGTATTGCATTACAAATGGAAGCTTGATAAAAATACCTCAAAAGAAAACACCCACACACTCACTCGCACAGTATAGGAGGCATGCGCACAGTGTTACTGTCAGAAAACTGGGCGCAGTGATATTTGGGCAGGGGAAACCCCAAATTTAGCACAGGCATCTTATACTGAAACCCTCAGTGGACTGCGCACAGGCATTTTGCAGCAGATGCAGGGGACAACAGATAGTCAACTAAATCTGCCATGTGAGCTTGTAGGCATCTGCAGATGTACATGAAACGCCCTGTAAAATACACTGAATCACGAAAGTAAACGCAGGAAATATGCTCAGCATCACAAATGCCCGAAAGCAGATCTGAGACATGGCAGAATAGAACCATAAATAAAAACATCATGGCCAAAGCCATAGTTACTACTTAAAAACAATATTCATTGCCAATATGGACAGATGTACTATGGCAGCATAAAAAATTGCTTCATTAAAACCAGTGCTTGACCACATACAAAACGTAGTGCATATTACAAGGGGAGAAAAAAACAAAAAATGAAAGAAATGAAAGCGATATGCACTGCATCATACATGATCATGATGCAGCACTTTCCTGACGAAAACTTTTTGTTTTTAAGGTCAGGCTCTCTATAGAGAATGTTGTCTAGAGATATGCAGAATAAACCATAAATTTCAATCTTTTCCAAGCAATTGAAGAGATTGTAAACATTTTTACGTAAAAGCTTAAGAGCATTTTCAATATTACAAATTGTACAGTTATTTGTATGAAAGTGGGCCTTCAAAGGTGGTTTTCCATTTACTTAATTTTTTTTGTGTCTGGAAAATTTCTTTCAAAGTTTTCGGCCCAACATCAGTGCTTCTTTCTTTCATCAAGGATACAGCTTGTGGGTCAGTTGAGACATTATAAAAGATGTTCCATGTCCTGGACCTCACTAGAGACACCTTTGATGTCTGCTTTGGCTTTAAGGCCTGATTTAATTAGATTTGTTTTGACTGGCACTACATCCACTATTAGCTTGGCTTAATGATTCTTGTGCATTATTTAAATCAGGTCCTCATGAAGTTCTGTGTAGCAGGTGGTGCTTATTGAAATTCTGTTTAAATTTTTCTGTGCGCTCACATGAATTCTGTGAGATTCAGGGAATCTAGCCACTTTATGTAGGTGGCCAACTGGTGTGGCTTTCATACATCTTCTTGTTATCTTGCATGTGTCATTTAGGCTAGTATTGATTTTTTTGACATGTACAGACTGGACCATATGGCAAGCAAAGTGCGTGGGCAATTGTTCTTAATATAGTTGGTCTTTCACTACTATTCACTAGCTTCCTCAAGATGTTGTTCCTGGTGGCAAACTTTTCATGAGGTTTCTCACAGTAATATTTGTATATCAGTGATCTGTCCAGCGTGACACCCAGGAACGTTGGTTTGTCCTTGTGTTCCAGGTTTCTGCTGTTCCAGGGGCTACCAGCCAAATTTTATGTTCTTTTAACAGTGCAGCAAAACATCTGCCTGTTTAGCTCACATGAAACTTGTCACTATTACCACAGTCTACTCTTACTCACCAGACTCCAAATATGGGTGCATATTGGGATGCCGAAGACAATTCTTACGTTGAAATCCTCTTTATGAGATTTCTCTTTAAGCATAGTACTGTAGTAAGGAAGGGTTGCAGTTTTGCACCCTTCTCCATTTTCCCACCTCCAAAGTTGATTTCCTTTTTCTTTTTTTGGTGTGTATAGCTGTAGGAAATGGTCTTAAAGCCAAAGTCATAAGTGGTATATTATAAAAGGAAGTTGTGAATTAATAACAAAAAGCAGGACACAGAAAAGAAGTCAGGTAGAGGATTACGCATGTAGCCCCTTTCCTCACTTTGGTAATACATCAGAAAAGATAGTCCACAATTTTTGGGATTCTAATGTAAAATATGTTGTTCCGCAGTCCCACAAAGTGCAGCCATACTTGCTGTCTGATGTGTATGTGTGGGCCTAAAGTGTGGTAATCAGTATTGTTTAAAGTGTCCTAGACTTGCAGATGTTTCACTATGTGATCCAAGCTATATATAAATATCTGAGGTGTGTCTTCTTTTGGGCATGTCCAAAAGAACAGACACCACTTTTTTTTAAATTCAGTAGCTAGTATGAGTTAAGACACAAAGGAATTAATGACATTGGCTGCAAGCAGGCATTGATTGAAATCCATGGGGAAAGTTGAAAATTTGTGCTGAGCGGGGATTCGGACCAGGGTCCCCAGCTTACTAGGTGGATGGTTCAAATGGCTCTGAGCACTATGGGACTCAACTGCTGTAGTCATTAGTCCCCTAGAACTACTTAAACCTAACTAACCTAAGGACATCACACACATCCATGCCCGAGGCAGGATTTGAACCTGTGACCATAGCAGTTGCACGGTTCCGGGCTGCGTGCCTAGAACCGCGAGACCACCGCGGCCGGCACTAGGTGGATGCTCAGACCACTGAGACATCTGGACACAGTGGTCAGTGCAGCTGTACAGACTGCCCTAGCACACACTACTAATATACCCATTATCGTCGTTACTTGCTGCATTTCACCAATTCCCCTAAGAGCTCTAGCCTGGTGTGCATCCGCACTGAAGAGATCATTGGCAATTTCTGTTCTTTCAGCATGTCTGAAAAGACAGACACCACATATATATAATTAAAGTGAGACCACCAATGATTTCTTCTGTGCAGGTGCACACCACACTAGAAATGTTGAATTGGCAAAAGGCAAATGGGCAAGGGGCACTACATTAGTAGTGTGTGGATAAGTTCAGGATTTGGGTGGGGTGGGGGGGCATGCTAGGGAAGTCTGTGTGGCTGCAATGACCACTCTGTCCAGATGGCTTAGTGGTCAGACAGTCCGCTTAGTAAGCAGGAAACCAGATTCAAATCCCCGTCCGACACAAATTTTCTACTTTCCCCATCAATGTCTATCATTGCCCACTCGGGGCCAATGCCTGTAAATCCTTAGTGTCTTGGAACAAACAAACTTGAGTGAATGCAGCACAACTTTGATTGTCCAGCTTCATGCAAATAATCATCCTACAGGTAATATTGTAGGCAACCTTAAATTTGTAGATAAAAGAGGTAAAGGCATACTCTGAGTGTCTTGGAAGAGACTGAAATTTACAATGTGTTCAGTAAAAATCCAGACAGATTTTTCAGTGAGCAGGCTGGCCTTACAGAGATGGGGCAGTTTTAGACAAATTTAGGCAAGTACTGTGCCATGATTATGTGGGGTGTTGCACATCGCTCCTCAATTTTGTGATTCACTGTATTTTGTAAAAATATAATGTAGCCCTCAATTTTTTTTAAAATTTTTTTCCTGTCCATGTCAAGTAACACTCCTAATATGTCTTAGTATTTTAATGTAGGGTTATTACTTCTGTACTATTGTCCACATCACTGGTTGTCTTTGCAATTCAGATTTGAGGGTAACTGTGAACAACAGTTATGAGTTGCATCTGTTTGTCTTTGATGGCTGCTTGTATTAATTTTTTGTTACTGAACTTATTGTTCTTATACAGCTCTGAGTGTGTGATTTTATGTATTTATGTGAACATGCGTTAAGATCGCCATTCAAATTCAATTATAGTACTTTTAAATCACCATTGACTCTGTACTATGCTCTAATTCTGTATGCTGTATCGTATTTACACATGTCTGTGCTGGTATGTTCATAGGCCCTGCAGTTAAGTTACCAGTTAGCATTAACTATTAACTAATGCCAATTGGTTTCATATGTATTGATTTTGTGACCTAACTATTGCTTTACGAAGTGTGTTCAGAAAATTCTGGAACTTTGTCCACAAAATTTTTCTACACTTACCTTTTACTAATTGTGCATGGTCTCCTTCAAACTACTCTTCTCCACAACTGAAACACTGTTCTCGATGCCATTTCCTCTTCCGAAGCAGTCTTGGTACACCTCATGCTGGATCACATGAAGTGTCATCTGTGAATTTTCTTTTATCTTGTTTGTCATTGCAGATCTTCTTTCTTTAAGCAGGGTTTTCAACTTTGGAAATAAAAAAAGTACACAGGGACCAGGTCTGGAGAGTATGGAGGAAGAGGCAACACACTTTTTTGCCATAGTCACGCACCAACACAAATGGATGTGCGGGTGTGTTGTCATGATACAAGAGTCATGAATTGTCTCACCATATTCGTCCTCAGATTTTCTTACAGGTGTTGCAACATGTCCCGATAGTACTGTCCATCAACTGTTCGTGATGAACTAATCATTCATTGTCAAAGAAAAGTATCAACTTGGCTTTGACATTGGATCTTATCTGACATGCTTTTTTTTTGTCTTGGAGAATCTTTCCCAACCTGTTGTGAAGATTGAATCTTGGTCTCAATATCATAACCATAGACCCACGTCTCATCACAAGTTACAATTCTCTTAAGGAATATCTCATTCTCATTTGCGCAATCCTAAAGCTCTTCACAGATTGTGAGGTGTAGGTCTTTTTGGTCTTGACTTGTGAGCCGTGGGACGAATTTGGTGACAACACAATGCCTTCCAAGATACTGCGCCAGGATTTCGTGATATGATCCAACTGAGAAGTTACATTCTTCTATAATCTCTTGCTCAGTCTGTCTTCAATTGGTACGCACAATCTCATTGACATTCCTGACATGAGCATCGTAGGTAGATGTCAAAGGGCATCCTTAATGACGGTTATCTTCAGCTTCCATCCAGCCATTTTTAAACCATGTGAACCTTTAATAGCAACAAGTATGGTGAAAGCACTCATCACTGTAGGCTTCATGTGTCATTTGGTGTGTCTCTGTAAAGGTTTCCTTGAGTTTCACACAAAATGTAATGCAGATGCATTGCTTCTCTAACTCTACCATCTCGAAATTCCCAAACTGTGCGACACAACATTCTACTCAATACAGCTCTGAACAATAACTAACAACCATACAACAATTACACATTAAATAAGGGCATGTGCAGGGATACCAACCACATTTCGCTCCATCACACCATTGGCACGAAATTACGAATGTTCTGGAATTTTTTTGAACAGAGATACATATATACGGTATTCTGGCAGAATGTAAATAATTTATTACCTTTTTACATGAGAGAGTGAGAGAGTTTTAAGAAGAGATGTGCAAATGGATATTTACTATAATTTTTGTTTAAAGGCTCATCAGTCAGTTTTGGGGATTTCATTAAAATAGACCAGTCAGTGAAGACTGAAAAGGCAAGACGAGGGAATAAAAACAAATATTAAATGTGTGTTCCACTTCTAAGTGTAATAGGGATGTTTTAAGGGCTGATTGTGTTCCAGAGGGGTAACAAGTTGGAGGGGAGGAAATGTGAGGGAAATTAGGTCACAGGATTGTGTTTGTGCACTGCTCTCCTTCATAGGCCTGCAAACTGAAGGTTAAGCAATCTCTGTTTATCCATTGCAGGCACAGAACAGTGATTGGTCAAATATTTACCAAAGAAAATACCCAAACAACTGTATGTTTTGAGAAGTTAGACAACCAGTTTCGGTATTTAAGTAATGCCACCTTCAGGTTCCATGTGCACTTGTTTACAGATAATCAGATCTGTCAATACTTGCACAATGGAACCATCAGTATCTGGATACTGTGAGGAACCACCAGTATTTGGATACTGTGAATTCAGTCTTAAAGTGCTTCCTTTGAATGCTTGTTGTCAAGTTGTTGAAGGAAAGTCTCAAAACGCAAATTCACAATATCCAGATACTGATGGCTTTAGTTTGTTCATATTGATAGATCTGACTGTCTGTACACAAAATGCATACGGCCCCTGAAGATAGCATTATTGAGATGTCGAAACTGGTTTTCTAAATAAAATAACTTCTTAGAATGTACAGCTGTTTGACGATTTTCCTATGTAAATAAATGAAATTCAAGCAGGTGATTCGCCACTCCGTCTACACCACTACATCACAAGAAGCAATGACAGGATGCTTCACAAAGTTATACAGACCTTCCACAGCACGCCTAACGAATCACTGGTGTAGTAGTGTGTCGTCATACCTGGGGAGTGTTTATTTTGCACAAGATATGTTAACACTATATAGAATGGAGATATAAAGTTACTAATAACACTAATGCATGTAATGCATACGGACAGAATCTACACAAATCTCTGCACACTGTTCTGCACTGTTACAGGGGAAATTGATTCTTAGTCACCCTGTATGGCAAACGTTCTTTTTGGAAAGGTGAACTCCTCCACTATGGGTGCTGCTTGCAATTCAATATGCAGGCAGGCTATATCCCCCCAGGACTTCCTGTCTTAACTCTCTTACGTGAGCAGACAAAATGATGTCACTGAGCTCATGCTTATATAGTGGAGTTATTTTCCGTTTATGGAATGACTACTTATTTGTTGTTGTTGAGTGAGCTTTTATGTAGAACATATTCCTTTGTGTTTAATTTGTAAGTGTGATGATGTCAGTGACCTATGTATTTAGTGTTGGTGGGCAAGGTATCAAATTGGTATATGTGGGACCTTGGTGCTGTCTGTTGTTGACCGCATATTATCAAGCCATGAAAAGGTGTTTTAGTCATTTGGTGGTGAATTAATGAATGACCAGAAAGTTACTGCACTCTTGCACAATTAATTGTATTCCTTGTTGACTGCTTAAATCTTAATTCCATTCAGGAATTGCTGGCACTTGTAGAGGGGGCTGCATGCAGTGGGGCCACTTATCACACATCCACAGTATATCTTCCAAGATAGGTCTGAGTATGTCTGTTGGAATGGGACTGGTCATGTTCAAGTCAAGAATAGAAATGTGCTGCATTGAATTGCCTGACTTGCAGAGGCAGGCAATTGAAGTCTGTGGGCCTCTTCAGATTTTAGAAGATCTGAGGCTTGGTGATGGATTTGATACCCCTCATGCTGTGAAAAGTATTCCAGACAGTGAAAATGACACTTTTGAACGTACATTGACAGAATGTTACACTTGAAAAAGGATCTTCAGTGTGGTTGACAGCTCTTTTTTGCTACGTAATACCTCACTTAACAGCTGCAAATAAGTATTTACTTAATAAACAGAAAATAGCCCCACTATATAAATATAAACACAAGCTCAGTGAAATTATTTTGTCTACTCGCCTAAGAGAATTGGACAGGGAATGCTGGTGTGGTGTAATCTGTCTGTAAACTGAAAAGGGAGCAGCACTCATGGTGCAGAAATTACCTTTCTAGAATAACACTACAGATGCCATACAGAATGACTAAGAATTAATTTCTCCTCTAGCAGTGTAGAACAGCAAGCAGAAATTTACATACCGTATTTACTCGAATCTAAGTCACACCTGAAAAATGAGACTCGAAATAAAGGGGAAACAAATTTCTCGAATCTAAGCCGCACCTGAAATTTGTGACTCGAATTTCAAGGGGAGAGAGAACTTTTAGGCTGCACCTCCATATCAAAACAAATTTGATCCATTGTAATATGAGACACGATTTACGTCGAATGAATGACGATACAGCGACAGTAGTTTGGTTCGAGTCGTAAGCTTAGCAGTTAAGCTTTACCAGGTAGCCATTTCTATGCGTCAGGCGCTTCGTCCGTATTTATACGAGTACCCTTCCTTTTTCACGTGCTCCGTCGGGTTTGAATCGATTGCTTATTTTGCTTTGATCTGATAAGTGCTGTTTTCTTTGTTATAGGTGTTCATGTCACTCTAAGCTGAAAATGCATTGCTGTACTGTTTCATGCATTGTTTGTCGCATTCTTATAGTGCGTGTTTACAGCCTGTCGCCGCTCGCAGGACGGCTTGCTTTTGTGCGTGCTACTGCTGCTTTAGGAATCGTCTCATTAGCGAAACAGTGACAAGAGACTGCTATTTGTTGTTACTTACACTGTTGCTTTCTTTGATAATGATCAACAAGAACCAAATAATAGACTGCGTATGATAGAACGTATTCTGAATTAAAGTTATGCGGAAATTTTTCTCCCTTTAAAAACCTTTGCGGCCGCTTCTTTAGTACATCAAATTCTGCACAGAAATTAGTCATCTTAGATTTAAAAATCTAGTCATTTGCTGTGCTTCATTTCTGACTGTATCACTATTAGGCATAAGAATAATATGAATATAAACATGACACGATACGTATATTCTTTCGCGTTTGCTGTTGTCTCACTCCAGTTTAGTAGTTTATTAGGCAGACAGGATTTAAATGAGATAGCAGAAAACGCGAAAGAATACTTGGCAAAATGTTTATATTCATATTATTTTTATGGTTAAGAGAATACTGCATGTGAGTCACAATTGATAAAAGTTCCTATAAGGAACCATCTCTTCTCACAGGTAGGAAAAAATTCAGAACGTAGAGTTGGCCATATTGACAAACATCCCAAACAGTCTTGCCAGTCGGATTTTCATAGTACCGTACATTGAAATGCTGCTACATTCGAAGATGGACAATACGGAATTTGTATTTACTTTGTTGGATAATGTATGAAAATGCACTGGTCGAAACTCTGGGCGGAGAAAAAAAGCTCGTTTTCCATCTCTCTCTCTCTCTCTCTCTCTCTCTCTCTCTTTTTTTTGCGCAGAAGTTTTGGCGCCAGTATTTATCTTTGTGGCTACAAAGCATGCCTGTGTAGCACTACATATATTCGACAGCAGAAGTTAGTTGTAGTGGCACCTACCAACATTTTTCAGAACTTACACTTGCTTTGCACTCGATTCTAAGCCGCAGGCGGTTTTTTGGATTACAAAAACTGGAAAAAAAGTGCGGCTTAGATTCGAGTAAATACGATAGATTCTGTCCATATGCATCAATTGAATTACTGTTATTAGTAATTCATATGTGCATTCTGTGTAGTGTTAACTTTTTTTTGTGCAAAATAAACACTTCCTGGGCATGTTTGTCCACTTCGTGGCAAGTGATTCATGAGGTGTGCTGTGGATGGTCCATGTAAATTTGTGAACACCCTGTTGATGCTTCTTGTGATGTAGTGAGGCAGGTAGAGTAGGTACCTGCTTGACCTAGTTTCCCTCCTGCTTCTACCCCACATATCTTCCCCCTCCATCCTGATAACACCCTGGAATGCAATTTATCCCTTAATATGACTCTATTGCACTTAGATGCGGTATACACATTTCATATTTGTTGTTAACCCACTTCATTTATAGATAAACATCAACTTTGTACTGTTACAATAATATTTTTAATAATCTAAAATTTTTCCATCTTCTGCAATGCATAAATTATTAGTCCTTTAGAAAAATGAATATGATTTTTTTAGTAAATTTAATGTAGTTTAATTTTGTACTGGGAAACAGTTTTGCTAGAGACTGCAGTTTTTGAGTTATTTGAGAAAAATTTAAGAAAGTGATCTTTGAATACCACCCCCAGCCTACCCCAATGCTCACACTCCACTGCTGAGGATTTGTAGCACATCAAGGTGACAAAAGTCGTGGGATACTTCCTAATATCAGATTATCGGACCTTATTTTGCCTGGCTTAGTGCAGGAACTTGACGTGGCATGGACCCAACAAGTCCTTGAAAGTACCATGCAGAAGTATTAAGCCATACTGCCTTTATAGCCATCCATAATTGCAAAAGTATTGACATTAAAGGATGTTACGCACAAACTGACCTCTCCGTTATGTCCCATAAATGTTCGATGGGGTTCGTGTCGGGCGATCTGGGTGGCCAAATCATCTTGAGAACAATTGTGGCCCAGTGATATTGTCATAGTGCTCTGACATCCATAAAAATTCTGACATTGAATAGCTGCAAATGGTCTCAAGTATCAAAACATAATCATCTCCAGTCAGTGATGGGTTCAGTTGGACTAAAGGACCCAGTCCATTCAAAATAAATAAAGGCCACACTGTTATAAAGCCACCACCAGCTTGCACAGTGCATTGTTCATAGCTTGGTTCATGGTTCATGAGGTATCTGACAAACTTGAATGCTACTATCAGCTCTCACCAACTGAAATTAGAATTCATTTGACCATGCCACAGGTATCCAGTCTTGTACAGTCCAGGGATCAACCAATATGGTCATGAGCCCAGTAAAGGCTCTGCAGGCGATGTCATGCTGTTAGTTGTCGTCTGCTGCAATAGTCCATTAATGCCAAATTTCACCACACTGTCCTAACAGATACATTTGTTGTGTCACACATTGATTTATGTGATTATTTCACGCAGGGTTGCTTGTCTGTTAGCAGTGACAACTCTATGCAAAGGATGCTACTATTTGTCATTAAGTGAAGGCCATCGGCCACCGCATTGCCCGTGGTGAGAGGTGATGCCTGAAATTTGGTATTCTCTGCACACTCGTGACACTGTGGATCCTGGAATATTGAATTCCTTAACAATTTCCCAAATGAAGTGTCCCATTTGTCCAGCTCCAACTACCATTCCCCGATCAAAGTCCGTTAATCCCGTCGTGCGGCCATAATCATGTCGGACACCAGAATGCTGTCAGCTTTGTTGATATATTGCCCTTTTATACCATGTGTACACAATACTATAGCCGTCCATATATGTGCATATCGCTATCCCAATACTCTTGTGACCACAGTGTATATTATTCATGATTTCCTGCCCCCCCCCCCCCCCCCCCCCATTTCCTTTCGTTGACTAACTACTATAGTTATTTATTTCCACAGGAAAAACATTTTAAAAAGTTCCTTAGAAGTAATATTTAGATTTTACTCAGGAAAATATCTCTCTCTCTCTCTCTCTCTCTCTCTCTCTCTCTCTCTCTCTCTCTCTCTCTCTCTCTCTCTCTCTCTCTCTCTCTCTCCCCCCCTCCCCCTCCCTCCCTCTGTCTCCCCCCCTCCCTCAAACCCCCTCGCCTCCACCCCTGCTCCTCTGCCCCCCCCCCCCCCCGCCCCATACCACATATACACCCTGCCCCCTCTTCTTCACCTAAACACACTTCCACTCCTAACAGGCTTAACTTTTGCAGAAAAAGAGTCCGAAAAGGAACGTGTATCTCAAATGGAAAAATTCAGGCGACTGATGGGTGTGAGTTCCAAACATACTACGCTGATAGAAGCAAGGGATTTGGAAGCTGAAGCAGAATACTTCAATAACCTGGAAAAGAAGGAACAACTAGAAGAGAAGATGCTCACTACATACAAGGTGCCTTGTAAGGCTGTGCGCTGCCCCAAGGTAAGAAAATTCATTGCTCAACCTATAAAGTTTATAGAGACAGACTTACCTGTACTTCATCATCGTGAATTGTAATGGGAATACAGTGTGAAGCTTTGTGTCCTTGTATTGGTCTTCAATTCTTGAATGTTGAATAATTGTTATTTTTGATTTTGGTGTATTCTGAATTTCATCACCTAGGACTGAGGCAATTTTTACATTATTATTTGTGTAATTGTTTTTATTTTAGAAATAACATGCAGTCATGAAAATGGAAATTTGATGAAAAAATATTTTCACCGACTGGAATGAAGAAGAGTTAAAAATAAAATTCTCGCTTTCTGAAACTGAGTGACACTTCATGTTAATGGCATGTAGAAAATATCTATTAGGCTCTAAATTTGCTAACTTGCTTTTAATCTCTCAGAGGTACCCACTTTCAAATTGAAATTACTTATAGAAAATACCATGTTCACCTTAGATCAGTTATTTTGGACTTCAAAAAGATAGGGTGCCCGTCTGGGAAAGGAAAATGACTTGGAGGGAGATTGCCATTTCACAATTAAGCGAATGAGAAATAGCTGTGTAAGATGAGAGGAATATTAACAATGAAATGCCACCAAAGTCAGTAAATGAGACTAAAATATGTTAACAATAACTTGAAAGTAGACGTCTAGTTGATGCAACTGTAAAGGGGAAAAGAAGCAATAAATAATGAGCCTCAAATAGAGAACAATACACAGTGAAGGAAGCCACAAAATGTGGTAAAGAGACAGAAGTAGGAAACTAAATAAATCTGAAGAAATGTCACAGTGGATTTTGATCTGCATTAATTTAATTCACTGACTTGGCTACACTAAGAATACTTAGTTGATTATGACTTGTGTGATCTATCAGCTGGCTGATCCTGGGAGGTAAATTTTATTGGTGATAATGCCAAGGTGGGAGCATGCGATGAGCTTTGCTGCAATGGCTTTGTTTGGTTGTACATCGAGAAATAGGGTTAACTGACACAACTGCTTGTGTTACTTTAGCAATTACAGCTTCAGACGAAAAAATCCCTCCATCTACAAGGAGTCACCCATTGCCAGATAGATCAGTTTAGTTTGCAGTGTCAAAATGATCACTAAATTATGTAATCTCAATTATATAATAACACAACTTTAAGTATACTGCAATAAATGTGAACACTAGAAATATAATTATTATTTATTTGACCTTTATTCTTTGTCGCAACTCTTCCATGTAATCAATGAAGGTTATATCCCATACACAGTGACTGGTGATATTGAAGACTGCTAGTAACTGTGCTGCCATACAGCAGGTATAAAAGTGAATCTACGGGGTATTACTTACGTGTTCAAAATTTAATTATTTCTTTGTAAAATTGTCAAATGAAAGTTGCAATGACATCACAACAATGAGAGAGACAAAGGATACTCTTTGTCAGTCTGTGAAGCATAAAGATGCTATAACACAGACTGAAAAAGAGACATTAGCATTTCTCAAGAGCTATTAACTGCTAAAGTGCCATATTAGCATATGTAAGCTGAAGATGAGGATTAATATATGCTGTCAACATGCAAGAGGCCACATGGTCAGCTCTCCTTTGAGGGCTGATACAGGCATTTAGACACTGTTGTAACTTGTTTACAAGCATAGATACAGGAACATTATTTAGACAAAGTACTGCCTCCTCCCATTTTTGTGACCAGTGATATTCTACTGGTAATGACAGTGCTGCTGCATTTAGTTGATTGTAGTTACCAGTTTTTCATTGTTTGTGACATCCTTTGCTATCTTTATTCTTGTCTCCATACCTAGTTCTAACTGATACATGAAACATTGTGTTCCCATACAAATAATGTTGTATTCATAGTGCGAGTAAGGGGACATCAGAATTTGATACCATATAAATAGAACTGTGTACAATAACTGAATCATAGCTGCTGTGTATTGCTGACACCATATATGGTACTTTCCGTTTTGATGGGTAGTCACTGAAGTCAGTGGCCGTCTATGATGATTAAGCAGAGAGACAGCTTAGACATGTATCAAGTTGCTTCTTCAGGCTCACTTGACATCAATTTTATGTGGCACATCCAATTCGATCATGCAGTTCAGTAATGCATGTGTATTCCAGATGCTTTTCAGTGTGCTGTGGAGTTAACTCTCTCTCTCTCTCTCTCTCTCTCTCTCTCTCTCTCTCTCTCTCTCACACACACACACACACACAGGCATGTGTACCATAACACTGTATGTTGGTCTTTATTTTGGGTTATTTGCTTTTGGCTCACTTTATGTATTTCATTGTTCAACAGTGTGTTATTTAATTTAATGGTTTGGCTGGCACAAATACATCTCAAGATGAAATTGTATAATTTTTAAATTGTTTTCTGAAATTTATGAAATTCACAAACAGATCACAACCTTTTCCAAATACCATGCCACCATCCTGAATATTGACATATTCAAGATGTTGAGGTTAGCATCCAAATTCTAATCATCGTTGTCGTCATCTTGTTCTTCTCCTTCACTTTCAACAGTTACTTCATGGCAGGTGGTAGTAGCTACTCTGATTTTCTTACAAATGGCTCTTCCATTTATCTATACTTTTATTTGTTGTATTTCTCCCCCATCTCTGTCCCACATAAAGCCATCCAACAAAAAAATACCATCTCCACATTAACACATTCCACTCTGTCTGTGTCTAATGCTCCCTTTCTAACATTCTAGATATCCATGGAAAAGGTACAATCTCCAAAAATGAATCTCTCAACACTTACCACCAGTGATCTACACCCAGTCTTGTTTTCCTGCAACTATCCCACTAACCTTGTTGAAACCCAAATTTGTTTATCAATCTCCAGTCATCATTCAGTATAAAGTAAGTGTTGAATGTTTCAAAAGATTGCTCATTAGGACTGTGACGTTTTTCAGTGAAGACTTTTGATAAGATCACTTCCTGCTAACCTCCCTATAACATTCAGAGTTACATACTTTTAGCCTTGTGACCCTCACAATATGCATGTAAAACTTTACGATATTTCCAAATCACCAACTGTTCACCAAGATGCCCATTTCTGGAAATGTTCCTGGTGTAAAATCTACCCCAATGCACCCAACCCCTTTCCCTTCCACCCCTCAAATTACATCCTGCTCCAGCATCTCACATTCATAAAATGCAACATCAAAGGGAAGGCAGTCCACATGTGAAAAACTATTAATGACATTTACCAATTTAAGTGTGTTCATTGTGTGATTTTTATGTATATGAACGATAACCGCAAAACATGTAGAATGCATTAGTGGGCACAGGTGAAGTGTCTGTGTCTTGAGGATGTCCAGTACCTAGTTGCTGAGCATGCTATAATGAATGGCCTAGGATACCTAAATGTGTGCTGTATCGCAAGAGCCATTTATATTCTCACCCTCACCCTCCAAGGCTTAGCATGTCCTACCAATTTTTTTTTATTTAATGAAATAGTTATTTCTTTTTATTTTTTATTATTCATTTTTTACAGTTGTGTGCACTCCCAACCCATGCCCACCAAACCCCAATTTACACTATTTTCAACACTTCTCATTTTTCTGTCTATTAACCCCCCCCCATTTTCTTCTATGCTTCTCACTTTCATCAGTAATTTGTGGAATAGTTAGCACAGTCCATGTATTATCTTTGATACTTTATCCTCCATCTTTGCCTCCTTTCTTCCTCAGAAATGTGAAACTCTTTCAGTATGACCTTCTTTTCAGCCTATCCATCTGTCTCTTCTGGATATCATTCATAACAGTAGTATTCAAATAATTGTGGCCACGAGTGTTATTTTTATTAAAGTGAAATCCCATACTTTGCTGTATAATTGGAAAATTCTGATGTTGTTTCATTTTACTACAGTAAATTACCTTATGACAAATATCTTTGGCTAGTGAACATGATGGGCTCAGATGTTTTGAGAAATCTGTAAGGTTTGGGGTCATGTATGCTGTTGCAGTGTAGATAAGTAAAAATGGTAAAATTGTGTTTCATTTGTCATTAAGACAGAGGAAACAATAGTATTTCTTCAGGAGGTAGACATGAAGGATCAGTACAGTTTCTCCTCACTGATTTTTTCCTCTTTTTTTTAAAAAAAAAAATGGGTACGCATCAAATTGTTGGTTGATACAAATTTTTTTTCTCTTGCTTAACTTCACTTTTAATTGTGCAATCATTTTTGTATGCAGTAAACACAGATTTTGATTGTGGTGTGAGTTCATAATTATAATGTTGATCCCCCCCAAATCACCAGTCACATTTTGTCTAATGGTTTGGATGGGGTAGTTCAGTGGCCAGATGGAGAACAAATGCGATAACATTACCTCCCATGAGGGCTTTCTCTTGTAAAACACTTTGGTGTTCAAATTAGTCTTTGGGTTGTTGGCTTTTTTTAGTGTGTTACTATTTTTATCTACACTCCTGGAAATGGAAAAAAGAACACATTGACACCGGTGTGTCAGACCCGCCATACTTGCTCCAGACACTGCGAGAGGGCTGAACAAGCAATGATCACACGCACGGGACAGCGGACACACCAGGAACCGCGGTGTTGGCCGTCGAATGGCGCTAGCTGCGCAGCATTTGTGCACCGCCGCCGTCAGTGTCAGCCAGTTTGCCGTGGCATACGGAGCTCCATCGCAGTCTTTAACACTGGTAGCATGCCGCGACAGCGTGGACGTGAACCGTATGTGCAGTTGACGGACTTTGAGCGAGGGCGTATAGTGGGCATGCGGGAGGCCGGGTGGACGTACCGCCGAATTGCTCAACACGTGGGGCGTGAGGTCTCCACAGTGGTCGGCGAAAGGTGCATGTGCCCGTCGACCTGGGACCGGACCGCAGCGACGTAGGGGACCGCACCGCCACTTCCCAGCAAATTAGGGACACTGTTGCTCCTGGGGTATCGACAAGGACCATTCGCAACCGTCTCCATGAAGCTGGGCTACGGTCCCGCACACCGTTAGGCCGTCTTCCGCTCACGCCCCAACATCGTGCAGCCCGCCTCCAGTGGTGTCGCGACAGGCGTGAATGGAGGGACGAATGGAGACGTGTCGTGTTCAGCGATGAGAGTCGCTTCTGCCTTGGTGCCAATAATGGTCGTATACGTGTTTGGCGCCGTGCAGGTGAGCGCCACAATCAGGACTGCATACGACCGAGGCACACATGGCCAACACCCGGCATCATGGTGTGTGGAGCGATCTCCTACACTGGCCGTACACCTCTGGTGATCGTCGAGGGGACACTGAATAGTGCACGGTACATCCAAACTGTCATCGAACCCATCGTTCTACCATTCCTAGAATTTGCTGTTCCAACAGGACAATGCACGTCCGAATGTATCCCGTGCCACCCTACGTGCTCTAGAAGGTGTAAGTCAACTACCCTGGCCAGCAAGATCTCCGGATCTGTCCCCCATTGAGCATGTTTTTGACTGGATGAAGCGTCGTCTCACGCGGTCTGCACTTCCAGCACGAACGCTGGTCAAACTGAGGCGCCAGGTGGAAATGGCATGGCAAGCTGTTCCACAGGACTACATCCAGTATCTCTACGATCGTCTCCATGGGAGAATAGCAGCCTGCATTGCTGCGAAAGGTGGATATACACTGTACTAGTGGCGACATTGTGCATGCTCTGTTGCCTGTGTCTATGTGCCTGTGGTTCTGTCAGTGTGATCATGTGATGTATCTCACCCCAGGAATGTGTCAATAAAGTTTCCCCTTCCTGGGACAATGTATTCACGGTGTTCTTATTTCAATTTCCAGGAGTGTAGATAAAAATAAGGCTTTGAGTCTCATTTCAGTATCTGCCATATCAATCTCCTTTGTCTTATTAAAGTGTCTCACATTTTATGTTAAACTTTAGGATCAGTTACCTTTTTGTGTAGTATCACTATTGTTGAACTTGGGTCTGTTGCAGGTGAGTGATCTACCTTCACTGTAGATTTAAGTTAATAGCATAATAAAATAATTTATTGCTAAATACTTAAACTATTTTTTTGTGTTCCAGTGCAAGTACCTGGCACTTCAGGCATCAGAATTTTGTCGTTCACAAGGACATCGGGTGTATGTAGTCGAGACTTGCAAACGATTCTTCAAGTGTGAAGACTGTGGCAATCGCACTATCAGTCTGAGCCTAGTGCCCACACAGACATGTGGCCGCTGTAACGGCTCTCGATGGAAGAGAACAACAATGATTTCTGTTAGTTGACATTTGTTTAATAAAATTATGATACATCGCAATAGTAAACAATATGCATGTTTCGGATACGATTTTTGGAAGTAGATTTAATCGCTTTACTGAATAAGATGTAATAATGTGTGGTGACAGTACTGATAAGGTGACAGTTCATGCCATTTCACATATCAGACAACAGCAAAGTGACACATTAGTCAGACCACTGGACTCTAACTTTGGAAGAACTAGTTTCAAATGTGTCTGACCATCTAGTTTTAGGTTTTGATAGATTCCCTAAAAGATGAATGCTGGAAAAGTTCCTATGGAAAGAACATGGCTGGTTTGCTTTCTCATCCTTGTTCTGTCTGAGCTTGAGTTCCATCTCTGATGGAGCTAGCACTATAATGCTGGTAAATTGTTGTCAGCTGACACAGGATCCAGTCATGTGTATTCTGTGATAGCTCTGGAGGAGTATACAGGGTATATGCGCATTGGGAAATCCGGGAAAAACATAGAAATTTTTTCATCTGGAAAAAAACCAGGGAATTTTTTGTTCCAGTTTTCTGTTAAATTTTTGTTGTTTTGACTAGTAAGAACTAATACTCCAACACAGAATTCTACTTTAGCCCACTGCTGCAGAATAACACTGCACCGAGAGTTGGGGGTGCAACGAGAGGGGGAGAGGGGGGGGGGATGAAATTTAAGTTCCACAGAAAATGTGCCATTTACAATAACAAAGCACAGTGTACACACAAGCGTCTGCCAGCAGCAAAATGTGCCAATGGCTTTAGGATGGAGACTATGAAATACTTCATAACAACATACTGCTTCCAAAGAGCGTGACATCACAACAGTTTACATTAGTTTTGTTTGGGCAGTTGCCAGTAGGCTCATGTGCATCCGCAGTTGAGCAACGTATGAGCAATACCTACTCCTGATTCTGGGTATTTGAAGGGTGGCTGTTAGTATTTGCAGTAGCAATGAGCAGCAGGATGTTATCTGGAAAACATTTTCTGGCATGCGCAAGCTGCTAGATTCATGCATATGCAAACCTGTCCGAGCTATAATAGGGAGGGGGGTAGTTTTCGCATGACCCCTGTTTAAATAGTGATTTTATTGTTTCCTCTTCATTTACATGTCTCACGTCAAATGAAAACAAAATGGATTTCTGTGGCTAGGAACTATCAAGTGAATTAAAATACGTTCACATAATTATGAAAGGCTAAAATATGTTAATAGTTTCAGTTTTCTGATTTTATTTTATTTCAGTGTTTTTGGCAGGCAGGCATTATTGCCTTGCAGAGCACTGACATTATTTTTGTTAATTTGCAAAAGAAATTTTGCTTTTATTAATCTTTTTCTGCAAAGGCAGTCAATTTATTTGAAGCACTGTTGGCTATTGTCAACAATTTGCTGAATTTCAAGGGCTTATCTTCTGCCATAATAGAAAATTAAACATGAGATAGTGCAGTACTGCTACTTCAAGAAAATTTGCATCCCAAAAACCATACTGAGAAGCTTAATATCAAGTTGGGGGTCACTTCTTTGTGAATCTGGACATATGGATGTGCACTTTAAGGCGAATTACACATTTTTAGTATGGTTTACGAAATTCCGATGATCTTGGAGTATTCTCTGATGTCCTGTTTTGTTTATGATGTAATGTAAGAAATCTTAATGCTGTATATGTACATACAAAGATAAGGGCTTCCTACATCATCATAGCTGTGCACGGGTGGTAATGTGTGTTTTCTGGCGCACTCTTGACAACTGCTGAAGTGAATTCTAACAGGTCACAGGAAAGTACTGCGAATGGTGGTTTGAAAGCGTTAATTTCAATGTAAATTTCGTTTTACGCAAGGTAAATTACGTTATGCATGCCAATGTTATTTGAATTTCATAAATCACAGAGCATTTGATTCTTATTTCAAGCTTAACACTTCGAAGGTCAGACACTTATAAGAATTTTGAGCCCAGAAGACAAATACATTTAAAATTTTACCAGCATATTTGCCTGATGTATCTTGAAGTGGAACACATACAGAAAGAAGACCAATATAATATGTGAAAGCTTAGCTTTTTTTGTGTGTTCACTATGAATATTAATTTAACTCATTAACTGTTCATATTTTTGTATTTGCACTACTTAACAGGGATGTTACTATTGGCTGATTTCATCATGTGTCCTATGCTCTGAATATCTGCTATCAGTGGCTTGCAAGATCATGTGACATGAGCTGTGATTTGGCTTACAAAAGCACACCGCAACCTCAATTTCAATGCTTTGGAAGCTAACGTGCTGTGTTTGGTGGAATTCGAATATTTATTTTCACAATACAAAAATATGTAGGCTATCATAATATGAAAATATGCAGCGTACGTGTTGCTGTACATCAATGATCTTTCCAAAATACGTTTCTTTTCTGGAGTTTGTTTTCTAAAGTGTCGGGAAGTTCTATGTGAATGTACAAGACCTTAACCATTCGAAGGATTGATAAGTTTAGCTGGGAAATCTGTGAATTTTTTTCATTTACCACATATATATCCTGAGTATGTTGTCTGGATGCTTTGGCAGGTTTTCAGTCCTCTTTTTATGTGCCTATCCACCTTTCAATATATCTTTAAAGTGTTGTTTCTAAAATTTCATAGCTTTTGCTACTGCATCTGCATTTCTCACAGTCAGCATTATGTTCCAATTTTGTGAAAATATTCTCCTTAAATGTGTGCCCATTAAATGTCACTGTTCGTGTTTAAATAACATGTTCCTGTAAGAGAATGGCATCCCAAGTTCTGTGTGTGTTTTAAATATACACAACATAAATAAGTATGGACTACTTCTGTAGGAAAATAATTTAAAATTGGGTGAGTTAAGTAAGGCCACTAGAGAGAAATGCAACATGGTGGCGGTTGTGTAGAGTGCTTCTAAAATGCTCCAGTGATTGTACTAATGAGATTGAATAAGAAAAAGTTGTTTGTTTCTTGATGTTTTCAAGTTATTGAATGTAAAATTATTTCAGAATGTTGTAGAAGTGGCGGGACATTTTAATATGTTCAGATGGTAAAATAATGAGGTAAGAAATAGAATTGGACATTTATTAAAATGAGAACGATGGCTGGCCAAAGACCCATTATAAGTGTACACAAATGTGCAACTATATACAAGAGTGCAATAGTAAGCTCAACAGATGAAATATTAATGACTCTCTTAATGAGCAAGCTGGTCACTTAAGAGCATTACAGGTGGTGTACAACTTGTACCAGGCAATCATGTGACCACCCATTGCTGATATAAGTCATAGCAGTGAAGTGGTGATTATTTCCCAGTCAGTTGTATGGAATCACTACAGTAAGATGAGGAGACATTACAGAGTGGCAGAAAAGATCGAACATGCCCATGAGTACATTGTGAATGAAGTTGCCGTATTTATCGTTGTATCACTGTGGTCTGTCCGATGTGTCTAAGGGAACGGTGTGCGTCTTGCAGCCGTGTAATGCAGAATAAGTGCAGTACTCATAAACATATCTTAACTGATGAAGATCAGTGATAAGTGTGTCAATGACAATTAATTTCCAACTTGAGAGGAATTGCTGCTGTCAATGAATCCAGGTCTGTGGCATCCATTTTCTGAGCAAATGTAGCAAAGGTGACCTGCAGTACCTCACAAAAGGCCTTTGCTCATAGTGATACATAAACCTGCATGTCTTCAGTGGACCAAAGCAACAAAGTAATCAGACAGTAGCTGATTGGAGGCATGTAGTGTGGTCAAACAAGTCACAGTTTTGCCTTGTTTCAAATGATACATTGAGGTGTTTAATCTGCAGTGTGCAGCTCAGGCCACAGTTGATTCTGTGATGTTCAGGGGGTATTTCTTGTACCATGACTGTACGTACAAACCAGGATGTTGACTTCAGTATTCTCAGTGACCAAGGGTTGCCCCTTCTTTTACATGTTCATGAAGAGTATTTCCAGAAGCACTACATGATCAATAAACACTGAGTAAATTCAGGTGGATTCTTTCCTTTGTCGAATTAATGTCATTATCAAGGTTAGAAACAGTGTTACATGGTATTAGTGTGATGTCTCCTGAAGGTTAATAATGTTTTGTTCAGGTGCCTTACCTGTTATATTAACTGAAGGCTCCACAACTCACGTGTGTGCTCTGTACTGTGTTTTTATCCATTTGGGTAAAAGTTATTACTCAAAAAATAATTTATTTTTCTCACTTATGACTTAAATTGTTTGTCGTGGTGGTGGTGGTGGTGGTGGTGGTATGTGTGAATCAGTGCTAGTATTGCCAATCATCTGAATATACATCCTGTGTCACTTAAATGTTTGCATCAGTAGCACATCTCATTTATTCTGCTCCTGATGCTTCTATCATAGGGTCATGGGTATTTTCCTCAGTTCTCAAGATTTGTCTAAGCTCGCATTCTGTCATCAGTATCACTTCAATGACCGTCTCTACTTCTGGTACTCAGATTGTATGTGGTGTAACAGTGACTCATTTGCATGCACTGAGACTGCAATGAGTACTAATCCATGGTTTATAGAACTCCAGAAATGAAGGTCCTGAGTGTGTCACTTAAGAGAGTAACAGTTGTCAGTGAGCTATCCAATCTAGTGAAACTTCAAAAACTTTCTAAACAATGATAGACTGGACAGTAAACTCCAAACATAATGAACAAAAGGCATTTTTTAAGTCAAGAGGCAGACAAAAAATGATTGTCACTAACAAACTGGAAGAGAGAGTCTTTTCTGGCGTGATTGTCATGCATGACACTCTAGGGGCACTGCATAATGTGACACAATGAACATCTTAGTCACATGTTATATAAGGAGAAATGGTACACAGTTAAAAAATGAGATGAAACTGCTAAAAGTTGAAAGAATTTTGTTACAAATCATGTAAGATACAAGGTTTACAACTGTTTTAAAAGTTAACGCGTGTCGTAATATGAAAATCAAGCATTTTAAAAATTTGCATATGGGATGCAATTAACTGAATGTGCACATTACATTAATAAACGTAACCTCTGTTATGAACTCTATATTTGATATGCAATTTTTTTAATTGCACAATTTCTGGGTCTTGTTTAGTAGAATGTTGTTAGTGTTGCTGCTATATAAGAAATCTGTAGCTGTCAGATCAAGAGTAAATATAGTCCTACATGGTGCATAACACAAACAACTTTCTGTTGCAGGAGAGACGTGGTCCATCTCTTACCACCCCATTGTGCTTGAGGGGTGGTGAGGAAGTCTTCTTGGGACATCAAACTGAGGGAAACATTAATTTGCTTGTTCCCGAAGATTGAGAACAGTGCAGTTGAAAGAACAACTGCTTCACAATTTCATGTGATGTGTGTTATGTGAAGTGCATGGAAATGTGAGATGTAAGGATCACTGATACAATTATACTGCAAAATCAGCAATAACTGAACAAGTGGTTTATGCCAGTGTTGAACAAGTTGAACAGAAAGACGTATATAGCACACATCATACTTATATAATTTGTTACATGCAGTATTTCCCAAACTGAATACAAAGGACTGTGAATGTATCATTTTATGTTAAAAAGGCTGTGGCCTCTGTAAATATTTTGCACCTTAAATATTATTTTAACAATGCTTGTAATTTTTTTTCTATGTTTGTAAGGAATCTCACGTAACAAAGGCCAAACTGATTGTACATAATTAATAAAATATGCAGATATCTTTAAAATACTTAGTTTTTACTTAAACAAATAAGTCTTTTAAAATTATTCATTTTGAATTACTTCTATTGTATTCGCACAGTGATTGTTATTAAGGTATGTCTTGCACCAAAGCAGCTGCACTGATAGAAGCTGACCATGAATTTATAAAAGCATTCCATTCAGAATGAGATTTTTTACTTTTATTTATTATGCAGTGATTGTAGTCATTGGTAAGTCCAGTAGTGGTGCTATTCGCACATTTTCTGTGGGAGAGCCTCTTATAGTACCTCTCAGAAATCATAGGTGGAAACATAATTGACAATGAAAGTTTATTAATCTCAAAGTGTGCTAATCTAGCATAATGAGTAAGGATTTTGCTCGAAATGGCATGAAATCCAGCTTTGAATTTCAGTGTGGCACAAATTTTCATTAAATAGGGATTCAGATCTTCATTTTTTTTACATTTATATTGATTTCAACTCCATCAACCATTTATTTCATTTCAGTGAATTTATTTCAGTTGATAGTGTGGCAGAATCAAGAATTTCTGATAATGACATAAATCTGGAATGCCACCAAATATTGTCAACATCTTCTGTAAAGTTAATTGTGACTGCAGCACCACACTTCTCCCACTACTGTGGCACCTGATTAGTAGCATTAACTATTATTTTAGTATTGTTATTTTTCTGTTGGTTTAATTTTGTTAAGTTTTTGAATTTGTTCTTTAATAATTAACCAGTTTCTTTCTTTACAACTTTTTTGACATTCCATTCCCTTTCTCTGTCATATTGGTCCATTAATTAGAGATGTTCTTCTATTTAGAAATGTTTGCACTGGCTCATTTCGTAGTCTGTATGGTTTGTTCTGTGCGATGTTGTCAACATATGTTTTGTTATAATATTGATTATCACCTTTCGATAATTATATTCTGTCCCAAAATTGGTAAATAATTTTATTATTCCAGGATATTATCAACTTGTCTGCCCCATGAAGAAGTGCAGTGAAGCACATTAACTATCTTTGACATTATTATTGACCTGATGCTTTTACCATATCTCTTTTGCTACATTCTCGTCCCACTACATTCTTGTCCCACTATGTAGACAATGCTGCTGATTGTCAGCAAAATGATGATGTTTCATAGAAATTCATTTAAATAGTCATGATCATTGCCACAACTGTACCATAAGAATCTTGCAAAAAAGTGATGACATGACCTATAAATGATTCAGCCTTTTGGGGAGGATTGTAGGGAGGTTGAAAACTGGCAACATTGTTTGGGGTGTGACAGATGATATGAAATAACAGTATCATTGGCATATTCTTCTCAGCCAGGTCAGGATTTGAAAACAATTCCTGTATGGGTATTTGCAGTTTATATCAAAGTTCCTTTAATTTTATCATGCCTTCGTTATGTGTATAAGTAAGTTGTAATATAAATGTTTTCATTGGCTCATGTCTTGAAGTCAAGTTTCGCACTAAAAGTTTTGTCCCCAAAACATACTGTTTTCCATGCAACGCTTTAAGTTGCATCCACTGATCCTCCAGTTTTTCACCTACTTGAGCAATTTAATTTAACCCACTTAGTCTACAGAATTACTTCTGTTCATGAGAGGGCTTAAATTTTATTAATAAAATGACTGGAATGTGACCGACTTTTTGAGGAGTGGTGAAAAAATTATTTGTTATGTAATGAAAAAAGTTTAGTTAAAAAATAATCAAATAAATCATCACACAACTGTAGAGCTATTGGTTGTAACTGATTAGATGAAATTTATTTACATTTCTTCAATACCTTTTTTTTTTTTTTTTTACAAACTGCGTCACTTTGAATGAAACACGAGCTTTCAATAGATGTCTCCGCCATTGTCATCAAGAGTTAAAGTCACTGACTGCTGGGACTAGCGTAGTGTTCTGATTATACAAGTCTGTAACATTTCAGAGGGTGCCGAAGTGACACATGCATGGAAAGCAAGTGGGGCAATTCTGGCACACTGCGGGACTGAGAGACATCACGTGGTGGTAGGACTGGTGCCACATTTTAAATTGTTGTTACCGCCTCCCTGCAACAGTCAGTCATCCGTCTTTGCTATTCCTCTGTGTCCATTTACCTTTCTATTTGATGGATGTGTCTACACTTCTAATGCAGATGACTTACTGCCATCCATGTCTTCAGAGTCCAGTGTCAATGGTGTACATTAGAGTTAAATTGGTCCTTCTATACAACTGAATGAGTAGACATCTGCTGCTGGATGTCTGGTGCAAAGCTAAATTGTCATCAACCTGAAGGTTGATTTGAACACTGCCATGCTTTATGAGGCATCGTCGTATAGGATACTGGAAGTCCTTGACTTCCTCTGAGTTTTTGAATTTCCATACACCACAGATAATTTACATGCACAAAGCACTGGCAGAGATAAATATATAAAACAGTACAACAACATTGAGATTTCAGCCTGTGTTTGAACATCTGGGATACTGATGATCCTTTTCTCTCGGAACAGCATGCTCTCACTGTGTGAATCTCTTTCTACACATTGATAGTAACTGTGCCTATACCATATATCCTAAGATCCCGTGGAGATGTAAGCAGATAGATTTGGTATTTCCACAGTTTGGAAATTTTTTTAATTCAGTGGAACATTGAATTCTGCTTAAGGAAATACATTTGAATCCTTATTTATCTCGACTTTGAATTGGATTGAAAATTTCCTGACTAGCAGAACATAGAATGTATTTAGGGATGAATGGATGAACAGTTACGCACAGAGATGGAAGTAATTTTCGTTATGCTCCAGGTAATTGTGAAATGCTCATTGCTGTTAATGTAATTTGTTAATGTTGCATCAGTTGCAATCTTATATCAAGCTGAAGAGGTAGTTATCAATGATAAAGTTACTTTCTGGAAGGTTAAAACTGTGTGCCAGGCGTAGTTTTCACTGCAATTCCTTTTTTAGCTAAGCATTCAAGGATTCAAAGTCTCAATTCTGTCGGCATCGGTTCCACAGTCCTTGCTGGGTTAGCAGACCTTAACAAATGGATATGGCAGTGAGTCGATTAGCCACAATCTAGGATATATTTCCAGAATGAATATTTCTTTCTGCAATGCACATTACATCGCAAACTAAAATATTTATTCTGGTTTCAACGGGGATGTGTTGTCCAATAACATAACGAGGCTCAAGCAACTACGTGGGGTGCTAAGCTGAGAGGGGTACTAGAGAATGATAACTAACTATGTAGGTAGAGATTAGAAAAATGTAGTGGGTTGTGTAATGTGAAGTGTAAAAATGCACAGTATAGACACCGATCAGCCAGAACATTGTGACCTCCAATGTACTATCAATATAAACCCATCCAGGCAATAGCAGTGTCACTTGGTGAGGAATGACTGCTAGTCAGACATGTGCATGGTGCATGTGGTATCAATGAACCTGCTGTCCGTGTGTAAAATGGAAAAGCCATGCAATTTGTAAGGGCAGATTGTCATGTCTTGGAGGCCTGGCACCAGCATTTTGGAAACTGAACAGCTTGTCGGGTGTTCAAAGAGTGCTGTGGTGAGTGTTTTCAACAAGTGGTGAAGCCACATGCAGATGTCATGTGACTGGGTGGCCAGCCCTCATTACAGATGTTGTAGGCTGGAAAGACTGATGAAACAGGACAGCCAGCAAACTGTGGAGGTACTAACATCACACTTTAATGCTGGGCAGGACACAAGTGTGTCTGAACACACACTGCATTGAACACTCCTGACGATGGACCTCCGCAGCCAACAACCCGTGCACGTGCCAAAGTTGACACCATGACATTGGCAACTACAACTTAAATGGTTTGTGACCATCAACACTGGACGTTGGCACAGTGGCAGAGCATTGCCTGGTCTGATGAATCCTGATACCTGCTTCATTGTGCCAGTGGGAGGTTGCGAATGTGTTGTCTTGCAGGGGAACAGCTCCTTGACACGTGTACTGCACGATAGAGATAAGCTGGCAGCGGGTTCATTTACTCTGGGGAACATTCACGTGGGAATCCATGGATCTAGTGGAGCTCATGTAAGGCACCATGACGACCGAGAAGTATCGTACACTGGTTGCAGACCACTTACATCCCTTTATGACGGTCATGTGCCCTGATATTTTTCAGCAAGATAATGCGTCATGTCAAGCTCAGGAGTGTGATGGAGTGGTTTAAGGAACACAGTGGCGAGCTCCAGATGATGTGCTAGAACCACAATTCGCCAGATCTGAACCCTATCAAACACATCTGGGACGTGATTAAATGTGTCGTAAGAGCTCATTGTCCTACTCCCTGAAATTTTCGTGAATTAGGTGATGTGTGTGTGTGTGCAGATGTAGTGCCGACACCCTCCAGCGAGCTACCAAGACCTCACTGTTTCCAAGCCACGCCGTGTCGTCACTGTTATCCATGCCAAAAGTAGACAAACTGGCTATAAGATAAGTGATCATAAAGTTCTGGCTGATCAGTGTATAAATTTTGATTACCAGATCAATAAGTCACTGCTGTAGTCCACAATGACATATAAACAGGCGACAAAGGGGTAACAATATGTGCCGACAGGAAGTTTGGCACTAAGTCAGTACAGCAATTGTATTTTATTCCGATGCAACCGGAACAACAAAATGGCCGTTCTTTATAATCTGTCCGATTCTTGTAAAATAGGCGTATCTGCTTCTTCTGTATTGACATCATAGGAAGTTGTGTTCCTTAAAATATTGGTGATGCTGGTTCTGATAGACACTTCGTTTTATTTGGGAGTGGCAGTCGACATCTGAAGTAATGGCCCAGCTTCGCAATAAAGATAATATCTGGCGTCGTATATGGGGACGTGGTTCTTTGAAAGCAACGGTAAACAAGGTCAAGGACAGAAAGAAACGCCTGTGTACAGTGAGGTAAGGACGCGGGAGGCCGCTGAGAAGGCAGCGCCTCCAGCGGTGGGCGCGGTGACTGGGACTTTCGGAAATCAGACGGACCTGCACTCACCACTGCGCCGAGGTCAGCAATGAAACGCATCACGTCCGGTGGAATCCTCTGGGAGAGAAAGGAAGGAAAGAAGATCGGGATTTAACGTCCCGTCGTTAACGAGGCCATATGGAGACGGAGCACAAATTTAAGGCGGACAGGGAAGGAATTTGGCTGTGCGCTTCGAAAGGAACCCTCCCAGCATTCGCCTTACTGGTACAGGGAAACCACGTAAAACCTAAGCCTGTCTCACTACTGGGCCATATCGCTAGGTAAAACCTCGGCGTCTCAATCAACAAAAAAATGTGTTATTAGTGTTAAATCAGAATGAAGAGGTCAACTGCACTGTTCAAAAACGCAAAAAAGGTCACAGAACAAAGTGATCATGACACACGAGGGTCATTCCATAAGTCATAGCAACTGTGGTATACCTTGCGTTAACATTAGAATTCCACAGTTTGCACTGAACCCGTACGGCAGTGTGTACATATCTCAGTGCCAACATAAAATGAGTTCCAACAGAGGAGGTCACGGTAAAGGCTGAAATGAAGCACACGCTTTGGAACTCTGTGTAAATTTATTGTGCACGAGTATAAATGGAACAAAAATGAATCAAAATCAACTACCCAGTGCATACTCACGTCGCTGCCAACGACGGGGAAGGGCTGAATATCACTGGCATTGCCATCAGTGTGTGCCCCCTGTCGCAGAAATGCCGTGAGAACGTTCACCCGGTTTGCAAAGCGCCTCCCACGCAGTGTTTTCCGCAGGTGTGGATTGAGGTCGAAGTCGCGTGAACTGAGGTCTGGTGAGTAGGTCTGCTACGGGCTTTCGAGTGTATTTACTGCGATTACGGTGACGCCACACGTTCGCACAATTGCCATGACTTATGGGATGATCCTCGTATAAATGTCCAGTTCTAGTATAGCGGACTCTGCTGATGCGCCCTGAACTGAAACTACTTCGAATCAGTAAGTTCAGTTGGGCTGAGAGACCTCTCACACTTTGAATCTTGCAACACACTGTGGTAAAATTATACCTTCTAGAGCAGCGACGTTGTGAATAAAGAGCAGAATTGAAAGACACGTCAGGAGGATTCTGTCTCACTGTTACATGACACTTCACCCTAATTCGGTGTAAAACGGTCCTTTAAAGCACGAAACTAATACAGCTAGCTCAAAATAAAATATTTTGAAAAACAAAAGGCTGCTCTTTCACTTACTAGGGTCACATTTTAAATTTTTGCATGAATAATGGGAGAGAATAATAAGACTAACTTGATGTTTTTCTTCGTCCAATAAATTGTTTGGCATGATGTGGGACAACTGGCATTTTGAAGGTAGTTGTTGTGATGCCTTGCGTTATTTTTCTTTGTTTCATCATGACTTGTAGCAAACAAATTGTTGTATACCATCCGCAATTATCTTCTTCGATCTTCCAAAGCAATGTTCGCGACAAAAGAAAAAAAAGGCAATCATTTGCTTGAAAGTACTTCGTGAACGAACCACTTTTGTTATTTTCGGTTCATATTGCAACAGCAAAACAGTTGACTGTTGCTTAGTTTACAGCTCGTGAGAATACAGCCTAAGTAAGTTTCGTCACCTGTCGCAATGATGTAAACAGATTTTCCACTTCCTCGGTCGAGTTTTTCGAACATTCTCTTGTACCAATTGACACAAGCCTGTTTTTGATCTTTTGTCAAATTGTGCGGAATCCATCGGGAACATATCTTTTTCACAAACAAATATTCACGCAAAATCGAATGTAGGTAGTCTTCTGTAGACCTATGGATGCGTTTGTTTAGCGGTACCGTTAAGTCGTATGTCTATCGTCTTCATCCACAGTGCGCATAGCATCTAGGTTTTCTTTCAGCAACCGATTTTGGCCGACCTTCACGAAATTCATGGCTGATCAAATACGACGATAGTGAAATTTTGCAAACCAATTGTACATAGTCCTTCTAAAGGTGATACATCACCAAAAGTTGCCCAAAAAGATTCGAGGCATTGTTACTGAGCTAGACGTTTATGAAAACTGTAAAATAAAAAAAAGAAATAGTAGTAATGACACATCTCAATAGCGCCATCTCGTGATCGTATCAAAAGACTGATTTGTCGCGTTCTGGACTGTGCGTATGAACGAACTTTTACAGATTTCTGACTGGTTTACAATGATAGCGTTTCATGCCATTGAGTCTTTACTGTTTTCGTCCCCACCGATACTTTCAATTCATTCCAGTTTAGGCTATTTAATTCAGTTTAAAGGTAGTATCTGTCGCGCTTCTTAGAGAAATTTTTCCATTCCGCCATTATCTTAATTTTTAATGATCCGTAAAATTTATTGCAACCAGAAACTACTGATTTTGATTTTATGCACTAAAAAGATAGGTGGAAAGCCTTCGATTGTAAAAACAATGGATTTGCTCTAAAATAACTGTTTTTTTTGTTATCAGTTAGATTATATTTTTTATTATACCGCATTTTGCACGACGCGTTTCGGAAAACGATTCCGATTTTCATGTGCTAAGCCATTTATTCGTGATGTTTTAGAAATGCGCGATGGTGCATTGTTGTGTTGTCTTTACTGTAATGCATAAAAAACTTGCAGTTTTTAATTAATGCTCTATCTTTATATAGACTTAATGGCGAAGTCGAAAAGAACATGTACTTACGGTTTTCTTGTGGTCCACTTGTGCTGACACATATTTAACGTGACACACAATTTTCTGCGCACAGTTAGACGTACAAACAGAAAACGGTTATTGTACGTCTGCTATTTTCATTGTGTACTATTCACAGAAAACTGTTATGTTAAATGTGTTTGAGTTTCTCCACAAGTGGATTACAAGGAAAGCGGATGCAGAAGTTCTTTCCACATTCGCGTATATTAAAGTCAATCATTGATTAAAAACTGCGAGTTTTTATGTATTAAAGCAAAGGCTATTCAACAATGCAGTACCTCACTCATCGAATACACTGTGAATAAATGTCACAGCGTACAAAAAATGCACTTGAAAATGGGAATCTTTTCCCGAAACGCCTAGGGGAATGTAATCAAAAAGAAAATCTTGACTGGTGACAGAAAAAAAAGTTCTACTCTATCCTGTGCAAGCTTCTTCATCTCCCAGTAACTACTACAACCTACATCCTTCTGAATCTGCTTGGTGTATTCATCTCTTGGTCTCCCTCTACGATTTTTACCCTCCATGCTGCCCTCCAATACTAAACTGGTGATCCCTTGATGCCTCAGAACATGTCCTACCAACCGATCCCTTCTTCTTGTCAAGTAGTGCCACAAACTTCTCTTCTCCCCAATCCTATTCAACACTACCTCATTAGTTATGTGATCTACCCATCCAATCTTCAGCATTCTTCTGTAGCACCACATTTCAAAAGCTTCTATTCTTGTCCAAACTATCTATCGTCCATGTTTCGCTTCCATACATGGCTACACTCCATACAAATACTTTCAGAAATGACTTCCTGATACTTAAATCTATACTCGATGTTAACAAATTTCTATTCTTCTTTATATCCTCTCTACTTCGACCATCCATCATTTTGCTCCACAAATAGCAAAACTCCTTTACTACTTTAAGTGTCTCATTTCCTAATCTTATTCTCTCAGCATCACCCGACTTAATTCAACTACATTCCATTATTCTCTCTTTGCTTTTGTTGATGTTCATCTTATACCCTCCCTTCAAGACACTATCCATTCCGTTCAACTGCTCTTCCAAGTCCTTTGCTGTCTCTGATAGATAGAATTACAATGTCATCGGCGAACCTCAAAGTTTTCATTTCTTCTCCATGGATTTTAGTACCTACTCCGATTTTTTCTTTTGTTTCCTTCACTGCTTGCTCAATATACAGATTGAATAACATCAGGGAGAGGCTACAACTCCGTCTCACTCCCTTCCCAACCACTTCTTCCCTTTCATGCCCCTCAACTCTTATAACTGCCATTTGGTTTCTATACAAATTGTAAATAGCCTTTCTCTCCCTGTATTTTACCCCTGTCACCTTCAGAATTTAAAAGAGAGTATTCCAGTCAACATTGTCAAAAGCTTTCTCTAAGTCTACAAATGCTAGAAACGTAGGTTTGCCTTTCCTTAATCTAGCTTCTAACATAAGCCGTAGGGTCAGTATTGCCTCATGTGTTCCAATATTTCTACGGTATCCAAACTTCCCCAAGGTCGGCTTCTACTAGTTTTTCCCTTCGTCTGTAAAGAATTCGCGTTAGTATTTTGCAGCCGTGACTTAAACTGACAGTTCGGTATTTTTCACATCTGTCAACACCTGCTTTCTTTGGGATTGGAATTTTTATATTCTTCTTGAAGCCTGTCTACTCCCGGGGCCCTTTTTCGACTCAGGTCTTTCAGTGCTCTGTCAAACTCTTCATGCAGTATCATTTCATCTACATCCTCTTCCATTTCCATGATATTGTCCTCAAGTTCATCGCCCTTGTATAGATCCTCTATATATTCCATCCACCTTACTGCTTTCCCTTCTTTGCTTAGAACTGGGCTTCCATCTGAGCTCTTGATATTTATACAAGTGGTTCTCTTTTCTCCAAAGGTCTCTTTAATTTTCCTGTAGTCAGTCTCTATCTTATGCCTTGGTAAGATAAGCCTCTGCATCCTTACATTATCCTCTAGCCATCCCTGCTTAGCCAATTTGCACTTTTTGTCGATCTCATTTTTGAGACGTTTGTATTCCTTTTTGCCTGCTTCCTTTATTGCACTTTTATATTTTCTCCTTTCATCAATTAAATTCAATATTTCTTCTGTTACCCAAGGATTTCTACTAGCCCTCGTCTTTTTACCAACTTGATCCTCTGCTGCCTTCACTACTTCATCCCTCAAAGCTACGCATTCTTCTTCTACTGTATTTCTTTCCCCCATTCTTGTCAATTGTTCCCTTATGCTCTCCCTGAAACTCTGTACAACCTCTGGTTCTTTCAGTTTATCCAGGTCCCATCTCCTTAAATTCCCACCTTTTTTGCAGTTTCTTCAGTTTTAATCTACAGGTCATATCCAATAGATCGTGGTCAGACTCCACATCTGCCCCTGGAAATGTCTTACAATTTAAAACCTGGTTCCTAATTCTCTGTCTTACCATTATATAATCTATCTGATACCTTTTAGTATCTCCAGGGTTCTTCCATGTATACAGCCTTCTTTTATGATTCTTGAACCAAGTGTTACCTATGATTAAGTTGTGCTCTGTGCAAAATTCTACCAGGCGGCTTCCTCTTTCATTTCTTTGCCCCATTCCATATTCACCTACTACGTTTCCTTCTCTCCCTTTTCCTACTACCGAATTCAAGTCACCCATGACTATTAAATTTTCATCTCCCTTCACTATCTGAATAATTTCCTTTATCATTTCATCAATTTCTTCGTCATCTGCAGAGCTAGTTGGCATATAAACTTGTACTACTGTAGTAGGCGTGGGCCTCGTGTCTATCTTGGCCACAATAATGCTTTCACTATGCTGTTTGTAGTAGCTTACCCGCATTCCTATTTTTTTATTCATTATTAGACCTACTCCTGCATTACCCCTATTTGACTTTGTATTTATAACCCTGTATTCGCCTGACCAAAATTCTTGTTCCTCCTGACACCGAACTTCACTAATTCCGATTATATGTAACTTTAACCTACCCATTTCCCTTTTTAAATTTTCTAACCTACCTGCCCGATTAAGGGATCTGACATTCCACGCTCCGATCCGTAGAACGCCAGTTTTCTTTCTCCTGATAACGACGTCCTTTTGAGTAGTCCTCGCCCGGAGATCCGAATGGGGGACTATTTTACCTCCGGAGTATTTTACAAACAGCATAGTGAACGCATCATCATTAACCATACGGTAAAGCTTCATTCCCTGGGGAAAAATTATGGCTGTAGTTTCCCCTTGCTTTCAACCGTTCACAGTACCAGCACGGCAAGGCCGTTTTGGTTAGTGCTACAAGGCCACATCAGTCAAATCATCCAGACTGTTGCCCCTGCAACTACTGAAAAGGCTGCTGCCCCTCTTCAGGAACCACATGTTTGTCTGGGTTCTCAACAGATACCCTTCCGTTGTTGTTGCACCTACATACTGTAACAACTGAAAAGTTCCATGCTTTGGATTAGAAAGTCTTTGCACTGTGATTTGCCGTAACTGTGTTTTAACATTATCAAAGATTTTTCTAACAAGTTGTCAGAGCCCAGTACCTTATTTAATACATACTGTAGATATTTGTGTCCGATTTTCAGATATATATATATATATATATATATATATATATATATATATATATATATATATATTTTTTCTTTCGTCCAAAATGACCGGCGCCTCCATGATATTTCGTCACAATGTCACCTAATATTCTGTTATTTAATGGCAGTACTTGAGGCGCTCTGTATGATAAACAATTTTTTTTTCATTTGAACGCACAGCTAAATCAAGTTCCAATTTCTATTTATGCATGTTAGCAGGATATCATTTGTTGCTGATGCTTAGGACAAAATGCGTTGATGATTACGAATATAACAGCCTTGTAAACTGACCATAAACATTGGTCCGCTCTCGATGTGATAAACTTTCTTTTGCGATTGAAGAAACATATCCCCGTTTGTATGTGCGAAATTCTTACTTTACGGAAAGAGACTATGAGATGGAAAGGGTAGCCAAAGTGGCGTAATCTGACATGATCAGAAGACATATCAGTGCATACCCTTTAATAACAAGCTCTTTCTAACTAGTTTCCTTCGAGGTTCTGACTCCATCTTACGACAGCTCTCCTTGACAGCTCAGGCCTAGTGGGTAGCGTTTCTGCCTCTGGATCATGGGGTCCCGGGTTCGAGTCCCGGCCGGGTTGGGGATTTTCTCTGTCTGTGGACTGGGTGTTTGTGTTGTCCTCATCAATTCATCATCATCATTCGTGACAGTGGCTAGACTGAAATGTGGAAAAATAGGACTGCGTAAAAATTTGGACTTTGTACGGGCGCTGAGACTGCGCAGTTGAACGCCCCACGAACCAAACACCACCACTGACAGCACAGGAAGTGAGCGAAAAAATTACCTAATAAGACAGTATCTCTAGTTTTCAAAACGGCTGGTGTTCACTGGCAGCGCATGTAAAGATATTCTTACGTGTACGTTCTTGAACGCAGTGGAAGGGAGAAGAATCGAATATCTTTTCTTTTTCTTATGTACCATCGTATCGATCTCAGGCGTTAAACAGTTTTGCATAGTAGAATCCAGAACCGTCGAACTGCCATGATATATACTACATGCTTGGATATGCAGATTTGGACAAAAACGTGGAAACAGCTCGAGAAATGCATTTTTGAAGAGAAATGCCGATGCTAGTCGAGTCTGCAGGTTGCACTGTTGCATTTGACCACGAACGGCACCTGTGCGATCTCCTCAATACGTCGCATGTGTCAGTCGTGGTAAGAAAAGTGTTCCGTGCGGACCCAAGTGTTGGCTCTCGTATGGTTGGTGCTTCGGTAACCAAGATAGCCGAAGTGTGTGGTGTTTCAACAGGCACCGATCGAATATTTATACTGCACACAGGGAAAGAAGAAAACGTCATCCGCTAAGTCAGAATGCGGACGAAAGTGTGTGTTGAGCGATCGTAACAGACGATCAGATGGTTCATATGGCTCTGAGCACTATCGGACTTAACATCTGAGGTCATCGGTTCCCTAGACTTACAACTACTTAAACCTAACTAACCTAAGGACATCACACAAATCGATGACTGAGGCAGGATTCGATCCTACGACCGTGGAAGTAGCGCGGTTCCAGACAGAAGCGCCTTGAACCGCTCGACCACAGGGGCCGGCGACAAACGATCATTGAGGAGGATTGTGACGAAAAATGAGAGAACGGCAGCTGCAAAAGTCACTGCAGAATTGAATGTCAGCACCGAAATAACACGATGGAGCTCCATAAGCAGGAAATTGCAAAACGAGCTGGAATTCCAAAACCACTCATCAGGGATGCAAGTGTCGGTAACTGGAAAACGCGGTACCTAAATCATAAAACCTAGATTATGGAGCAATAGAAGAAAGTAACTTGGTCGGATGAACCTTGTTTCACATTATTGCTATGTTCACGTCCCAAGAGTGAAACATCGCGGAGGACCACCATAATTTGAGCAGCCGTATCGTGGTATTCCTTGGGCCCTATAGTTATTTTGCAAGGCCACATTACTGGCAAGGTTATGCAACTGTTTTGGCTAATCAGGTCCTTCTCAAGCTACAACCTTTGTTCCCCAATGGTAACGTTGTTCTCTATGACTACAGGGCCCCTGCCCTCACGTCTCACATTGACCAACACTAGTTTTGTGTGCACGAGTTTGATTTTCGCATTTCCCGTGGCCACCAGTCACCAGATCTCAATACTGTTGAGCGCTTCTGGTCTACTTTGGAGAGAAGAATTCGTGATGACTATCCACCTCGACCATCATTATCTGAGTTTGCCACTATCTTGCAGGAAGAATGGCATAAGATTTCCTAGAAAACTATACATGATCTGTATTTATCGGTTCCGAGACGAGTGGGAGCAGTTTTGAATGCCCACTGTATTGTTTTTGGTGTTTCCATATTTTTGTCTGCCATATATATAAATGATTAGCATTTCAGCACAACCGAACAAAGTAGCTAGTAGTAAGGTATCTAATGCTCTGTTTCATGAAGGATTACGCAGCCGGTTTCTCATTCAGTAATCGCGTTGGAATGTTGGTGCCTCGTGCAAGAACGAGGAACGTCCGCTAGCACGTGTCGGAATTCAATAGCGGCAGGATGGTGACCTATCGACACCGCAGTACAACATTCCGCGGTATGCCTGCTCGTGTTGGATGAAATCTTATGACTGTCACGCGAATATGGAATCTACGAGTTCAGGAGGGCCTTATTCGACGCCATGCACGTTCTCAAAGGCCTCGGGATACAACCGAGAGGACAGAAATGTTGTTCAGTCGGCCTTGCTGGATCGTACAGCCATGATACATACTCTGAGGTGACAAAAGTCGTGGCATACTTCCTAATATCGTGTTGGACCTCCTCTTGCCCGGCGTAGTGCAGCAGCTCGGCGTGGCATTGACTCAACACGCCCTTGGAAGTCCCCTGCAGAAATATGGAGCCATGCTGCCTCCATAGCCGTCCATAACTGCGAAAGCGTTGCCACTGCAGGATTTTGTGTACGAACTGACCTCTCCATTATCTCCTATAAATAAACGTTCGATGGGATTATCGTCGGGTGACCTGGGTGGTCAAATCATTCGCTCGAATTGCCCAGAATGGTCTTCAAACCAACTGTGGCGTTGAAAGGCTCTAAGTGGTCTCCAAGTAGCCGAACATAGCCATTTTCAGTCAATGATCGGTTTAGTTGGACCAGTGGACACAGTCGATTCCATGTAAACACAGCCCACATCATTATGGAGCCAACACCAGCTTGCACAGTGCCTTGCAGACAACTAGAGTCCACGGCTTCGTGGGATCTGCGCCACAACTGAACCCTACCATTAGCTCTTACCAACTGATTTCGGGACTCATCTGACCAGGCCACGGTTTTCCAGTCGTCTGGGGTCCAATAGATATGGTTATGAGCCCAGGAGACATGTTGCAGGCGATGTGGTGCTGTTAACAAAGGCACTCGCGTCAGTCATCTGGTGCCATAGCACATTTAACGCCAAATTTCTCCTCACTTTCATAACGCATACGTTCGTTGTACATTCCACATTTGTTCCTGCGGTTATTTCGCGCAACGCTGCTTCTCTGTTAGCACTGACAAGTCTAAGCAAACACCTCTGCTTTCGGTCGTTAAGAGAAGGCCGTCGGCCACTGCGTTGTCCGTGGTGAAAGGTAATGCCTGAAATTAAGTATGCTCGGCTAATTCTTGACGCTATTTATCTCGAAATATTTAATTTCCTAACATTTTCCGAAATGGACTGTCACATGCGTCTGTCTTCAACCACCATTCCCGATGCACTGTCCTTTTATAGCTTATGTACACGATACTACCGCCTTCTGTATATGTGTATATCATTATCCCACGGCCTTTGTGCCCTCAGAATATCTTGAGTCAGGAAATAGGCTTACCTGCAGCAAGACGTCAAGGGCGGTGATCTTTGTTACGGCTTCCCTTGACACGACGGCAGAAAGAGGCACGCAGAGAGCGGTACGTCCAACAAGACTGGACGCAGAAGCGGCACAACGTCGTCTTCTCAGACGATTTCTGATTCTGCGTAAAGCCTCACTACTGACTTACCCATGTGTGGAGATTTCTGGAGGAACAATAGTTGCCTGATTGCATTCGTCACCGTCATACGGGCCTGGCAGCGGTTTTCAAGAAGAGTCGTCGAGCAGATGCAAAAAAACTGACGTCGGTCTATTGTACAATTTTGGAAGATATTTTATGCTCGCGTATTACAACATTTATGGAGACCGAAAACAATTATGGTGGCACACGGCTCGCTCTGTTCGCCCACGAGACACAGAAAGCTGTAGATAAGGCGTCCAGGTAGATACGGTGCTCCTGGCTTTCGAAAGGCATTCGTTACAGCTCCACACGATCGCTTAATGAACAGTTTACGAGCGTACAGAATATCGGTCGAACTGTGTAATGGATTGAAGAGTTTGTGCCAAACAGAACGTCATTCTCAATTCAGAGCAGTATTCAGACGTAAAAGTAGCTTCCGCTGTACCCCAGGGGAGTATGATACGACCATTACCCTTCACAATATATACAAATGACGTAGTAGATAACGTTGGGAAGTTCCATGAGGCTTTTCGGGGATGATGCCGTTGTATACAGAGAAGTGCTTCGCTAGAAAATTGTAGCGAAATGCAGGAAGACCTGAAGAGGATTGACGATTAACCCTCAACAAAAACAAATGCAACGTATTGTATAATTACACGATTGCAAAGCAATCACTGGAAGTAGTAACTTCCAAGAAATATCTAGGAGTATACGTAAGGACCGATTTGAAGTGGAACGACCGCATCAAGTTAATCGCGTGTAAGGCAGATATCAGATTGAGATTCTTTGGAAAACTCCTCAGGAAATGTAGTCCATCAACAACGGAAGTAGCTTACGAAACACTCGTTTGACCAACTCTTGAATATCGCTTGTCAATATGGGGTCCGTACCAGATAGGACTGACAGAGGAAATCCAAAGAAGAGCAGCACGTTTCGCTACAGGTTCATTTAGCAAGAAAGCTTTCACGGAGGTACACAGCCAACTCCAGTGGCAGACGCTGCAAGAGAGGCCTTCTGCATCACGTTATAGTCTACCGTTGCAGTTCCGAGAGTGAACATTCCTAGAAGCGTTAACCAATGTATTGCCTCCTTCTACGTACGTCTCGCGAAAAGACCTTGAAAACAAAGCTACGGACCTTCGAGTCCTCACGCAGGCTTACCAGCAATCCTTCTTCCATCGAACCATACACAACTGGAACAGGAAACGGGGAAGTTTCACTGGTACGCAAAGTACCCTCCGCCACACTCCGTAAGATGGTTTGCGGAGTACAGATGTAGATGTAGAAAGTATGGTGTGCTGCTGGGTACCCATCTCCATCACCTCTGGTTCGCACAGCTGGTAATTTGGACAGAAGCCGTCACATTTCTGACGTGTGAAGGCTTGTGGTCGTGCCTTATCTTCGAAGTCTTCGTGACGCTATCTATGGAGAAGGTAACGCAAGAGCACATGTTGCCCGTGCTGTCATGACCTTACTCTACAGGCACGGTGATCCATTGATAGTGATTGGGCCAAATATCTCACAAAATATGCATCAAACGAAAAAACTACAAAGAACGAAACTCGTCTAGCTTGAATGCGGAAACCGGATGGCTCTATGGTTGGCCCGCTAGATGGCGCTGCCACAGGTCAAACGGATATCAACTGCGTTTTAAAAAAAAATAGGAACCCCAATTTTTTATTACATATTCGTGTAGTACGTAAAGCAATATGAATGTTTTAGTTGGACCACTTTTTTCGCTTTGCGATAGATGGCGCTGTAATAGTCACAAACGTATAAGAACATGGTATCACGTAACATTCCGCCAGTGCGGACGGTATTTGCTTCGTGATACATTACCCGTGTTAAAATGGACCGTGTTGATGTATGGCTATTATGATCAAAATGCCCAACGGGCGTGTGCCATGTATGCTGCTCGGTATCCTGCACGACATCATCCAAGTGTCCGGACCGTTCGCCGGATAGTTACGTTATTTAAGGAAACAGGAAGTGTTCAGCCACATGTGAAACGTTAACCACGACCTGCAACAAATGATGATGCCCAAGCAGGTGTTTCAGCTGCTGTCGCGGCTAATCCGCACATCTGTAGCAGATAAATTGCGCGAGAATCGGGAATCTCAAAAACGTCGGTGTTGAGAATGCTACATCAACATCGATTGCACCCCTACCATATTTCTATGCAGCAGGAATTGCATGGCGACGACTTTGAACGTCGTGTACAGTTCTGCCACTGGGCACAAGAGAAATTACGGGACGATGACAGATTTTTTCAAGCGTTCTATTTAGCGACGACGCGTCATTCACCAACAGCGGTAACGTAAACCGGCATAATATGCACTATTGGGCAACGGAAAATCAACGATGGCTGCGACAAGTGGAACATCAGCGACCTTGGTGGGTTAATGTACGGTGAGGCATTATGGGAGGAAGGATAAGTGGCCCCCATTTTGTCGATGGCAATCCAAATGGAGCAGTGTATGCTGATTTCCTACGTAATGTTCTACCGATGTTACTACAAGATGTTTCACTGTTTGACAGATGGCGATGTACTTCCAACATGATGGATGTCCGGCACATAGCTCGCGTGCGGTCGAAGCGGTATTGAATAGCGTATTTCATGACAGGTGGATTGATCGTCGAAGCACCATACTATGGCCCGCACGTTCACCGGATCTGACGTCCCCGGATTTCTTTCTGTGGGGAAAAAGGATATTTGCTATCGTGATCCACCGACAACGCCTGACAACATGCGTCTGCGCATTGTCAATGCATGTGTGAACATTACGGCAGGCGAACTACTCGTTGTTGAGAGGAATGTCGTTACAAGTATTGCCAAATGCATTGAGGTTGACGGACATAATTTTGAGCATTTATTGCATTAATGTAGTATTTACGGGTAATCACGCTGTAACACCATGCATTCTCAGAAATGATAAGTTCACAATGGGACATGTATCACAAACAACCGAAGTAAAATGTTCAAACGTACCTACGTTCTGTATTTTAATCTAAAAAATCTACCTGTTACCAACTGTCCGTCTTAAATTGTGAGCCATATGTTTGTGACTATTAGAGCGCCATCTATCACAAAGCGAAAAAAAGTGGTCAAACTAAAACATTCATAATTCTTTACATACTACACGAATACGTAATAAAAGTGGCGGTTCTTATTTTAAAAAACCCAGTTGATATCCGTTTGACCCATGGCAGCGCCATCTGGTTTCCCCCTTCAAGCTAGACAAGTTTCGTTCTTAGTAGTTTTTTCGTTTGACGCTTTTTCGTGAGATATTTGGCCCGGTGACTATCAATGGACCACCCTGTATATAGAGGATTTTCGACTGTTGCCCTGGTCAGTAGGTTGCTCTGGCTCTAGGCGTCGTAAGGGCACATAAGATGATGCCTGAAATACACAAATCACGACATGAACAGGCTAAGGGGTGAACTGATGTCGTCTCTTAAGGTCTGCAGCAGGCTTTAAACCAGACAACGTTGTCGTTACCATTTCTCGTGTAGAAATAATTACTCTGAGGCAGTCTTTCGTAACGCTAGGGAACGTGCGCGCAGAGGCCGCCTGGAACGTGCCGCCTATGCCTTAAATTATAGAGTAATGGATGTGTCCTCGTCCAGGACCTCGTGAGCTGAGCAGGTGGCGCTGTTCGCCTGTTGTGTTGCTGAAGCAGGTCAACAGGAAGTGGCCACATCTGTTGTTTGCAAAGTGCGGAAGGAGAGTGCAGTGTTGCCGACAATGCGAACACATCACTACAGTGGAGTAACGAGCCAGTTCCGGATCCACTGAGGCTATTTTTTGTACTGGTGGCATTCACTACGAATTTGTTCACTGATTGTCAAAGCTAGAATTACAGTTCACCCCTAAATTCCAGCACCCTTCACATATCCGCGGATACCACGCAATCCATTTCGCCTTCTGCATTCAATTATCATCTTCCACCTACTCTGCTACCAGTTTATCAGTTCCTTCCATTTTGTTTCTTGACACGATCAACACCTGTCGTAAAGCAACTTCCCCAACCTGTTAACCGCGTCCGACTACAAATCCACAGCTCTTTCTTCTTTGGTCGTTTACATATGTTGCTATTGTTAGACAATTAAATTACGTAAACATTCTCAACTTACTCTGTGGAATAGTTCCACTTGTATGGCTTTTTAAAGCAGCCTTGTTCTGTGTTTTCCGTTCAAATGGGTAAATTGGAATACTGTGCTGTTATAAAACCATAGTTTGGACAATTTAACGGCTGGTCCTGGCGGAGGTTAGAGTCCTCCCTCGGGCATGGGTGTGTATGCTTGTCCTTAGAATAATATAGGTTAAGTGATGTGTAAGCTTTGGGACTTAGCTGTTAAGCCCCATAAGATTTCACACACATTTGAACGTTTTGGACAATTTAAGAAAAGCAGAAATTCACCTAAGTACATTAGTACAACATTATTTCTATTTAATACAGTCGTTGAGTTCATAATACTGTAATTGGAAACTGTCGTTACAGTTACAGGTAGTCGACAAAAATATGGAAACCGTGACAGATAAGGTGTAGGAAAATCATTGGCTTTCAAAACAGCTTCCAGTCGTCTCGGAGTGGATAAATACAGACCCTGCATGGTTTTCAAGGTAATCTTATACCACTTTTCCTGCAAAATAGTGTGATTTCAGGTAACGATGATGGAGGTGGATAGGTATTACGCATCCTTCTCTCCAAAGTAGACCACAAACACACCATAATATTGCGTTGGGATGACTGTGCTGGCCAGGGGCGATGCGACAATTCATCTTCGTGCTCACAAAACCAGTCCTCCACGATGCGAGCTGTGTGATCAAGAGCCGTGCCATCTTGGAACACAGCATCACACCGTACCATGGGATTCCACCATACGCAAGAGGCGGCTACACGGGTAGCAAGGGCTGTGTGGCGTGGTCTAGGCCCTTTCGTAGGTCAGAGGGTATCAGGAAAACACAAAAAGGACTTCAGTCTCAAATGGTGCAGGCCGAACACAGGAAGAATTTAGATACAGGAATCATCGGTATAACAGTTGTGAACTGTCGTAGCTCTGCTGGGAAAGTACCAGAGCTCCAAGCGCTAACAGAAAACGGTGATGCTCAAATCGTTATAGGCACTGAAAGCTAGCTAAAACCGGAGATAAGTTCAACTGAAATTTTTGCGTAGAACCCAAAGGTGTTGCGAAAGGATAGGCTAAACACAGTTGGTGGTGTCATGTTTGTTGCTGTTACAAGTAGATTACCTTGTCGGGAACCTAAAGTAGATATTTCCTGTGAGTTAGAATGGGTAGAGGTCACTCTTGGCAACCGGAATAAAATTATAATTGGATCTTTTTACCAACCTCCCCACTCAGATGATATAATTGCTGAAAGGTTCAAGGAAAACCTGAGTTTAATTTCAACACGTACACGACTTGTACACTTATAGTTGGCTGTGACTTTAATTTACCCTCGATATGTTTAAATCCGGAAGTACGCATAAAACATCAGCCGAAAATGTGCTAAACTCATTCTCCGAAACCGAGCGAGGTGGCGCAGTGGTTAGCACACTGGACTCGCATTCGGGAGGACGACGGTTCAATCCCGCGTCCGGCCATCCTGATTTAGGTTTTCCGTGATTTCCCTAGATCACTCCAGGCAAATGCTGGGATGGTTCCTTTGAAAAGGCACGGCCGACTTCCTTCCCTATCCTACCCTAATCCGGGCTTGTGCTCCGTCTCTAATGACCTCGTTGTTGACGGGACGTTAAACACCAATATCCTCCTCCTCCTCATTCTCCGAAAACTATTTCGAGCAGTTACACTACTGGCCATTAAAATTGCTACATAACGAAGATGACGTGCTACAGACGCGAAATTTAACCGTCAGGAAGAAGATGCTGTGATATGCAAATGATCAGCTTTTCAGGGCATTCACACAAGGTTGGCGCCGACGGCGACACCTACAACGTGCTGACATGAGGAAAGTTTCCAACCGATTTCTCATACACTAACAGCAGTTGACCGGCGTTGCCTGTTGAAACGTTGTTGTGATGCCTCGTGTAAGGAGGAGAAATGCGTACCATCACGTTTCCGACTTTGATGAAGGTCGGATTGTAGCCTATCGCGATTGTGATTTATCGTATCGCGACATTGTTGCACGCGTTGGTCGAGATCCAATGACCGTTAGCAGAACATGGAATCGGTGGGTTCTGGAGGGTAATACGGAATGCCGTGCTGGATCCCAACGGCGTCGTATCACTAGCAGTCGAGATGACAGGCATCTCATCCGCATGGCTGTAACGGATCGTGCAGCCACGTCTCGATCCCTGAGTCAACAGATGGGGACGTTTGCGAGACAACAACCATCTGCACGAACAGTTCGACGACGTTTGCAGCAGCATGGACTATCACCTCGGAGACCGTGGCTGCGGTTACCCTTGACGCTGCATCACAGACAGGAGCACCTGCGATGGTGTACTCAGCGACGAACCTGGGTGCACGAATGGCAAAACGTCATTTTTTCGGATGAATCCAAGTTCTGTTTACAGCATCATGATGGTCGCATCCGTGTTTGGCGACATCGCGGTGAACGCGTATTGGAAGCGTGTATTTGTCATCGCCATATTGGAGTATCACCCGGCGTGATGGTATGAGGTGCCATCGGTTACACGTCCCGGTCACCTCTTGTTCGCACTGACGGCGCTTTGAACAGTGGACGTTACATTTCATATGTGTTACGACCCGTGGCTCTACCCTTCATTTGATCCCTGCGAAACCCTACATTTCAGCAGGATAATGCCCAACCGCATGTTGCATCTCTTGTACGAGCCTTTCTGGATACAGAAAATATTGGACTGCTGCCCTGGCCAGCACATTCTCCAGATCGCTCACCAACTGAAAACGTCTGGTCAATGGTGGCCGAGCAACTGGCTCGTCACAATACGCCAGTCACTACTCTAGATGAACTGTGCTATCGTGTTGAAGCTGCATGGGCAGCTGTACCTGTACACGCCATCCAAGCTCTGTTTGACTCATTGCCCAGGCGTATCAAGGCCGTTATTACGGCGGCCAGAGGTGGTTGTTCTGGGTACTGATTTCTCAGGATCTATGCACCCCAGTTGCGTAAAAATGTAATCACATGTCAGTTCTAGTATAATACACTCCTGGAAATGGAAAAAAGAACACATTGACACCGGTGTGTCAGACCCACCATACTTGCTCCGGACACTGCGAGAGGGCTGTACAAGCAATGATCACACGCACGGCAGAGCGGACACACCAGGAACCGCGGTGTTGGCCGTCGAATGGCGCAAACTGCGCAACATTTGTGCACCGCCGCCGTCAGTGTCAGCCAGTTTGCCGTGGCATACGGAGCTCCATCGCAGTCTTTAACACTGGTAGCATGCCGCGACAGCGTGGACGTGAACCGTATGTGCAGTTGACGGACTTTGAGCGAGGGCGTATAGTGGGCATGCGGGAAGCCGGGTGGACGTACCGCCGAATTGCTCAACACGTGGGGCGTGAGGTCTCCACAGTACATCGATGTTGTCGCCAGTGGTCGGCGGAAGGTGCATGTGCCCGTCGACCTGGGACCGGACCGCAGCGAAGCACGGATGCACACCAAGACCGTAGGATCCTACGCAGTGCCGTAGGGGACCGCACCGCCACTTCCCAGCAAATTAGGGACACTGTTGCTCCTGGGGTATCGGCGAGGACCATTCGCAACCGTCTCCATGAAGCTGGGCTACGGTCCCGCACACCGTTAGGCCGTCTTTCGCTCACGCCCCAACATCGTGCAGCCCGCCTCCAGTGGTGTCGCGACAGGCGTGAATGGAGGGACGAATGGAGACGTGTCGTGTTCAGCGATGAGAGTCGCTTCTGCCTTGGTGCCAGTAATGGTCGTATGCGTGTTTGGCGCCGTGCAGGTGAGCGTCACAATCAGGACTGCATACGACCGAGGCACACAGGGCCAACACCCGGCATCATGGTGTGGGGAGCGATCTCCTACACTGGCCGTACACCTCTGGTGATGGTCGAGGGGACACTGAATAGTGCACGGTACATCCAAACCGTCATCGAACCCATCGTTCTACCATTTCTAGACCGGCAAGGGAACTTGCTGTTCCAACAGGACAATGCACGTCCGCATGTATCCCGTGCCACCCAACGTGCTCTAGAAGGTGTAAGTCAACTACCCTGGCCAGCAAGATCTCCGGATCTGTCCCCCATTGAGCATGTTTGGGACTGGATGAAGCGTCGTCTCACGCGGTCTGCGCGTCCAACTGAGGCGCTAGGTGGAAATGCAGGCTGTTCCACAGGACTACATCCAGTATCTCTACGATCGTCTCCATGGGAGAATAGCAGCCTGCATTGCTGCGAAAGTTGGATATACACTGTACTAGTGCTGACATTGTGCATGCTCTGTTGCCTGTGTCTATGTGCCTGTGGTTCTGTCAGTGTGATCATGTGATGTATCTGACCCCAGGAATGTATCAATAAAGTTTCCCCTTCCTGGGACAATGAATTCACGGTGTTCTTATTTCAATTTCCAGAAGTGTATATTTGTCCAAAGAATACCCGTTTATCATCTGCATTTCTTGTTGGTGTAGCAATTTTAATGGCTAGTAGTGTAGTTCGTGAGCCCAAGTGAAAAGTAAACGGTTGTGAAAACACACTTGACCTCTTCGCAACAAGTAACCCTGAGGTAATAACAAGCATCAAAATGGACACAGAGATTAGTGACCAAAGGGTTGTCGTAGCGAGACTGAATATTGTAACTCCCAAATCCTCCATAAATAAACAAAAAATATACCTATTCAAAAAAGCAGATAAAAATTCACTTGACGCCTTCCTGAGAGACCATCTCCACTCCTTCCAAATTAACAATGTAAGTGCAGAGCAAATGTGGTTCAAATGGCTCTGAGCACTATGGGACTCAACTGCTGTGGTCATCAGTCCCCTAGAACTTAGAACTACTTAAATCTAACTAACCTAAGGACATCACACATATCCACATCACATTCGAACCTGCGACCGTAGCAGTCGAGAGCAAATGTGGCTTGAGTTGAAAGAAATAGCATCGACAGCAAATGAGAGAGTTATACCAAATAAATTAACAAACGACGGAACTGATCCTCCTTGGTACATAAAACGAGTCAGAACACTGTTTCAGAAACCGCGAAAAAAGCATGCCAAATTTGAGAGAACGCAAAATCTCCAAATCGGTGATCTTTTAGAGAAGCTCGAAATTTAGCGCGGGCAGCAATGCGAGATGCTTATAATAATTTCCTCAACGAAGCTTTGTCACGAAACCTGGGATAAAAGCCAAAGAGACTCTGGTCGTATGTAAAGTACGCTAGCGGCAAGACTCAATCATTCTCTGCGCCATAGCAATGGAAGCACTATCGAAGATAGTGCTGCCAAAGCAGAGTTGCTAAACACAGCTTTCTGAAATTTCTTCACCAAAGAAGACGAAGTAAATATTCCAGAATTCGAATCAAGAACAGCTGCCAACTTAAGTAACTTAGAAGTAGATATCCTCGGAGAAGTAAATCAACTTAAATCAGTTAATAAAAGCACGTCTTCTTGTGCAGATTGTGTACCTATTAGGTTCCTTTCAGAATTTGCTGATAATGCTTAACAGTCATATACAACCATTCGCTCGACGAAAGATCCGTACCTAAGGACTGGAGAGTTGCACAGGTCACACCAATATTCAACGAAGGTAGTAGGAGTAATCCACTAAATTACCTGTCCGTACCATTAACGTCGATACGCAGCAGGATTTTGGAACATACATTGTGTTGAAACGTTATGAAGTGCCTCGAAGAGAACGTTCTATTGAGAGACAGTCAACACTGATTTTGAAACCATCGTTCTTGTGAAACGCATCTAACTCTTTACCATGCGAAGTATTGAGTGCTATTGACAACGGATTTCAAAGTGATTCTATATTTCTAGATTTCCAAAAGGCTTTTGAGATTGTACCACACATGCAGCTTGTAGTGAAATTGCGTACTTATGGAATATCGTCTCAGTTATGTGACTGGATCACAGTCACAGTTCGTAGCAATTGATGGAAAGTCTTCGAGTAAAACGTGGGGAAGGCAAGCCAGAGACCGTTTTATTGGCGGCACACATAGAAAATTTAACAGATCTGCTGGAGAGACTGCCTACACTACGCTTCTCCACTATCTTTTGGAGTACTGTTGTGCGATGTGGGATCCTTACCAGGTAGGATTAACGGAGTATATTGAGAAAGTTCAAAGAAGCGCAGCACGTTTTGTATTATGGCATTGTAGGGGAGATAGTGTCATTGAAATGATACAGGATTTGGGGTGGACATCATTAAAACAAAGGCGTTTTACATTGCGACGGAATCTTCTTACGAAATTTCAGTCACCAACTTCGTCCTTCGATTGCGAAAATATTTTGTTGATTCCGATCTTCATAGGGAGAAACGATCATCGTAATATAACAAAGGAAATCAGAACTCTGACCGAAATATATTGGTTTTCGTTTTCTCCGTGCGCTGATCAAGATTGGAATAAATGAGAATTATCGTGAAGGTGATTCAGTGAAATCTGTGCCAGGCACTTAAATGTGATTTGCACAGTATTCATGTAGATGTAGATGGGATGGACCTGATCAGCCAAAATGATCACATAATCCTTGGCAGTAATGCGATCCTGCAAAGTACCCTTGGAGCCCACGGAATACCGCGATGTGGCTGCCCAAATCATCTCCGAACCACGACATGTTTCACACTTCGCAGCAAATAGTCTTTTGTCAGACGTAAACACGGCCAGAAGTGGGAAACATTGTGAAGCAAGGCTTAGATTGTGCCATAGCTCAGGTTTTATGGCTTCGGCACCACGTTTTCCTGTTACGGACATTTGCATAACAGTTCAGCGGTATAGCTCGTACTGCAGTTCCCTGAATTCCCTGCTTAAGGAGCTCCTTTCGCGTTGTCCTGCTGCTGACAGGGTTCACGAGGGTGACATTCAGTTCTGCACTGACTTTTACAGCTGTCGTTCTCCAATGTTTCCTCACAATCCTCTTCAATGACTGTCTATCACGATCACTCAACACACACTTTCATCCGCATCGTGACTTAGCAGATGATGTTTTCCCGTTCTCCCTGTATGCTGTATAAATCTTCGATACTGTGTCTCGTGGAACACCAAACAATTTGGCTACCTTGGTTACGGAAGCTCTCAATATACGGGTACCAAAGTTTGTACACGTTCTGCTTCACTTAGCTCCGACATAATGCACTGGCAACTACAGATAACAATGTTCTGACCACGATTGACGCTTGCAATGTATTGAGGACATTGCATTGGTCGAGTTCGTGTTCAAATACAACAACGCGACCTGCAGGCTTGGCTAGCATCTACAGTTATGTTCAAACACGCTTTCCTCACGGTGTTTCTAGACTTCGTCCACCGCCTGTGTGCGGTGTGACATGAGCATTCCGGACACAAAACTAGTTACCCCAGGATAAATCACGCGAATACCGCGTAACACCACCTCTGGTTTTGGAACTGACCTCAATTCGGCGAGATAGAGAATCCCAAAGTTTATCCGGGTGTGCCACATCTATATGAAGCCACTCACAGATGATTAATCCAGCAGATCTACCAAACTACGGGTATGTCGAGTGTCGCGTTCCATCCCCTGTTACAAATTGTTCCAAACCTTAAGCTCCGGTAAATTATCGGACCAACCGCGGAGCGTTAGGGTGTCCCAGAGTTCGTGAAACCAAGAATGTATGCATACAGCCCTGCGAGTGTGGCTGTATCTTGGAAGACAGCAGCGTCTACAGCATACTCATCATTAAAATGCAGAAAATGGGGCAGTATTTGGTGACCGAGAGCGTAGAAATAAATATCCTGGTTCACGTTCACAGTAACACAAACGCGCGGGCCCAAGTTGTGGTACGATAAACATACCCAAAACATCACGGAACCATCTCCGGGCTCAACTACGCCCTCCACCCACTCAATGGGAATGCGGTGCGTTCGACACCTCGCATCATTTGAAAAGAAGCAACACCATGATTCATGGGATAGCCTTACACGCCTCCAGTCGGCTACTGTTCAGTTTGTGTGTTGTCAGTTTCAAGTTCCATGGATCATTTCGCACGATAAATCGTAATGATGTGGAACGAGTCATTTTACATTCCACCGCAAATTAATTTTTGAATATGGCTACATCTTGAACATTTATAAAGTTTTTTAAAAACATTTTTTCATGTACAGACGCCAGTTAGTAATTCCTTCCCACCACCCTATAGGCTACACATTATAATAACAGCAATTCTACTACGGAACAGAAGTAGTTGTTAAGGACAAACTTTCTGAGTTTGTTTTGAAATTTTACGATGCTGTCAGACATTTTGTATCATTGGGTAAGTGATCAAAAATTTTTGTTGCAGCATTGTGCACCCGTTTTTGTGCTAATATAACCTTAATGTGGAGTAATGAATGTCATTTTTCCTTCTGGTATTACAATTATGTTCATCACAGTTCCATTTGAACTGTGTGGATTATTCACAACGGACTTCATGAAGTAATAAATACACAGTGAAGCAATAGTCAGAATGCCCAACCCCTTAAACTGACGCCTACAAGACGATCGTGGATGAGCATCACGTATTATTCTGGCAGAACGCTTTTGAGCAATGAAGACTTTCGTTATTAAAGTTGAGTTACTCTAGAACAAGACTTACAGCTTCATGTCCCGCTGTCATCAACGTCCTTTTGCGAGGTGCCCGTCTCCAAATATCCGCTGCTGCATTTCCTCCGCAACGTTCGCTCGGAATCTGTTTGACGTGACAGCAGGAATTCCTATCCGATTTGAAACCGATTGTCGTTAGCTAGGAGCGACACTCATCTCTGGCCCTGTCGCGTAAGATCGACCGCTGTTCTTACGCCGCGTTACATGGCTGCCTGTAGTATGCGGTGCCTTGCGAACATGTTCGACAGTCCGTGTTGACGCACCAACAAATGAAACGACTTCACTACAATATGGTTATGGACACATTCTGACACAACAGCTGCTTCCTGCCACTGTCTCGCGACCCCACATCTAACTGTGCTGATGCCATAGAACTGACTGGCACGTATACACCATTCTTCTACAATGACCATCGTCAACGGTGGAGGGTCACATGGCTTCCTGGTACAGATCTCCGTCATCTACAGCCCTCCAAAGAGACCAGTAAGCTCTTTTAATAGTATGGTGAATATTTCGTTCGGTGAGCTTATGTATATAGTCCGTGGCTTAAATGCAGACCTGATTGATTAGCACTATACAATAGTAGGTTAATTCTGTTCTTTCACTGTCTACACTGTTTGTCGTCAAACGGCCCTAATCAAGTAGTGGCGCCGCATGCAATTCACAGCCTTTTTTCTATAATAATATGCATCCAGCAATTAATAGCCAAAACCCAAAACGTCAACTAATGTTAAGAGCGTCTAAGACTGTAATTTTCTTGCTCGGTAACAAACAAAAATACCTACAGATGCAGTGATATTTTAAGATGTGCTTAATTTTAATTGACTTCGGTGAATTCGACTATGAGCTAAGAAAGTTGGTCGCTTACCTCAAGGGCAGGCTAAGTAACGCAGCCACTATGGAATTAAAGGATGTCAGAGGGGATCTTTTGCTGTTTGTCTGCCAGTGCTTACAACTCGTTGGCTCGTGTACCTCGTATCGATCGTCTGCTACGGTATAAATTTCAAACGGAGGTAACGTGGGTCATTAAAGAGATGGTCATCCTTAAATTACAAGCAAGGAGTACGAAATTAAATTAAGGATGCTGTAACACAATGTAATGAGCAGAAGAACAACGACATTCAAAACTTTTAGTGAGCATTTGTGATCTTACCTCACATTCCATAATGCATTTAATCGATTACTATTATTAATCAGTTAATCATACGCCCATACAGACAACCCAACAATACTTCATCGCCGGCCTGTGTGGCCGAGCGGTTCTAGGCGCTACAGCCTGGAACCACGCGACCGCTACGGTCGCAGGTTCGAATCCTGCCTCGGGCATGGATGTGTGTGATGTCCTTAGGTTAGTTAGGTTTAAGTACTTCTAAGTTCTAGGGGACTGATGACCTCGGAAGTTAAGTCTCATAGTGCTCAGAGACATTTGAGCCATTTGAACACTTCATCAAGCAGTTACCGTGTCACAACTATGGGGCGCTGAGATTGGAAGCAATCTGAAACATAGAACAGTCGACAGGAAGTATTCCGAATGACGAGACATTTGATGACTGGTACTCGAAGGCCGGTGGCCAACTTATCAACTGAGCGAGGTGGCGCAGTGGTTAGTGCACTTGAGTCGCATTCGGGAGCACGACGGCTCAAACCTGCTTTCGGCCATCCTGATTTAGGCTTTTCGTGATTTCCCCACATTCCTTGAGGCAAATGCCGGGATGGTTCCTTTGATAAGGCAAGGCCGATTTCTTTCCCCATCCTTCCCTAATCTGACGGGGCTGGAACTCGCTGAACATCAGCCAACCCTCCCTGAAAATCAACCAACCAACCAACTTATCACGCTCTTACTATAATTAGTCCATCGGGGCTCATAACTTACCTCTTTATATAGGTTACAAATTGATAATAAGGTAGGAACACATGCAGTCCCACAGTGTCAGTATTGGCTCTTCAACAACAAAAAAAAAAAAAAAAAAAAATGGCTCTCAGCACTATGGGACTTTACATCTGAGGTCATCAGTCACCTAGAACTCAGAACTACTTAAACCTAACTCACCTAAGGACATCACACACATCCATGCCCGACGCAGGATTCGAGCCTGCGACCGCAGCGGTCGCGTGGTTCCAGACTGAAGCGCCTAGAACCACTCGGGCACACTGGCCGGCATTCAACAAAAATGTTTGACGATCAGTGGTCTGTACTAAGGTCACTGTAAGGCGAAAACTAGAATTTCCTTGCACTGCTGACCTGTGACCTCTGAGGAGCTGCTCGCACAGCTTAACGCACTGTGCGCTTACTAGCTTGGAAGGCAGTGAGGCGAGCCTCACCCGCATCGCAAACGCGCCGGATGACCGACGATTGGTCTGGCGCACCCGCTTGTTTAGGCACATGCTGGGCTGCTCTCCAGTCTCTGGCTAATGAAAGTACAATGCAGAAACGGTTACGGTAACACAAAAGTGCACAGTTTACGCGGTTCGCAGGCAGCTGGCGCACGCGCCTTCCCTCCTTTAGGTTAAGTGACGACTCTGGCTACAGGCAGGACAACCGACCTCAAAGTTAAATAAAGTAAGTTTAGCAAATCAGAAAAACAACGGTCCCTGTTCACGGAATAAATGATAGGATAGTTTGATAAATATAGAGTGGGGGAGGGGGAGGGGAGATGTCTTCCAGTTCAACATGAGACACTGTTACATTCGTCTTTTGATAGGCCGCCCATAACTATTATACATATTATTCATGTGTGTGTGTGTGTGTGTGTGTGTGTGTGTGTGTGTGTAGCGGGTTAAGTGTTATGTGTGTGTGTGTGTGTGTGTGTGTGTGTGTGTGTGTGTGTGTGTGTAGCGGGTTAAGTGTTATGTGTGTGTGTGTGTGTGTGTGTGTGTAGTGGGTTAAGTGTTATGAAACAATGTGTGCATAGTGTGAGGTGACTGATAGTGACATAGTGTGAGGTGACTGATAGTGAGATATGAGTGAACGGTGTGGCATTACATAATTTAATATGTTATTTGTAAAAAAAAAAGGTATTGTATACCAGTAGTAAATCTAATAATTGTCTCTAACTAGAAGTCTGTAAATATATGTGTAAACGAATCATCTAAACATTCATGGTGGTGTCTGATTGTACTATATCATGTCTCCCTACCACTTTCGCGCAACGACGCTCTGAGCGTGTTTTTTAGGGAATTAACAAGTTTGAACCTGGGACCTGTTGCTGGTAAGGAGACGCCAGACCACACATGACATGTAGAATTCAGAAGAGTTCAGTGAGACTAGCGATGATATAACCAAATACTAAATGATCTCAGCGTCAGCTCCACTGCACAGCCTGTAAAAGAATCTTAATACTAACTAAATTTAGTGGAAGGAGTTCAAGGCTTTCCTATTTTTAGTTAGCTGGTAAAATAACGTCGAAAAAGCAGTTACGTTTACCATTGGAAATTTTATTCTACTCACAAAACATCGTTTATAAATTGCACTATTGATAAAAGGAAATGTTTTTTAACAGCTCATTCATTTTTTCATAAATTAAATAGATTCTAGAGTTTCACACACCTGTAAGTATGGTTTGTATGCTGTGCAAAATTCATCGAACAGTCTCTCTTACTTATGAAGAAAATTGTGCCTATAGCAACAAATGCAGCCAACAGCAAGTGAAACAATGATGAAATTTCACATGTAAAAAAAATTATTTTGTTATTGTTTTGAATTTCCGCTGCTACGAGTGTGAATCCTGAATCCTTCCTGGTCATGCTGACAAAGTTTTATGAATTTACTTGTAAAAGTATAGACAGTGGAAATTAAAATGTCCTGTGGTGCCTCTACTGCTCCAAGTCGGCCCGTTTGACGTCCTACCCCCCTTAACTACGAATGTTTTTTAGCAGGAATCGTTTTGGCTCTCATTTTCTGTGACTTAGTGGAATCACCGTCAGAATATATACAGAAGCGCCAAGAAAAGATGCCCTATTATTGGAGACTCTATACCGATGAGCCAAAACATTATGACCACTGCCCACGGCGAGGCTGAATCTCTAGTGGTGGTGCTGCTGGCACATGACGCAGTAACGACAGAACGTAAGCGGAAGGGAGACGAACGGGCAGCCGTTTTAGCGAAGATAACGGACGAAAATCGGGAAATCCACTGGTATAAGCGGTTTTGACAAAGAGCACATTGTTGTGCCGCTGCGGCTGCAAAAGCTGGTCGTTCGTTGGCGTACTAAGTCGTCGGCAGCTATGACAACTGGTTGAAGGATGGTGAAATAACGAGTAGGCCGTACTGGACGACCACGTCTCATCACAAAACATAGAGGTCGGAGGATCACCCACTGTGTAATCTAGAATAGGTAGCGATCTGTTGCAGATCTAACGACAGAGTACAATGCTGGCGCAGGTACAAGTGTTTCGGAGCACATATTTCAAAAGCTATTGTTCGACATGGAGCCCCACGTCACACGACCTCTACTTGTTCCTTTGTTGACATAACGACATCGTCAGTTATGACTGCCGTGGGGACAGCAACACTGAATCAATAGAAACATGTCGCCTGTCGAACGAGTCGCATTTCTTGTTACACTAGGTCGGTGGTTGGGTCCTTACACGCCGTCATACAGGCGAATGACTGCACGAAAGATGCACCGCGCCACAGCTTCAAGCCCGTTAGGGCAGACTTACACTATGGGATACATTGAGTTCGGCTTTCGTGGGATCTGTGGTGATAATCGAAGGCATCATGACAGCCTACGTGAACATTATTGCGGACCCCTGCAACGCTTCGTGCTCGAAGTATCTTCCAGCAGAATAACTGTCCGCGTTGCAAGGCCAGAATCATACTACAGTAGTTTGAGAGGCATTGTAGTGAACTGACACTGATGTCGTGGTCAGTAAATGTGTCTGATCTGTACCAATAGCAACACATATCGGGCGCCAGCTGCGAACCCGTAACCACCGTCCTATAATTTGCGGGAGTGGCTTTTCCTGTGTGTAGGCATCTTGTGCCACATACTTCAGCAATCCTGTATAGGACGTGTAGAATCCATGCCAAATGTAGACTGGCAATGGTGAAGAAAGCGTTTCTGAAGAAGAGAAATTTGTTAACATCGAATATTGATTTAAGTGTCAGGAAGTCGTTTCTGAAAGTATTTGTGTGGAGTAGCCATGTATGGAAGTGAAACATGGACGATAAATAGTTTAGACAAGAAGAGAATAGAAGCTTTCGAAATGTGGTGCTGCAGAAGACTGCTGAAGATAGATGGATAGATCATATAAATAATCAGGAGATATTGAATAGAATTGGGTAGAAGAAGAGTTTGTGGCACAACTTGACTAGAAGAAGGGATCTGTTGGTAGGACATGTTCTGGGGCATCAAGGGATCACCAATTTAGTACTGGAGGGCAGCGTGGAGGGTAAAAATCGTAGAGGGAGACCAAGAGATGACTACACTAAGCAGATTCAGAAGGATGTAGGCTGCAGTAGGTACTGGGAGATGAAGAAGCTTGCATTAGATAGAGTAGCATGGAGAGCTGCATCAAACCAGTCTCAGAACTGAAGACCAGAACAACAACAACAACAACAACAGAACCCATACCAAGCATAATCGATGCTACAATGAAATTTTCACTCTACAGCTGAGTGTGAAAGGTAGGAGACGAGTTACTGGCGGAATTAAAGCTGTGAGGACGGGGCGTGAGTCGTGCTTGGATAGCTCAGTCGGTAGAGCACTTGCCCGCGATAGGCAAAGGTCCCGAGTTCGTGTCTCGGTCCGGCACACAGTTTTAATCTGCCAGGAAGTTTCATAATCGATGCTGTATTGTGTTTGTCATTATTGACCAACTCGCTATTAAACAGGTGGTCATAATGATTTGGCTCATCGGTGTACAAACCAGGAGTAAGAAGCGTGGATATCGACATAACTTCTCGAACATTTTTGTTAGGCGAAACCCAAAGGGCCGTGAATGGTCCTATGGTCAGTCTGAATAAGAATCGAAGGTGATTGTTTTGTTAGCAGAAGAGCCAACACCGTATTACTAGTGAAGGCCGAAATGCACGCGTTTTAGCTCACGCGGTCGTGATGAGGGAAGAACTATACTGACGTGAGGTCTGGAACATGACAAGGAATTAGGATTCAGAAAGCGGACGTAATTAGTTTGATACTTAACTTTAATCAATCTTGACGGTACATGATTAACAATATTATCTGTTCAGAATACATCCATAGTAACTGAATATGGCGCCTTGCTAGTTCGTACAAATGACGTAGCTAAAGCCTATGCTAAACTGTCGTCTTTGCAAATGAGAGCGTATGTAGACAGTGAACCATCGCTAGCAAAGTCAGCTGTACAACTGGGGCGAGTGCTAGGGAGTCTCTCTAGACTAGGCCTGCCGTGTGGCGGCGCTAGGTCTGCAATCACTGATAGCGGCGACACGCGGGTCCGACGTATACTAATGGACCGCGGCCGATTTAAAGGCTACCACGTAGCAACTGTGGTGTGTGGTGTGTGGCGGTGACACCACAGTGTTTGTTAGAATTAAATTATGCCACAGGATGTAATGGAAATAATAGAGTTCTGTCAATTCAGCAAACTAGCTATAAACTTGTTACGTGTCTTGTGCCGTGGCGCTCTGATCTTGACGGCATGGCACTTTGCTGGCGCCATTACCTATTTGCGTTGCCGATATCGATCTGGTCGTATGTCGCAAGCTAGAGTCTGGGCCAGTGAGTTAACTGGAGGGCACGTGGCTGGTACATTGTGGCTTTTGGAGTCTCCTGCTGTCCGGTACGGGCCTCGAGAAGCCGCGAGTGGTTAAGTCGGCCGGAGGCAGGGCTAGCCGGCTCGCGTAAGGATTGGTAGCGCCGAGTGGGGGAAAGAGCAGTGGTCGTCGCGTGCAACCTAGTCGGCAGGTTCCCGACCTACTCCGTAAGCTTAAATATTTCGACACCTCGAAGACCGCCCGTACTGTTTGGAGGCAATAACATTCCAGCTGGAATCCTGCAAGTCACGATTCCTTCACACCTGAATGCAGTCAAGTATTGTTTTCTTATGTCTTGGTTGTCCGTGGCTCGTGGACTTGCGGTAGCGTCCTCGCTTCCCGCGGTCGGGGTCCCGGGTTCGATTCCCTGCGGGGCCAGGGGATTTTCTCTGTTTCGAGATGACTGGGTGTTGTGTGTCTTTCATCCTCATTCGCTCGCAAGTCACCATAGTGGCGTTAAAGAACTTGTGGAGCGACGGCAGGACCCTCCCCGAGAGGGGTCTCCCGGCCACCGATGCCATACGCTCATTTTTATTATTTAATATTTTTGGTTAATTGATATTGCTATGCCACGTCTGTGCTAGGTGGAATTGGATCTGTCATATTGACGTGTTTACGAGTGATTGTGTGTATGATCATTGGTCAGCGTAATTGAACGCAATTTGTGTTCCAGGCCATATACCGTGCAAGTGTACGGGTATTCTTTGTTATAAATTCAATGGATGGAATTAAATTTGTAACATAATCTGTGTCGGAGGCAAAGCACTCTTTGTAGATGAGTATGTCTGAATCATTGCATCAGGAGGCGCTGATATTTCCGCTTCTACATAATAAGTAATTTTAAGCAGTGTTAACCTTGTAACTTGAATGTGTAATCACTTGCGCGAATAGATTTTCTACGTCAGAGAGATTCTCGTGTGCAGCCTTATTTGTGCAGATTACTGCTCTCTTGATGCCTGTTGGTAGTGTAACTCTGGCAGCGGACGACGCGTCCTGTTCCTTGGGCCTGGAGCAGAGACGTGTTTGCTTTGTGCCACGGCCGCACTTCCGTCGCCGCACAGCGCCTGATTTGGCCGGCAATCTGGTGCCTGCACCAGCAGCGCATCGTTCGACGCTTGCCACGGCGGAGGGTCGCCGGTTTGTCGGGAACCGGTAGTCTGCCCTATTTGGTGAACTTAGCAAGCTCATGACGTTTAAATAGAGTTTGGCTCTTTAACTACTTGTTTGAGACTTGCGCCCTTATTACTACTTCTGAGTGCGTTAAGTTTAAGGCCTTTTACTTATCAATGTAAACTGTCGAGCTTTCCCTTCTATCTACAGTCATTAGTTAACGCAGCTCATTGTGAAACTTACCTGCTTGTTCCTTGTGGCCGTGGCTTACCCTGAATTTTGGGCAATTATATATTCATTAAAGGCCATTGTCAACGTTTCTGCTGGTGTGTACCAGTTGGGAGGCACATTTAAATTGCATGTCCTCCTAGCTTATCTTGTATTTTGGGCAATTGAGTATTTACTCAAGAGTCATTACCAACGTTTTGTTAGTGTGTACCAGTCGGAAGCCGTATTTAAATTGTATGCTTTCCCAGCTTTGTCTGTATTTTGGGCGATTGTATAATATTGTTTAAGGGATTTTTATTAAGGCTTATACATTGTTAAGGGCTTTCCCACAGCCACAAACACTGGCGTGACTTGTTATCATTTCTGTATTTTGGATGGGTGTTATCCAAGTGTATAACGGTTACCCAAGCTCGGAAATTGATAGTACATTTAGTGCCTGTCATTGTAATACATTTTGCTGATAAAATTGTTTGTTGAACCTGCTTGCAGACACCCCCAGTTGGTAAGACTTCTTTTTTGTTTTGGGAACGTTATACTTCCGGTTTCAAGCCCTGCTCTTAATGGTATAAAGTCTCAAATAAATTTTAAATGAATTGAGTCTGTTCAAGTTTTTTAAAGATTGTGAGCGTTCAGATTTTTTTAACAATGGTTTTTCCTAAATTTTAATAATACTATTGTTGTTAAGCAATAAAGTGTATTACATGAAACAACTAATGACGAAATACGAGGATCCAACTTCCACGTGTTTTCCTTAAAGCTATCCTAACCCTAGTTGTGACGTAAATAATATTTAATTGACCTATATGCCTCGATGCCTGACCGTGAACAGCAGGGGCTCCAAACATGTTACAAATAAATTAATATCAGAAGATCAATGACATCTACAGATATTCATTACTGAATAATGTAAGTAGGGTATCGTGTGTTTTTAATGACTGCCTTGGCTAGTATTACTTTAAACGCGGATGATGTGACCCGTTTTCAAGGGTGGCTACAGTCCATACTGGATTCCTGTGACAAGGCTGTTGTCAAATTTGAAAAACGTCGTCAATATTCACCTGAAGATGGCCGGACGACTCTGTGCCGAAATGCCGTGGACACAAATTGTTGACATCCGGCAGTTCGCCCGAAATTTTATGGAACAAGGTGGTTGTTCTTTTCTTAGCCTACATCACTGTGCCGAATGCTACACATTGTGATGTTACGCTTGTGTTGTTATGGAAATGAGGGGATGGGGGAACAGTCCGTTGAAAAGCATCAAGGGGGTCCTTGAGCTTAGCACCCTCCACCGATGAAAGGACCACACTCAGCAATGTAATGTATCTTCAGTTGATGAGACTGTTATGGAACACGTGTAGATGTAAATATTTTAAGATTCACTAGATTACAACTCTAAAGAAACAGTGCTAGTTTCCTGATACGAGCAGGCATCAAAGAAGACAAATTTTCGGAATGTATCCACTTTTACCGGATTCTATCTGCCTGGCCTCCACTCTACCGTGAAGACATGCAAAAAGTTCGCAAAATTCGAGCGCGTAAGGGGACGAGAAATTTACCAATCCATTCGACTGATTCAGAGAAGGGGTGAAGCATCGTGACGAGATTTGTTCTCCCTTGAGAGTGTGGTACAGAAGTCAGGTGGGATGTGATTAGCGAGAAAGGGAACTTTTGGTACTGGAAAACCAAAGGAAGAGAGTCCTTGTACTGAGATGAGAACAGCTAATTTTGTGAGATGTATCTCCAGTGCCGGAAGAGCTTCACGCAGCTCAACACAGCCGGTCTCAGCAAGTCCGGGTTAAGTGGCAGTGTGAAGTTCAACTAAACGTGGTAGCAGCAGTAGTAGCAGTAATTTTAATCATCCGTAGATCACTTTTGCTAGGATAATGGGCCTGTCGTGGTATTACAATTTAATAAAAACAACACTAACCTGATTCGTGTAAAAAGGTACTTACATACCTAAGGGTCTAATTTGACAAGAATAGGACAAGTAGTCGGCAATGGCCTTGTAGTAGGAACTATCCCGACATTTGCCTGAAGTGACTTACGAAAACCACGGAATACCTAAGCCAGGATGGTCGGGTGAAAACTGGAATCCCCTCCCCAAAACAAGGTCACTCTGTTGTATACAGTACTAACTCATTCGGTTTATCCCTACCGTACAATAATGTTTTGCAGAGAAGTTATTAAATAATGTGAAAGGCTATTGCTACACTGTTCATTCATTTCCCACGCCCAGTCACTGCACACACTTTACACGTATTATTTCATGGTGTAACATCACACTCGCTATCAGCTGACATCCAGCCCATAGCGACGATGTTTGGTTTCTATTTTGTGTACCGTAACTTCCCATCTGCTATCCTGAAAAACTGAGTTAGTGTCCTCTATAACGAGTGAGACGCGGATCTCGGAAAGAGGAAAAGCTGTTAGTATTATGCATTGCACAGCTTTGAGAGTGAGGTTTACCACAAAAGAAAAAAAGAAAAGAAAGAGAAGGAAAAAATAGTGTGAAAGTGTTACGTCAAATAATGGATGTTTTTTCAGAATTAGCTTTATTATTATTTTTTACTTGTGTAACACTTTTTTAATAAAGGCCTTTGTGTGTGTTATCTAAATAATTCTTCATTATATACAAATTACTGCCAAACAGGTTCTTTTTAAAACAGTTCGTTTTAGTATTCTCATTAATATCCTTGGGCACTTTGTTGTATAGCTTTATTCATTGACAGAAAATGCTATTTTGAGTTTTATGTTTATTTTTTCTTGGCAAACTTAAGTTGTTCTAGATTTTGTTTCATGTTCATCGACAGAGGTGTTTTTGCAGTGTTTTTATTTCTTCTCCCTGGACTTGAATTCTCTTAACAAAAGGTCTTCTTGCTTTCATTTACAGCTTACACTGTCAACAGATCAGATGTCATAACGTCAGCCGTAGGCCAGAACCTTGTCCCACTCGCTCCTCAGCTATTGCTCCCCTTTGTTATACTTCGAATCTTTTAACTGCAGTTTGATTTCAGTCAGCATTGTCCAAACCATTCTCTAAGTGTACAAATGTTACAAATGTAGGATTACCTTCCTTCAGCCTATTTTCTAAGATAAAATGTAGGGTCATTATTGCCTTGCGTTTCTTTTTTACCTGAAACAAAACTAACCTTCCCCGAAGTAGGTTTCTACCAGTTTTCCCAATCTTCTCCAAATAGTTTATGTCAGTATTTTGTAACCATGAGTTCTTAAACTGATGGTTCGGTACTATCAAACCTGTCAGCGCCTGTCTTCTTTGAAATTGGAATTATTACATTCTTCTTAAAGTCTGAGGGCATCTCACCTGATTCATATATCTTACACACCAGGTGGAACAGTTGTGTTATCACCAGCTCTCCAGAGCATCTAGCATCTCAAAAATTTGAAGGAACGTCATGAACTCCAGGCAAGTTGTTTCTACTTAGATCTTTCTATGGTCCTTATAAATATTTCGCGCATCTTCACCTACTTCCTCTTCCCTTTTATAATATAGTCCTCAGTTTTGTTCCCCTTACATAAACCCTCTATATATTCCTAGCTTCCCATCTGAGCTGTCGGTATCATACAGTGCCCCTCTCTCTCTCTCTCTCTCTCTCTCTCTCTCTCTCTTTTTGAAAAATTATCTTTCATTTTCCTATAGTCGGCTTTTTTCTTTCCCATGTATGATTCAACGTCCTCCCATTTGTCCTCTAGCCAATCCTCCTTAGCCATTTTGCAAAATCTGTCAACTTCATTTTTTTTCGTCTCCTTCGTTTGTGCATTAATATATTTTCTTCATTCATCAATTTAATTCAATATCTTCTTGTTATCCAGGGATATCTACCAAGTCTTTTCTTTTTACCTTTTCCGTCTGCTGCCTTCACTAGTACACCTCTCAAAGCTATCCATTGTTCTTCTCTTCCTTCCTCTTCCTTTCTCTGTTTTAATCCAACTTTGTCTAATCCTCCCTCTGAAACTCTCAACAACCTCCAGCTTTTTCAGTTTATCTAGGTGTCATTCTCCTTAACTGCTGATTTTTCTACAGCTTCTTAAGTTTTAATATGCAGTTCAAAACCAATGATTTATGGTCAGTATCCACATCTGTCCTTGGGAATGGCTTATACATACATCAAAAAAAGTTTTGCATCACCCCAGTTCCCAGAACTCCTGACGATAGACGTTGACTGTGGATATTGTATCACAGACACAGTCCCTTTGACTGTTCAGAGAAGTCACTAAACCCGCCCAAAGATGTAAACAACCATGGATGAGCAGCGCCTATTAGACGGAGGGGGTCCGACAGCCGATCAGTTCCAGGCATTCCACCAGGAAGGAGGTACACGGCTCGTGTTCGACCACGCCTAGACGGTCAATACCGCGGTTCGATCTCGTCCGCATTGTTACTTTGTGCCAGGAAGGGCTCTCAACAACGAAAGTGTCCATCTTGGAGTGAACCAAAGCTATGTTTTTCGGACATAGGGAACATACAGAGAGACAGGAAATGTCGATGACATGCCTCGCTCAAGCCTCCCAAGTGCTAATACAGTGGATGACCGCTACCTACGGATTATGGCTCGGAGGAACCCTGACACCAACGCCACCATGTTGAATGATACTTTTCGTGCAGCCACAGAACCTCGTGTTACGACTCAAACGGTGCGCAATAGTCTGCATGATGCGCAACTTCACTCCCGACGTCCATGGCGACGTCCATCTTTGCAACCACGACACAATGCAGCATGGTACAGATGGGCCCAAAACATGCCGAATGGACCGCTCAGGAATTGGCATCAAGTTCCCTTCACCGATGAGTGTCGCATATACGTTCAACCACACAATCGTCGGCGACTTTTCTGAAGGCAACCCGGTAAGGCTGAACGCCTTAGACAACCTGTCCAGAGAGCTCGGCAAGGTGGAGGTTCCCTACTGTTTTGGGGTGGCATTATATGGGGCCGACGTACGCCGCTGGTGGTCATGGAAGGCGCCATAACGGCTGCACGATACGTGAACGCCATCCTCCGACCGATAGTGCAACCGTATCGGCAACATATTGGCGAGGCATTCGTCTTCATGGACGCAATTCGCGGCCCCATCGTGCACGTCTCTTTAACTATATCAGGCCAGGTTTTCAGAAAGTCACGGGCAAATCTCATTGCAGGAACAAGATAGTCCTCTCACCGAGCGAGTTGGCGCAGTGGTTAGCACACTGGACTCGCATTCGGAAGGACGACGGTTCAATCCCGTCTCCGGCCATCCTGATTTAGGTTTTCGGTGATTCCCCTAAATCGTTTCAGGCAAATGCCGGGATGGTTCCTTTGAAAGGGCACGGCCGATTTCCTTCCTAATCCGAGCTTGCGCTCCGTCTCTAATGACCTCGTTGTCGACGGGACGTTAAACACTAACCACCACCACCACCACCAAGATAGTCCTCTACTTTCAAATGCTACGGACTATCACTTCAGATACATGCTCTTGAGTCATTACCTCGTTCAGTGCCCAATATCCTCTACTGCACAACCAATAAACAGCCACCACTCAATTCTCTAAGAGTGTGCCACACAACAACAAAATAGCTGCAGATCATTTCCGTGTGAGTGTGCTTCCAGAGCCACTAGCTTTACACCACGGAAGCCTACTCATCCCAGTCCGCTATCATCAATCAAAACTCACAACCATAATCATTAACTCTTGTCCGTTACTGCTCCTTGATGTATTTTAATACCAATAAATAGTAACGCAAGTCTGGCAAACACTCACTCGCGATCAAAGAGCTTCCTGCGCCACATAACCTGTTATGCGAGTCGTAACTTTTCAGCCACGAAATTAGTAAACCAAATCCTCGAAAATTTATCTTGGCACGATGTGTGAAGCAGCAGGTGCATCGGTAGTCTCTTCCAATTACTACTCGCCCTAAGCAACAGCTCGATCCATGCAGATAGTACCAAAGACTATCCCTCCATGATTTGAACCGACTTCTCGTTAGGTTGAAACGATGCTGCCTATCTAGATCACATGAAAAATGCTGACAAATGTGCTGCGCCATTATTCCTTTTAACAGTTTCAATATTGTTGTTGAAGGTCGTCGTCTGCACTCTCAGCGGCTAGCTACGAGGGCAGGCTGCAACCTCACATCTCTGGAGTGCGGGGCTGAAACGTTGTAACACAGAGGAGCGACTCACGAACACGCTCGTACTGCATCTCGACATTATGACATATACGACACAGTTACAACGCAGATATTTAAAAAATTAAAATTTTTTTTATACATTTCTTTGGGTATTGACTTATTTTCGGGTGCAAATTTCAATAACTAAAGACGACACCATATGTAAAAAAAATATAGGTTTTTCGCAGATACTTGACTGCACCTAACCTAACCTAACCTAACCTAACCTAACCTAACCTAACCTAACCTAACCTAACCTAACCTAACCTAACCTAACCTAACCTAACCTAACCTAACCTAACCTAACCTAACCTAACCTAACCTAACCTAACCTAACCTAACCTAACCTAACCTAACCTAACCTAACCTAACCTAACCTAACCTAACCTAACCTAACCTAACCTAACCTAACCTAACCTAACCTAACCTAACCTAACCTAACCTAACCTAACCTAACCTAACCTAACCTAACCTAACCTAACCACCTCGGCAAAGTTTGTGCATGATCCATTGGGGGAGTGGGTTGGGAGGGGGGGTATAACACGCTCAAACCGTTCCGTTGACATTATATGTTTAGCGTATTTCGCTCTAGGTGCTGCTCTGTACTCAGTTGCCTGAAAACACACTGGTCTATCTGACGGACGCAGTTTGTTTTGCATGCATTCACGTGCACGCGGCGTTGTCGCCACAATGCAGCGCTATTGTGTCTCTGCTGATACTTGCGGTACCGCTCCTGTCTATACCTACTAGATATAAAACCTTGTACAATAAGTGCTAAAAGTACTGAGTAAAACGTCGACAATAGAATTTCCATTTCGTGATACTGAATAGTTAACAATGAACGTTGTAAACCGGAAAAAATTACGTTTGTAAGCCATACTGTCTGTAACTTACTACCAAAAAACACGTAACCGTTGCGTTTACCACCTCAGGTGCACACTGTCGAAACACATACGCGTTGTACATTCACGCCACGTCATTTCTTCAGTGGGCCTTCTATCTTTAAAAAAAATATTATTTATCATTTAAACTACTGAATCGTCTTCCCCTGATGCTCATAAACACACATAAACAGTAACCTTTCATTTTTTTGCTGTGTTATTGTAGTTTGCGCCTTATACTACTGCTACTACGTCATCAGGCCCAGTGGCCCGCACGCATCTACAAGTTTCCTCCTCCACTGTATTCTCTCCATTGTTGCCATTTGCCATCCGTTCACATCTATTCACACTTGGATTAAATCTTCATGGAGTCCATCCCTCCAAAGCTTCTTGGGTCTCCCTGGCGGTCTCTTTCCTGTAGGTGTGAAATACAGGAGCTTCCGAGGCCATCTGTGATCCTCCATCCGGGCCACATGGCCGGCCCACTGCATTCGTTTGGCTTTGACAGTTCCTGCTATGTTGGGTTGCTGGTATAGTTCCTCAAGCTCTTGGTTGTATCTGATCCTCCATTGCCCTGAATCTGCATCCAGAACCGGACCGAAGATCTTCAGTAGTTTGAATCTTTTATTTAGCTGGTAGTAGTGGTGCTCGCTGTATTGCAGTAGTTCGAGTAACCAAGATTTTTGTGAGGTAAGTGATAAGTGAAACGTATAGGTTAATGTTAGTCAGGGCCATTCTTTTGTAGGGATTTTTGAAAGTCAGATTGCGTTGCGCTAAAAATATTGTGTGTCAGTTTAAGCACAGTCTTGTATAATTGTTCTAAGGGGATGTTTCATATCTCGACCCTTAGCCGAGGATACCTCACTGGAATCTTCTGATTTTTTTCTTGTAGTTTGTGTAATTAGTGTAGATTTTGTTTATTGCTAGCGCGTAATTGTAGAGAGAATCTTTTTTGTAGTTGTAGTCTTTCATTGTTGTACAGTAAAACAGTTCTGGCATGCATGTAGAGTTGCACCAAGTATTTCGCAGCTGCGTTTGCAATTAACTAGATATTATTTGCTATGTTAATGTGTTCTCTTATTTTTGCTCTTCAAACTGTGTTTTTCTGTGTTGCCGTGTGAAATACTGTGACAATAATGGCGTGTGAAAAACGTAATACTAGGCTCCCAAGTAAACTGAGAAATGACAGTGAAGACGAAAGCAGTGTGTTAGCGCCACCATGTAACGAATTAACTAATGTTCAAAGTAGTAATTTGGTAATTGTGCGTAGGTAAATGGAGCGGGCTGCAAATAATGGTGTAGGCAGTGAAACAATTAGTGAACAGGGAAGCATTATCGATCGATCGGTCGGCAACAGCTCGCCTCAGGATTCCGAAATGACAGGGCACAATCTTGCAAATACTGTAGATTCAGGTTTTACGTCCTCACCGTTTTCTCAAATAAGTCAAGACACATTTTCTGTTTTTCAAACTGCGAATATTGCCGGTTCAAATGCATTGCCGAATAGCACTGAGAAACATGTTTCAGACACCAGTGCATTGTTATTACAATTAATGCAACAAATGGGACAAAAGCTTCAAAAGTTAGACACAATGGAACAAAATCTTCAAAAGTTGGACACAATGGAACAAAAGCTTCAAAAGTTAGACACCACCCTTGAACAAACACGTGAAGATTTAACTAATGAGTTACATAACATTGAATCGAAATGTCAAAAAGTCTGTAATGACGTAAAAACACAAATTTGTGAGCATTTTCAACCTATTTTTTCGCGACATGAAAATGCATTACAGAATCACGAAGCAGCCATAAAAGAACTGCAAACTATTGTTCATGAAAATCATGAGGTCTTGCAAGCTAAAACTGACTCAGTTGCATCTACCGATTCGGTTACGCAACTTGCAAAAACTCAGCAAAACTTAAAAGACACAGTAGATACGATTTCAACACAAATGGACACTCTGAAATTTGGTTCAGAAAAACACACTGAGGAAATAAGTACACTATCGGAGAAATTAGCCGAACTTTCGGATCAATTCACTAATTTATCTGCAAAGGTAGATGATGATCTGAAAGACACAAGACCTGTAGCCATCACTGACACAGAAGAGTATGAGCAAATTAAGAAATTCAGACAAAATCAGAATCAAATTAATACGCAATACAAAAGAGAAATCCGGGAAGTACAAGATTAGTTGACGCAGGTAATACAAAAATTACATATTTCAGAGGACACTCGCGCTCCAACACGGGAAGAGGAACTTAGAAATACGGAACATCCACAAAATAATAACACAAGACACTTCGAAAATTGTGAAAGAAATTGGCAAGGTACATTGAATTTTGAGATGGAACCGCCGAAACGAAGTAACAATGAGCGATGTGCGACTCGCCGACACGATGATTTTGACTATAAGCTATTCATTACTGCACGTAAATTCAAAACACTTAAGAATTATGGCAACGACGTTCATCCACAAGCGTGGCTCCATCAATTCACTCATTGTTTTCCTCCCAACTGGTCATTAGAGCACAGATTAGAATTTATGTTGGCTACTTAGAGAATGAACCAGCTGTAAGAATGCGATCGGTCATTCACGATTGTCACAGTGAAGGAGAATTTTATCATGCCTTCCTCTCAGCATATTGGTCTCAAGCTACACAAGACCGAGTAAAACATAACATCATTATGATGAAACATTTCGAACAATCTGAATTTTCCAGTCCTGTGAAATATTTTGAAGACATGTTGCATAAGAATCAGTATCTTACAAACCCATACAGCCCCTCAGAACTCATCCGCATTTGCTTAATCAAATTGCCTGAACATTTACGACATATTATTTTGGCAGGACGTTGCAAAGAGGACATTGAAGCTTTTCAGGGACTGTTACAAGAAATTGACACTGACAATCGCGGAACGCGAAAACAGGAACACAACAATTACAGGTCACATCCGTCACAATTCCGCGATGAAAGAAATAATAACTGGACACGACAAGCCTATTCTTACAACGTAAATCGTGACGAAAACAGACACCACCCATATGACAATCATTGGCAGAGTAGCAATAATTACAGAGAAATATCGCATTTCCGCGGTAATGACTTTCACAGAGACAATCAGAGAAACAGACAATACGGGAGCCAAAATAATTATTATCACGGGAGACAGAATAATTTCAGACGCAAGGGTCCACCGCGCAGTGATATTCAGAGAGAAATTCTCCACCACTTAACCGAAAAGAAAGAAACCACAGGAACTACCGACATGACGACAGACGATATAATCGTAACGACAGACCGGAATTACATCAGAACTGGCGGGATTCAAACAGAGCTGCGCCCTCTCGGCAAGGTGAATTTGTAGAAGTTAGGTCTCCTAAATCCAATAACGACGCACGCCAACAAAGAGATAGCAGACAATGACTCGCACCGCAGGCAGCCACGTGCGCCGGCTGGCTCAGAGAAAAGTAACATAGGCGCTAACCTTGAGAAAAACTCCAGTATTCTTTACCGACGTTTACCGCATGATAATTGCATTCAAGTTGAAACTCTGAGTACTATGAAGAGAGAAGAATTGCACCATATTTCACATGTAAAACCATTTATTGAGAGATAATCTGCTTTTTAACTTAGTCTTTGCCACAAAATTTTTTCACTTCACGCTACTAGTACAATTTGTCACACTGAGAAACTGTTAACATGCAACAATGTTTTGAAGTTAACTATCCAGTCTAGAGCCTAGGGAACATTTTTAAACAGAAATTACGAATGCATTGTTATAGTGAACAGACGACACAGTGTTTTATTTGTACATTCTTGCTTGTTAGTTGCACGATTACGTAACGACTATAAGGCTTACATATTTAGAACATATACTGTTAATGAGATTTTAATGCAACATTTTGGTTTACTTGAAAAGACATTCCTTATTTCAAGTTGTTTTTGTGACATTAAAGATGACTTAGTATTTGGTTTATTTGACAGCTGCACGATTTTATCACGACTCTACTAATAAGTGACAATTTACAATGTTGCTTTTGCCGTTTATCTGTTTTATATTTGCATAGTTTTTCTGAATTCTTCTGGAAAAGAAAACATGTTCTAGTAGTAACTTTGTGGTATAGCTACAATGAGACAGCCTTTTCTGTAGCACAACAATACGTTTCAGTACAGTACTTACTTCATCACGGCAATAAGCGTAGTAACTACGATATCTATACGCAAAGCATTTCACTTTTGTTTATCATGAGGTAAGTACATTGACTTCTGCAGAACTTAGCTTTCGGCGACGATAACTACGACACTTCCACAGAGATTATCTTACAACAAGACGCACAGTTTATCGCTACAGTACACGTATTTGAGTGGTTAATTTTGTACTTAAAACATTTATTTTTAAATATATTTGAAGTACAATGGTACAAAGGTTTTCCGTGATACATTTCATTCCATTGCTGTAATCTGTAACACCTGAGGATATAATTACATTAATCCTCAGGGGGGTACACGCCTACTTTGTGTACCATGTGTTTGGCAAGCACAAGGAGCCCTAGCTAATATGGTATTTGCTTATACAATTTTACACATCGGTACCATATTTCTCTAACACAGAATTACACAGCTATCTGATTATTTGACAGAGAAACAAACATATTTTTACTACGTCAGTGACACATGTTTACGCAATTACACAGGTGGATAACTTCACACTTATGAAATTGTATTTTGTCTGTACTTTTTGAACTGTTCATATTTTTTCGGAACCATTGTGATACTATGAGAGCTTTGAATGACATATTTGGTATGGGATCATGATTTTTAAAGTACGTTTTAGGTAGATGACGCTTTTGCCATGAGCAGAGAATTTTTTTTTTAGGTTTTGAAATTATTGCAGAAAGCTATGGCGTTTTTGAGATTTGACTGAGGTGTTATGATGTTATTATTACGACGACGATGTGAATTATGCTGCTGAGGTATGTTTAAGCTGATGCTATATGAGTTATTTGGTTATGCTACGTATCTGTTATGATGAAATATTGAAGAAGTGTCGACGAATATGTATATGTGTAATAAGGTAAGGAATAATGAGTAGTGGTTAGGGACTCTGGTTTGTGAAAAAGGATTTTGGAAACCGAGAATCGTACTTTAAGAGTTATGAAAAGTGTGTACATGCGTGAATGTATTACAATGCTGTCGAAAATTTTTTGGGCACTCTTATATTTATAGGATTTTATTTTCTATACGTTTGTAACGCAAATTCTCAACCTGTGAAAATATTTTTTACATGAGACTGTCACTGTAGCGGAAACTGCTGTCGTATTTCGGTAAGAAAGGTAAGTGACCGTGACGTAATGCGTTGTGATCGGCCAGGTGTGCCAGCCGCCATGAGAAAATCATTAGTGTGTGCCTTTCAGAGTCACAGGTGAAAAAAAAGAGGCCAGTATCCTCGCTATTGACATTCCTTTGTAGAAAGCATCGCAAAAACGACACGCTCGTTACTTGGAAAGATGCTTACTTACATCTGCACACCTGATAATGACAAGTGTCTTTCTACGAGAGTTGAGAGAATTTGTACTAACTTATGAAATGTCACAAGACTATTGAATGATATTTTTATGCTTTGCCTTTCATAGTTGCTTATTTCGTTTGATATCCGGTTTCCAGCTGTGTTGCTGCATTGGTTTTATAAAATAAAATTAAATGCATTTGCTAATGTGAACACTTTCTGTCAACAGATTTATTAAATAATCATTTTATGATCCACGTTCTTCGAAAAAGGAGCACTTGGAAAGGAAAGAACAATAAGAAGGGATCAATAACAGTTACTGCATACTTAATTTTCTTTTCAACTACTTGGTAATATCTTTTGTAGAATTAGTTTTGTGGTGCACCACTTTAATGATATAGACATTAAGATGTGAATATACATTTCACTTAACTGCGTTGTTGTCTTTAGAGTACTATTTTTTCTGCTTGTGATTTTGTCATGTTTAGGTATAAGTTATTACATTTATTGCTGCTTGCTTTGCTTACTTGCATTTTTTTGTCATTGCTGTTTGTATTAATTGATTTGTGCTGCTGCATTACCTCGTCCCTTAGTTAGTATCTGAGCTCAGTAGATTTAAGTTAGCTTAAGATGGGGTAGGCTATAAAAGAGAACGAGTTGTGATGAATTGGAAGAAATGCATTGAGAAGCTATAAGAAAATGATTTGGCCAAAAAAGTAGTGTACAGTGGAGGAAAACTATTTTTGAAAGAAGATGTGAACAAAATACAGAAAGCATGCTTGGATAGGATATTTTTGCTGGAAACAAATGTTGAGATAAGACGAAAGATCTACAGAATGACGTTTTGGGTTGGACTGCAGTACCAAATTTCACACTGAAAACAAACCCTGTACTGTATTTTGTGTTATTACGCTATGTGAATCTGTGATTGTCCTGTTTAGGTAATAAGATTTCCATTGTAGAATTTTTCTGATAATATGTTATTTTCTTTGTAAAGATGTTTAGACATTTTTTATTCTGTTCTGTTTTAATGCTCATGTGTGAAGTTGATGTTTCAATAATAATTCTGATCTTTTATGTATTTACTTATGTCATAATTCCTGTAACACTGATCTATATGTTTATTTCTATTCCTTTGTAAAGCTCGTTTTACTACAAATGTTATCTGTATTGTTATGTTCTTTAATGATGTATTTTGTGCCTTTGTAATTGTATTTTTATGTTTTAAATTTATAAGTGTATAGACACCAGTTCTTCAAAATAAGTATCATTTCACTGCACACGTTTCTGTTGGTCATAGTATATGGACAATATGTGAGAAGTAGGGACTGATAGTGTTTGCACGTGTGTTAATAATTCAGCAAGGGACTGGATAACAGCTTTGCTGGTTCTAAGGACATTTCAAACAAATTCTTTGTGAGTGGACAAGTGGTGGTTTATGGACTTGCTATATTGTCCACAAGACTCTTCGATGGTGATTGTGCACCTGCACAGTCGCAACAGTTGGCTGCTAACCATCTCTACAAGGACTACAGTGGGTCTACACCTTTGATGACTCACCAATACCATTATTTCTACAAGGACTGCAGTGAGTCTGCACCTCTGGTGGCCCACCAATACCATAATCTCTACCAGGACTACAGTGGGTCTGCTCTGTGACGACCTACCTACCAATATTCTCCAACTTCGACTGAGTCTGCTGTGGGTTTGCTCTGTTGTGGCCCATTACCTGCTGCATATCAAGAGTCAGCACTGTCTTTCCATTGGAAGAACAACACTACTTCTTCAAGACTGCATGGAAATCCACTACTTCCGTGTGCATTTTCTTTTACTACTCCGACTTTGAGAAAAACACTGCAATTTTACTTTGATGAATGATCACGACTGTCTTTATGGACTGTGAGAAAATTTTAGCTTTTGACCAACATTGTATCGATAAGTGTGTGCATTTCATTTCTTTGTTATTGTAATTATGAAAAAAAAAATCAAATCTGTATTGGCCACTGCCCAAAACAATTTGTAATATTTTTTGTGGGGAGCATGGGGGCTATGTAAGTAGGCTGTTTAGGTTTTCTTATTGGTAACGCCACGTAGCGCTCTGTATGAAAATCGCTGGCTGTGCTGTGTGCAGTCTGTGGCTGGTTTGCATTGTTGTCTGCCATTGTAGTGTCAGTTTAAGCACAGTTTCGTATAATTGTTCTAAGGGGATGTTTCAGATGTTGATATGAGATTTTTGCTCCGCTTCCACAGGAGGTATATTAATCGAATTGGCGTTGTGGTTTTCGGGAGAACGATGGTTCAATTTCCAGTCTGGCCATCGACACTTATGTTTTCCCTGAATCGCTTAAGACGATTGCTGTAATAGTTCCTAAGAAACGGCAGGTTCTATTTCCTTCTCCAAACGACGATGAATTGTCCGAATGAGACGGAAATGTGATTTACACGCACAGACGAAAAAATAATTATAGTTTCAGAAAAATTGCATGAGTTCTTCAAGAGCTTCACAAATTAAGCAAGCCAATAACGCTTTGGTCTACCTCTGAACCTGTCCGCCCCCTATAGCTGAGTGGTCACCGCGACAGAATGTCAATCCCAAGGGCTTGGGTTCGATTCCCGGCTGGGTCGGAGATTTTCTCCGCTCCGGGACTGGGTGTTGAGTTGTCCGAATCATGATCATTTCATCCGCATCGACGCGCAAGTCACCCAAGTGGCACTAGATCGAAAGACTTGCATCTGGAGAACGGTCTACCCGACGGGAGGCCCCAGTCACACGACATTTATTTATTTATTTACCTCTGACCCTAATGCAATCCCGAGCTGGTTCGAAAGTCCTCCGGATTGGGGAGAGATCTGGCGATCTTTCTGACCAAGGTAGGATTTGGCAAACACGAAGACGTGCAGTAGAAACTCTCGCAGCGTGCGGGTGGGCATTATTTCGTTGAAATGTGGGCTCAGGATGGCTTCCTTTAAGAGTAACAAAACGGGGCTTCGAATATCGTTGACGTACCGCTAAGCTGTAATGGCACCGCGGATGGCAACCGAAGAGATCCTGCTATGAAATGAAATGGAACACCAGAAGATCACTCCTGGTATATGGGTTGTATGGCGGGCGAAAGCCACACTGGTATCCCAGTGCTGTCTGGGGCGTCTCCAAAAACGTATTCGGCGTGGAATCTCTTTGACTGGAGTAGAACTGTCTTCAGTCATGAGTCCGAAGTCGAACTGTGATCCAGAGACCAACGAAGACATGTAGAGATAGAGACACTTCGGGAAACTCAGCTGCCACTAATTCTTAAAGAGGAAAATCTTGCGGGAGTTACGTCATTCAGCCAGAGGCTGTAAAGCAGTTTTTAAACACACTTTTTAAACTTCAAAGAATCGGCAAAATCCAAAGCTTTACAGCGATGTAATTAATTGGTCAGCATTTCAGTCATAGTACTTTAAATTTAAAAAATTCTCGAACTGGCTTGAATCATCACCTGCAGATCTGTCTTTCTTGCTTTCTTCTCTCGGTATGGCCAAAAAGGCACCTGTCTTCTGTGAAAAGTGCAACTTCAATAAAGTTAGCCAACCATGTGCGACAAAATTACCGCAGGCTTCAATTCACCATTGGTTCCTCTCAAAATCTTTTAATATTCACAGAAACTCTGCCACGATGAAGTTTGGAGAGAATTTGACTTTACCCAAGACTGCTAGGCACTTAATTATGAATTGCAGTGTAATCATATACGTGTAGATGTAGCCTCAAGATTATGACACGGGAGCCGGCCGGAGTGGCTGAGCGGTTCTAGGCGCTTCAGTCTGGAACCGCGCCACCGCTACGGTGGCAGGTTCGAATCCTGGATGTGTGTGCTTCCTTAGGTTAGTTAGGTTTAAGTAGTTCTAAGTTCTAGGGGACTGATGACCTCTGATGTTAAGTCCCATAGTGCTCAGAGCCATTTGAACCATTTGGTTATGACACGGGTGAAATTATTTAGTCTTGGTAGAGTTCTGGCTACGTAGAACATTCGTCAGGTAGCAAAACTATACTGAACTGGGAATCAATACGGGACTAGCACGTCAAGCATGTTCGGATGACTCGATTGGAAAAGCGCAAGTCATTTATTTTAATGACGGAAGTGTTTGAAACATTGTCGCTTCGTGGCAAAACTAAACAGAAAGTTTTGCTGTGTTGGACAAACACTCATTCCCCTCCAGATGCTGACAGTTACTGTGCAAGAACTACTATGCACAATCCAGATGGCAGGTGAGACTGCGTGCTGTGCTTTATACGCGGCATGTACTTATCCGTGACCATGTATCAGTTTAGTTCGCTTAGGACACGCAGCGTTCTAAAGTAGGGTGTGTAATAATTTAGGGCATGTGCTCTTTTCACTGAGTGTTAGCGCTGTTTACGATTTTATTGTGGCAGCGCTTTCGTTCTGGTTGTGTTTGACATGTGTTTATTTCTGTCTTACCCATGACTTGCATAAAAATGGCCGTCGTGAAAGAGGGTATTATTTCTAGATTGCTGTTCAAGTCTTTTAGTATGAGTAGCAACAATGTGACGCTTTTGGTAACAAATGTAGATATTACTTTACTCTAATCTGCCAGAATGCCACTGTGAAAAGAAGTGCACTGCTGCAAAGTGAGGTAAAAGTTGGTTACTGTCTTAATGCGACGCCGAAAGTCTTTCACTAACAGGCATAGAATACGCGAAACTTGTTACTGTTACTGCATCTGTATCTAAAGCTTTGGTCCCATTTACGGCACAGTGCATTTACGGTTGCTTGGGACGGAAGGAAGACTGAGTATAAAGACCAGTCGACATCAAGATCGCCAGAGACGGAAAATGACCTTCGACAGGACATTTCATATCTGATATCATGATTTTGCTAAGAGAGATAATGCGACTCTAATAACGACCTATATCAGTCAAGAACAATGCAAGACTATTTCCTTCGTTTTACTGTTCTACACATTTATTATAACACTGTTTGTGACTTGACGTATCTAAAATATTTTATATGTGATGACAGTATTATAAAACAGTAAAATGACTTTCATCACAAATGGTCCAAATGGCTCTGACCACTATGGGACTTAATATCTGAGGTCATCAATCCCCTAGAACTTAGAACTACTTAAACCTAACTAACCTAAGGACACACACACATCCATGCCCGAGGCAGCATTCGAACCTGCGACCGTAGCAGCCGCGTGGTTCCGAACTGAAGCGCCTAGAACCACTCGGCTACAACGACCGGCAGCTTCATCACAGTTTCAAGAGATGTCAAAATCTAGTTGACAAACAAAAGCTCAACGAAGCGGAAATAAGCATAAGGAGTGCCATGAGAGGAGCGTTCAATAATTCTGAAAGTTAAATTTGTCAACCGATCTGAGTAAAAACCCTAAGAGGTTTTGGTCTTATGTAAAATCAGTAAGAGGTTCGGAATCATCTATTCATTCGCACCGAAACGGAAAATAGCAGAGAGAAGACCGAAAGAGTGATTCTGTGTTTCGAAATTGTTACACCGCGGAAAAAATCGTTACACAGTCCTTGCTTTCAGTCATCGTACGAACCTCTAAATGGCAGACAAGGAGACAACCGTACACGGAACAGAAAAACAACTACAATCGCTTAGTACAGAAAAGGCATCAGGATCAGATGAGATACGTAGAAAAGATTCTACAAAGATTGTGCGAAAGAGCTTACTCCCCTTCTAGCAGCATTTTATCGTAGATCACTGAAGCAATGAACGATGTGTAACAACCCCATAAAAGCGCACGTCATTGCCGGTTACAAGAAGGGCAGTAGGACAGACACACTATTATAGACCTACATCGTCGACGCTGTAGAACCACAGAACATATTTTATGCTCAAGAATTGTGAAGTTTTCGGAGAGCAAAAAACTCTACAAAAACCAACATAGATTCATCAAACAGAGATCTTCCGAAACACAGCTCTCTCTGCTCCTCCATGAGATCCACAGCTCCGTAGACAACGCCGCACAGATTGATGCAGTGTTCCTTAACTTCAGGAAGGCATTTTACACCGTACCGCACTGTCGTTGAATGAATTGACCCTGAACTTAAATAAATGTAACATATTCCACATGCATAAGACATAAATCTACTGTAGTGCAACTACATTATTGATGCAAACTGCTGGAAACAGCATATACCGTAAATGATCTAAAAGTGACTCTGCACAGCGACCTTAAGTGGAATGATCAGATAAAACGAATAGTAGGAAAAGAAGATGCCAGACTGAGATTCACAGGACAGATCTTTAGTAAATATCACGTACCCACGAAGGAAATGGCTTATAAGGCACTTATTCGACCGATTCTTGAGTATTGTTCATCAACATGGGAGGCTTACTAGGTAGAAGTGATAGAAGACACACACACACACACACACACACACACAGAGAGAGAGAGAGAGAGAGAGAGAGAGAGAGAGAGAGAGAGAGGATCCAACGAGGAGCGGCGTGTTTCGTCACGGGATCGGTTAGTCGGCGAGAGAGCGTTACCGAGGTGTTCAACAACCCCCACTGGCAGACATTACAAGAGAGTCGTTGAGCACCACGAAGAGATTTACTGCTGAAATTTCGAGAGCGTACGTTCGAAGAACAGTCATGCAACATATTACTTTCACACACGTACACCTCTCGGAATGATCGGAAGCTTTACCGATAATCATTCCTCCCACGAAGCATTCGCGAATGGAAAGGGAAAGGGAGGGGAGTGGGAGGGGGAGGGGGGAGATAGTTGTCACACTATTTTATTTCGACACAGTGTTTTCCGGGAAGAGTCTGACAACATATTACATTCTCCCACATATATCTCTCGAGATGACCACGATGAGAAAATGCGAGGAATTAGACCCAATACAGAGGCACATCGGCACTCATTCTGTCCACGCGCCCTTCGGTAGTCGAAATGGGATCTACATCTACACTTACATGATTACTCTGCAGTTCACAATTAAGTATCTGTCAGAGGGTGCATCGAACCACCTTCAGCTACTTCTCTACCTCTCCACTCTCGAACAGGGCGCGGGAAAAACGAACACTTACATATTTCCTTGCGAGCTCTGCTTCCTCTTGTTTTTTTATGATGACCATTTTTTCCCTATGTAGGTGGGTGCCAATAAAATAATTTCACACTCTGAGGAGAAGGTTGCTGATTAAAATTTCATGATAAGGTCCAGCCGCAGCGAAAAACGCCCTTTTTTAAATCACTGCCACCCAGTTCGTGTATCATATCCTGGGCACTCTCTCCCCCAATTCGTGATAATACAAATCTACATGCCCTTCTTTGAACTTTATCGATGTTGTCTGTCAATCCAATCTGATGCGATTCCCACACAGCACAGCAGTACTCGAGAAGAGGTTGGACGGGCATACTGTAAGCAGTCTCTTTAGTAGACTTGTCACATTTCCTACGTGTTCTGCCAGTAAAATGCAGTCTTTGGTTTGCTTTCCTCACAGCGTTATCTACGTGATGGTTCCAATTTAAGTTATCCTCCTTAATTGTAAACCATGAGTATCTACTTGAGTTTACAGACTTTAGATTTATGTGATTTATCGTGCATCTGAAATTTAACGGATCCTTTTTTAGTGCTCATGATTTCACACTTCTGATGACTTAGAGTCAACTGCCACTTAGAACTACTTAAACCTAACTAACCAAAGGACATCACACACAGCCATGCCCGAGGCAGGATTAGAACCTGCGACCGTAGCGGTCGCGCGGTTCCAGACTGAAGCGCCTAGAACCGCTCGGTCACAAAGGCCGGCAATGATATATGAATTACGGCAAAAGAAAAACCGGTACAAATCAGTACGTAATATGTATTTATACGTAGTGAAACGTGTAACATGTGAAATATCGTATGGAATGTGAAACGAAGATGATCTGGCCACAATTAGAGAGCAAAAGTTGGCCATGGTTACTGTTAAAGGAATTCAAATCGATGTACGTTGAAAAGTCTTTGTATAAAAATACTTTAGGTCAGGAAAATACTTCGAGAAATTCGCTACTAGAGACAGAGTCATAGATATTATTTTACCTTTATTTTTTATTTAGAAAGTCTGTATGAGCTCTGTTTCGACATTTATAAAAGTTAATTCTTTTAAATTAACGGCGGTGCTTCTAAACGCCGACAAACATATCAGGATGTGTGTTCACTGATCTTCCTACTACACCGTAGAGCTATTATTAATTTCATTAGTCGCATCTGCAGCCGTCATTCAATTATAAATTAAATTCTTTTATTACTTCTAAGTACACAGATATACAATAATATATTCTCTATATTTTCTCGATTGTCGTTATCTCTATCTGAGACTATTTTCCTCCCATATACATTCATATAGTTTCACGTGTAATCTAGATCGCTATCAGACACTACATTCCTTTCTCAGCGTACTGCGGTCTTTATGTTCTTACCCACAAACATAAGTTCTACGACTAAAATATGTGAGTCTCACTTCCCAGAGTTTAATCCAAAGGATCACACGAGTTCTTATATTAACCTCTGCAGAAGCACTCGTAGAAAAACTGCCATTCTGTATTTTGCAACATACTGCTTCTTAGTTCGTTGCCGTTTCTCCTACATCTGCTACTTTATCACCTTTTCTAGTAACACTAATGGCCTCGGCTAGTATCATGCACACCATTTAAGCTTGTTTATTTTTTATGAGTGGTATGGCGGTAGTTTTACGACATCGTGACGTCTTCACACTTCTAAAATAGATACTATGGAGCACAGTTGCTCCAACACAACAAGTAGCAATCGTATTGCCATGGCAGCAAACAAATGAGACATGACTCGTTAATAAACTCTAGCAAATCGTTTACAAAATTACCTATTTTGCAAAGATACTTTGTCTTATTATTTGTAAAATAAAAGCGATGATACAATACTAACCTTTTATAAACAGATTTTTCATATCTTATTACTTTGTAGCAGAAGAGTGCGGAAACAGCTAGTGGTTCGAAAAGCAAAGAAAGTCAGTCAAGAAAACGGGAAATAAAAGAAAAACTAGTGGTTGGTGACTGCACAACGAAAAGTTCGTTTTGGTCAGTGTTTAAGCTATCAGTACATGGCGATGGCAACAGTGTTAACTATGCTTGTTGTGTGGAATGCCATCAACTTTACTTGCACCTTACAGGGTCATCCGGTACTTCGCATATTTCACGCCCTGCGCTTGTGTCTAACAAACAAGTGACACGTGTTGACTCAAAATACCTTCTCAGATCTGCTCAGAGCAAGATTACTGAAAAAAGGTTGGCTATGTGCGCACGAGACTTGAGGTCTTATGATGTAATTGGCGGGGAAGGATTTTGGGATCTGGCCCAGAGACTAGACACAGCGGCTTACGGAAAACTATTCGCAAAAGCTATTATGCCTCACCCCACAATTGTTTCACAATAATAACAGAAAAACCGAAAACTCTTTGAAAGGAAATTATGCCTGACGTAATTTATTACATGTGGATACGTAGCACATGGAGAAATCATCACATGAGACGTACAGCATTTTATTTTGTTAACTGGAACCTCAGGTTGCGCTTCTTGTTTACGATGCGGTTTCCAGACGAACCTCAAACAGGTGAAAATATAAGAAAGGAATTGTTGGGACGATTTATCTCCCTTGGTATTCACGAGAATAGTCTCGACGAAGTATCATTTACGAGTGATCAAGATGTCAACATTATCACTGCTCTTCGTGGATTTCTAGACTGAATTATTCCTGTCACATGCTGAACACGCTGCTAAGAAATGCGTGTAATGCACAGTATATGTCATCCAATTGCCCGCAGCTTGGTTTTGTCCTAGTTGCAGTGAAGTTGTGACATTTGCAAGGAAATGTGGCCTTGTTCATAGCCTTGTTAGAACAATGGAGCAGTCGAACTATGCTCACTGGAACATAAGATTCACCATGCTTGAGTCGGCCAAAAGGCGGTGTTCGGTAGTGTGTGTAAAGCTCTCTGAGAAGTGAGAAATAGAATAGAAGGAACTGACATCAAATTGATGGACGAACTGATTTTTTTCCTGACAGTATGCATGCCGTTGTGTTTTTATATTAAACTAATATAAGTTAGCATGTAAACTATTTTAGGAATTTTAAAGCAGGGATTTGCATTACAGCCCTTCAAGGAAACTCAAAAGAACTACAAACGAAGAAATGGCCTACACTGCACCTCCTGTTGCCACGGAAAAAGTAAAGAATCTCACACGGAGAAACTTCTGAAATAATTTTTGCGAATCCATTTGAAAAATTCTGTAGAGTCAAAGACACCACGAACTAGCTGCTTTCCTATGGGCACCATTTCGCCATCTGAAATGATGTCTGAATCGCAGAGGTGTGAAGTCATGGGAGAGGTGAAGCATGGAAACCACTAACTACTACATCAGTAATTTCGAGTTACCAGTCACAAAAGGAGGCTCCCTCGTCAAGCACGTATACCAAAGAAAACTAAATTCGGCCGCAGAAAAGACGGTCAATGCAGGTATATTCTCACCAAAACAATTGCCAGATACATGTGAGCTGTTTGTTAGACTGTCCGGGAAGAATATGAGAGCGATTTCGGCGTAGTCCTGAACTGCTGGAAAATAATTCAAATATTTTTAAGAACGGAACATTTGTTTTGTTTTCAGTAGTACTTTCACGTTCATACCAAATGGTATATCAAGAGAAATTTTAGTTCTGCAAGTTTCATTCTAAGTGCACGATGGTCACTTTTGTACCCAGACGATGTTGATGCTCTTCGTTTTCTTCGTAGCATCTTCAATATCAGAGAAAATTAATGGAGGAATATGTTGTAAATATTTATGCACACCACGTTTTGTTTTATTTTCTCACTAAACTGATTTTCGATTATTGTATCTGTCTTGTAGCTTTCATTTATGCAAAGTATTCTCAATTTGTGTTAATTTATTGGAGCCAAATCAACGAGTTTGTGAGTCATTATTGCAATGTAGACATTATGTTAGCAATTTAATCGCACCCCAAATCATCATGCTTTGAAGTTAGTGGAGTGAAAATTGTTTAAGATGAAAATACTTAATTTGAATAATATGTTGACAGAAATAGTACTGTTGACCCGGCGCAATGCCACACTTAACTTTTCTTTAGCATGTAACAGAATGGTTTGACACGACAATAGTACACTTTCCGGAGAAATTAAATATTCAGTACTTACCTGCTACCAACCTACTACCAATACTCAGATGTATTGTTGTTATTTTTATTTGTTTGTCCTTCCGAACAGGATAAACAAGGCAGCTTTTGGGCAGGTTCAGGTACCGGCAGTATCAAGACATTTTATTCAACTAGTCAGTTAGTTATTGAATTCGGTTCTGGATGTGTGGAAAACGATTAATAGTGAGTCGAAATCTAATTTACATGTTTAATGGTTGGGAAAGCTATACGAATACAGCTTAATACTTCACTTAAAATGCAGATAGTCAAAGTGTAAACAAAATAAGTAACCAGCTGCTGGCATTTGATTGCTTATTATTTCATTATATACGACTACAAATGTTGAGGGTGGATAAAATACTAATCAGATATATTAACTGCTGCATGTGTACATTTTAGAAGCAAGTAGCATTTCAAAAAAATTCTTCGAATGTATTGTTGAGCATTTGTTTCGTGTGCATCATGTAAAATGAATTTCTTTTAAGGAAGAAAAATTTTCACGGCCTACGGAGAAATCCCTCACTGACAAGAGAAACTCCACATCTCACCCCCCCCCCCCTCTCAGATTTAGTGGTAAGGTGGCCCAGTGGATACCCGGTCAAAAACTGAACACAGATCAAGCATGAAAAGAGGAAGAAGGTGTAACGGTCAAAGATTGAGACGGACAACATCGCGGGAATCACAAGTAGCAACGTGGTTGTGTAGACATGGTGTTAGACTGCCATGCTTGGAGATTCGAGTTTAAATCTCCTTCGCGTTCAAAATTTTTTTTCACAAGTGTATGAACTGCCTGTCTGGTTATTGGCGCGTCTTTTCTCCTTCTGTAGTCTTGGCAGTTGTCGTAACATGCGTTGGTTACAGAACTTGAGTCATATGGTAAGAATATATTACCATCAAAAGTAAATATGATGAAGTGAGAGCAGCCGAGATGCAACATAGAGCACTCACAGAAATGAAGAGAACAAATAAACGGGTGTGAACTGTGTTACAACAAATGAATTCAAGAGTCAAAACTTCCAAGACGGAACGCAAGAGTCATAACATGTGGTACTTGAGTACACGTTGCTGTTGTAAACGGACATTACACTACGACACAGACACAAATTTGAATACAGCAAACAGACACGTCAATAACCGGACAGACAGCGCATAATTTTGTAGAAAAAAATGGGGCACGAGGGACGTTTGAACATGGATCTACTTCTGCATATTCCAACACCGTAACCGCATAACCGCGACGGCGCGGCCGTTAACACTTCGCCAGTGTGGCAGATTTTCAGCCTGAACCATTCACTGTTGTTATTTAGCTTCTTTTTTCGTAGTTCAGTACAGCTTCTTCCTTTTTTTCGTGATTGATCTGTGTTCAGTTTTTGACGGGCTATCCACTGAGCCATCGTACCACTAAACCTGAAGGCAGTTTCCCTAGCGAGAGGAGGTGACAGTGCGTCTAGAGAGATAGAGTTCGGGATGCAGCGCGGGATGTATATTTGACAGGCGGCCCAGCCCATCCAGCGGGTGGGCAGCGGCTGGGAGAGAAGCCCTGTGTGGTTCGGGCCGGCGCGGCGGCGTTGCTGAGGAAGTGAGCCGGCAGACTAGGACGGGCGACCACGTGGGCCGGCAGTGCCGCGTGGCCGACCGCCGTTCAGGACTCTTTGTTTCCCGTAACGTTATCTAGTAAACGACTCTATGGTAATGCCCCAGTGTTGGTCGCAGCTAATAAACGACTATTGTTTTCGATTGTAGCCGTTAGCGCTACGCAGCTGAAATCTGACAACACTGCCAGGGATTTCCTTGCACCGGCTCTACTATAGTTGGAAAAGTTTTGCTTCCTGACTCACAATGGCACCTTTCCTTTGTGAAGTGTGAGAGTTGTGTGTTAAAGGCATCTGTCCACTTTAAGTGTGTGTGTGTGTGTGTGTGTGTGTGTGTGTGTGTGTGTGTGTGTGTGATAAATGTGAAAGATATATACACAGGGTAAAATTTTGTAAGAAAATTTTATATAGAACCAGAGATGGTCAAATGTGTCGTGTTGCGCCACTTGTGCGTGCCCTCGGGGGCCCTACACGATATTAGGCAGGTGTACCAGTTTCTTTGGCTCTCCAAACTAACTGTCTCACTGAGAACAGAAATAGGTTCTGGCTATCAAAAGTTATCACAACGTTAGCTACAGTTTCTAAAAAGGAAACAAAACGCGAAGATTTGCGTCATTTGATGATACGCAACTGAGTAGTCAACTGACCGAAGTGAAAAGTGTTACACTGGACGCTACCAATCTGTTCGTCCAGTACTTTCATGCCTGTGCGATAGCATGCTGATTAAAATCTCATCCGTTTGCGAGATTTGTTCGGTATTCTCAGTAAAAACAGTAAAACCTCGTCCCGCACAGGCCATGAACGGCCAAAGGTACCGACTGGCCGCCGTGTCATCCTCAGCCCACAGGCGTCACTGCATGCTGGTAGGAAGGGGCATCTGGTCAGCTCACCGCTCTCCCGGCGGTACGTCAGTTTCCGAGACCGGAGCCGCTACCTCCCAATCAAGTAGCTCCTCAGTTTGTCTCACAAGGCCAGAGTGCACCCTGCTTGCCGACAGCGCTCGACAGACCGGATGGTCACCCATCCACGTGCTAGCCCAGCCCGACAGCGCTTAACTTCGGTCACCTGACAGAAACCAATGTTACCACTGCGGCAAGGCCGTTGGCTACTCTCTGTAAAGGAGAATGTTATTCCTAAATATGAAGAATAGTGTCAGAGTAGTACTTGCTGACTATCAGGTGTGTCTAACTCTGGAACTCTTTACATGGAGATCGCGAAACGGCATGCCCATTGAGAAAGATCGAATCATTGGGAAGAGGGTCACGGGAGTATAATGCCCTGAGATTACAAAAGCCGTGGGATACCTCCTAATATCGTGTTGAACCTCTTTCTGCCCGTCTTAGTGCAGCAACTCGACGTCGCATGGACTCAACAAGTCGCTGGACGTCCCCTGTAGAAATATTGAGCCACGCTGCCTCTGCAGCCGTCCGTAATTGCGAAAGTGTTGCCGGTGCAGGATTTTGTGCACGAACTGATCTCTCGATTATGTCCCATATATAAAGGGCTTATTTCAATGGTGGCACAAGTCCATTTTTGTTCATATTGAGATGCAGACTCCTAAAGTTAAATCCGCGCTGAAAAATCTGCAGTTCAGATACCAGAAATATTCAAGTATGTTACTAGAGATGAATCTTTCCGTCTGTTTGTTTGGATCATTAATTTCAGCAGCATTAAAGGCAGAAAAGTTGAGGTACTGGAGCTGTAACACTATTGAAATAAAATAAATTGAACATTGTATTTAAACCTGTTAATTCTTTTATTGCAAATGATTTTATTACAGTTTTAATGTACGCTTTCTTACTAAATTCACAAATATAATTGAACTACAAAGTCAGATATGTTTCAGGTCAATTGGTTTCCGTAAAACCAAGAATTACATTCTTCTTCTTCTTCATGTTCCACACCTCTGTTTTCTGTTTGTAGAGCAAGGAAATAACTATGTTTGATAGCTGGAATATAAGGGAGCAAATCAAACATATCCTGCTTTTTATTTTTCAGCACTTTTCTCATATGTGGGTAAAGTTATGAAACTGCAATAGTACCATGTGCGTGTGGTCTCCCTCTACCACGTTTGGGAGCAAAGTTTAGGACGTGGAAGTCAATGTCATCAATCAGTGTTTCCTTGTAGAGCATTTTGTACGGCTTCTGTCCCTCAAAACGCATCCGTTTTATTTTCAGCCAATTACATTGAACATACTCCTCATTTTGCTTTCTTATTCTCACTGCATTTTGTAACTGTTTGTGCTAAAAAGTCAGAATGTTTCATTTCTGTGCGTACAAATTTATTTTTTCTGTCAGTTTTCCTAATTGTTTCAAAAATATCATCTGGGGAAAACAGAAACTCTTTCTTATTTAACTGTTTTTCCATCTGGGCAAAATTCCTGTCATTTGGCAGGTGGAGTGACCTGGGAGCAGAAACTTTAAATCAGTAATGTTGACATGAAACTGAGGAGATTGTGTCACTTTAATTAGTGTTAGGGCAATGTTTATGTTCCCGCTTTGCCCACCACACGTGTCAACTATCTGTGTTTGAGAAGTGACACACTTTTCAATATGTATCAATAAACCGGTACCAATTTCCTGTGAATCCTATGATCCAGATGTTTCATCCCAAAGATACAAAATGGTTTAAATGGCTCTGAGCACCATGGGACTTGACATCCTAGGTCATCAGTCTCCTAGAACTAAGAACCACTTAAACCTAACTAACCTAAGGACATCACACGCATCCTTGCCCGAGGCAGGATTCGAACCTGTGATCGTAGCGGTCTCGCGGTTCCAGGCTGTAGCGCCTAGAACCGTTCGGCCACTTCGCCCAGCCCCAAAGATACATATGGATTTTGCGGTTAGTTAAATTGTGGCATCCAGAATTATACACGATATCGATGTTGCCAGTTTAGGAAATGCAAGCGCTTTTTGCAGGTCAAAGGTAAACGCGAATATCTGGGAATCTGCCTCTTTGCTGCGTGCTGTCTGTAGCCATTGCTGTTCTTGCAGCTTCAGCCCTCCTAAGGTGAAGCGCCTTTTCAGTATGAAGCTTTTCTTTCTTATGCATTGGCAGCAGCGTCCATTTCGAAGCTCAATTTGTCACAAAAAGAGCAAGTGTCTTTAAGTGGTGGTCGAAATGAAAGGTTGAAGTCTTTGTAAAAAGATTTTTCGATAGATGTTCTCCCCCACAATGACTTCATTCTGAGATATGCATTTATCTTTGTACAAATCGTACATTTTGGCCACACACACCTCAGGATTTAAAAACCTTTTGTGGCGATTATCCTTCCTTGCATAATGACTCTCAGAAACTGGAAAGCTTTTAAAGTGTTCCTTTACATCCTTGATCAGACCTTCCGGTACAGAGGATTTGTTCTGATGCTTGCTCCTTCCATCAAGGTGAGGTGTACCTTCTTCCTTGCTTTTTGCTAAAAGCCTAGAGAGTCGCTCATTAGAAATGTCAAACGTATTCAAGAAAAACTTCTTGCATATTATTGCACAATTTCCGTTCACATGTAATACAGCTTTTCTGAGAACCAGAGTCATCTCTTGGTCATCGGCGGTTAACTGAATGATATAAACCATTCAGATAACTATTTTGGCGATTAATATCACCCATAGCCCAGAAATTGTCAAATACCGTCTTCCTATCACCCTCTGAAATTTTATTGAAACATTTACGTGCACACCTGCAGTCCACATTGCGAAATGTTTTTGGAGGAATTATTTTACCAGTCGCTGTGACGGATAACTCCCCAGTGTTCCTTTTTTTTCTTTAGAGTCTGCTATTCATATGTGTCCGTTTTCCTTGCACACTTCTTGCTCCGAGTACGCTTCCTTTTTGTCTGCATATTTGCGGCTGCACCGTTCGCACACGCATCAGTAACAGTGTCTCCTGTTTCGTCATTTTTTTGCAGTGTCATTGGAAGTTTCATCATCATCGGTACTGGTATCTAGATAGAAAGTAACGCAAGTTATGATTTATACAGCACCAGATGACTGAAAACATATGTATATGTGAAATAAATTAAGATGGACACCCTCATTTTCCATTTTTACTGTCAACGTAACCTTCATTCTCACACATTCCTTTTTTGGAACAAAATGTCTATAATGCTGAGACAAAAGTAATTAAATTCTTTTTACTTGCAATCGTTTGAAAATCTGGGTCGTTAGTTGTATCAGAGTCACTTGATAATGCTCCTGAATTCACCATTCGCAAGAAATACGAACACGCTGCAGTACACAAAAACACAAGGACTTGTACCACTACTGAAATAAATTCCTGCTTGCTTTCTCTAATGCGTCAGCATTGAGATGCACTCTGTTGGCAGCAGGACGAAGCTGGAGCTGTCCACCTATGCAAATAAATTAAAATCGACTTGTGTGAATACGTACGTGAGGGTAACTCCATTTTTTTTTTTGGAAAGTGGACTTGTACCACTACTGAAATAAGTCCTTCAAATGTTCGGTGGGATTCATGTCGGACACTGAAATTGTCCAGAATGTTCTTCAAATTAATGGCGAACAACTGTGACCCAGTGACATGACGCACTGGCATGCATAAAATTCTGTCGCTGAATGGTTGAAAATGGTCTTCAGGTAGCTGAACATTGTCATTTACAGTCAATAGGACTCATCTGACGAGGCCACGGTTTCTCAGTCGTCTAGGAACTAACCGATATGGTCACGAGCCCAGGAGAGTCTCCGACAGGCGAGGTAGTGCTGGTAGCAGAGGTATTCGCGTCGGTCGTCCGCTTCTATAGCTCATTAACGCCAAATTTCGCAGCATTGTCCTAACGGATACGTTCGTCCTACATTGATTTCTGCCATTATTTCACTTTGTTAGTACTGAAAACTCTACGGAAACGCCGCTGCTCTCGGTCGTTAAGTGAAATCCGTCGGCCACGGCGTTGTCCGCGGTGAGAGGCAACGCCTGAAATTTGGTATTTTCGGCATGCCCTTCACAATGTGGATCTTGGAATACTGAATTCCTTGGCGATTTCCGAAATGGAACGTCCCATGTGTCTAGCTCCAACTGTAAGGTGTCAGGCAAATCCAACACCTTCCATGAAAACCCTGACATGATAAGCAAATCCAGTAGTATGTCACATAGCTCCGAATAAATCGTGACATTAAATTAACCAAAGTAATACGAGTAACGAGTGAGCAAATGGAATACCACAGACTAACACAAGAATGCCTAAATGCATGTCGTACCTTCCCACCGTGAGACCGACGCAGTTCCGAGGGGAGAAACGAGAACAGAAGCCGAGAGCAGAACCGTGTTAAGCTAGAAGGCCCTACGATAAGGGACGGACTGGACACCCACGTCGCCAGCTAACCACTAGCGCCACACAACCCGCACGTTTTAGCGTGAGACTGTTTCGCGTCTCTGTTACGTCAAGGACCACCCCCCAGCCCATGTTAAAAGCTAGAGCCCTCCAGAAAAACAGTATAGATCTTGCGATAACAAAAAAAAAGAGCCACTACCACCCGCAAGTTTTAGCGTGAGCCTTTTCGCGTGTCTGTTACATTAGGACCACCCGCCAGCCCATGTTAAAAAGATAGAGCCCTCCAGAAGAACAGTATAGATCTTACGATAACGCTAAAAGGACCACACCAGAAGCAGGTTTTAGCGTGAGACTTTTTCGCGTCTCTGTTACGTTGCAAACTTTAAAAACATTGCCCCACCACGAAAAGTATAACGTTTCTCATTGGATAGACAGAATTTTTGTAGGCGGAGCTTAAGGTTAACATTGAGACCCTGATTGGTCAGATGAAAACACAGCCAGATAGTTTTTTTAAACCAACTTCGGTAAATTGTAGTAAGGAGAAGTTAGGGGAGAGTTCCTTCCGAGATGGCGAGGTGAGCGGAGCTGTGCTGCCCGCCGCTGCCCTGACGCTGCTTAAACACCGACAAGGTAATGAATGCAAGCGATGCCGCATTTTTGAGCGCATAAGGCTTCGCTCAGAACTGCAGAAGTCTCATCTGTTACACCCCTTTTTTGCGTAATACTAGTGTCGATCGTTAATTAAAACTCATGGTGTTCACATTTGCCACTTGAAGAACAGATCTGAAACGCGATGATTTTTCTTTTATATAGTTATTGAGAAGCCACATCAGCCACTGTAATTTACGACAAGTTAGATAAGTAATTAAAGATAATTGAGGGTCGCTGTAGACCATTTTTGATAGTTTTCTCTTTTGTGAAACTTAAATTAAACCTAGATTATAGATGTGATATGGCATAGATCATCCTTCGATCGATTGTAGAACTTGGAAACCCACTCAGGGAATATTCGTTCACATTTTTGTTGAACGCAGTTGGTTTTTACCATCCTGTTTTAAAACATTTCCTTTTATCAATAGTGCAATTTATAAACGATGTTTTGCGAGTAGATTAAAATTTCCAATGGTAAACTTAACTGCTTTTTCGACGTTATTTTACCAGCTAACTAAAAATAGGAAAGCCTTGAACCCCTTCCACTAAATTTAGTTAGTATTAAGATTCTTTTACAGGGAGTGCAGTGGAGCTGACGCTGAGATCATTTAGTATTTGGTTATATCATCGCTAGTCTCACTGAACTCTTCTGAATTCTACATGTCATGTGTGGTCTGGCGTCTCCTTACCAGCAACAGGTCCCAGGTTCAAACTAGTCAATTCCCTAAAAAAAAAAAAAAAAAAAAAAAAAAAAAAAAAAACCACGCTCAGAGCGTCGTTGCGCGAAAGTGGTAGGGAGACACGATATAGGATATAGAACAAACAGACACCACCATGAATGTGTAGACAACTACAATTCCGCGTTCAATGTCTGTTAGTTCCCGTTGTGCGGCCACAACCATGTCGGATCACCAGAGTACAAATGACAGCTCCGCCAGTACAGGCCCTTTCGTACCTTATGTACGCGGCACTACTGCCACCTGTATATGTACATATGGCTATCCCATGGCTATTGTCACCTCAGTGTATTTGGCATCACAACAGGACTGATACGGGTGGAAAGGAGAATTCTGTCGTCATATTCTTCATGACCATGCTGCCAATGGCTTATTCGAGATTCCAGTAGGATAATGCGAGACACCGCGGATGCTTGCCTAGCCTGCCCGCTCTCCTGGTTATTTACCCACAGAGCACGTTTGGCTTACGAAGAGGAGAGGTATGCATCGATACTAGCAACCTCCTTGAACAAGTCCAGCATGTGTTTTAAGCATGTCAGAATGACATTCAGAGGCTTTTGCTTCAATACCACAACGAATTAGCTTCCATGGGGTTCGCATCTCATACTTACGTCGATTAAGAACATTAGTTCTGAATGGAATAAAAGTTCCATGGTTTAATACCCTTTATGTGGTGACCATCTCCACGAAGTTTATCGGATTGATACTTCCTGGTGAAACACTTTTCATTTCCGTCAGTGCGAATGTAAAATGATTTTCATGTAGAAGGGAGGAATTTAAAGCAACTTCATGTTGTGTTATCCAGACGGCAATTATAAAAGTCGAGGAACATGAAAGGGAAGCAGCGGCTGGAAAGGGAGTGAGACAGGGTTGTAGCCTCTCCCCGATGTTATTCAATCTATATATTGAGCAAGCAGTAAAGGAAACGAAGGGAAAATTCGGAGTAGGTATTAAAATCCATGGAGAAGAAATAAAAACGTTGAGGTTCGCCGATGACATTGTAATTCTGTCAGAGACTGACCTGTAAGAACAGCTGAACGGAATGGACAGTGTCTTGAAAGGAGGATATAAGATGAACATCAACAAAAGCAAAACGAGGATAATGGAATGTAGTCGAATTAACTCGGATGATGATGAAGGAATTAGATTAGGAAATGAGGCGCTTAAAGTAGTAAAGCAGTTTTGCTATTTGGGGAGGAAAATAACTGATGGTGGTCGAAGTAGAGAAGATATAGAAAGTAGACTGGCAATGGCAAGGAAAGCGTTTCTAAAGAAGAGAAATTTGTTAACATCGTCTATAGATTTAAGTGTCAGGAAGTCGTTTCTGAAAGTATTTGTATGGAGTGTAGGCATGTATGGAAGTGAAACATGGACGATAAATAGTTTGGACAAGAAGAGAATAGAAGCTTTCGAAATGTGGTGCTGCAGAAGAATGCCGAAGATTAGATGGGTAGATCACATAACTAATGAGGAGGTTTTGAATAGAATTGGGGGGAAGAGGAGTTTGTGGCACAACTTGACTAGAAGAAGGGATCGGTTGGTAGGACATGTTCTTAGACATCAAGGGATCACCAATTTAGTATTGGAGGGCCGCGTGGAGGGTAAAAATCGTAGAGCGAGACCAAGAGATGAATACACTAAGCAGATTCAGAAGGATGTAGGCTGCAGTATGTACCGGGAGATGGCGCAGCTTGCACAGGGTAGAGCAGCATGGAGAGCTGCATCAAACCAGTCTCAGAACTGAAGACCACAACAACAACAACATATAAGTACTAACTTTTAATATGTGAAAATGTGGGTTACAGGAACACAGCGCTTTCAATCAGAGGCAGACGATTAGATGTGATGATGCTGTCCAAGTACTTGCTACCGTCTTCGTATATCGAAAGCCGTGGAAAGTAAAAAGGAAGATTATATTTCAACGTCCCGTTGACAACGCGGTCATTAGAGACGGAGCACACGCTCGGTATACGAAAGGATGAGGAAGGAAATCGACTGTTCCCTTTTCAAATTAACCATGCCAACATTTGCCGGTAGCGATTTAGAGAAAGCGCGGAAAACCTGAATCTGGACTGTCGGTGGATGGTCGGATGCGGGTTTGAACCGTTGTCCTTCCGAATGCGACTCCAGTGTGCCAACCACTGTGCCACCTCGCTCGGTATCCGCAGACAAGATTCATAGACTGGCAGGACAGCCAGCAGAGAATACGGGAACGCGAAGATAGTGTCTTTTCAAGTTACGTTAAATTAATTCGCAATTGCGGATAAGGACAACCATCAGCAGTATAATGGGCTGATAACAATGAAAATCTGTGCCACGGGACTCGAACCCTGAAATTGCTACACCACGAAGATGACGTGCTGCAGACGAGAAATTTAACCGACAGGAAGAAGATTCTGTGATATGCAAATGAATAGCTTTTCAGAGCATTCACACTAGGTTGGCACCGGTGGTGACACCTACAACGTGCTGACATGAGGAAAGTTTCCAACCAATTCCTCATACACAAACAGCAGTTGACCGGCGTTGCCTGGTGAAACGTTGATGTGATGCCTGTGTAAGGAGGAGAAATGCGTATCATCACGTTTCCGACTTTGATAAAGGTCGAATTGTAGCCTATCGCGATTGCGGTTTATCGTATCGCGACATTGCTGCTCGCGTTGGTCGAGATACAATGACTGTTAGCAGAACATGGAATCGGTGGGTTCAGGAGGGTAATACGGAATGCCGTGCTGGATCCCAACGGCCTTGTATCACTAGCAGTCGAGATGACAGGCCTCTTATCCGCATGGCTGTAACGGATCATGCAGCCACGTCTCGATCCCTGAGTCAACAGATGGGGACGTTTGCAAGACAACAACCATCTGCACGAACAGTTCGACGACGTTTGCAGCAGCATGGACTATCATCTCGGAGACCATGGCTGCGGTTACCCTTGACGCTGCATCACAGACAGGAGCGCCTGCAATGGTGTACTCAGCGACGAACCTGGGTCCACGAATGGCAAAACGTCATTTTTTCGTGTGAATCCAGGTTCTGTTTACAGCATCATGATGGTCGCATCCGTGTTTGGTGACATCACTGTGAACGTTCATTCGATCCCTGAGAAACCATACATTTCAGCAGGATAATGCACGACCGCATGTTGCAGGTCCTGTATGGCCTTTCTGGATACAGAAAATGTTCGATTGCTGCCCTGGCCAGCACATTCACCAGATCTCTCACCAATTGAAAACGTCTGGTCAATTGTGGCCGAGCAACTGGCTTGTCACAATACGCCAGTTACTACTCCTGATGAACTGTGATATCGTGTTGAAGCTGAATGGGCAGCTGTACCTGTACACGCAATCCAAGCTCTGTTTGACTCAATGCCCAGGCATATCAAGGCCGTTATTACGGTCAGAGGTGGTTGTTCTGGGTACTGATTTCTCAGGATCAATGCACTCAAATTTCGTGAAAATGTAATCACAAGTCAGTTCTAGTATAATATATCTGTCCAATGAATACCCGTTTATCATCTTCATTTCTTCTTGGTGCAGCAATTTTAATGGCCAGTAGTGTACATCCATTATGTATATTCCTGTACAGGTCAGACGTTACATTTGGAAGTCGCTTGCCCAGTATCGGCAGATAAATTCGTTATTTCAAGCCCTTGTTATTCTCTTTATGATGCAAAGTCCCTTTGGACATGCATGCAATTGCGAATTCATTTAATGTATTTCATAACGGCTGTAGTCGCCACAGTGCCTGTTCGTTTGGTCATGCATGCATGCATGCATGTCCAAAGGAACTTTGCATCGTAATCACAATAACACAGGCACTGCAGTATTGTCTTTTTAAGTTGCTTGGAATAGGGGATAGAATGTGCGGACATGAAGGGAAGATGAGGTATGAGGAAACTGCATGAGTGGCTCAAGAGCCTGAAACGATTAAAAATACAACACAGCGTTGGTGTCTGAGTCAAAAGAAGGTACGGAATTTTAGAGACATTCAAGGAATTCGAGAGTGGGATGGAAGGACGAAACTTCAGAAAGAAAATGAATTGTAAGTGTCTGGGATAGATACGGTAGGTAAAGGGAAGATAGACATAAAAATATGAGGCAAAGTTGAGGGTGTTGGAAGATCTGCAGGCGGCTGTGGAGATACAGCCACAGCAAGGTGGGTTGAATTTCGGTTCATATGGAAGTTTTTAGAAGGATTGTTGGATGGTTAGCAGTTGGAGCCATCAGAGAGGTACGCGGTCGAGAGGCTTTTCAGGAAATCTTAGTATTATTTTCAGCCATAATGGCTATGTTTGTGAACCGTGACTGTGTGGGAAAATTATTTATTTCAAGTTTCTGCTACTAGTCACTTTTTATTTTATGCTTAATCTAACATAAGGCAACGTGTTTCGAACATGTTTTGTTCATCTTCAAGCGTTTGTACACACATACATCGAGAAATGTTACTTAAAAATAAACAGTCTTGAACTTGATTAACCTAGAACACTTTATTTTTTACTGTAGCTGCTGGTGTGGCATTTGGGGGGGGGGGGGTGAAGGAGGGGGGCAGTCTATATCGAAGTCAGTGATGTATTCTACTGGTTTTCTTCTTTGTTGTTGACTATGTATACCACAGCCTGTATCGGATGCAGATCGATTTGCATCAGCTCCGCCATTACACCAGTGATGCAAGTGAAGCAGCAAGATGATGTAACTGTAAGTGATCAACTGTCATATAAAAGCCTTTCACACTATTTTCGTAACATATGAGTGATGCAAATTTATCTGCATCCGATACAGGCTGTGAGATACATAGTCAACAACAAAGAAGAAAACCAGCAGAAGACATCACTGACTTCGATATAGATTGCCCCCCACCTTCTCCCGAAATGCCACACCAGCAGCTACAGTAAAAAACAAAGTGTTCTAGATTAATCTAGTTTAAGACTGTTTATTTTTAAGTAACATTTCTCCATGTATGTATGATACGTATGTAGAAACGCTTAAATATGAACAAAACATGTTCGAAACGCGTTGCATTACGTTAGATTAAGCATAAAATAAAAAGTGGCTGACAGCAGAAACTTGAAATAAATAAATCCTAGTATGTTAGTAAGGTGTGGTGAAGAGCTGTGGATGGAAAGGCTGGAGTTAGATGGCGCAGCAAACGGTTGCTAATTGTAAGGAGATTAATTTTAATGTTGCCGAGATTGTACCAAGAAAAGAAGTTGCTATTGGAGAAAAGGTTCGAAAGCGTAAAGAAACAGACTCTGTAGATTTTCACTTGGTGTAAGGAATGTGACTTGTAAAGGTACTTTCACATTTCAACAAACCCAGCTGACAGCTGTTTTGATCTCTAGTTTTGACTTAGTTTTCAACTGTTGTTTACAATCGAGTGTCTGAAAAACTAATCGAGGGAAGTTTTTCTGGAGTTCGTAGTTTATGGTCAGTGAGCAAAAATACAGCAGAGCTGCATGAGTGTTGCATGCGCATTCCCATATGCGACTCCCAACTATTTACTTTTACAAAATCCTTGAGTACATTCACGGTAACTCAGCACACTATAGGCACAGTTTCACTAATCTTGGACAGTGATATTCGATGAGTGTGCATTAAACTTGTGTAACTGTCACCTGCTGTCAAATGCCGAAGTTTTATAAAAGGTTGTTCTGCTGGTGATACTGCAGTTCTAAAATCTTTATCTTTCCGCTGAATATATGGAGCGACTAGCCTCAAGAATTCTTCGAATTGGCCACATCTCACACTGACCAAATTCTTGATACCTTGCTTCTCTGCAATATAGAGCTCCTCCGCTCCAGAATTATAAGCTTCATGGGTTCCTCTTCGTAACAACGTTCTGGACCACATGTGTCTTTTTTGTTTTGATTTTCGTGTTCCATCTTCAGTCAGAATCCATTCTCTTTTTTGTATGACAATGATAATCACCGAATGTGTGCTTCTATAAAGGTTTGAAACTGTTGTCAACATTTTGCAACGGTTGACGATAATTGTAAGTTTGCTGAACTCAAGAGCAGTTGCGAGTTTGTGACACAAAAGTTCTTTGTTTGTGGAGTTGGTTTTCAGTATGAAGGCACAAGGTGGCGCAGAGAAAAGTAGCCCTTGTGAGACTTGTTAATATCCGCTGGCAGCTCCTCCTGTTTATATGCGCCAGTTGAGCCAGTTTACGTGTGGAGTTCTTTGGGCTCTGAATAATTCTTTAACGAATGTCTGCAAGAACTTCCGGTGTGCGAACTGAAGGAATTCTTTGACGTTTAACAGCTTGCACATATTCGTAGGTGCGCGTGACTCCGTAATGCTCTGTTTGCTGGTAGTCCTCTATCTGAATACTTGACCCTGAAAATTACGGAGTTTCCTTAATGTAACCTGTTTCATGTTCGCTTCCACAATTTGAAGGCTTTCTTCTATCGTAAAAGTCATTTTACAGACCGCCAAGAGAAAATTCTAGCTTCAATGACAGCAGAATGTTAGCAATCGATTATTGCATAAAACTGTCCACTGTTGCAGCTGTTTGCTGTTTTTGATAAGTCAAAATATTACGTTCACATTCGAAGGGGAGAAGGGCTTCTATTCACTGCTTACAGTACACTAGTGAAACAGGGTCCACTAATCAAGCTTATTCTATTCGGAAGTGTCCATTCCGAAACGCTCTCACAGCAGAGGCTGTTGAAGCGACTAAACGCGGGGGCGACCTCTGGTAGGCGCGAGTGCTCAGTGGCCGCCCCTCCCTCGCCCGGACGCGCGGCGTGGGCGACGGCAGCGCCGCAGCTTGCGCCGCCGGCCGCACCGGCTGCGAGAGCGCGGCGGTCGCGCGCGGCGGTCAGTCCGTGGCCGTTCGTCGGCGCGAGTACAGCTCCGCCGATGCGTGTGTGCTTGCAAAGTCTGTGCTTCGCTTCGCGCGGCTCCGGCGCGGGGGCCTCGTCGTCGGCCGCCCCTCAGACGCAGCAGCTGGAGATGGAGGAGGCGCGCGCGCAGATCGCCGCCCGCGACGAGCGCATCCGCGCCCTCGAGGCCGAGCTGCGCGCGCGCGACCAGGAGATCGCGTCGCTGCGCTCCCACCTCGACAAGTTCCAGAGCGTGCTGAGTCTGCGCGGCGGCCGCCACCACGGGCCCGTCGGCGTCCTGCGCAAGACGCAGAGGGCGCAGGGTATTTCTGCGGAGCCGCAGTCGCCCTCTGCCATCGCCGATTTCCCCACCGTGCCCAAGGATGACAGGTACGCGTTTGCAACCTGTTTCCCGTCGCGATATTTCTCGAGTGTGTCGGAGATAACCCACTATCTCTGGCCAGAGTTCTCACTGGCGGTCTGTGACATACTGTACTGGCACTACATATTAGACAGAAAGTAGCACGATTGTGTACTGTCTCCTACCGGACTGACGTCGACCGCCGGGACGCGGCGCTGGCGGTTTGTAAACACGGCGCGGTGCAGCGGCGCTCCAGAGTCAGAGCGGCCTGCGCTGTTTGTCGGTCAGCTGCTCGCCGACGCTGCCGGTGTCGTGCATTCTGGGAACGCCTGTCTGCCGCCTTATCAGCGGACTCGCCGTCCCCGCTGACCGCTATAGCCGTGCCTCCTACTTCGTGCTGGCTGTACTACACAGCGACTCACTTAAACGCTGCCCTCCGATAAATTAGTACAAGCCGGTGCGGAATTGAGGGGACCGGAACAGCCACTTGTGAACAAGTGACACTTCGCCGGCGTACTTAAAACGAATAAATAAAACAGTTACCGATAAATGCTGACTCCTGAAGGCAGCATATCATGAATATGGCACAATATGGTGAACTGACAATGCTTGGTTGCGTCGTTAGTCTTGAAATTTTATCCGTACTCTGACGTACATACTACGGATCGGAAAAACCTATATCAGTAATTTAGTTCCGAATAACCGATATTTTTCGGTATTTGTTTGCTCGCGGGTAAAACAGGTGTTTGTTATTGTTTACTGATAACCGGGTAAAAAAGCGAAATGTTAATTAGCCATAGCAGCAGTGCTTAAGTTTGGTTTCTAAATAAATCATTTTTTAAAAGAAGAATAATTAGTAAAATATCCGTTGCTGTTGAATATTGCGCTATAATAGAAAATGGGAAGAGCGATGAGTGCTATTTTAATAACAGTGCCGACAGGGACAAACAACAAACACACGGCGTAGGAATTGGTACAGCGATACTGAGACAACAATGTACCTGCACCGTTTGGTGTGGGCTGCTAGCAGATACAAGTATACATGCGGTGTGCAAGACTTGCCCCATTTCTAGCTGACGTCTTCGGGCATCAGTTGTTCGCAGAGTGGCACCATCCATAGCCTGAAAGTATTTTGCGAAGTGCTGTTCACTTTAAACAGCTCTATCTGCTTTAAAAGATTAAAAACGAAAGAGCCACAACAAACTTGCGACATTATATATAGAGCAGACTTTACTTTTAGAGAGAAGTAGAGAACGTTGGACGGACTAAGTTTTCTTTTGTTTGCCTATTCAATTTAATGTTTTGATTCTCTGTATCTTGAAACTGAAGGAGTCAAACTTTTTCAGCCCTTGTACGATTTCTACCTTTAGTACAATAAATAATAGGAATAAAAAACCGATAGTCGATCATTTCCAAAACTGGTTATTTTGAGCAGGTTAAACTGGCGTCGGAAAAAATGGGTATAAGCGAAAATCGGCTGGCCTAGCGACAACCACCACCCCTAGTACATACTCTGCGAGCCACTCTCATAGGAAAGGGTGTAGCATTCTAACAGATGTCGGGATTTCGTCTCGTCCCCATACCGTATGAACTGCCTGTAGAAAGATTCCTTAAATACCGCTGTGCGCGTTTTAATTAATGTTCTCTTCACGTCCCTACTTCAGAGATACGTAGAGGGTTGCTCTTTCCATTCTTTAAATATCCACTTGAGACTTGAGGTCCTATTTTCGGTATCCCCCCGATGTGCCAAAGTGGTTTAACCACTGGCCCACCTCGCTTGGCCTCTCTAGATATGAGATGCTCCAAAACTAGGTTGACTGACTGAATTGCAACATTCTGCGAAGACCATAATGACGTAACGTGTCATATTAGTAGAGCTCTGTATGCGTGAGGATGAGGCAGGACACCCCAAATACGTCCATAACGGATAAATACATAGAGGTGCGGTTTTCGCCAAGTTTTAGGGGATAATATGCCAAATTTCCTGACGTTCACAGGTAATTTCTATGATTTATAGCCACCCAATTACGACGCCGACTTTGTTTTGTCTACGGCATTTGCAAGAAGATTGTAAGAGACGTTCGACATCACGTATATGGGACTTTATCGAATAGTATACAGATAACAGCGCCGCAAACCCCTGTCCCGCCGGCAAGAGAAGTAGTTCCGCAGACGTCTGCTCTATTATACCGAACGCAAGAAAACGTGTAACTCGGGTATTATTTGTTTGTTTATTAGCATGGATGCCATACCAAGTATTCATAATGTTGATCTTAAGCATTGCCACACGCTGTTAAGTGATTCTGGAGAAACAGTACTGCACGTTGCTTTTCGTCTGGAGTTAACCGTAGCACAGGTCCATGCTACAAGGGATTTCATGCCTTCCGGATCCGGAGACAAATAACTGCGGCAGCAGCGTATCTTCTCGAGATATGAGTGTATTTAGATTCCCATCAATAAAACAGGGACCAGTGATGGGGGTTCTTGAAAAACGCGCACCGAACGACGATAGATCAAGAGCGTTAGTTTTATCCACTTCTTAGAGTCAGCGTGGATTTTGAGGTGACGATTGGTGTACATAGCGAAGACCGACTTGCTCATGGTTTGTAAACGATGGTTCTTCCTTTAAAAAATTTGTATAGATATGCTGCATCGTACATAGCATTCGGATTTTTGTAACCAATTTTGGAAGTCATTGTCATGAAGCTGTCGATGCAGCGAAATGTGAAGATGAAGAAATGCAATGGAATGTAGTGTTCGCAGAACACTCTTTTGGTTGACACCTTTCGTACTTTCGAAATGCCTCTTGGTGACATTTACGTTTTGTCTTGCTGCTGCAAAAGTGTAAGTTTCATTTCTTTCATCAGTTGCTCTTCTTTTTCCTTGGCGTATTTTATACTAGACACTTCTAGTTTCTAGAACTGTTTTTTTATAATGTTTGCAAAGACACATAGTGAATGCTTGGCACAATCTGGCTATTTTCAGCATGTAGCTCACCACTGCTGTAACAGTTGGGCGACATTCGCCATAACTGATATTCACTTTTTCGGCTGTCGTATACATTACGAATGTCTCAATAGCCTTTCGAGCGTGTCACGAGTATCTGATTTCTAGATCATCAGAACACAAACTAATGGGCTTCACGCGCACGGTAAACATAGGAACCATGTCTGAATTATGCGCTTGCTTGCATTTTGGTATGATAAGGCAGATATGGGAACTCTTCTCCTAACGACGGGACAGTGGTTTGCGTCGCTGATTTATCAAGGCTCATTCTTGAAATGTCGTTGAAGTTTTCTTAGTTTATTTTTTTTTTCAAATGCCACAAAAAATATATATAGTTCAATTAAGAAAAAAAAAAACCAAAGTTGGTGTTGTAATTCCGTGACTATAAACGACAAAAATTACTGGCGAGCGTCATGAAATTCGTTAAACTGTCTTATAACCCTACGACTACTATTGTAATTTAGTATACTTTTTACCTAAATAACAGAAAACCCTGTCTGTGCTGCCATGTATACAATACCCAACAGAACCAATAGTCCTGTCGCGGGTAAAGCCACGTATAATCCTCTTACTAAAATTTAGTTTAGTTTCCAACAAAAAGTACACTATGGGAAGATAGTCCTGTTTATAGGAAAAGCTAATCAATAGGGTTACCCTTTTTACAGGATTTGACAGTGTGTTCTGTCTAATGGATAAGTAAATCAGACTATTCACTTCTTATCCTAAGATCTTACCCAGCGATTAGATAGAAACGCAGTATGAATAATATTATATAAAAGCTAGGGCAACACAGTTCCAAGTTCATTTAGAGGAGTTTAAAGTAATGGTTCACGCTGTAAAAAAGTAAAAGTACTTGAAAATCTTATCCGGTGGCTGTTGGCTTGGGAGTGGCGAACAATTATGACGGCTACACTACTCACAGTACGGCCTGCTAAGTATCTTGCTGTATGGACTCAATTTCTCTTCTTGGCGTCGTTCAATTTTACATACAGTAGCCCGACAGCTCGCAGCTATGCCGAAAGTCGTTTGCAGTTGCCATCCTAGGCATTTTTGTGTAATTTTGCTGGCAAAGGTTCTCCTGCTCCACAAAGGTGTTGCCTCAATCACTGCTGCCTACAGACTGTGTGACTTACTTCCTGCTCTTGCTCTAGGTAGCGCGGCAATGCGCCCTTGCCACCTTTTCCACTCCCCAGAGCCACTTTCGTTTCAAACAAAAGCACACTGGCTTTTACATAACCCTTATTTCTTATATTGCTCCTAAGCGGACCATTTCTTGTATTGTCGATTTTACATCAACATGAACAATTTAAAAACACAAATATTTTTAGATACAAAATGTCACCAAAAAATTATTTAACGTGACGAACAATTTAAATAGTATTTTACATACATTACTCAAATAAATGTAAGGAACTTCTATCTCAATTGTAGTACAGTTTAACATACATAGAAAATATAGTACCAATATACGGAAATTTTAAAGCAAGAAATTACAAAAATTTAGATGAACCATAAACAAATGACGTTGTATCCGCATCCGCACCTCGTTATAACTATTAATTCTAGATATACACTGTGAGATAATGAAAAAAAGACGCACCGCTATGGAATTATCTGATTGAGACGGAAATCGGTAGATGTTACGCACATGGACAGACGAACAAATGATTCCTGTTCCAGAAAAATTGGATAAATTATTCAAAAGCAAGAGCTTCTAGGAAGTTAATAACTCGTTGGTCCACCTCTAGCCCTTATGCAACCAGTTATTCGTCTTGGCATTGACTGATAGTTTGGATGTCGTCCTGAATCGTGCCAAATTCTGTTCAATTGGCGCGTTAGATAGTCCCACCGTGTGCGGGCGGTCACTACCTTGCTGAAATGTAAGCGCAGGATGGCTTGCAATGAAGGACAACAAAACAGGACCCAGAATATCATCGATGTGCTGTTGGGCTGCAACGGTGCCGCGGATAACATGCAAAGGAGTCCTGATATGAAAAGAAATGGGACCCCAGACCGTCATTCCAGGTTGTCTGGTCGTATGGCGGGCGAGAGTCAGGTTGGCATGCTCACCGTTGTCCGGAGCGTCTCCAGACACATCTTCGGCCTGGAATCTCGTTGACTAGAGTAGAACTGTCTTCAGTGATGAGTCCCGCTTCGTACTGAGCTCCGATGACCAGTAAAGACGTGTGTGGAGGCGCCCCAGACAGCGGTGGGATACCAACCTGACTATTGGCCGCCATTTGGCGCAACAACCAGGAGTGATGCTCTGGCGTGCCATTTTTTTAAAATGGCGGGACCCCTTTGGTTGTCTTCTGCCGCACCGTTACAGGACAGCGGCACGTCGACGATATTCTACGTCCCGTTTTGTTGTCCTTCATGGAAAGTCGTCCTGGGCTTACATTTCAACGAGATAACGCCCGCCCGCACACGGCGAGAGTTTCTGCTGATTGTCCTCGTGCTTGCCAAACCCAGTCTTGGCCAGCAAGGTCCTGGGATCTCTCCCCAGCTGAGAACGTACGAACATTATGGGCAGGACATTCCAATCAGCTCGGTATCTTGAGGAGCCAAATCGTTTAAAGTGTATTTGGGGCGGCCTGACTTAGCTGTCTCAGAGGTCTGCCCACTGGTCACTTACGAGCAGCTATCTATCTGAGATAGCGACGAATGCTGGTAGTCCTGGTTGAGTGCCTCCGCGGCACTCGAGTGTTACTTGCTATATGGTAAATGCACAGTTCTGTCAGTACTCTGCGGCTGATGATAGATCTCTCCACAGTAACAATGTGACGACGCGATAACGCTTAGTTGTCCGCAGCAATTGATACGCCAGCGAGACTAGTCACGTATGGTGAAAATGGCGACGTCTGTCGAGAGTCCAGCGGGAAGCAATGACAGGCTGAGACTGTCGGGAAATAGGTGAGGTGTGCCCGGGAGACTCAGTTGAAACTGGCCACGAAGGCAGACGTAAAGTTTTGCGACCCATCCCAGTGCCGAGTTCCAATCTGTCTTGAAATTTGAAAAGGTTTTACAGCAATCAGAAATTTTGTTCCTGTTTTTTAAATGAAATTTTTAAGGCGTTATCAGTTTAAACACTTTTCTGAATTTATTAATTGTTATCATTATGGTATCTGTTAATAAAGACTGTCTTTACGGTGAAAAGAACCGTTGGCAGAAATACGTTTATAGGTTTAATAAGCGTGCGTCGGACTAAATATACAAACGCCGGCGAAAATAACGAAGTGTCACGTATGTATGGTGTAGAGCCGTAGTTGTGTCTATTAGTAGAGGCGCCAAACTTCATCCGTATTCTGAAAGATACTATACCTGGAGCGCTATTGCTAATCGACAGAGTATAGTCCTGAATGGAAATAGGTTTATTTTTCGCTACTTTTTTCCTTATTTTACTTAACAATTTGTCTATACTGTTTTTTCTCTAATCCTGTACTTTCGACTCTTCGATTGTACTTTTGTATGGGCGTTCCTTCAGTTTCAGCATACTTTTTCATCATCTTGGATAAAGTATCTCTCATACCCACGAAACTGCTAACCTAATCAGATACGTGGATTGTAATATTTTCCCCCTTTTAGGAGGAACAAAGAAAAGTCAGCTGCGTAGCACTTTGTCTACAGGAACTAGGTGGGTTCTTATCACTCAGATCTTGTCCTTATCACCCGTAAATAAATATAGTTATCCAGTTTCAAGAATAAGCATGTCGGGAACTTTAACCTTTTTGAAATCGTAAAGTTTCCATTTTTGTCCATTTCCTGTTTGTCTATTGAGTTGCAACCTGGTTGAATTGTTATAGGATCTTGCCAATGGCAAGATGGCTCCAGTTGCTTCGAAATCACACTAAACTTCGCAGTTACTATTATTTGGCCCCAATGCTGGGACCGTCACCGGATTTCTCGCTTCATTCACTTGGCTAGAACATACTCAAGCTGCCTCCAGTTTATGAAATTGACGACAAAAACCGTACAACATTACAATTGGAAAAAAAAGCTTTGAGGGACGTCTCTTGACACCTGGATGTCATCATAATATTAAAACCATCAAATTATCGTACTGTATCCGATATTTCAGTACCAGGGAATTCAACTACACACCAGAGTAACGAGTGTCTGACGACTACGAAGAGAAATATTTACTAAGTGATGTTTTATCTCCTGCTCTCCACTGTTTCTCCACTCCCTCCAGAAATATATCTTTCTTTCCTGAGTATCACACATTCACACCGTCTACATATACAGTCCACGCGATAGATTGAGTCAGACCTGAAGTTTATCAGATCTTTTAATTTGTGAGTCCATGTCGTGAGTAGTTGCTTTACAATTACTGAGGGTATTTTAAAAAAGTGGTTCAAATGGCTCTGAGCACTATTGGACTTAACATCCGAGGTCATCAGTCCCCTAGAACTTAGAATTACTTAAACCTAACTAACTTAAGGACATCACACACTTCCATGCCCGAGGCAGGATTCGAACCTCAGACCGTAGCAGTCACGTGGTTCCGATAAGATGAGTAAGTTATTGTGTAGATGAGGTAGTGAGAGAGGAAAAGCCAACCTAATATTTCATGAGTTGGTTTTCAAATTGTTTTGCAACCGTCTGGCATATTTGGTCATGTGCTACAGCCCAGTTTTCTGATCTGGAAGTACCCCTGTAGTCTTGTCAATGTACAGTCATATCGAATGTTACAGATTTCAAACGATGGCAAGTATTCGATATCCACTTATTTCATAAATACACTGTCGGTCGATAAAGTTCAGAGATCGATTTTATTCCTAGCATATAAGAGAAGCCAGCGCAGTAAGTGCGGTGGAAGTAATTAACAGATGTGCATTTCAACCTATCAGTTATTAGCGGGCAGTGTTAAGTAATGGAGGTGCGGCCATAATGTGCCAAAGATGTTGTGTCGCAAACCACGGTGGAATATTATCTCTAATTCAAGTATTTAAGATATTATCCAGAATGTTTCAAAGAAGAGGAAAGTGTGTGCAAACTTCGTCCCGCACGTCTTGACTTTTAAAACAACAGCTACGACGCATGGGCGCCTGAAAATGCAAAACACGAACAGTCCTTTTCTGGAAAAAGTCATCATGTGTGATGACTTTGTGTTACCAATGCGAACCTACGATAAGGTGCAGAAATCACAGGACGAGTCACCGTTTTGAAATGAGTTCCAAAAGAAATCCGTTGGAATTCAATTACTCGATAAATAGTACAATACTCAAGGCTGTCAATTCAACTAAGTACCTGGGTGTTAAAATTACGAACAACTTCAGTTGGAAAGACCACATAGATAATATTGTGGGGAAGGCGAGCCAAAGGTTGCGTTTCATTGGCAGGACACTTAGAAGATGCAACAAGTCCACTAAAGAAACAGCTTACACTACACTCGTTCGTCCTCTGTTAGTATATTGCTGCCCGGTGTGTGATCCTTACCAGGTCGGATTGACGGAGGACATCGAAAGGGTGCAAAAAAGGGCAGCTCGTTTTGTGTTATCACGTAATAGGGTAGAGAGTGTGGCAGATATGATAAGCGAGTTGGGATGGAAGTCATTAAAGCAAAGACGTTTTTCGTCGCGGCGAGATCTATTTACTATATTTCAGTCACCAACTTTCTCTTCCGAGTGCGAAAATATTTTATTGAGCCCAACCTACATAGGTAGGAATGATCATCAAAATAAAATAAGAGAAATCAGAGCTCTAACAGAAAGGTCTAGATGTTCGTTTTTCCAGAGCGCTGTTCGGGAGTGGAATGGTAGAGAGATAGTATGATTGTGGTTCGATGAACCCTATGCGAGGCACTTGAATGTGAGTTGCAGAGTAATCATGTATATGTAGGTGTAGATAACCGACATACAAGCCAATGTGATGCGCGAGTTGAACAAGAAGTACTTTCCTGATAGTTTCACATGGTCGTATCATACTTTCTGTGCGCTGTACTCAAGTGGAGGCAGACTTTGTATAACACTTGAAGCGTTGAAATCACCATCTTAATTTTCTCTATTTTGTAAAATCCTGTTTTGAAACTTTTTGGTATGACTGGATACGAGATAGCGGTCCATATTTGGTGGGTGTATCTAGAGTTACTGTACCTAGTGCCATGACATCCTACATATTTTACAGAAACGCTTTGTCTGCTGAACCCAGTAGCTGTTTCAGTTGGTAGTAATGTTAATGTCATTTATGTCCTTATCCTACAGATGTTGTGTTAGTCCATATTCTACTTTAGCTTGTGTACGACGTTCACGCTGGCATGTACGTGGTGTGTACACCCGCTTTTTGGAGTCCTAGAGCGCAGTTGTCGCCGAGAACTGTCTCATTAGTAAACGTGACGTGAAATACTAGTGTCTCCGTATCATATTTCTCGGAACATTCACTACAATAAAATAGGTAAATGCGGGTAAGGAGGCATTTTGTTGGTCGTTAGTCGCCTGACTGGTTTGATACGACGCCCTCACGATTTCCTATCCCCTGCCGGCACTTAAAAAGCAGTTATTTAACCCAACGCTTTAATTTTGTTCCATACAGGGTGTCCCAAAAGGAATGGTCAGTCTTCAGGAATATCATTTGAAGCAAAAAAGTATAGTAAATATGATCTCTAAAATGCCCTCCTTAAGAGCTATGAGCACTTCTTCGTCTTCAATTGTATGAAATAAATCTACAGAAGCTCTGTGCTACCTGCATTTCTGGAGGAGGTAGCTTAGATCAAAAAAGGAATTTTCTAGTAAACGTGAGCTGTAGAATGCATACATTGAGAGCTATGAGCGCTGTTTAGTAGAAGAGGAGTTTTTCACAGTAGCGAAGGTAAACAAGTGCTTATAGCTGTTATGGTATGCGTTCTAGAGCCCGTATCGACCGAACTTTATATTCTTCTTTTGGTCCATGTCAACTCCTCTCAAAATATGGAAAGCAAAGTGCATGCAGTAAACGAGAGTTGTTTCACAGTGTCGGAGATGAAGTGCCTGGTTCAAATGGCTCTGAGCACTATGGGACTTAACATCTGTGGTCATCAGTCCCCTAGAACTTACAACTACTTAAACCTAACTAACCTAAGGACATCACACGCATCCATGCCAGGGACAGGATTCGAAACAGCGACCGTAGCGGTCGCGCGGTTCCACACTGAAGCGCCTAGAACCGCTCCGCTACACCTTATTCTTCCTACATATTTCTTGTGTGTGTGTGGTATATTTTCCGTCATTCCCTATATTGTAGACTTTCTTTGAAGCTTTTGCTCTTGCACCACTTTACATCACTGTCGAACGCTTTTCAAAGGTGAACAAAATCTATGTTGTCTTGATCCTTCTTAAGTCTTCCGTGCATTATCAAGGACAACATAACTTTTAACATTTTCGTTTAAATTTCATTGTTAAAAAATATTTGTGTAATTTCGATTTTTGTGACCATCACCGAAGTCAAAGTTGATGCGGTATGGTACGAGAGATGCTACAACAGAACTTTGTCTTTTCTGTTTGTATTGATTTAAATTAGGCTTGTAGTAACAGAGTTAGTGGTTAGTTGCACTGTGTGAAGTAATATGTTCTTCCTAAAACACCGTGGGAGAAAGTCACCATGTACGTGTTACAGATAACTGTCTAATCTCAACACGGAGCAAGTACATAGAAATATTGTGAAACGCTATTCTGGTGATGCACAAAATGTTACACATTATTATCCATTGGTCGGCGCGCTTGACACGAACTTTGATAAGTGACACTTTGTATTCTGATTTTCACTTTTAATGAAACAAATGCTTTTTCTTATTAATCCCTTACAAACTGCTTCTCTGGTGTCTTTACTCTTCCTAAAGCCGAAATGATCGTCATCTAACACATCCTAAATTTTTCCGCCTATTATCTGTGTATTGTTTTGTGCATAAACGTGGAAGCGTGAATTGTCAAGCTGGTTGTGAGCAAGTTCTCTCGCGTACATCCTAACTCTGCGCGTCTGACAAAATTACCATGCCATTGGAAAGCTTCAATACTTATTTTTTCTCCTAGAACTTTTCTTCCTTTTCAAAACTTCTCTTTGGTTTCTGTTACCAATCGCTCAATATACGGACTCAAGAACATCGAGGATAGGCTACAAGCCGGTCTCAATCCCCCTGTCATTTTTAGCTTTTTTGTAACATTCTTCGGCTCGTATAAGTAAAGCCTCATTTCTGTACAAGTTGCAGATAACCTTTCGCTCCCTATACTTTATAGCTGCTGCCTTAAGAATTTGGAAGAGTGTACTGTAGCAAACATTTGAAATGCTTTCTCTGTATGTACAAATGCTTCACACATAGGTTTGAGGTAGATCGTAGTGTTAGTACTGACTAGCTGTTTCTACAGTCTCAAGAATCCAAACATTTTTCCCGAGGTTCGCTTCTACCAGTTTCTCCATTCTTCTGTAAATAATTCGTGTCAGTATTTTGCGACAGTGGGTTTCAAGTTAGCAGATTCAAGCGCCTTCTCCTCGAAGTCTTCCAGAAATAAATTGGCCACCAGAGGGGATAAGGGACTACCCACGTCATTCTGGAGGTATGTTGATACCTTTGTGGTTTGGCCGCATGGTGAAGATAACTTGCAAGACTTCTTAAGACATCTGAACTCCCTCCACGATCAAATAAAGTTCACAATGGAAAAGGAGGGATGGCTTCCATTCTTGGTGCAGAGAGGATGGCACATTGGAACATGAAGTGTATCGGAAGCCGACGCACAGGGATTTGTATTTACGTGCAAATAGCTGCCACCATCCTGCCCAGACGATGAGTTTTCTCCGAACTTTGACACATAGAGCGCATATTATATCTGACGAAAGCAGTCTGCAAGACGAACTTTCCCACTTACAAAGAGTGTTTGAAGACAATGGGTACTGCCCACAGCAAATACAGAAGGCACTGAAAATGAAACCGAAAGAGGCCACAAAGAAAGCAAAAGAAGACGAAGAAACCTTTACATCGATGGCCTTCCTGCCATATGTGGGTGGCCTCTCATCAAAAATAGGACGGATTCTCAGCAGACACAAGGTAAAAGTGATTTTTCGTCCTCCACCCAAGACAGCTGCACTCTTGGGCACCGTCAAAGATGGTTTGCTGCTCCCAAAATCTGGAGTTTACAAAATTCCATGTGAATGTGGCCTTTATTACATTGGACAAACAACTCGTACTGTCCAAGAAAGATGTACAGAACACCAAAGGTGCACACGACTTTTACAACCTAACAAGTCGGCAGTGGCAGAGCACTATATTGACACTGGTCACAGTAAGGTGTATGACAACGTCAAAATTTTGGCAACTACATCATCTTTTTAAGACTCGATAGTGAAGGAGGCAATTGAGATTCGCTTGACGACGAATTTAATTAATAGAGATAGTATTTCAACCTTGATAAATCATGGAATCCGGCACTTGATGTAATAAACTCACAAAGACGTCGTCGCAGTGCAGCTCACAATGATATATCGACATGCCAACGCAGATCGACTGCGGAGTCATAGATGTAACTCGCGCATTGTGCACGTCTCTGCCGTCGACCAACGTCTCTGATGCATTTGCATCTGTGGTCGCATGCGCAGTTGCGCGGTGCAACAGTATAAAGGGACGAAGCGAGTACTGGAGCGGCTTTCTCTCCTTCCCCCTCTTTTTTTCCCATCACCTGTCCAGGTTCCCTCCTTCTGCCCTCGGCTGTGGTATGTCATATTTGTGCCAACTTTTTAGTGCAGTGTTCAAGTGAGTGTTCAGTGTTGTGCGTCTTTCCAAAGTGTTGCGAACAAAAATCATGCTGTCGCTGGGTATGAATTTTATATCTCTTGCGAACAGAAACCAGACTGTCACCGTGTTTTTTAATTGACTGTCTATTATTTTACCTGTCTGCTTTCTGTGTATTTTATTAGTATCATCAACCCTTTGTTTTATGTTTTAAGTTCCACAATTTTCCGACATTTTACCATTTAAGTCACCGATTTTATCACCTGCTTTTATTATTTATTATCTTCATCTTTTTAAAACAAATTCTGCAGGCTGAAGAGCTGCAGCCAGCCCGCCCCCTTCGGGGCGGGGGAGGGGGGGGGGGGGGGCGAAATCGAAACTCAAAAAAGTAAAAAAAAAGCTGGAGCGGCAGTCTTTCGGCTCACTCTAAAGATGACTGAACGTTATACAGCCGAAATATTAGAAGAAAAAGGAGAATTCTACCGGCTGCACACCCGAAACTTAATGGAACACTCTTCGCGCCGCCAAAACCTGAAGAGTCACAGCTAATAAGGAAATTGAGAAGTATAGTAACATTTACTCGGAAATAAAAAAAAAACAAAAACATAGGCTGAAATTCTATGGGCGTATTAAAAGAATGGAACCAACTAGATAAACGATAACAGGCATTGGCGCAATAAAGGAATACAGCAACAACACCGCTTGTTATATCAGACCAAAAAAAAGGACAGGAAATCCACGACTGGACCATTGACCTGGCAGAAGAACCCGAAAAGACAGGAACAACTTTCTTAGAGAATGGAGACGTTTTTCGTCGCGGCGAGACCTTTTTACGAAATTTCAGTCACCAACTTTCTCTTCCGAATGCGAAAATATTTTGTTGAGCCCAACCTACATAGGTAGGAATGATCATCAAAATAAAATAAGAGACATCAGAGCTCGAACAGAAAGGTTTAGGTGTTTGTTTTTCCCGCTCGCTGTTCGGGAGTGGAATAGTAGAGAGATAGTATGATTTTGGTTCGATGAACCCTCTGCCAAGCACTTAAATGTGAATTGCAGAGTAGTCATGTAGATGTAGATGTAGAAAATTACGGGCGCAAATGAGAAGCTAACTCAGAACTCTGCAAATTTTCTTTGGTCTACACTGCACGATTCAGTAGGATCCAAACGTGAATAATACTAATAAATAGCAGCAGCTTCCGTTATAAGAGTGTGTATTTTGGATTATCGGTATTTTCGGTTACCCGTGTAGTCTCGGGTCTACGTTAACTCGGACAACCGGAAGCTCTCTGTAGTTGTTTATTCTATTCGCGCACAGAGCAAGGAGAAAGTCGTCCGTTGTGCAGTGGTCTGTGGAAGCAGATCTGTTAAGGTGATATGTAGATACAAGACGATGTCAACAAGTTTCGAAACTAGCTCTGGAACATGATGAGCGTTGGTCAGTAATCGACAAGAATGCTGTCATTGTCGGTGTGCTGTACGGAACAGTACAGGCAAGCCTCACGCGTGATTTCAAAGAGCAGCGTGTTGTGGCCAAATTCGTTCTCAGGCTGTTGAACGAGGAAAAGAGGGTTCACCACATCGCAGTCAGTCAAGAACTAAGGCAGCGTGGCGTGGTTGTGGCCAAATTCGTTCTCAGGCTGTTGAACGAGGAAAAGAGGGTTCACCACATCGCAGTCAGTCAAGAACTAAGGCAGCGTGGCGTGGTTGATCCGTCCTTCACGTCATAGATCGTTACGGGTAACGGAACGTGAGTGTACGAGTCCGAGCTCGTATTTGATGGGTTTCATGTAATAAATTATGTCCTACGAATAAAGGCTATATCAGAACACCAGCGCATTGGTGATCTGTCGAAGATGCATCGGTTTTGTTACAATTTGTTGTAAAAATGACGAAGAACATCATATTGTATGTAACAAAATTTTAGTATTAGATTGTTTTTGTATTATAACTTTCATGTTGTGAAAGTATGCCGTTTCAATGCAACGGTGGGTTGAAGATTTACCAAAAACACGTCACTCTTGATACGATTTGTTATAATTAAATGTCAGATGACGACCGATTAAAGCCTTCATGAGAACAGAGGTAAAGAACACAGTCGAAAGTTGGACGCATTCACCGTGGTATAGTACTCGTAGATACGAGCATGAAATTATGAAATGTAATTCAGCTGGATCACGCCCTACTAGTGCCAAATATTTTTTATTCACATTCGCATTTCTAAATGACTGACGTCACGCTTATGTGATCGTTCGGTTCACGACGTTTAAGGAGAACGCGATGTTCAAAAGAATACCTTCGCCTATGACTACGCTGGAGGTTACGCTTTGTTTCTACCACAGGGCTCGTTAACCTCGAAGTTACGCTGTCTGTAGATGTGTTAAGGTCTGCATTCATGTGGGCAGGGCTGTGGATAACAGAGAGATTAAAGTGGCTGTAAGAGTAATACCGAATCTTACTGAAAATGTTGTACTACACATTTTTTCTAACACGGCTTCATCAACGCCAAAAGTGTGACGTCATGCTGATTTACAAGGATAAAACGAGTTGAAGTCAGCTAGCACTGAATCCAATAACGTATAAGCAGGGTGTCCCAGGAGGAATGGTCAGCAGTGAGAGATATGACAGGAACGATCATTCGAAGTAAAAACATTTAGTAAATATGGTTTCAACAACGCATACATGAAGAGCTATGAGCAGCCCTTGATCTTGGATACTGTGGAACCAACCTCTTCTACTGCAAGCTCTTTGCTTTCTATGTCTTGAGAGATGATAGTATGAACCAAAAAAAAAGGAAACAATCCAATAATCTTGATGACTGGGTGTTGTGTGATGCCCTTAGGTTAGTTAGGTTTAAGTAGTTCTAAGTTCTAGGGGACTGATGACCTCAGCTGTTAAGTCCCATAGTGCTCAGAGCCATTTGAACCAAATCCAGTAAACATCGGTTCTAAAGTGCATCCCTTAGAAGCTAAGAGCACTTGTTCATCTTCGCTACTGTGCAGTACATCTCTTCTTCTGAATAATTGTTCGTAGCTCTTAAAGTATGCATTTTAGAGCCATGTTTAATTTATAATTTTTTATGGTTTTAGTCGGCACTACGTCTCCCAAAAGTCTGGAAATCAAAGAGGTTGCATTAGAAGAGCTTTGTTTCACAGTATCGAAGCTGAAGACGTGCTCATAGCTGTTAAGGTTTGATTTTGTAGCTGATATTTGCGAGACTTCTTTGCTTCGAGTTATAGCTCCAGTCATATCACTAAATAATGACGATTCGTGTTGGGATGTCCTACGTTCAAAAGTGTTCATTAAGGTGTCTCAACTACATAAGTTTATTTTTAGAAAAACTGCAAAAGTTATTTCAAGAATGGTCTAAAATTGGAAATTTCTTCTAGGAATGGATACTGTGATTAATGACTTAACCTTCAGTGTTAGAAACTGTAACGTCTGAATGGGAAAATGAGAAACAATGCCTATTCTTATGAATAAAGTAGACTGTTCGGTCCAGAGCGTGCAGACAATACCAAATCACGAAAGTCGGTGACAAGTACTACCGTCTTCGATACAGCGAGTGACGTACAAATCCAAAGGTCTCGCTTTCGATTCCCGGTCAGTCCTAGGATTTTTATCTGACTTTTATCGCTTGTTTCATCTCTAGCAATGTTTGTTGAATGAAAAAGGGCGAGTTGCACTGTGTTTCGGAATCCACGATAAAAGTTTAGGTCCCCCTGTAACAGGCAGAGTAAGCTAGTTCAAAAGTCGAATGAAAACAACAGTATCGTCCCGAACAGGACCATGCTTAGGAAAGCTCTGTAATGTTCAAAACAACCTTCGGATTGTTGACCGCTTTGCTTTATTGTAATCTGAGTTTACACTGAAGTGAAAAGTCATCGGATACCTCCTATATCGTGCAGGACCTTCTCTTGCCCGGCGTTGTGGAGCAGCTCGACGTGACGTGGACTCAACAAGTCGTTGGAAGTCCCCTGCAGAAACATTGAGCAATGCTGCTTCTATAGCCGTCCATAATTGCCAGTGCAGGATTTTGTTCACGAATTGACCTCTCGATTATCTCCCATAAATGTTCGATGAGACTCATATCTGGATGGCCAAATCACTCTCTCGAACTGTCCAGAATGTTCTTCGAACTAGTCACGAACAATTGTGTCCCGGTTACATGACATCGTTGTCTGGGAACATGAAGTCCATGGTGGCTGCAAATGGTCTGCAAATAGCCAAACACAACCATTTCCAGTCAATTATTTGTTCAGGTGGACCAGAGGACACAGTCGATTCCATGTAAACACAGCCCACACCATTACGGAGCCAACACCAGCTTGCACAGTACCTTGCTGACAACTAGGGCCCTCGGCTTCGTGGGGTTTACGCCACACCCTAGCCCTACAATCAGTTCTTACCAACTGAAATCGGGATTCACCTGACTAGGGCACGGTTCTCCAATCTTCTAGGGTCCAAACTATATTGTCACGAGCCCAGGAGAGGCTCTGCATGCGATGTCGTGCTGTTAACAAAGGCACTCGCAGCGGTCGTCTGCTATCATAGTTCTTAAACGCCAGATTTTGCCGCACTGACCTAATTATTTCAAGCAGTGTTGCTTGTCTGTTAACACTGACAACTATACGCGAACGGGGCTGGTATCGGTCGTTAAGTGAAAGCCATCGGCCTCTGCGTTGTCTGTGGTGAGAGGTAATGCCTGAAATTTGGAATTCTCCGCACAGTCTTGACAGCCTTTGACGGTGTTGGCACCCGCGGCCGTTTCAGCCCTGCTATAAGGACATTGTGGGATTTGATCCCCATCCAGCGTGATTGCACCCCTTTGAAGTGCAGTGCGACCGCAATTTTTGCCATACTTTACAGGTTGGAACCAATAGCGACTGTTCTAGAACATTCAAAGAAATTTGAACATGGCCCGAAGAAACAGAGGGTACTTATGCTTTTTCAGCCCTCTTGTTTTTCTCCCTCCTTTGGAGGGATCGTGCGAGAGTGAAGCATTGACATATGCGTGAATAAAGCGGGAGAGGCTCCCTTTAAGACCCCCAGTTCGTCCACACCCTCGGTGCCATCCACACAACTTTGTTGTTTACGCTATAAAACTTTCACACCGATTCAGCCTGCAGCTGGTTTAGCACCTGAAGGTAGACGAACCCTTCCATCAGGGGTGTCGAAGGGACTGCCTAACCGTCAGGCGCTAACGCAGCCGACAGGCAGCTTTGGTTTCGAAATTTCAGAAGGTACATATCCAACGCCCTCAACAAAGTTGCTTGGATGGCACTGAGGGTGTTGACGAACTGGGAGGTCTTAGAAGGGCCCATTGCCGTTTTTCGTTTTATTCGTAAACATGTTAGTGTTGCACTCCCGCATGATCACACCATCAGTGTTCGGGACACAGGAGGGTTGAAAAAGTATGAGTACACTTTGCCGTTTCAGATCACATTCAGATTTCATCGAATAGTTTTGAGTGGTTCCTAGTGGTTCCAACTTTTACACGAGAGCAAAAACTGCGGTCGCGATGCACTCAAAAGGGGTGCAATCTCGTTCAGTGAGGATCCAATCCCACAATGTCCTTAGAGAAGGGTTGGAACGGTGGAGCCTATTAGCAGCGTCAAAGGTTGCCAGGAAGATCTTCCTGTTGTTCATATCACTGCGAACTGTCGGTTTCGACCTCGAAATGTGTGGGAATCGACGCCCTGAGGAATGAGATGGATTCGTTGACGCCCCGTAAGCCCGAGGCCTTTTTGCATCGATTCTGAACAGCGATGTGTCTCAAATGTTTTCTTCGGCAGCCGCGCGGGATTAGCCGAGCGGTCTCAGGCGCTACAGTCATGGACTGCGCAGCTGGTCCCGGCGGAGGCCCGAGTCCTCCCTCGGGCATGGATGTGCGTGTTTGTCCTTAGGATAATTTAGGTTAAGTAGTGTGTAAGATGACCTTAGCAGTTAAGTCCCATAAGATTTCACACATATTTGAACATTTTTTTTTCCTTCGGCAACCCATAAGAAAACCTCGTGTTTTCAACGTTGGATGTCGCGGTTCTAGCCTCCATCGCTGAGCCTTCAAAAGAATGGTTGTCGTGTGGACAAGAGGGCCGGCCGTTGTGACCGAGCGGTTCTAGGCGCTTCAGTTAGGTTAAGTTAGGTTTAAGTAGTTCTAAGTTCTGGGGGACTGATGACCTCCGATGTTAAGTCCCATAGTGCTCAGAGCCATTTGAATCATTTTGGACAAGAGGTGGCGAGGTATCCTTTCCACGGTGTCAAAAAATGTGTGTGAAATCTTATGGGACTTAACTGCTAAGGTCATCAGTCCCTAAGCTCACACATTACCTAACCTAAATTATCCTAAGGACACACACAAACATACACAACACACACACACACACAAACATACACACCACACACACACAAACATACACACCACACACACACACACACACACACACACACACACACACACACACACACACACCTATGCCCGAGGGAGGACTCGAACCTCCGCCGGGACCAGCCGCACAGTCCATGACTGCAGCGCCTGAGACCGCTCGGCTAACCCTGCGCGGCCTCCACGGTGTCGTTGAGCAGAATTTTGGTGAGATCTGGTGCCAATATGAGATCAATAACCAACCTTACAGCTCGCATGACCTTCTGAGCTGTGGTCTTTTTTTCGCACGTGTCGTCACCTTGCTCTCTGAAGCGCCGCCGAGCACGAGGGTGAAGTGGAAGGGCACCACGTTTTTGCACAGGCACGTTTGAGTCAAATTCTAAACTTCTGCCTCATAATGGGATGGAATGACAGGGTTTCGAAAAAGTTATCCTTTAATTCTATTGTGCGAGTAGTAATGATCCTGTGAAAATAATTTAGTATTGTGACTGAACACACCTGAACGCTTTCGTTTTCGCCCTTCAGAAAACTTCATTTTACTCCTCAGGGGGTAATAACCCCCACGTTGGGAACCATTGCCTTAGTGTGTGGGCCGGCCGGGGTGGCCGAGCGGTTGTAGGCCCTGCAGTCTGGAACCGCACGACCGCTACGGTCGCAGGTCCGAATCCTGCCTCGGGCATGGATGTGTGTGATGTCCTTAGGTTAGTTAGGTTTAAGTAGTTCTAAGTGACTGATGGCCTCAAAAGTTAAGTCCCATAGTGCTGAGAGCCATTTGAACCTTAGTGTGTGGACGAGACGTAACTACGGTAAGTGTCGCGAGGAGGCAGGTGTGGTGACGGGGGTGCATGGAGCCGTGTGAGGCGAGGTGAGGCTGCCGGCGTGCTGGGCTGCCGCGGCAGGCGCCGCCGCGTGGCGCCGCCAAGGTCGCGGCCAGCGCGAGGTCAGGCCGGCCATCCAGCGTGCCCCTCCCCCCTCCCCTACCACACCCCTACTACGGCTCTCTCCACATCCAGCCGCATTCCGACCGCGCCCGGCCCGGCCCGGCCAGTGCTGTGCTATCTCGCCGCTGCCGCTGCTTCTGCCGGCGCCAGCTCTGGCGCCTCTGCCGCTATATAAAAAAAAAAAACCTCCCGTCCAAATCAGGTTCTGGGCTACGTTTTCGAAGGTTATTTGGCCGTTCGACGAATGCCGGAATCCTTCGCTAGAAATTCCTCGAAACGTGTCTCGTGAAAATCTTGACCATTTCCCTTGCGAGGGAAACGTAATACACCGACGAAAATGGGAAGTGTTACACCATTCACAGTCTAACGGAACGCTACCAAATTGATATTAATGTATTTCCATGCCTGTGGAAACTGTTTATAAAATTTCGTCCTTATGTTGACTTATTTTCCACACAGAAAAGTCATTCCTACAGATGAAGAATGGTGCGGACCAATGGTGGCTGTTGAGTATGTCTAGCGTTTCTGGATACGCCAACACAGCATGCCCTGAGAACGTGCACGTGCGGTTTTCGGACTGTAAGAAAGCTTTCGTATTTTGAGAAAGATCAAATCATTAGCTTGAGGGTTGTAGCAGTAGCATCATATTGACAGAGGAGACAGATAGTTCGCTGTAGTGCGATGACGATTGGAGAGAGTGTGGCCACAATAGTAGGTGCCGGTACTTCCAGAAAGACACCACCATCAGCAGGTCATAGCTGGCTTTGACTATTAGCCGGATGACAACAGCAGAAATCCGGGGAGACGTTGAAGGCAATGTGTCACCACGAACTTTGAGGGCACCAGGAAAACGTAAATCCCACACTGCAGTTCACACCGCAAACGCCTTAAGGTACTATGTGAACCAGATGTTTATAATTAAGACTGAAGCTACTTAAGGATGTCCTGTGTCGGCTGCAATTATCGCATGATAGCGAAACTTGGCAGAGATCCTAACGCATTTATGTGGAACCGATTTCTACAGGAAAAAAAAAAAAAAATAATTCCAATTTTGGCCACCAGGTGCAAATTTGGAGCTCTAAAGCATCTCGTCGACGTTTCCGATGCTCATGTTGAACAAACTGTGTAAGTGGCAGTTAATAATAAAATCAACATAATGTCTTTCTCACTTGTTTGAGCTTTCTGTCCATGTCCCGTTCCTAATTCATTACACATGGAAACATTTCTATACATCTTTATTCCATTCTCAGCGCCAGATTTGCACCTGGTGGCCAAAATTGGAGCTAATTTTTTCCTGCGTAAATCGGTTCCGCATTAACGCATTAAAATATTTCCTAAGCTTATCTGCTGTTTGATAATAATTGGAGCCTGCGCTGTACCTCTGTGAGTAGCTGCTCTTTAATTGTAACCAGCAGGCACGAATCCTCGACTTGGTCACACGACTTGCCACCCATACCGACCAGCAACCTTCATCAACTGGTATAACAAGTGTTTCAGGGATCACAAAAAATTCCTCAAAATGACGGTTGGAGACATTTTGCTTCCATGTCACAACGAATAAATGCAATATTCGTGCCCACACTGGTTTTACACCTCTACTGCTTAAGATGGTCATGTTCCGAAGAGAGTGAACGTTGATGTGATGAACATTTCCACAGAGTATATTAACTATCGAACTGTTGCTTCGTGTTGTAACACTTTCTATTGCCATCTGTAAGGTTCTTTTTGGCAAGAAATAGGCTCGATAAATTCAATTACTTTAGTTACATGGATTAAGCTTAACACCCACAACGCTGTTACATCACCACTTTTCGCTGGTAGTGAAACATTCCTTGACTTCGCCCACTGTGACGCTGTGGCGTGCCGCCAAGTCTCACGCGCGTAAAGTCCCGATTCCACACGCTCGTGGCGATGTACGGCGCGTGAGACATTTTATGCATCATATTGCATCACCGATTAGTGAGGAAACTTCTTGGTCGACCCGAATCGATTATCGACACCGCTGCGCTCATAGAAAAGTTTTGACAAGCGTCTCCATCCTCACTTTGACACGCCGAACACTGCTCCCGTGCCAATGATAAATGCTCCGTTTCAAATCAGGCTGCACTGAAAACGAATCCATTATCCAATCACTGGAAGGCAAAATATACTCCGATAATATTCAGAACATTAACTCCTATTGCGTGTTATTACTATCGCAGAAATCTTCATAAAGACAGCAGGATAATCTTTTGATGGTTAATACCGCAGCTATGACACAGTGAAGAAGTGGTTCAAATGGCTCTGAGAACTATGCGACTTAACTTCTGAGGTCATCAGTCGCCTAGAACTTAGAACTACTTAAACCTAACTAACCTAAGCACATCACACACACATCCATGCCCGAGGCAGGATTCGAACCTGCGATCGTAGCCGTCGCGCGGCTCCAGACTGAAGCACCTAGAACCGCTCGGCGATTCGATGAATCAGTCGTTGTGACTTGCCACAACGAGACTGTAAACCGCTTTTTTCACAGACGGCAGCTTTTACCAGACTTCTGATGCGTTGGACACTCAAGCCAACTACTGCAACAGGGCATTTGAGATGTAAGCCCATGTGGCCTGAAAGCTGACTGTATTAATCCCACGAGATGAGTGTTTCTTGTAGACCAAGCACCGAAATGATAATGAGCGCTCGCGTTGAGCGCTATTTAAAATCTCAGCACTCAAAACAATTGACTATCCAGAGGAGGACTATTTTTTTCAATCTACCTAATTGAATTTATTTTCACAACTTTTGGAAAGACTACGCAGACCCGTTTGGTTGCCAGAGACTGAGGTTTTCTAATTGCTGAAGCCACGTCTGTGATGTACCCATGACTGAGGCACCGTTCAAATTCTCACTAAGGCCTCAGTTGTATTGGGAAACGCCATCTCGGCGAAAATTACCGACTACTTGATGAAATCGAATAACGAGTCTCAAAACTGACGGAAAAATCCTTTTGTATCTACGTGTCATCACTAGCTATAAAGTATCTATCGCCTGATCTCGCATCACTTAAAATCAATACATATTATAAAAAAGGAGGTATGTATGTGTATATGTTCCCCATTCCCTCCTAAACCAGTGGACAGATTTCACCCAAGTTTGATAGACACATCCCTTACTGTCAGGCAACGATCGCTCTGGGTGTAAGTACCAAGTATGTGTCATACTTCAGGAGACATGACGTCGCATACAATGAGATGCGTGAAAAGGGCCGCATCATGCATGAAGTTTAAATTCATTACTTTCGTGGAACTACATCTATTCGCAACGTATTTCGGAGACGATATCCACATTTGCTGCTGAATGTACCTACACAAGTATATCACTACGTGACACAAAAACGCTTCAAATGGCTTTGAGCACTATGGGACTTAACATCTCAGGTCATCAGTCTCCTAGACTTAGAACTACGTAAACCTAACTAACCTAAGGACGTCACACACATCCATGTCCCAGGCAGGATTCGAACCTGTGACCGCAGCGATCGCCCGGTTCCGGCCTCAAGCGCCTAGAACCGCTCGGCCACCAGAGGCCGACTATGTGACACATAGTTCAAAGACACAATGTTATAAACTCTGAGAGTTGTGAAAAAGTGCTGCATCGTGAATGAAGTTTTCATACAGTTACTCTTCAGTACTACGACAGTCTAACAGTTGAGTAAACTAAAGGAAATCCCTGACACCTGCCAGCGCTATTGATAGCTTTCAACTGCGAAGCGCAAATGGCTGTAGGCGAAAACAGTAGCTGTCTATAGAGCTATTGAGAGACGTTGCCATGGAAACGTTTACAAAATCCCGTTGTAGACACGAGAAAGCAACTGCACCCAGCTGCCTGAACATGTAACTAGTAATATTGTTTATAATGAAGTTTTTAGTTAAATAAACATTACAGTGAATTTGTATTTTGCATACTATGTTTCTTAATTTGAATACTGAACTTACACGTTTATACATTATGCATATTTCTTTATACGATTGTTTCATAATTTCGAAAGTGTTTCACGAATACGCGAAAATTAATTTTGTTTCGACGTTACTCTACAAACACAGTTCATTATTTTTTTCTGCTTTGGTTTCAAATAGAAAACTGACAAACGAATACCATGCAGTGCCGGATTTGTCAGCTAGTTAATAGTAAAAAAATTACCTAAGCACTCTCAAATTCAATTTTCTACATAAAAATTTTTATCCTCAAAGGCTTCTGCTAGTTAAATAGCTTAATTCAACATTATTTAATGAACTCCGGCACCACTAATCAGAGAGGCATTAGGCACGCTGGCATACGCTGTGAATTCTTTTTTTTATCCGGCAGTTACCAACAATGTTATTTTCAGCAGCCGAATGGAATTTAGTAAGAAAATGAGTAATATTGGACCGATTAATTTGCCATTGGATTCTTTTTTCAACTCTTCCATACCTAGCCATCATCCTGAACACTTAGCTAGGCTGCTATCGATATGCATCAGTGTTGTGTCGATACACGTGCTTAATCTTCTAGAGCCTTGGCTGAAGTTTATCGATACTATCGCTAATCTTTGTGTAGCTTTGGTAAAAACGATGCAGTTTTCCTTGCGAGGAACGACGCATTTTGGATGAGTACCGACGATAATCAATTTTTTGATTTTATCTTCTGTTCCTTCATGCGCCGATAAGATATAACGCATTTCGCACTTAATACAGTTATTGCTCGATGATTAATATCCACCATTTTTTGGTAGTTTTCTTATTAAGGAAGTTCTACCGTGTTTCGTACCAGTTTACTGTATTACTCAGTCATTATGTCAATTTATCTTAAATTCTCGACCGGTCAACCCTTTTACACAGATAAAATAACTTTTTTATATTTTTTATTTTTTTATACAGGGTTGCCCAGGAGGAATGATCAGTATTCAGTGACATTACAGGAATGATCACTCGAAGCAATATTCTTATCTCAAGCGTTATAAGCACTTATTCAGTAGAAGAGATGTGCTTTGCAGTAGTGAAGATGAGCAAGTGCTCATAGGTCTTAATGTATGTACTTTAGAAGCCACGTTTACAGGACTTTTTTCCTTGTTTTGGTCCATATTACCACCTCTAAAAATACGGAAAGCAGAGAGCTTGCAGTACAGTATCGATGATGAAGTGCTCATAGCTGTTAAGGTATCCATTTTCGAGCCCATGTTTTTTGTTTCGAATCATCGTTTCTGTCATATCTCTGAATATTGACCAATTTCCCTGGGACACCCTGTATGTGGCTACACTGGACAAAAGCTAATCCTATGGTTGAAATGGCTTTAAGCACTAAGGGACTTAACATCTGAGGTCATCAGTGCCCTAGACTTAGAACTACTTAAACCTGACTAACCAAAGGACATCACACACATCCATGCCTGAGGCGGGATTCGAACCTGCGACCGTAGCAGCCGCGTGTTTCCAGACTGTAGCGCCCAGAATCGCTCGACCACTGCGGCCGGCAGCTAATACTATGTAACATCACCTGTAGCCTTGCTAATGGTCTCAGTCCGTCGAGAAAGAGTGTCCACTAGTTTCTTCAGTCATGACATATCCAATGAAGTCACTCATTGACGTTTAGATTCCGTAGAGCTACCAAATTGTCGGGACTTTGATTGCTACGTTTCACGTGCGGGCCAGCTGGATGTGATGAGATTCCTTGGTCGTCGCCAAACAAGGAAGTATGCGTGCAGTCCTGACAACAAAACTGTTGTGATCTTGGAAGAGGGAGTGTCCAATCCAAAACCATCGTGAAGAAGTAGCAGCATGAGCAATTCTTGGCTAGCGAGGATGTAGGAAGAAGCATCCTGGTTCCTCTGTAAGGTAACCTGAATGTGTTTCACATAAACTGCATGAAAACAAATACGGTGACACAGTGTCCGTGTAAATACCAATAAATGTGGTAATCGTTACAAAAGGACATAAAATACTCGACAGTCTCGAAAAATGAATTTAAGCCGTCAATTCGCTTGTTCGAAGTTAAGAAAAGCAGTAGGCACGTAGAGCAAACGACTAGACAGGGATGTACTTTGTAAACGCTTTTTTGTATTTGGACTGTCTATCGCGTGTAGGGCTGCAGTAGAGGACGACTTTCTTGTCCGTGTCGCACGTCCCGTGTAGCACGGGCTTAAGGGTGTAGCTAATAGCTTATCAGCACGACCACCTCGCTTTTTTTGATAGGTACGTTAACAGCGACCGTTCCAACTCAGTGAGGCGACTGGTGATGCACAGGCTGTGGTGATGCCGCAGCGGCGCCAATGCTGGCACGTGGCTCGAGCCCTTGCGGGATTGGCGCCTGCCCTCTGCTGGCGGTCATTGGCTCCGCGCTGGCGCCAGTACAGGCTCTGGCGCCACACACCTGCCCCTGGCACCATCAGTCTCTGCCTAGCTCCCCTTACCAGAACGTCAGCGCTGACGCTTCATTAAGTATAGCTACCACAGCCCATATTAGGCTGCAGCCAAAGTGACACCGACGTCGGAGGGTTTTGCCGACGACCGGCATCGGCCAGTCTTCTCAAATCAGTACACCAGTACGTGCGCGGCCTCAGTGCAATCCATGTCAACGCCCGAACCTGCAGGATTCAGACGGTGGTCGGTTGTATTCAAATCAGTCAAATCTGCATCCGTTCTCGCGCACAAAACATGAATGTGAGAAATTTTTCTTAAGTTTATACTAGAAAGGAGGAGTTTGTAGTATCCTAAAGGTAGAATGTTAAAAATACGGATATATCTCAGTATGCCGGCCGCGGTGGTCTCGCGGTTCTAGGCGCGCCTTCCGGAACCGCGCGACTGCTACGGTCGCAGGTTCGAATCCTGCCTCGGGCATGGATGTGTGTGATGTCCTTAGGTTAGTTAGGTTTAAGTAGTTCTAAGTTCTAGGGGACTGATGACCACAGCAGTTGAGTCCCATAGTTCTCAGAGCCATTTGAACCATTATCTCAGTATCTATGGTCTGAAATGGATACTTTAGAAAACACATGTTTCGAACTATTAATTTGAGGCATTAGTTCGTAATTTTTTTCCATACACACAACAGATACATAAAACAGAGATTTTAGTCATCACTAATGTATTCTCCTTCCCTGTTTAAAACAGTCTGGACAACGTTTCGATTCCGCGACTGTAGAAATCAAATAATTCTGAGGCGAAGAACTGCTCGAGTCATGTTCGGAGCGCATTTTCATCTGGAAAGTAAGTTCCATGAAGCTTTTTCGATAGAGAGCGGAAGAGGTGAAAATATGAGGGCGCAATATCAGGTTAATAAGATGGGTGCGGAATGACTTCCCAACTCAACTCTTGCACAGCGTTTTTTGTCAGTCTAGGAGAATCCGGGCAGGCGTTATCTTGGAGTAGCATTACTCCAGGCTGTCTTCCTGGTCGTTCTTCTTCGATTGCGTCTGCAAGACGTCTCAGTTGTTGAGAATAAATGTCAGCATTGGTGGCTGCACATCGGGTAAGCAATTCCTAGTACATCATACCGTCGCTGTTCGACCAGATGCGTAACATTATCTTTTGCGGCCGCGCGTAGGTCTTTGTACGGGGACTTGCTGGTTTGTTTGGACTCTGCCATTCCTTTCTTATCTTGTTTTAGCTTAAAGACATCACTTCTCGTCACTAGTGATGATCGATGTTCTTCACGAGCCAGTTGATGACGAGCAAGCAGAGATGCTGATTTTTGAAATTTTGCCTTACCCGTACACCGGATTTTTGAACCTTCCCATTGGATGCAAATGTCGCACGACGGTGGAATGATGACAGTACATCACATTTATCAGTTCTCGAGTACACTGACGTGGATCAATGTGGATTAATCCTTTTAAACGTTCGTCATCAAACTCTGAAGGTACTTCTGAACGTGAGTCATTGTCAAAACGATCCTCCTTAAAACTAGAAAACAATTTTCTTGCTGTGCTCTGTGCCGTGGCATTATCCCCATACACATATGCCTAGACTATTGTCACCCCTTTACTGAATTCAAAGAGAACAACATGTTGGAAATATTCAGATTTCACCGGTTGGCACTCCACTTTCTAGTGTCCACAGTCCCGTCACTATCTCCAAATGACAAAATGGCAATATGTAATCTCGAAAAGCTACTGTTAACTTCAAATTAAAAAGTGACAATCGATAAATGAACCCATAGAATCGGAATATCAACATGCAAAACAAAACGCTGCCAACTTATACACCGACCTACTGCTTAAAAATTTAATGACAATGTATCGAACGTCTTCGTTATGTTGTCTCCGTGTCACGTTGTAATGACTGGCACGTATTGTCTTTTCCCGTTCCTTCAACTGCCTCTTGCTGTGGGACCAGCCCCATTTTGCGCTGTGGTCACGCTGCTGACCTCACGCAATATGACGTCCAGCTTTCTGTGGACGACTAGGAGACGTCGGGCAACATCCCCGCGCACTTTAATTCATTTCCATCGGCGTTATAATATGTCTTCCTCAAATTTTTCAGAGCGGTGTATATTACTTGCTCACTGACTGAGAACGACAGGCGCTGCATTATTGATAAGTCGAACGGACGACCAGCTCAGAGGTATCAAAATCATTTTACGTTCGGAAAAAGGGGCTATTTCCGCAAAGACTTAACTTTTCATGGCTTTAGAAACAGTAATACAAAAAACAGTGAGTACATAAATCATATAAGGGAGTCATGTCGTCAAGAACCATCAGTATTAAAAAAAAAACTCCCAATACGTCCGCAAATACGACTTGTGCTGTGCTTAGAAAAAAAGCCGTAATGTCACTCTGTGTAGTCCCTTAGAGGTTCTTCTTCATACTCTGACTAGTTGCTTTCTTCCCATTTATTTTCGTTCCCTCGGTTCATTTGCAACTATAAAGCAGCTTTCCTTAAGCCACACTAATAATGCACATCTCAATACGTGACGTTGCCAGGTAACAAACAGCGTATATGAAAGTCACGATTAAGCGGTGGGCTATCGCAAGCAGTACAAGAAGAGACTGCTTGCAGCAAGAAACTGCAACGAGCTACAGGTATTATGACATTTATTAATTGTTTTAACTTCGTTAATATACGCTGTGTTTCAGATGAAGTGTTCTTCTCTCTAGCTTACAAAACAATAAGTAATATTTATTTAGACAGCTAAAAGTAGGAACCTCACTGTTGCTGCGTAATTATGAACGTAATTTATTTAGTTTTTTTGCAAGAGCTACGGCAACAAATTGTAACCTTTTAAATAGAACATAATTTTTATCACGTAGCTGATTTATTTAAACCACCAGTGTGAAATCAGTTTAAATCAAATTTGTATCGATTTTAGTTAGGGAGGATGCAACATGCTGTACACAATTGGCCGTTTTAAATGCGAATACTTTAGATTAGGCTTTACCGTGACTGTTATTGACATCAAACGAAACAAGTTTTTGCCGGCCGCGGTGGTCTCGCGGCTCTAGGCGCGCCTTCCGGAACCGTGCGACTGCTACGGTCGCAGGTTCGAAACCTGCCTCGGGCATGGATGTGTGTGATGTCCTTAGGTTAGTTAGCTTTATGTAGTTCTAAGTTCTAGGGGACTAATGATCACAGCAGTTGAGTCCCATAGTGCTTAGAGCCATTTGAACCATTTTTTTTTTAAACAAGTTTACTGCTACCAGTCACCTGTTGTTTCAATTGATAACTGGCTATGTCCTGATTGAAGTTCCGGTGGTGGAATATTCATTTAAGCGAGGTGTTCAGACGAGAGTCCACTTTCGAGAACGTTCCTTCTAAACCACCTGCGAACGAGATGTTAAAGTGGGTGGTGTCCCGGAGCAAAAAGCTTCCTCGATGAGCTGTTGGAAGTCATCTAAGGTTGTGCGTTTATTCCACATCAATATCCATGGCAGACCATAATCTTTTGTTGATGCGTCCCGACCTGCCTTGTGTTGGTGTTGCTTGTATACGGCGGTGTAAGGATATATTCCATAATCTAAGCGAACATGTCATCAAACAGCGCACCGACGAAGCTTGTCGCTCTCTGACACCAGCAGCTGTAACATCTGGTCTGCAGGTCGTTTCGAAGACGAACTGAGCTGCACGTTCAGGAAAGACGGCACTCGTGTGAACAGACCACTTACTGGGTGACGATTATTGAACTATATGAAATAAAATCGTCATAACTTCTGAGAGGTTTGCGTTAGGACGTTCAAACGGCACGGCTGGCCGCGGAGCATGCTGGGAATTAGTATGCGTTGTATGGCTTGGTTTAGTGACGAAGCTCGCTTTCACTTGGACGAGTTCGTCATTAACTAAAATTGGCGCATTTCGGGGACTGAGAATCCGCATTTCGCAATCGAGAAGTCTCTTCACCCTCAACGGTCGAGTGTGTGGTGTGCAGTGTCCAGTCATGGAATAATCGATGCGATATTCCATGATGGAACGGTGAATATCGAACGGTACGTGGAAGGTTTTGGAAGATGATTTCAACCCCATTATCCAAAGCGACCCTAATTTCGACCAGATGTGGCTCATGCAAGATGGAGCTCGATCCATCGAACCAAGACAGTGTTTGATGTCCTGGAGGAGCACTTCGGGGACCGCATTCTGGCTCTGGGATATCTAGAGGCCGCTGGCACTGACCTCTATTTGCCGCCATATTCTCCGCATCTGAACACATGCGACTCATTTTTGTGGTGCTATATTAAAGACAAGGTGTACAGCAATAACCCCAAAATCATTGCTGAGCTGAAAACAGCCATTCTGGAGGTCATCGACAGCATCATGTTCCGACACTTCAGCGGGTCACGCAGAATTTCGCTATTCGTCTGCGCTACATCATCGCCAATGACGGCAGGCATATCAAACATGTCATAACCTAAATCCGAATATCTGTAGTGATGTTTACATGTTGAATACAGTGTGTGGATGGCGTAGTTTGGAACTAATTTACGTTTTTTTTTTCCATACAGTTCAATAATTGTCACCCTTTAAATGAACATTCCGCCACCAGAAAATCCATTTGAACACGGCCAGTTATGTATAGCACGTTGCATCCATCCGTAATACTTTGAACGTTTCTAACGTGCTAACTAAATTTGATAGAAACTTAATTTAAATTGATTTGTACATAGTTAGTTTAAATACATCAGGTTCATGATAAAAATAACTATTTCAGAAATTATAACTCTTTACTGTAACTATCTAGAAAATAAGTAAATAAATTATGTCCACAGATCCGCAGCAAGTGTAGCGTTTCCTACATTTAGCTAGCTGAATAAATACTCCTTTTCATTATTAATTTGTAAATTTCAGAGAAAAACATCTTATCTAAAACACCTTGTATGTTATGGACAGCTTGACACGCCTAATAGTATATCAGGGCCGCACGCCGCATGACTTTTCTTACGTTAGCATGTGAACTGATATTTCGACCCTCCTTTTTCTAATTCTGTGTCATACAAAACAACATGTTCTAGCGTTCTTTGGATCAGCGCTGCGTGACGTAATTATGGAGAACACAACTAAACTGACACAGAATTAAATAGAAATCTCCATGTGTGTCTACTTTCTTTTCCACTTCTCAGAAACTGGCGAATACGTCACATGACTTCTAGAAAAGCACCCTCAGTTTCATTACTTTTTTGTTGTTAAATTACCTCCACAATGCCATTACGTTACCAGTAATATAATCGTACGTTGGATTTTAAGGCAACTTCGTAACTCTCCCAAGTCTTTCTCCTTTGTGTGCTGTTTATTAGACGGATTGTGAAATCAACAATTGCTCTTGTCGTCTTGTTCTTATCGGCCAAATTGCTATCAGTTCTCTTGTGATAAAACCACCTTTGTCGTCTCTGATATCTCGAGATTCAGCATCTCTTCTGTAACTTCCAAGGAAGCCGGAGTAACATTTATTGTATCGGGCATTGGTATTCTTTAAATACAGGTACTGGTTCCTGGAATATTGTCGGAGTAGCGTTCTAGCTGATCTCGTCTGTCTGCAATACTGTGTAGCAATGGGATGAAACAATGCATATCATCAGTCAGATAACTTGCTACTGCTTAAATAAATTTACCACACTTTTCTGAATTGTTTTGGTAACTCCTCTGGATTATGACACAGAAATAACTAAAAAAGTACCCAAGGCGTAATTAAGTTTACTTGAATAACAAATCGAGTATCTCCATGAAGGATCTATTCTGTTTATCTTACAGTGTTAGATGTGCACTTAAGGGGGTCTGGACGTGAACGGGGTGCATTTTTAGACCTCGCTCTCAGTGCACATTACTCTTGATCTACAATGCGGAGGAATTTGTTGTTTTTTACCAACAATGAATGAAATTAACTCAAGCTATAAAACGAAATTTATTGAAGTATCTGTTATAGTTTAAGAATTACAGTATTTTTGCCTAATAGAAGTTTTTATAATACACGTTCCCATTCTGGTACCATTTTCTGGTCCATTATCAGTGTAATAGAATTAAAACTGTGGCAGGCTGCTGTCAACATTCGTAGGAACACATTATGCGTCTCGTTTTGTGATCTGGAGTATATCTTGGTTAAATGGCTCTGAGCACTATGCGACTTAACTTCTGAGGTCATCAGTCGCCTAGACTTAGAACTACTTAAACCTAACTAACCTAAGAACATCACACACATCCATGCCCGAGGCAGGATTCGAACCTGCGACCGTAGTGGTCGCCCGGCTCCAGACGGAGTATATCTGAGGAAACAGAAAATCCCTTATTGTACCACATTACTATTTCGTCTAAAAATGCCGCTAAAATTATATATAGATTTACAAACACAGATCATTTCTGCGTGACCGCTACGGTCGCAGATTCGAATCCTGCCTCGGGCATGGATGTGTGTGATGTCCTTAGGTTAGTTAGGTTTAAGTACTTCTAAGTTCTAGGGGACTTATGACCACAGATGTTAAGTCCCATAGTGCTCAGAGCTATCATTTCTGCGATGCATTACAAAGTTACTATCCCATTCTTCACCTGAGAGAAATTTGGTGAACATGGATAAAACCATTGTGAAGTTATATGTACAGGGTGGCGCACGAAATTTGTTACCAATTGTTTCTTTCACAATTTACGACGCACATTAGATATACCGCTGGGATCTCTACAGCAGAGCTTGGGAAAGCAAATGAGTTAGGAAATGACGTGTAATTCACGATACTGTCGCTAGGAGACTAGTAAGCAGCAATGGCTGATAATGGAAGACTGACGACACAGCAACGATCGGCAATTGTATTACTTTTTCATGAAACGAAAAGCCTTGTTGTGACTCAGATGCGTTTTCGACAACAGTTTAACACACGATGGGTCCTTGCAAGAAGACCATCCACAGGTTGTACGATAAATTTGTACAGGAAGGAACAGTATTGGAAGCGAAGCGACCTCGGCCTAAGCCTGTTTGTTCGCCGGAGGACACTGAAGCGGTACGAGTTGATGTACAGAGAAGTCCCGGGAAATCGTGTAGAAAGGCAGCAGTGCAACTAGGAATACCCAGACGCTTCGTTCAATGCATTCTTTAAAGTGACCTCCATATGTACCCATACAATATGACCTGTGCACAGAAGCTCACTGAAGAACACAAGCGGCAGAGACTACTGTTTGCTCAGTGGGCGGAGGATAGGGAAGAAACTCTCAACAACGTTTGGTTTTTAGACTAGGCGCATTTTCATTTAGACGGTGTGGTTAACAAAACAAAATGTACACTTTTGGGCCACCGAAAGCCCACAAGTGCTCCATGAACGACAACATTATGCTCCGAGGATTACAGAGTGGGCAGCAGTTTCCAGTCACGGACTTATTGGACCCTTTTTCTTTGAAGAAACTGTGCGTTATTTGAGCATGCTTAGCAATAGCTTCATTCCACAACTTCTTGCTACTGCCTTGCCCTTCAACACGCAGTGGTTCATACAAGATGGAGCAAGGCCACATACTGCAAACACTGTGTTGGAGTTTTTACACGAGCATTTCGACATGCGGATCATTTCACTCAGGTTTCCAGGTCGCTTCAATGAAAGACAAAATTGGCACCTCAATAGTCCAGACCTCAAGCCATGTGACTTTTTTCTTTGGGGGTACCTAAAGTAAAAAATTTTCCCGAATCGTCCACGTGATTTAATGGAGCTCAGAAGACTTATTTTTCAAGCTTAAATTGAAATTACGGAAGACATGTGCCGTAGGGTAATCACTAACGTCAGCGTTCGTTCGAAGGAAGTTAGGAAACGAAATGGTGGACATATTGAGCATGTACTGAGTTAGAACAAATCTTCATTGACGCTCTTCATTGTAGTATATGTTCCTTTCAGATTGTATTGACAATAAAGTTTATATTCAAAAACGAACTGGTAACACATTTAGTGCGCCACTTTGTACCCAATGTTCTGAAAACGAAGTTTCGAGAAAATGAGAAAAGAATGTTCACAGTGTTTTTGACTCACCGTATGCCTCTTTCAGAACATTCCAGCAGCATAATCTTGCTGGCCAACTGTTTCTTTATCCTCTGTAGACGTTTTCAGGAGCCTTTTCCTTACTCTGAACTCTTTAGTGGTGGCTTCCACAGCCCTTTCAGCTTCAATTAGTCACTGACGATCTATGGCAGTCAGAGCAGCTATCATATTATTTTCGGGCTGGATGCCTAATTTGTCCATTACTTTTGTCCTGCTCATTACACCATCACTGGAACAGATGACAGCATCCATCGCACCTATTTCGAGTACTGTCCATCCAACAAACACGGTTTTTGGTACTCGTTGCCAAACGCAGCTGTTGAAACTCTCATTAGGGTTTTGTCTACGGTCACGTAGACATTTGCTACGTAATTTTGTATCTGCAAGGTCCCTGTATATTGTCTTTATTGTTTCCATGACTGTGGCTGGCAAGAAGTGTTTATGGTGATATTCTTTGCCTGTCGCATGAGCGTGGCTGGTTTGCAGCAATTTGTTCAAAGGCGTTTAAGACCAAATCAGCAACTGAAAAGTAGATAAAATACAATTTTTGAAACGGGATAAAATTGTCTTTCAGATGGTGACAAAAAAATGTTTTCGAAAATTTCAGTCATTTCACGTCCAGGTCCCCGTAAACCGTTATGTTAAATCAAATTTGACTGTTGATGGCTTGACTCCCTTTTATTCAAAATTACAGGGTTTTGACTCTGGGTTAACTGATTGATATTTTCGTTACCAAAAGCCTATGTGTCTTTAGGTGCTCAACAGACCGTGTGGTGAAAAGTTCGTTTACCAGACCGCACGTCCTCAGTTTGCCATGGCTTCAGGAATTACTCAGCAACATCCAAGGAAATTCGTCCGAAGAATTGCAAGAGAAACTGGTTTGAAGCTTTCCAGGACGCACAAAGTACTGAGACAGTCTCCACACATATTTCCATTCAAAATCCATACCTGTGTGGGCTGTATGACAGAAGGCCAATTTTGCGAACAGATCCTCACAATGATTGAGCCTGCCGTAGTGACCGAGCGGTTCTAGGCGCTACAGTCTGAAACCGCGCGACTGCTACGGTCGCAGGTTCGAATCCTGCCTCGGGCATGGATGTGTGTGATGTCCTTAGGTTAGTTAGGTTTAAGTAGTTCTAAGTTCTAGGGGACTGATGACCTCAGAAGTTAAGTCCCATAGTGCTCAGAGCCATTTGAACCATTTTGAACAATGATTTATAATGAAGGATTTGATGCTGGCTGCATCTCGCTCCCAGATGAAGCACGCGTGCACCAGATTGGAGTCGTGAATAAACAAAACTGGCGATTTTGGTGTTCCGAAAAATCCCCCATTTGTGTGAAGCGGAAGCACTGTATTCGCCGAATGACACTGTTTGGGCTCCGGTATGCAGTAGGGGCATTGTGGGGCCTTTTTCATCCGAGAAACGATGTACCAAGCGGTTCATGCTAGATGGGGCCAGATCACGTCGAACCGGTGTCCCTCTTTCTTGATGAATGCTTCGGTAATGGAAGCATTGCGTTGGATTATTGAAAATTTATTGGCAAAGGAGTGGATTGATCTCCTGTTCGCCCGATTTGACCCTTTGTGGCTGCTTTTTGTGGGCCACATTGAAAGACGCTGTGTGCCGGAACCATTTCACCACGTCGGACGGGCTTGAACCGACAATCTGTGAAGCATCTTAATAGATTTCCGTTGAGACACTACAGTATGTGATAGTAAGTTTCATTGTTCTTTGCCCCACCTCCGTACTGCCAGTGGTGGATATTTCGAAAAGACTGTGATGCGATCGCCAAGACTGCTTGCAGAGGACGACTTTAATTATGCATGCTGATACTGTGCCAGCTGCACAGCGTACGGCGCTGCTTTTCGAACTGCTTCGAAACTTTTGTATGACTTCTGTATAAAATTCTGACAGATTTCACCCAATAAACATAGCTTTAGTTCCTCTCATCTATCGAACTTAGCTATTGAGATATTGAACTTTGAAATGGGGGATCCTTCGCTGGACACCCTGCAGCTACAGCCAGCACTCTGATCTAATGTCTCGTGGCGCTTGCCAGTTTCACATTCGCATGACATGTGAAAACGTTTCTCACGTTAATCAGAGTTGAGCTATGCAGTACATCTGTCATGAGCGAAACTACTTGCGCTATGGTGGTGCCTTTAACCAGGCAACGGCGGAGCTCCTCTTAATGTGCCTCATCGTCATAAAAGGGTGGTCCTCACATACAAGCGGCCAGGTAGACAGAAAAATGAATGACACGGCTTAACAACATAGGATTCTGACCTTAATGCTGCGGGGTGCACAAGTTAAGGTTTCAACAGGGGCGGGCTGAATAGAAGAGGAGAAGAGTTCTCCTCGTAGTAGCAGGAGGTACGTTGGTACCATCAACAACGCCCATTACTTCGGTCTTCTATGTTGAACGGCATAGGGCTCTTGGAACATGACGACAAAAAACTGTTAATGTGTCGCTGATTTAATGTTTCTTACCTGCGTGCTTTGTAATTCAATTAGTTCTACACATAAAATGTATTTGGAAGGAATGCTACGAATGCTGGCGTAAGGTTTCACTGGCAGTTATACGTAGAAAAAAGTTTACGACTGTCGAGGTTTTACTCTGTGAGCGTAAACGTTGCCAAAATATTACTTTTTTTTGGACTGCATCAAGTGGGACGTCTTTCATAGTAAGTACACTTTTATTAGTCGCCACAACAGTAATTAACAGTTTTTTTAAAAACATTTTATCATTACGAAAATTACTGTCGTTCAAGTGCCAACTCACTGGATAAGCAAATGCGTAACAGCGAAGACAATGGCGACATTTCATTACTGCAGCAATAGCAACCTCGTATCGCAACGCTATATGGGATAATTTGGCGGATTTTATCCTTTTTTCAATTACGTCTTTATCATATTTTTCTCCTTCTCCATTTCATCGCAAGGCAAAATGTAATTTCCGGCTTCAGCCATAGAGCTGTTGCTATCTTTTCAGATGTTTCCAGCGTCTCTTCGTCCTTTATTTCTTTGCCGTGCCGTAGCTTAGGCAGTCTTCTCTCTCTCGTCCATTCTGTAGGTACGATCTTTCCGTTTTTTCGAGATTTCTCTATTTTTGTTCCAGTTTTAGTAATATTTAATTCTAGTCTTAACTCACTATTGTTTATCCTACACAGCCTAGATCGTCCTTTGACTTTTATTCAAGTCTGTAAACGAAAATCTTAAGCGGTTGTGATCTCGAAAAAAATGGTTCAAATGGCTCTGAGCACTATGGGACTTAACATCTATAGTCATCAGTCCCCGAGAACTTAGAACTACTTAAACCGAACTAACGTAAGGACATCACACACATCGATGCCCGAGGCAGGATTCGAACCTGCGACCGTAGCGGTCGCACGGTTCCAGACTGTAGCGCCTAGAGCCACGCGGCTACTCCGGCGGGCAAATTTTAATTACAAAACTATCTTGCAGAATCCATGGGAACGTACGCTGATATGAAATTTCCTGGCCGACTAAAACTTTGCAAGAGCGCCTCTGTGGGGTTTAAAACTTAGTAGATGCTCCTAGCATACCAGGTGTACTGCATAGCTAAAGTCGGCAAAAGAGATCTCGAATCTGATACGGCACACAATTTTAATGTCATCAGCTTTCATATCTGCCGCCGCCGTATTTGTGAGACCATTAAGCTGTAGTCATAATTAATTGTAGCCATGTTGGCTATGTTTAGGAACCGTGGCTGTTTGGAGTAATTATTTGATTTTTTCTGCCGCCTGTCATATTTATTTATTTTATGTTTAAATTAACAAATTGCAATGCGTTTCGGGCATGTTTCGCTCATCATCGGCGTTTATGCATGTAGCTGTTACTTAAAGGTAAAATGTTTTAGTCTAAGGTTTTTTTTGCTAAGGTTTTGTTTGCTGTTCTGCTACTGGAGGGGGAATCGCGGTATTTGATGGGAGGGGGCGGGCAGTGGATTGCCAGAATTTTACGCCCAGTGTTGTCTTCTGCTGGTGTAGAATTGTGCCTCGTTGCCGTGATTGATGCTACTGCCAGTGCTGGATGCAGACAGTTTTGCATCAGTTGTTATGGTGTGATAATAGTTTGATATATTTTTTATATGTCTGTTGTTCACTTCCAGTTTTGACGTCCAAAGCTTCAACTGCATCATTGATGAGCTGGCAGAACTGTTGTTCAACATTACACTATCACGCCGCTTATTTTAACATTTTTTCTTTTTCTTTTTTACTTAGATTCACTGCACATCAGCATTTTCTGTTTGTGAATGAAAATTTTCAGTTCTTCCGTGATGTCCATTCTTTTACCTTTTTCAATGTTATGCAAAATTTCCAAACTATGTTCGATTTTCAAAAGGTATCATTACAGTGTGTTGCCACTGCTGACTTGTTACATTTCGCTAGTCTGTAGCAATCTATACGTTCTTTAAATCGAGTTCTGAAATTTCTGCCTGTCTGGCCTGTATAATACTTGCTGCATTGGCTGCAGTTTATTTTGTTAACGCTAGATGTGTCTAGATCTGTATCAGGCCTTATTTTATTCTGAATAAGCCTCCTACTTAGGTTGTTAGTGGTTCTGAAGCTGATTTCTGCGTGTGTGCTTTTGAATAACCTAGATAGATCAACAGACATTAAGCCAAGATACAGCATTTTACATATATCATGGCATTTTACACATCTCACTGCTGGGGTGCTGTCAGTCGTGAGTGTAATTTGTTGTTGTTTGTTCAGTTTGTTTTTTATTTCTTGTGACATTGTGTTAATGAGTGAAAGATCATATCCATTGTTTGTTGGAATCCTTTTTATGGTTTATATTTCTTCTTGGAGTTATGCACGTTCAAGAATTTGTAGGCTCCGTGTAGTATTGGTCTACACGCATCAAACAATGTTTTTGCATCATCCTGGTTCCCAGAACTCCTGAAGATAGATGTTGACTGTGTATGTTGTATCACAGACACAGTCGCTTTGGCTGTCCAGAGAAGTCACTACTCCCTATCTGGACCTGCAGCTCTGAAGGTCTCGCTGTATGGTGGTACAACATGCAATGTGTGGTTTTCATGAGCAATAAAAAAGGCGGAAATGATGTTTATGTTGGTCTCTATTCCAATTTTCTGTACAGGGGAACTCTCGGAACCGAGGTGATGCAAAACTTTTTTTGATTTGTGGTATAATGTCAGCGCCTAACATTTTAGATATTGCTTGTGAAACAATGTTATCTGCTATGTTCATTCTTCGTTAAAATCAGCATTTCGCTGTATATAATCAGTAAAATTGGGTGTAGCTGGAACTGAATCCACGCCAATCTATTTGCTAACATGTAAAGCGCGTAAGAAAACTAGCTGCAAATGTGGTTACAAACGACTTCCTATTGACTTTATAACATAGGAAATGTTACTGTGAATTGAACTTACTGTCGTTTGTAGTAGAAGATATCAGAAAAAATGTGCAGGTGAGAAAAGGCTTGCTGAACACGGAACTAGCTATGTCTCAACGATCATCGGTTAATGTTCGTTCCATCACCCACTTGTTCGTTGATATCTCTGGCCTACCTACTTATATATGAATACCACTTTCATATTTTTTCCAAAGTAAGTATTTTGAATATGTTCAGAATGGTTCAAATGGCTCCGAGCCCTATGGGAGTTAACTTTGGAGGTCATCAGTCTCCTAGAACTTAGAACTACGTAAACCTAACTAAGGTAAGGACATCACACACATCCATGCCCGAGGCAGGATTCGAACCTGCGACCGTACCAGTCGCGATGCTCCAGACTGAAGCGCCTAGAACCGCTCGGTCAGCCAGGCCGGCTTGAATATGTTAACACAATTACAAATGTAACCGGTTGTTTGTAGTAAATACGGTAGTAAACAACATTTAAAACTAATGTTACATACCGGGTGTCACACCAAAGAGTTGCCAGGCGTATTTTCTTCGATGTTGATATCGGCGATTTAGTTTTTGCAATCTGTAGCTGGGGTCAGTGCGGTCGGATACTGCTCGTCACGTCTTTCATGCTGGCCGAGCGTCGATAGAGAGCGTCGGTTTGTTTCCATTATAAACAAGCGAAATGTTACGAACCCATTCGATAGAGCGGTTCCAAATTAGTCTAGTGCGACATTTGTTTTATAAGACACGTATTACCAAGCACAGTAAAACACAAAGCATAATCAGTACTCCAGGAGCGACTAAGCAGTGCTGCTGCAAGGCGGTAGCAGTGAGCGCTAGCCAGGGTGGCGCTGTCGCTGCTGCAGCTCTGGTTATGCATCGTGTTTTACTGTGCCTGTTAACACATGTCTATAAAAAGAATGTCGCTCTATCGAATGTGCTCGTGAAGAAAACAAATCGACGCTTTCTGTCGACACTGGGTGTCACATGAAAGAGGCGTTGACTAAAGTTTGTTTGGTCTAACTCCAACTACATATTCCAGAAACGAAATTGCAACTACGTCGAAACGCCGGAGAAAAAGCGCATGACGATTCTCAGGCGGTGCTCAGTGTATATTTACCGTCACACTAAGGGTTAGTAGCAGCACGAGAGGCTTGCACCGTCACCAGCTGCAGATCAGTGGTATAGCAGTGGTGCTCGCTCATGTCTCCACGACAAGAATATTGAAGTAACTGAGACGCTGTACTCCCGTTCAACTTGCTGACAGATTGTATGCAAACAGAGCGAGCAGCGAGGCACAATCGCACGCATAGCCGTCAATTAAGGTGGGGCCCTTTTTGGAAATCCAGATAGCTGGTCTGGAATCCTGTGCTCGTCACTCGGGAAGAGACGCCGGCGAGAACAGCGGAAGACGTGGAGGCTGCAGCAGCGGACTGTGCGGTTTTGAGTGAGTACGGGGAGACGGCGGCCCACGCAGACCGCCTAATACGGCGGGCCCTGGCCAGTGGCGCGTGGCGTCGGGTTGCGGCTGGGGCTGCGGCAGCCCGTCTGCGCTGCAAGGCCGCTGCCGGCCGTGGCACACAGAGCGACAAGGTGTGCTGACTCAGATCTGGTCGACAGCGTGCACGCTGCAACGAGGAGCGGCGCCGTCCACATCCACATCTCTCACGACTACACTGAAAGTCACACTCAAGTGACATGCCGCCTGTTGCCTTCCACCTCGGTATCTTCAGCTAATATTAGTTTCATAAGTTCATATCATTTCTGATTCGCTTGTTGGTAATCCGGTTGCTATGGGTTTATTGACCATCACTTTTTAATTGTAGTTCGCTGCTGCTTTTTGACTTTACAGGTTGTCATTTTGACATTGGAGCTGTGGACGCTAGAAAATGGAGTGCCTTGTGTAGAAATCTGAACATTTCCACCATATTCCTTCGCTTGAGTTCAATAGAGGTGTGACAGTAGCGGAGACAACCAGATGGGGTTAATACCATGTGGCAGAGATAGGCAAGAAAATTGTTTTCTCATTTTAAGGAGGCTCGTTTTGACGTTCGTGAGTCTCCACGTTCAGGAAGACCTCGGGACTCTGATGACGATCGATTAAACGCATTAGTCGACAGCCGGCCGGGGTGGCCCAGCGGTTCTAGGCGCTACAGTCTGGAACCGCGCAACCGTTACGGTCGCAGGTTCGAATCCTGCCTCGGGCATGGATGTGTGTGATGTCCTTAGGTTAGTTAGGTTTAAATAGTTCTAAGTTCTAGGGGACTGATGACCTCAGAAGTTAAGTCCCATAGTGCTCAGAGCCATTTGAGCCATTAGTCCACAATGATTCACGCCAGTGTACTTGAGATCGGGAAAATATGATGAAACGTTATTATTGCTTCGTCGTGCGACTTTATGCATACAGTGAGGAAGGTTCAAAAATCGGGTGTTTAGGTAGCGCATGGTCTAAGCCAAAATCGCAAAAATCAGTCCATGGCCATATGCGCATCTCTGCTTCCTCCTTATCAACTGGCTCGTGGACAACGCCGACCATTCCCATCCTGTGCCGTTATTCGCGACGAGAAATGCTGTCTTCATGTTAACGAAAGGAAAAGAAAGGAATGGTTGAGCCCAGACAAAGCAGCAACACCCCGCACAAAGACCTGCACACAACCACGAAAGATAATGTTATCCATCTCGTGGCACAGCAACGGTGTGGAGCACTACGAATTGCTACCCAGAGGTGTAACCACCACAGCTGACATTTACTGTCAACTGCTGAGACGTCTTGTAGACGCAATCCGAGAACAACGTGAAGTGGTGCTACTCCACGATAACGTCCTCCCGCATTCTGCTAAACTGACAAAAAACACTATGTAAGACTTGGGTTGGGTAGTCATTCGACACCCACCTGATCTTGCACCCTCAGATTTTCACCTTTACCGCTCTCTGTGGAACAATCTTCTAGGAACTTCCTTCCCGAATGAAAATGCACTCCGAACATGCCTCAAAACCACGTGATTTCTACAGTCGCGGACGCGAAAAGTTACCCCATCGTTGACAGGCTGTAGTTAATAGTGATGGAGCATATATTACTGATGAATGTTGTGTTTGTTAAACTTGTGGAAAAACGCTAAGAACTTATGCACCAATCCAATATTTTGTCTGACATTTCTCCAGCACGAGTGGCTGCCGTTGCCAAAGCTTCACCTTCCGTCCGCCACCAGCAGTACTTCACCCGAACAGACCTCGAAAGGCCCAACGGTACTAGCCGACCACAATGTCATCCTCAGCCGATAGGCATCACCGGATGCGGATACGGAGATGCATGTGGTAAACACACCACTGACGTTGTCAGCTGTCGCGACCAGAGCTGATAGTTCTTAACCAAGTAGTTCCTCAGTTGGCCTCACAAGGTCTGAGTGCACCCCGATTGTCAATAGCGCTCGGCAGACCCCAACTGTCACCCAGCCAAATGCTAGCCAAGCCCGACAGCGCTTGACTTCGATTAACCGCCGCTGAAAGGCAATATTTGGTAATGACAAGTTATTAAATTAAGGTACGTCGAAAATGCCGAGGTGAAAACCAATAGTCAGTACGTCCAACAAGTCGTCAGGCCCCAGCAGTTCAAATGGTTCAAATGGCTCTGAGCAGTATGGGACTTAACTTCTGAGGTCATCAGTCCCCTAGAGCTTAGAACTACTAAAACCTAACTAACCTAAGGACATCATACACATCCATGCCCGAGGCAGGATTCGAACCTGCGACCGTAGCGGTCGCGCGGTTCCAGACTGAAGCGCCTAGAACCGCTCGGCCACCACGGCCGGCCTCGAATATCACTTGGGAAAAATGGGCACGTAATTCTCTCTGTGCGAGCTCTGATATCTCTTATTTTATCACGATGGTAATTCCTGCGTATGGAGATGGGAGGCAATAAAATGTATTGATATTCAGAAGGAAAAAATTTGCTGTTTGTAATTTCGTGAAATCACCTTAGTACAACGAAAACATTATTTGTTTCAGTGACTGCCAACCCAACTCGTTTATCATATCCGCTACACTCTTCTCTCCCCTACTTAGCGATAATACAAAACGAGCTGCCCATCTTCAAACTTTTGCGATGTCCTCCACCAATCTTATTTGATAGTGATCGAATACCGCGCAGCGGTGCTCCAGGAGAGGAAGAGCAAGCGTGATGTAGGCTGTCTCTTTAATGCATTTCTGGCATCTTCTAAGTTTCCTATGTCCTCAAGAGTCGTTAATGGTGGCATGCTTCAACAAAATTTTCTCGCTTTACAAGCCGCATCACTTCACTTAAAACACTCCACCTTTCGACAGCTGTCTTCAACATCGTCACCAGGAATTAAAATCACTGACTGCTGGATCTGATACAGTGTTCTGTTTATGTAGATGCAATGGCAGCGTTTGGAATCTTTCAGAGAAGGCCGAACTGGGAAGACAAGATGGGCAGCTCATAGCATCTCAGTACTGCACAGGGGTACACAAATAGTAGGGAGTGAGCATCCGCTTTTGACACTGAACGAAATCAAAGACGGAGGCTTGACTCTTGAAGGGGCGCAAATTTGTTTGGGTTGTGGGGCATTCAACTGCGCGGTTATCATCGCCCGTAAAGAAATCCCAATTTTTACGCAGTCCAGTTTTTTTTTTACACATTCCAATGTAGCCACTGTCACGAATGATTTTGACGACGATGATGATGAAGTGATGAGGACAGCACAAACACCCAGTCCGCGGGCAGAGAAAATCCCTAACCTGGCCAGGAATCGCACCCGGGATCCCATGAACCAGAGGCAGCAACACTAGCCACTAGACCACGAGCTGAGGACGAAGGGGCGCGAGAGCGCCGGTTTCAAACGTGGCGCCGGATGAATTCACTCGGTCCCGCGCGAGGCCCACGAGAAAGATAGGCCGCGGCGCCAGAATGCAGTTATTACAGCTCCTGCACCAATTACACTATGGCTGCTCAACGTGAGGGATCACGAATTTCACGCCACTACAGGTTAACCAGGACAGGTGTTTAAGACTCGTTCTTGGTGCCCCGAGATGGGTCCGAATCAACGACTCACGCCAAGAACTCCACTTGTTACCGATCAGCGGTCAAACCAGGGTTAAAATCTGAACTCTGCTCGACAAAATCGACGCGCTACGGCCTACCACCAGGACAGTTGCACCGGGTGAAAGTGACTCGCGCACTTATGGAAGAGCCCCAATAAAACTACAGGCTAATAGCAGAAACCACCACTGTAGTAGGGGTTACGGCCCACGAGCCCAAGCCTAAATAAAGCCATAACTGAATAAAAACTTTCCTCACCCAAGATGTCCTTCCTGAATGGAAGGCAGCACTGTGGACACACACACACACACACACACACACACACACACACACACACACACACACACACACACGAAAAAACCAGCTCCAGCAGTCAGTGCTTTCAACTTCTGATGACGATAGCAGAGACAAATATCGAAAGCTCGAATGTTTTATTGGAAGAGACGCGGCTTGGAAACCGAGAAAATTTTGTTCTAAGCGTTAGGTCAGTAAAACGAAGTCTTTTGTTCGCTATTCCTACAATATTTGCTGTGTGATGGTCTCAGTTTAAGTTGTTTGTAATCGTAATTCCTAGGTTTTTATTTCTGCCGGCAGCCTTTAAATTTGTGTGATTTATCGTGTAACTGTAATCAGAATTCAAAGGAATTTTTTGAGTACTCATGTGGACGAACTTTCTATTCTTCTTTGCGAATTTCCACTTCTTGGACCATGCAGATCTCTTGTCTAAATCATTTTGCAATTAGTTTTGATCTTCTTACGCCTTTACTAAACGATGAATAACAGCATACTCTATAAACAATCTAGAAGGGCTGTTCAGATAGTCATCTAAATAATTTATGTAGGTTAAGAACGGCAAAGGGCCTGCAATTCTTCCTTGGGGGAGAGGGGGCTAATTCACATTTTTGTTTCACTAGATGACCACACGTGAATTACTATGAACTGTGACATTTCTGACAACAAATCACAAATATTGCAGAGGCCTCTGGCCTTATAAGGACAGATACGCACAAATGCAATGGCGGGAGGGGTCGAGAGGGTCTGGATCATGATTCCCGCGTACCCCATTCCCCTGCTCCCCGCTCTCAAATAACATTTTACTAAAACCATTTGTATTTTCGCATATATCAATCTTCAAATTTTTGGCAGGCTTGTGGAGAATGAAGTATCGTAAAAACTGTCTCGAAAATGGCAAGAAATTCTACAACAAATAGAAGCTTCATTCAACACAGTATACTTTTCTGTGAGGTGGAGAGATACAGAGAGACAGTTCCTGTGGATGACATTCCTCGCTCAGTCCACCCAAGGTCTACTACTGCAATGAATGATCGCTACCTACGGATTATGGTTCGGAGGAACACTGACAGCAACGACGCCATACTGAATAATGCTTTTTGTGCAGCCACAGAACGTCGTGTTACGACTCCAACTGTGCGCAATACGCTGCATGATGCGCAACTTCACTCCCGACGTCCATGGCGAGGTCCATCTTTGCAAGCACGACACCGTGCAGCGCGGTAGAGATGGGCCCAACAACATGCCGACTAGACCGCTCAGGATTGGCATCACGTTCTCATCACCGATGAGTGTCGCATATGCCTTCAACCAGACAATTGCTGGAGACGTGTTTGGAGGCAACCCAGTCAGGCTGAACGCCAGCGAGTGCAGCAAGGTGCAGGTTCCCTGCTGTTTTGGGTTGGCATAATGTGGGGCCGACGTACGCCTATGGTGGATAAGGAAGGCGCCGTAACGGCTGTATGATACGTGAATGCCATCATCCGACCGATAGTGCAACCACATTGGCAGCATAGTGGCGAGGCATCCGTCTTCATGGAAGACAATTCGCACCCCCATCGTGCACTTCTTCTGAATGACTTCCTTCAGGATAACGACATCACTCGACTAGAGTGTCCAGCATATTCTCCAGACTTGAATCCTATCGAACATACCTGGGATAGATAGAAAAGGGCTGTTTATGAAAGAGTTGACCCACCAACCACTCTGAGGGTTCTACGCCGAATCGCCGTTGAGGAGTGGGACTATCTGGACTAACAGTGCCTTGATGAAGTTGTGGATAGTATGCCACGACGAATACAGGCATGCATCAACGCAAGAGGATGTGCTACTGGGTATTAGGGTAGTAGAGGCACCGGTGTGTACAGCAAAGTGGACCGCCACCTCTGAAGGTCTCGCTGTATGGTCGTACAACGTGCGGTTTTCGTGAGCAATGAAAAGGGCAGAAATGATGTTTATGTTGATCTATATTCTAATTTTCTGTACATGTTTCGGAACCGAGGTGATGCAAACCTTTTTTGATGTGTGAACATTGCCCGGATTCGATTCCCGGTCGAGTTGGAGCTCTTTTTCGCTCAGCGACTGGGCGTATGTGTTGTCCTAATCCTTTGAGGCATTGAGAACCATAGGGGCTCAACGCACAGAAACAAAGTTTTGAGAAAAATAGATATTTGTGACAATCTAATTTCTAGGCAAACTATCAGTCTCATAGGTTTGACTGACTTTTTAACCAAGTCGCAACATCATATATTTCCTATAAAATATTTATCCATTTTAGCTAATATTTAGGTTTATTATTATTTATATTAATTCAGAAAATTTTCATACATAGGATTAAAGAGACCTTTGGAAAAAGGAGAACCACGTGTATGAATATCAAGAGCTCAGATGGCAGCCCAGTTCTAAGCAAAGAAGGGAAGGCAGAAAGGTGGAAGGAGTATATAGAAGGTTTATACAAGGGCTATGTACTTGAGGAGAATATTATGGAAATGGAAGAGGATGTAGATGAAGACGAAATGGGAGATACGATACTGCGTGAAGAGTTTGACAGAGCACTGAAAGACCTGAGTCGAAACAAGGCCCCCGGAGTAGACAACATTCCATTAGAACTACTGACGGCCTTGGGAGAACCAGTCCTGACAAAACTCTACCAGCTGGTGAGCAAGATGTATGAGACAGGCGAAATACCCTCAGACTTCAAGAAGAATATAATAATTCCAATCCCAAAGAAAGCAGGTGCTGACAGATGTGAAAATTACTGAACTATCAGTTTAATAAGCCACGGCTGCAAAATACTAACGCGAATTCTTTACAGACGAATGGAAAAACTGGTAGATGCAGACCTCGGGGAGGATCAGTTTGGATTCCGTCGAAATGTTGGAACACGTGAGGCAATACTGACCTTACGACTTATCTTAGAAGAAAGATTAAGAAAAGGCAAACCTACGTTTCTAGCATTTGTAGACTTAGAGAAAGCTTTTGACAATGTTGACTGGAATACTCTTTTTCAAATTCTAAAGGTGGCAGGGGTAAAATACAGGGAGCGAAAGGCTATTTATAATTTGTACAGAAACCAGATGGCAGTCATAAGAGTCGAGGGGCATGAAAGGGAAGCAGTGGTTGGGAAAGGAGTGAGACAGGGTTGTAGCCTCTCCCCGATGTTATTCAATCTGTATATTGAGCAAGCAGTAAAGGAAACAAAAGAAAAATTTGGAGTAGGTATTAAAATTCATGGAGACGAAGTAAAAACTTTGAGGTTCGCCGATGACATTGTAATTCTGTCAGAGACGGCAAAGGACTTGGAAGAGCAGTTGAACGGAATGGACAGTGTCTTGAAAGGAGGATATAAGATGAACAATAACAAAAGCAAAACGAGGATAATGGAATGTAGTCAAATTAAATCGGGTGATGCTGAGGGAATTAGATTAGGAAATGAGACACTTAAAGTAGTAAAGGAGTTTTGCTATTTAGGAAGTAAAATAACTGATGATGGTCGAAGTAGAGAGGATATAAAATGTAGACTGGCAATGGCAAGGAAAGCGTTTCTGAAGAAGAGAAATTTGTTAACATCGAACATAGATTTATGTATCAGGGAGTCGTTTCTGAAAGTATTTGTTTGGAGTGTAGCCATGTATGGAAGTGAAACATGGACGATAACTAGTTTGGACAAGAAGAGAATAGAAGCTTTCGAAATGTGGTGCTACAGAAGAATACTGAAGATAAGGTGGATAGAGCACGTAACTAATGAGGAGGTATTGAATAGGATTGGGGAGAAGAGAAGTTTGTGGCACAACTTGACTAGAAGAAGGGATCGGTTGGTAGGACATGTTTTGAGGCATCAAGGGATCACAAATTTAGCATTGGAGGGCAGCGTGGAGGGTAAAAATCGTAGAGGGAGACCGAGAGATGAGTACAGTAAGCAGATTCAGAAGGATGTAGGTTGCAGTAGGTACTGGGAGATGAAGCAGCTTGCACAGGATAGAGTAGCATGGAGAGCTGCATCAAACCAGTCTCAGGACTGAAGACAACAACAACAACAGGATAGTGACAATCGTTTTAACTGTTGTGTAGTTTCTAATTAATGTGAAACTAGAATCAGAACATAAAGAACAAAAATGGTTCAAATGGCTCTGGGACTCGACATCTGAGGTCATCAATCCCCTAGAGCTTAGAACTACTCAAACCTAACTAACCTAAGGCCATCACACACATCCATGCCCGAGGCAGGATTCGAACCTGCGACGGTAGCGGTCGCCTAGAACCGCTCGGCCACCAGGCCGGCCCATGAAGAACAGACTATAAATGTAGCAGTCATACTATTACGACCTATACTTCATAGCCATTGTTACCGTAATTTTCATGAAGCGCATTCTCCGGCTTGAGGTCCCCTTAAAGCTGTCTGTTCCCTTTAGGCATGAAATCTAGTAATTTTGTTAAGTCTGTGTGTCTCTAGTTTGGTTTAGTCGTTTTGTTAAGTCTTTGTGTTCCATGGTTGACATTTGCCTTCCGCCCAAGTATTCGGGGACTATATTTTGCAAGGCGTTCACAAACTGTTGGGAAATGACAAGTTGTGGTCTCTCTCGATGCGACTTGAAGAAAATGCTGACCCCCGCGACTACAGTCAATAAGTTACTTTAAACAACTGTTCATGGCAACTTATTGAAAACTTCGTCTTTGTAAAATTTCTGAAATGTACGTTATTACTACGAACATAAACTTCTGGTTTGGTAGTGACGTCATTAACATTCTTAAGTGCTACGAAGTCTTCAGCCTCCATTTTACAGACTGTAATGCTGAAACCATGGAACACGAGGTTATGAGGGGCGTTTCTCCAAAATTTTCCAGCACTTATGAAGAAATGGGCGTCAGTGTAGCCTGTGTGCGTTCCTACAGCATTGAAAATTTGTGCTTTGGGCCCTTATGGAAGTGACTATCGTAAATGTTCATATATACGGTGTAGGGGTACATCACTGATAAAACTGGTTCACCATAAGGTCAACAGATGTCAGGAGCATGCGTACATGATACATTCTCAGAATCGACGACAGTGTGCTTCAGGCCCTTATGTTCCTCAGCGCCCTGTTTAATCTAATCGATATCACAAAGACGCCTAAATCTCCGATGTGGTGTCAAAAAGGAAGATTTACACCAGGCGGCCAAACAACCCTTGACGGGGTCTTCTGGTCAGTAATGCCATACCGTCATTTCATTTCATAGTTTTTGTCACTAACATCCTAGGCATATGTGGTTCGTTAGAAGTGCGAATGATGGCAAGTTATATTGAGGTGGGAGAGCAATAACATAATATGTCACCACCCTCCCCAAACCAAATCCCAGGGCAGAGGACACTGCGGCAGATATTTTGCACATACGATTGGTTATTGTTACGTATACATTTAACTACTACTCACTCAGGACTGATTACTCGACAAATCGAACTGTATACCGGGTCGCAGCTGGAAGTAGCTTCGTAACGCTACAGCCGCGTTCCAGTTCAAAGTGGTGCGCATTCCTACTCGTAGCTCGCAGCGCAAGCACTGAAAACAATCGCGGAATCTGCCTTCGCAGGCAGATGCACCTAATTACTGCTAAGATCACTAAATTCAGTGATGATGAGAATGAATAAGAAGTGACAGTACTAACGGAAAGGAGGATATTAAAATTTCTCTTTATGAGAATATTGAAGGATGATCTGTTTTAATCGTTAAAAACCATTCAAAAAGCCAAGATCGCACAAAATACTTTCTATTGAAGAAAACCGGTTTCAAGTGTAGTAACAGTCATTTTAAGATCTTAAACCTTTTTGCTGAAGTAAAACATGTTAATTTTGAGCTGACCTCATGCACAAGATGTCTAGTGGATAAAACTCAGCACCTCATAAACGTTTGTCATCGCTAAAATATTTAAAAACAGCATCTTGTCCAAATGGCCATGTCCATGTATATGTTGCTCACAGATGCTTGTCACGTGATTCAAATACGGTACACAATAGCACTTATGTTTATATATGCTGGACACGTATTGCACAGTTCAGATCCACTAATGTGCTGAGGTTTATCCCCTTCTTGTGCATGAGGTCAGCGTAATATGAACGTATTTTACTACAAAGATGACAGCTAAGAGTGTTGAAACGGTTGTACTGCATAAAAAATACTGTGTGCAATGTTGGCTTTCGACTGCTTTTTAGTAGGAGGGAGACTACGCTAAGCGGAGTGGAATTCAAGAACCTGTTCCAAGTAAGAAGAAGAAAAGGAGAACACGCAAAGACCGTGAGTTAATATTTCATTGACGGTATAAATAAATCTGTTGTTAGGTTACAATCTCTGCGATATTACGAGCATACAAAGAAATAAAACCTTTATAACGACACACTCATGAACGGTCTTAATTGTTTCCTCAAGGTTCCTCAAGAGGTAAGTCAGATGCTTCCGTATACGCCACTGTGTTCTTTTCTATTATAGTGTAATGTTCCACAGGCGTCTAGATCACTGAAGAAAACACATCCGTCGAAACTATAGAACGCAGATAAGACTCGGACTCGCCTTGCGTACCATACCACGATATTACGTGCTGCGATTTACCGATACGGCAGTGAGGAGGTAATCGATATGCGATTCGAATAAAGTGCCTTTCGGTCCAAGCTCTGCTTCTGTCGACTCAGTTAATGCGAATGGCATACAGGTTCTCACATGAAAATATCTAGAAAACTTGCGACAATATTACAAAAAGAACACAATTACGTTGTAACTAAAGTGTTAAGAGACGTGTCGCAGACAAAAGTTCGTACTTCGTTAAGAAATCACTGGTGAAGGCTTAGCTACGATATTGACTGTCAGGGATGGAAAAGACACACCGTAGTTAAATAACGGTGGTAGATAGTTGGTGCGAAAGCAGAGATTTTCGTCTCCGATTTAAGTGAAGTCAAGGCCGAATAGGTTAAGAAAAACTAAATGAAGTCAAAAGTAGTCAGGGAGAGGAATGCGAGAAGCATTCATTGAACGTGAAAGTACAGAATTGTCAAAGGGACTGTCTAAAAATGCTAAAAAGTTTTTGTCTGCTCTAATACCGGTAGGTGCATCGAAATCATCAAGTTGCTCAGTTATTTTACTGGCACCGAAACAGCAGATGACAGCATAAAGACGGAAATACTGACTTACGTCTTCTGAAATCTTTTAAACGTGTAAGATCGTAATACAGTTTCTCCTTTCAGTCATCTCACGAATGCCAAAATGGGAGATATTGAGATGAGCGGTCGAACAGTAGAAAATGTATAAAAACTGGTGAACAGTACAAAGGCAACCGGACCGGATAAGAAACCTGTGAGGTTCTACAGAGACATGCGAAAAAAATTGCTCCCCTTCGTGCTGTAGGTTATCGTAACTCGCTGGAGTAACGGAGGACACATAGCGATTGTAAAAAAAAAAAAAAAAAAAACAAAACAAAAAAAAAAAATCATAGATCACTCCAGTTTTCAAGAAGGGTCGTAGTACGATTACATGTAATTATAGGCCTATATGTAGAATTATGGAACTTGTTTTATGCTCAAGCATTATGACGGATATGGAGAACGAAAATCTATCTTAGAAGAATCAGCAAGGAATCCACAAACAGAGATCTTGCAGAACTCAGCTCAAGCCGGCCAGGGTGGCAGAGTGGTTCTAGGCGCTACAGTCTGGAACCGCGCGACCGCTACTCTCGCAGGTTCGAATCCTACCTCGGGCATGGATGTGTGTGATGTCCTTCGGTTAGTTAGGTTTAAGTTGTTCAAGTTCTAGGGGACTGATGACCTCAGAAATTAAGTCCCATAGTGCTCAGAGCCAACTCAGCTCGCTCTGTTCGTCCATGAGATCCCTAGTGATGCAAACAACGGCGCTCAGGTTGATGTGTTCCTTGACTTTGGGGGGGGGGGAGGGGGGCGTCCCGCATTATGGTTTAGTGAACAAAATAAGAGCGTACTAGATACGTTATAGCATTCAGAACTTGGTTGCGGCTGGAACTCAAGACATTCTTCTTAGCGGAACAAAATCGACAAAGGTAAAGGTAATTTCGGTAGTACCTCAAGGGAGTGTTGCAGTTTATGTTAATTATCTAAGGAATCACTTTGCAACGTCCGTGAGACTATTTCACGGGCGGTGCTGTTGTCTGTAGGAAGGTTGCAACGCCAGAAGGCTGTAGCGAAATGTAAGAAGAGCTGCGGGGGAGCAACGATTTATACAGGGACTATTTAACACTGAATGTATACAAATGTGGCATACTGACATAAACGTACGAACAAATCCACTGGTTTTAGATTGCGCTGTTTACGACAAATCAATGGAAACTGTAACTACTTTAAAGTAGAATGCCTACGTAAGACAAATAGTACGAAAAGCAGATGCCAAACTGAGATTCTTTGGGAGAATCTGAATGTAATGTAGTTCACACACGAAAGATGTGGCTTGCAAAGCAATCGTTCTACCGATTCTTGAGTATAGTTCATCAGTCCGGGATCCTGACCAGAGTGAGTTAAGGAGATGGAGAAGACAAACAAGAGCGAAGCGTTTCGTCACTAGGTCTTTTACACGGCGCTAGAGCGTTACGGAGGTTGTCAACAAACTCCAGTCGCAGACGCTACAATAGAGGCGTCGAGCATCACGGAGCGACTTACCCGAGATTTCGTGAGCGTACGTCGGAAGGACAGTCGTGCAACATATTACGTTCTCACACTTACGTCTCACGGAATGGTAAAGACGAGAAAATCAGAAAAATTAGATGACATACAAAGCATTATTACAATCGCTCTTTCTGCGAACCATTCGTGAATGGAAAGGGAGGGTGAGAGGAAGGTACTGGCACCGTAAGTACCTTACTCCACACCTCGTAAGACGGTTTGAGGATTACAGATGTAGATGTAAATATTTAATCAGACAGTTCCTATATCAACACTGCAGTTGAGTCCGTCTTCAGGCAGTCCTTGAAGTACTCCGGTGTAGAACTTCTAACTTCTCCTCTCTTTATTGCACATAAAAGATTTCTCGCAGAGCAACCTTGCTGGTGTTGGAGCAGATGAACATACGATACTGCAGAGCTCCCTCGCTGACGGCGGCTCGTTGTGTTGCGCAACACCCGCGCGTGTATCTATCTGGCCGTGCTGCAAAAAGAAAAGGACGGCGGGACGCCCGCAGGAGAGCGCGGAGCGGCGCGGCGCAGCGCAGCGCAGCACACGCATTCCGCGGTGTTTTTTACTGCGTGTTTAGCGTGGCCAGCGGCGCAGGCCGGGCTATTACCCTCCGGCCAGATAACGCCACCGCCTGCGATTCCCGCTGCCCTTGCAATTGGGATATAGCGGAAGCGACTTTCCTCCGCTCTGCCGTTTCACCACACTGCGTTCCACGAATACGTATGGTGCCATAACCTGCCTAAGTGGCTCTCCGATCAGGCCGTTTCTCAGGGTCACTTGGTCGAGTACTACTCTCGCCAGTGCACTGATCATATTATCTTAATTAAAAGTACGAATGGGCGGTATTTAACGAAACTATTAAAATAAAACTGTTACTGCGTCGTACCTACACTGAAGTGACATAAGTCTCGGGATACAATCTCACATCGTGTCGGGCATCCTTTGGCCTGGCATAGCACAGCAGCCCCGACGTGACATAGACTCAGCAAATCATTGCACGCCCCCTGCAGAGGTATTGAGCAAAGCTGCCTCTACAGCCATCCATAATTACGAACGTGTTGCGGGTGCAGGAATTTGTGCACAAACTGACCTCTCGATTATGTCCCATAACCGTTCGGTTGGGATTCATGTTGGGCGATATGAGTTGTCAAATCATTCACTCGAATTGTCCAGAAAGTTGTTTAAACCAGTCGCGAACAAATGCGAGCTGAAATTCCCTGGCAGATTAAAACTGTGTGCCGGACCGAGACTCGAACTCAGGATCTTTGCCTTTCGCGGGCATGTGCTCTACCAACTGAGCTACCCAAGCACGATTCACACCCCGTCCTCACAGCTTTACTTCAGCCAGTACCTCGTCTCCTACCTTCCAAACTTCAGAGAAGCTCTCCTGCGAACCTTGCAGAACTAGCACTCCTGAAAGAAAGGATATTACGGAGAGATGGCATTGCCACAGCCTAGGGGATGTTTCCAGAATGTGATTTTCACTCTGCAGCGGAGTGTGCGCTGATATGATCCCCCAGGCTGTGGCAAAGCCATGTCTCCGCATATCTTTTCTTTCAGGAGTGCTTGTTCTGCAAGGTTCGCAGGAGAGCTTCTCTAAAGTTTGGAAGGTAGGAGACGAAGTACTGGCTGAAGTAAAGCTGTGAGGACGGGGTGTGAGTCGTGCTTGGGTAGCTCAGTTGGTAGAGCACATGCCCGCGAAAGGCAAGGTCCTGAGTTCGAGTCTCGGTGCGGCACACAGTTTTAATCTGCCAGGAAGTTTCATATCAACGCACACTCCGCTGCAGAGTGAAAATCTCATTCTGGAAATGCGAGCTGGTGACATGGTGCATTGTCATCCAGAAAAATTTCATTTTTTTTGTGAGCATGCAAGTGGTATCAAAGTAGCCAAACATAACCATTTCCAGTCAATGATCAGTTCGGTTGGACCAGAGGACCCAGTGAATTCCACGCAAACACAGCCCACACCATTATGCAGCCACCAGCAGCTTACACAGTGCCTTGTGGACAACTTGGGTCCATGGCCTCGTGGTGTCTTCGCCACACTCGATTCCTCTTACCTACTGAAATCGGGACTCTTTGTCACCAGTCATCTAGGGTCACGAGCCCACGACATGTGTTGCAGGCGATGTCGTGTTGTCAGAAAAGCCACTCTCGTCGGTCATCTGCTACCATAGTCCACTAACGGCACATTTCTTCTCCGTTTTCTAACGGACAAGTTTGTCGTAGGTCCAACATTGGTTTCTGCGGTTATTTCACGCAGTGTTGCTCGTCTGTTACCACTGACAAGTCTACACAAACGCCGCTGCTGTCGATCGTCAAGTGAAGGTCGTCGCCCACTGCGTTTTCCGTGGTGAGAGGTAATGCCTGAACTCTTGACATTGTGGATTTCGAAATGTTACATTTCAGAACGATTTCCGAAATGAAATGTCCCATGCGTTTAACTACCATTCCGCGTTCAAAATCTGCTAATTCTTCTTGTGCGGCCATAATTACGTCGGAAACCTTTTCACAATAATCATCTGAATAGAAATGACTGCTCCCCCAATGCACTGCCGCTTTACACCTTGTGTACGCAGTACTACCTCCATCTGTATATGCACATATCACTATCCCATGACTTTTGTAGCCTGAGTGTGTTGTCGTATGTCAGTTACTCCAGGTAGGTTCCTGAATGTAGTAGCGTGTTCATAATAAATCATCTTCGAAGTCACAGTCATCAACCACGAATAAAAAACGCGAGTTCCTCCCTTGTGGTGCTGTCCGGTAGCTTTCAATAGCTGGGGTCAACTACGATGTCACGTCTTGGAGGCGTTAGGCAGGGGTATGCCTCTCCATCGGTGTCTCCATGTGTCAGCGAGCACCTTTGGTTGGCGTAGATGAAGGAAGCCATATGGGAGGACTCGGGAGATCACCGATGAGTGACATTATTACCTTATTATTTGCTCTGTTTACCCTCTGTATCTACTGGGACATTTTTAGTACCGCTGGTCAGAAGTAAAATCTCACAACGCCCATGGTGCTAGGTAGCTTTTTAAATTTCTAATTTTTTCCCATTTTATCGACGATTCTACTACGGCCCTCAGTTTATTAAATTTTATCTGAGCATTTTTTTTCTATTGGGTCCCAAACGTCATAGATCTTCTTGTACAGCAAACATGGGCTGCATTCAATATTGTTTCAGACAATGCAACCCTACAGCTGGTGTATAGCTGGTGAAACATGAATCTGGTCTTTAACTGCACCCAACAGCGCCTTTACCTCAGCTATTGACGACACAAAAGCAGCTGTTAAAAGGACGAGGAATGTAGATGATGTCGCGGCTCTCCTTGTCTCCAGAATTCGTGGGATTTGGAAGTAAAGTACATTTCCTGAACTTCATGGAACTGGAGGCACTTGGAGAGCGTTGCATAAAGAAGTGCAGATATTACCGCGTGTCTCATACCAGTCCAATCATGGCACCTACTGATGGCAGGTACTAAAGATGCGTCTCACCGTGATAATATCAGTATCTTAGATAAAACTACGTACATTCAGTTACCTGTTGTTCTGCTAAACAAGTGAAGTGTTTAGATAATATTGCTTCCTTAATGTAGTTGGATGGCACGCAGCGAGTTACAGAAGCAAACTAGAATTGCTTTCGCCTTTGAAATTATAAGCAAGCTCAAGACATGCCATGTTTTGTGAACTTCACTACAATATTACTCCCTCTACAAAAGGAGTACGAGAAAAGAGTGTAATTCATTAAAAATTACTTTCTGCCGTGATTATAGATATATTAGGTACTTTATAAATGATAGAGCGCAGCAATCAGTCGTCTTTTTTTTCAGCTTTTATTACGCAAATCCACCTTTCGACTAGTGTCTAGCCATTATCAATGCACAATTTTTTTTAAACCGATGCATGTTAGGTTCCTGTTGTTCGGGCGTCAGCCACAGTTCTTTGAATAATAGTGCATTGATAATGGCTAGGCACTAGCCGAAAGCTGGATTTGCGTAATAAAACCTACAAAAAAAAAAGATGACTGATTGCTGTGCTCGACTGATTGCTGTGCTCGACTGATTGCTGTGCTCGACTGATTGCTGTGCTCGACTGATTGCTGTGCTCGACTGATTGCTGTGCTCGACTGATTGCTGTGCTCGACTGATTGCTGTGCTCGACTGATTGCTGTGCTCGACTGATTGCTGTGCTCGACTGATTGCTGTGCTCGACTGATTGCTGTGCTCGACTGATTGCTGTGCTCGACTGATTGCTGTGCTCGACTGATTGCTGTGCTCGACTGATTGCTGTGCTCGACTGATTGCTGTGCTCGACTGATTGCTGTGCTCGACTGATTGCTGTGCTCGACTGATTGCTGTGCTCGACTGATTGCTGTGCTCGACTGATTGTACATAACACTCACTGAGAGCACCCAATTTTCCAATGGAAGGAAACCTGATGTATATTAGGTACTACTGATAGGTGCGACATTACCGTTATGGTACACAAGTTATACAGGGTGTTTCCGTAAAAGCGCGCAAAAATTTAACGGGACATAGAGGATGCTCCACTGAACAATTGGAGGTAGGGAACCTAGAATTGGAGAAGCCATCTTAAGGAGATAATAGGAATAAAATCATACTGTGTACTTTCTTATTTACATTAGTTAAATACAAATACCATCACTGAGACAATGAATGTACCATTTGTACTGCATCTTACAAAATGTGCTGAAACTGACAGCCATCGACCTCAATGCAAGCATGGCATTGGCGAGCAAGATTCTGAAGCACCCTGACAAATATCCCTGGTGTGTTTCGAATCACATCACAGCCAGCTAGAATTCTAGCAACTAATTCTATCTCCGTATCGAATGAGGTCTCATACACAAGTAACTTCAGGTATCCCCGTACGAAATAAACAAGGGCATTCGGGTCAGGTGACCTCGCAGTCTGTGGAATAGGACCTCCCCTTCCAGTCCAGCGACCAGGGAATTCTGTACCGCTAATGCTTCATTGTATTGCACTCTGTCTCTGAATAGCGCTGAGTAATGAATGGGTCACTCGGTCTGATATGTAAGTACAATACAACAGACCCATCTTATGGACAAGTAAAGTAAACAAAATCTGCATCATGACTTCTTGGTAATCAGGCTCGTCCTCCTTGTTTGTACATGTAAATAAACAGCACAGTACGTGTAAGCTTGTACACATGTTACTTGTAAATAAACGGGGAAACAGTAATGCTAGACAAAGTGTTAGACAAGTCTCCTTAAGCTGGCCTCTCCGACGCCAGGTTCCCTACGTCAAATTTTGCCGTGGAACATTGTGTCCTGTTACATTTTTGCATTCTCTTAAGGAAGCACTTTGTATGAAGAGTAGATTGACCATTACAGCTCCCTTTAAATGCAACATAAAACATTTTACTATGTGTCACAGTACACAAATTCATATCTTCTGACGATAATGGGGCACTGTAAGAGGTGTACATTTACTGATTCTACGTAGAGTCGGTGACTGATGAGGTGAGGGAGTGTTTTAAGATAATCAACCCGTATTCGGAACGGTCCGTTTTCAGATCTCTACTTGACGACTCGTGCTTAGTTTTTACATCGCTTACGTACATCAACTCAGGTAAACGCCAGAACGGTTCCCGCAACACTGTCACGCGTGACTGCGTTCTCCGTACTTGTCCAGCTGAGTCAGTGCTACGCCTCTAATGACCTTCACTTTTACGGCAAGTAACTGTGACTTTCCTATATTATTTCTTACCATACGATAACTGTATAATGACTACCTGGAGCTGCTACGTAAGGGAGTCAGACGGAGGGCTTGGTATTCAGTTCTTCTCCTACCCGTATCCTTAGGACTGCAGTCTCGTATAAAATCGGAGGCGTATTCATCTACACTCCTGGAAATTGAAATAAGAACACCGTGAATTCATTGTCCCAGGAAGGGGAAACTTTATTGACACATTCCTGGGGTCAGATACATCACATGATCACACTGACAGAACCACAGGCACATAGACACAGGCAACAGAGCATGCACAATGTCGGCACTAGCACAGTGTATATCCACCTTTCGCAGCAATGCAGGCTGCTATTCTCCCATGGAGACGATCGTAGAGATGCTGGATGTAGTCCTGTGGAACGGCTTGCCATGCCATTTCTACCTGGCGCCTCAGTTGGACCAGCGTTCGTGCAGGACGTGCAGACCGCATGAGACGACGCTTCATCCAGTCCCAAACATGCTCAATCGGGGACAGATCCGGAGATCTTGCTGGCCAGGGTAGTTGACTTACACCTTCTAGAGCACGTTGGGTGGCACGGGATACATGCGGAAGTGCATTGTCCTGTTGGAACAGCAAGTTCCCTTGCCGGTCTAGGAATGGTAGAACGATGGGTTCGATGACGGTTTGGATGTACCGTGCACTATTCAGTGTCCCCTCGACGATCACCAGAGGTGTACGGCCAGTGTAGGAGATCGCTCCCCACACCATTTTGCCGGGTGTTGGCCCTGTGTGCCTCGGTCGTATGCAGTCCTGATTGTGGCGCTCACCTGCACGGCGCAAAACACGCATACGACCATCATTGGCACCAAGGCAGAAGCGACTCTCATCGCTTTAGACGACACGTCTCCATTCGTCCCTCCATTCACGCCTGTCGCGACACCACTGGAGGCGGGCTGCACGATGTTGGGGCGTGAGCGGAAGACGGCCTAACGGTGTGCGGGACCGTAGCCCAGCTTCATGGAGACGGTTGCGAATGGTCCTCGCCGATACCCCAGGAGCAACAGTGTCCCTAATTTGCTGGGAAGTGGCGGTGCGGTCCCCTACGGCACTGCGTAGGATCCTACGGTCTTGGCGTGCATCCGTGCGTCGCTACGGTCCGGTCCCAGGTCGACGGGCACGTGCACCTTCCGCCGACCACTGGCGACAACATCGATGTACTGTGGAGACCTCACGCCCCACGTGTTGAGCAATTCGGCGGTACGTCCACCCGGCCTCCCGCATGCCCACTATACGCCCTCGCTCAAAGTCCGTCAACTGCACATACGGTTCACGTCCACGCTGTCGCGGCATGCTACCAGTGTTAAAGACTGCGATGGAGCTCCGTATGCCACGGCAAACTGGCTGACACTGACGGCGGCGGTGCACAAATGCTGCGCAGCTAGCGCCATTCGACGGCCAACACCGCGGTTCCTGGTGTGTCCGCTGTGCCGTGCGTGTGATCATTGCTTGTACAGCCCTCTCGCAGTGTCCGGAGCAAGTATGGTGGGTCTGACACACCGGTGTCAATGTGTTCTTTTTTCCATTTCCAGGAGTGTAATTATTAGATTTCACGTCCTCAAAAAATTTTGTAGGCACTGCTCCTGTCCACGACGGGATAAAATCATAAGTGTGTCGTATTAACATGTGGCAACCAAAATCGAAACTCGGAACAACATACTCGAGAAGTTAACAGGAACCGCCTGTGGTGCCACTGCAGGAGTCCTCTGATCAGCTTTAGCTCTTTCATACTCAGCTGCGGAATACTGCTGTCCCACACTAAAAAATACACAAACAGCTCAATCAAGCGAGGCGCCGCATTACAGGGTGTATTCGTCCCAGAAAACACGCTCTGGATACAGTTCCTCAGTAAAATTCCAATTCCATCCATAAGAAGATCACGTCATTGGTGAACCTATGGACAAGAATAAAAAACAGCCTGAACTACCAGTTCATTCAAAAATTTCGCTGTCTTAACCCCAGCGACTGAGGTCTAGAGAATCAGCCTACAGGACAGTAACTACCTGGAACAGTCAGTGTGTGGAGCTGTCTTCCATGAAGCATCACCAGCTAACCATAACTCCCTGGGAGCGACCAGTAGGTTCTCATCTACCCCGACGACACTGGCGCATACTGAATCGATCCAGAACTGACCAAGCAGATCTGGAGCATTACTGCAAGTTCAAAAAAATGTTCAAATGTGTGAGAAATCTTATGGGACTTAACTGCTAAGGTCATCAGTCCCTAAGCTTGCACACTACTTAACCTAAATTAGCCTAAGGACAAACACACACAGCCATGCCCGATTGCTGCAAGACCTCCCGTGAATGTTACGGAGCAAAGTGCAGTAAACATTACATTACATAATATTTAAATGTTCCCTGAAAGCATTCAGAGGGACAATTTGTCTTGTCTGTATTTTAAACCTGGACTTGGACCTATAAACCCACCAAGAATCTGAGATGGTGTTCATCTGTTTTGTTTTAGGGCTCAAAAACAACTAGGGTCATATGGGCCCATGTCAGAACTGTAGAATACATAGATAAAGGGAGGAGTTAAAAACGACTTCACGTTAATTCCTATCGACGGAAGAGAAGACACCTAAAAACAGGGACGTGGGGAAAGTCTGTAACATACGCCATACAGAAATGGAGGTTCTGAACTAAAAATTAAATGTCCTTCGCCATATTACTACATCGGTTACAAAGTAAAACGCGGTCGACAGCCCGCGGGTCGTTCGCTAAAACTGCCGATAACTCAGTCGTCAAATACAAAAAAGAACGTAAGTGGTTAAAAAAAAGTCATTCCGTCAGGAAACGAAGATTGAGCGCAATGAGGACCACATAACAAATGGCGAGGGCTAAAAAGACATTACCTGATCAGGTACCCTAGCTAAAATGATCTCATGGCGAGAGGGCCGAGAGGAGGTCGTCCAAGCCGCTGGGAGAGGTTTAATAACGCGGAGCTTGTTCTCATAAAGGGAGGACCGTCTATGTCTGTGTTATCGCTGTTTCCTGTATTGCCTTCCAACGACGGTTGCATATGATCCATAGACGTCTAACTATCGCTGGTGCTGTACGCACAGTGGACCGACTTTGCACGGATTTTTCACTTCCTTTTCGACGCCGCCGCAGCTTTCACGTTCCCTCGTTGGCAGTCGACTTTTTAGATTTCTTTCGACGCGAGCTTTCCTCTAACTTGTATTGTCTGTAATTCCGAGAATATGTACGAGTCATAAGAGGCAGCATCTTTCATTATTTTCTACGCGTAATTTTCAATTCAACGCCGATTTTCACTTACATTCCGGAAAATATTTTTGTTGTATCACTTTGGGTTCTAGTAGTGCTCCGGAAGCTCACACAATGAATGAGTGTCGCAGCTAAACGCGTTTCCACACTACACGACTTTATAACTTTATGCAAAGCTAATTCGTAACAATCAGGGGCATGCACTTTCACTGGTATGTTAACGTCAGAGGCAAACCAAGTGCTGCGCGACGAACACGTACAAACATGACCTATCCGTTGTGGTCTCATCCACTGTGTACGCGTTGCTGCTCTCGTAGCTATTAGCCGGTGTTTAGTCGCACAAGGAAGTTCGTCCTAGTACCACTGTGACGAGCATATAGACGTTTGCACGTCAGTGACGCCGTGGCTTGAAACAGAAGTGCTCCGGCGTAGGGAAAGAGCTGCCTGCGACTGAGACGCAGAAGGTCGCGCTTCCGAGGCGTGCAGTCCCCGCCTTCGCTTTGATCCCGGAGAGCGCGCCGCGCCGCGTTGTGCGTGGGAGTGACGGGGAGCAGCGGGGGCGGCGGCGGTGGCGGTGGCAGGGTACGGCGTAAGCGCGACCGTTAAGCGTGGAACTCTGCCAGCAGCTCGCGGCCCCAGCAGCACTGCGAGGCGTTTCTGCTTCCCCACGGCTTGCTGCTCAAACGAGAGCGAGTGTGTTCCACCCGACCACTTGCTGCTGCACAGCGGGCGGGCCACGCTGCTGGAAGCTGTGTAAAGCTCTCTCTCTCTCTCTCTCTCTCTCTCTCTCTCTCTCTCTCTCTCTCTCTCTCTCCCTCGCTACGGTCGCAGGTTCGAATCCTGCCTCGGGCATGGATGTGTGTGATGTCCTTAGGTTAGTTAGGTTTAATTAGTTCTAAGTTCTAGGGGACTGATGACCTCAGAAGTTGAGTCGCATAGTGCTCAGAGCCCAATTCTCTCTCTCTCTCTCTCTCTCTCTCTCTCTCTCTCATATGTATATATCACCCTTCCTTCAGTGTGTATACACTACTGACACTACATTTCCTTTTTTTCCCATTTTGTAAGGATTTAATATCATTCCGACAGTATGACTGTCGGAGAGGAGCATTTGCTAACCTAATATTCAGTTCAGGGACACATTACATGATATTTTGTTTATTGAGAGACCACCCTGACTTTCTGCACTATGTTGTTTCTGGCAGGAACATTCTGTTTCATGCTTTATGCAGTGTTTATTACATGTAAGCGTACGGTGCACAGAGCCGGACAGTGTTCAAGAGCAATTCCTTCAAATCTTCTGGGAAGGTATTCCCTTGAACACTTGCCGATTCCGAAATATCTAGCAGTGACTCTCGACCGTACGCTTACATATAACAAATATGCGTAAATCATGAAACGGAAAGACACTGCCAGAAACAACATAGTGCGGAAACTAACAGTTTCAACATGGGGACTCGCACACGCTCCGTGAGAAGCTATCGCGCTGGCGCTATGTAACTCCAGTGCTGAATATGCATGTTCGGCACGGTACAAGTCCAGTCATACCAGAAACATACATGTCTTCCTTAATAAGACCTGTCACATTATCAAGGGTCGTTTAAGCCCGACACCCGCAGATAAACTTCACCCATCTGGAAGCAGAAGCTGCAAGGTGCAAGAAAAGCGAGGTTACGACTACGACTATGACTGTCAGCCAGCACTCCCTCGGCTGAAATCAAGAAAGAGCTTCTTGGTAACTCCTGAAGTTCTTATAGGAACACCGCAGCAAGAAAGGATCTCAGACTGGCGGGGAAATGTCAACAGTTGGAAAAATGGTTGGTTCCGAAGGAAGAGCTCCCTCGTGGTCGTTCAGAAAAGTGGACAAAATGGAAGACTCTCAACAGAGTACGACAGAAAATCACGAGATCCAAGTGGGGCCTTCCTGTGGAGTCAATTTTTTGCAAGTGTGGTGTTGTGCAGACTAACAACCATCTACTACAGTGTTCTTCATTTTTAATCACAGCCACCAGGAGACACCTGCTGCTGCTGCTGCTGCTGCTGATGATGATGATGTTTGGTTTGTGTGGCGCTCAACTGCGCGGTTATCAGCGCCCGTACAAATTCCCAGCCTTTGCTCAGCCCAAACTCGCCACTTTCAAGAATGACGATGAAATGATGAGGACAACACAAACACCCAGTCATTTCGAGGCAGGTGTGAAAATCCCTGACCCCGCCGGGAATCGAACCCGGGACCCCGTGTTGGGGAAACGAGGACGCGGCCGCGAGACCACGAGCTCCGGATTCACCTGATGAGGACGACACCGAATGCACTCGACGTGTCCAATTTCTGGTCAGCCAACCTATGAACTGATGTCAACGATCGTTTTTCTTTTGTTCATTATATACTTTGTACTTCTGACAACAATAATAATAATAATAATAATAATAATAATAATCACAATAGTCTGGAGTCTTGTACACACGCTTATTCCCAATGATAGTGCTACGGTTTCAGGACGCATCCAGGATTTGGATCAGGTGGGATGAGGGCTGCTGCTTGTTACTCCCTCCCTCCCTCCCTCCCTCCCTCCCTCCCTCCCTTCCCACATCCAGGTGTGCCACGCAGTTGATTTACGGAGTATTTAGCAACAACTTCTCGCCAATTTATATCATACAGGGTGTTGCAAAAATGACCGGTATATTTGAAACGGCTTTAAAAACTAAACGAGCAGCGATAGAAATACACCGTTTGTTGCAATACGCTTGGGACAGCAGTACTTTTTCAGGCGGAAAAACTTTCGAAATTACAGTAGTTACAATTTTCAACAACAGATGGAGCTGCAAGTGATGTGAAAGATATACACTCCTGGAAATGGAAAAAAGAACACATTGACACCGGTGTGTCAGACCCACCATACTTGCTCCGGACACTGCGAGAGGGCTGTACAAGAAATGATCACACGCACGGCACAGCGGACACACCAGGAACCGCGGTGTTGGCCGTCCAATGGCGCTAGCTGCGCAGCATTTGTGCACCGCCGCCGTCAGTGTCAGCCAGTTTGCCGTGGCATACGGAGCTCCATCGCAGTCTTTAGCACTGATAGCATGCCGCGACCGCGTGTACGTGAACCGTATGTGCAGTTGACGGACTTTGAGCGAGGGCGTATAGTGGGCATGCGGGAGGCCTGGTGGACGTACCGCCGAATTGCTCAACACGTGGGGCGTGAGGTCTCCACAGTACATAGATGTTGTCGCCAGTGGTCGGCGGAAGGTGCACGTGCCCGTCGACCTGGGACCGGACCGCAGCGACGCACGGATGCACGCCAAGACCGTAGGATCCTACGCAGTGCCGTAGGGGACCGCACCGCAACTTCCCAGTAAATTAGGGACACTGTTGCTCCTGGGGTATCGGCGAGGACCATTCGCAACCATCTCCATGAAGCTGGGCTACGGTCCCGCACACCGTTAGGCCGTCTTCCGCTCACGCCCCAACATCGTGCAGCCCGCCTCCAGTGGTGTCGCGACAGGCGTGAATGGAGGGAAGAATGGAGACGTGTCGTCTTCAGCGATGAGAGTCGCTTCTGCCTTGGTGCCAATGATGGTCGTATGCGTGTTTGGCGCCTTGCAGGTGAGCGCCACAATCAGGACTGCATACGACCGAGGCACACAGGGCCAACAGCCGGCATCATGGTGTGGGGAGCGATCTCCTACACTGGCCGTACACCTCTGGTGATCGTCGAGGGGACACTGAATAGTGCACGGTACATCCAAAGCGTCATCGAACCCATCGTTCTACCATTCCTAGACCGGCAAGGGAACTTGCTGTTCCAACAGGACAATGCACGTCCGCATGTATCCCGTGCCACCCAACGTGCTCTAGAAGGTTAGCAAGATCTCCGGATCTGTCCCCCATTGAGCATGTTTGGGACTGGATGAAGCGTCGTCTCACGCGGTCTGCACGTCCAGCACGAACGCTGGTCCAACTGAGGCGCCAGGTGGAAATGGCATGGCAAGCCGTTCCACAGGACTACATCCAGCATCTCTACGATCGTCTCCATGGGAGAATAGCAGCCTGCATTGGTGCGAAAGGTGGATATACACTGTACTAGTGCCGACATTGTGCATGCTCTGTTGCCTGTGTGTATGTGCCTGTGGTTCTGTCAGTGTGATCATGTGATGTATCTGACCCCAGGAATGTGTCAATAAAGTTCCCCCTTCCTGGGCCAATGAATTCACGGTGTTCTTATTTCAGTTTCCAGGAGTGTAGAAGACAACGCAGTCTGTGGGTGCGCCATTCTGTACGTCGTCTTTCTGCTGTAAGCGTGTGCTGTTCACAACGTGCAAGTGTGCTGTGGACAACATGGTTTATTCCTTAGAACAGAGGATTTTTCTGGTGTTGGAATTCCACCGCCTAGAACACAGTGTTGTTGCAACAAGACGAAGTTTTCAACGGAGGTTTAATGTAACCAAAGGACCGAAAAGCGATACAATAAAGGATCTGTTTGAAAAATTTCAACAGACTGGGAACGTAACGGATGAACGTGCTGGAAAGGTAGGGCGACCGCGTACGGCAACCACAGAGGGCAACGCGCAGCTAGTGCAGCAGGTGCCCCAACAGCGGCCTCGGGTTGCCATTCGCCGTGTTGCAGCTGCGGTCCAAATGACGCCAACGTCCACGTATCGTCTCATGCGCCAGAGTTTACACCTCTATCCATACAAAATTCAAACGCGGCAACCCCTCAGCGCCACTACCATTGCTGCACGAGAGACAATCGCTAAGGGTATAGTGCACAGGATTGATGACGGCGATATGCATGTGGGCAGCATTTGGTTTACTGACGAAGCTTATTTTTACCAGGACGGCTTCGTCAATAAACAGAACTGGCGCATATGGGGAACCGAAAAGCCCCATGTTGCAGTCCCATCGTCCCTGCATCCTCAAAAAGTACTGGTCTGAGCTGCCATTTCTTCCAAAGGAATCGTTGGCCCATTTTTCAGATCCGAAACGGTTACTACATAACGCTATCTGGACATTCTTCGTGAATTTGTGGCGGTACGAACTGCCTTAGACGACACTGCGAACACCTCGTGGTTTATGCAAGATGGTGCTCGGCCACATCGCACGGCCGACGTCTTTAATTTCCTGAATGAATATTTCGATGATCGTGTGATTGCTTTGGGCTATCCGAAACATACAGGAGGCGGCGTGGATTGGCCTCCCTATTCGCCAGACATGAACCCCTGTGACTTCTTTCTGTGGGGACACTTGAAAGACCAGGTGTACCGCCAGAATCCAGAAACAATTGAACAGCTGAAGCAGTACATCTCATCTGCATGTGAAGCCATTCCGCCAGACACATTGTCAAAGGTTTCGGGTAATTTCATTCAGAGACTACGTCATATTATTGCTACGCATGGTGGATATGTGGAAAATATCGTACTATAGAGTTTCCCAGACCGCAGCGCCATCTGTTGTTGACAATTGTAACTACTGTAATTTCGAAAGTTTGTCTGCCTGAAAATGTACTGTTGTCCCAAGCATATTGCAACAAACGGTGTATTTCTATCGCTGCTCGTTTAGTTTGTATTGTCGTTTCAAATATACCGGTCATTTTTGAAACACCCTGTATTTTGTGCAATAGCAAATCGTAGTGTGCATCCACCAATATCACTAGCGTTGTGAAAAAAGGACTGCGAACTATAGTTATGCAACCGTGTAAAGACGCTGCCTGACGACAAAAATGGTGAAGCACCCTGGAGAAATGCTCGGATGTCAATGTTACTTCGTACACGTGGACACCACCGACAGCTGTGTAAATGACAGGAGTTGCAATCCTCTGAACATGTGGTACGGCCAGTAGATCGCATTAGTGCTGTTAGCAGACCTGGAAGGGTGTATAACTGGCGTGAATAGCTTCAGATGTTGTGTGATCACTATGAAGGATAAGCGTGTGAGACACCGTTGTCAATACCTGGAAGACGTCGAAATGGGCCTCATTGTGGGTCTCCGTTTGGCTATCTTTCGAACAGTGCAATAATCAGATGTGTGGGGCTTTCGGACGTGACAGTGGCCCAATATTACACTGCATGGGAACGTGGGGGCTGGCATACTAGTCGCCAAGGTTCCGGTCGACTTCGCCCGAACACAACAACGGAGGATCACCGTATTATGCACCAAGAACATCTATCTGTACCTGCATCTGAGAACAAGTAATGAACTCCCTGAACCATTCTGTGTCATCCTGCACCAACATTTGGACCAGGGAAATACTACCCCTGCATAGGTTGCTATTAAAGCCACAGCACAGGCAGCTGTGTTTGAAAGTGGTGCTGGACTGTGAAGCATGGACTGATGAATGGCATCATACTGTGTTCAGCGATGACTCTGGCTTCTTCAGTACCCCAGATGGACATTGTCAGCGAGTGTGGGGGCGACCTGGGGAGAGGACTCATCCTTCCAGATTTTGGAGAGGCGCGGCGGTGTTAATCCTGGAGACGTGATTGGGGAGGGGGGATGGGGGGGAAGTGTCGGGTGTGACTTGAGGTCGCGGCTTGTAACGATTGAGGGAACTCTGATGGCACAGCCGTAAGTCACGGACATCCTGTATCTTGGTGCCATTTTTCAACAGAACAATGCTCATCGTGGCACGAGTCTCTACGAACACTCTGTGTGATGCTTCGGTACTCCCGTGGCCAACAAGATCCCCAGATCTTTCCCCAAAAGAACTTGTGCTGGACCAGAACGAACATCCTTTGCAGTGCCAGTATCAAGGATATCAAGAACTATTTACAATTGTCTTTGGTCATCTTTCCTCAGCAGAGGGTACAACAGTTTTATGGCACTCTTGCCAAAGGAATCAGTGCATGCATCCAGGTCAGAGGGAGTACAACGTCATACAGATATAAGTGGAATCATATTGCCAAGTCGTTTGCAAATTTGACTGTGTTTTGTAAGCACTGAGATAACGTCACACACCCTTTCGAGCCGTGGATATTCATTTCGTTCCCCCTCCTCTCCTGGGCGTTTGACTTTTTTTTCTTAGTGTACAGTCACTCCTTTTTGTCTCTCCTTAAAGGAGACGAAGAACGTGTGGAAATCTTCCATGCGGTCCTCTCGCACAGGGAGTCAGTTGTCCTCTGCCGGCTAACGCATGGTTACCTACTCCGTCGCGAGGACCTACCTCTGTGTCGTGAGGCTCCCAAATGACAGTCGTCCACTTCTTGCTGGACTGCCCAGTTTTAGCCGCTCTTCGGCGGAGTTTTAATTTTCCCAGCCCCCTTCCTTCGGTGTTGGGCGGCGATGCCTCAGCAGCAACTTTAGTTTTACGTTTTATGCGTGAGAGTGGGTTTTATACTTCTATGTAGGTTTTAGCGCATGTCCTTTGTCCCTCTGTGTGCTCCATCCCAGTGCTTTTAGGGTGGAAGTTTTAATGTGTTGAAAAGTGGCTGACTTTTCTTTTTTATTCTCGTGGTCGGCCAGCCACTGTAATCTGTTTTCTTGTCTTACTCTTTTCTGTTTGTAGCGTCTCCTCTTGTTTTCTTTTGTTCCTTTTAGTGTTCGTTGCCTTTCCTTCGTTCTTGTGGTTTTTCCTTTCTTTCCGTTTTGTGTTATGTCTCGTCCGTTCTATTCTCATATTGTGGCATTGTTTTATAAGGAACAAGGTACCGTTGGCCTCGTAGTTTGATGCCTTCCTCCCTCTCTTAAACCAACCAACCAATCTCACCTTAAGTCTTTCTTAAGTTTGCTGGTTCAACCTTGTTGTACCGTGTCGGATTTCTTGTCGTCAGTAAGTACGGTAATATTCCTACTAGGCGATCAGGCCACAATCCTACGCCCTTGGACAGGCTCGGCTTCACGCAAGTAACTGAAAAATATCCTAGATTAAATGTACCTTCTAATTTCTAGAATTACTTGGCATTTACGGTAATGTGAATGTCACTTTACTCTCTGTAATACGGCTCACAAATCTGGAAATTGCGATAAGTAATAATTTAGAACCTTCTGATAAGAAGCGTTGTTTCGGGCGGACGGGGGAGGGGGGGGGGGGGAGAGGAGGTGAGAATAGAATCCCATTTCCCACACCAACGCCCTCCTTCGATTTGCGACTGATGGCTGATTTTAGGTCAGCAGAGGGGTCTAGTTGTTAGCATCGCTGGCTACTGTCGCGAATATTCTATTTTCGATTCTCAGTAACCACGGCGTTTTTTCTTGAGTGCGAAGATTTGTAATGGAGTCTACTTAATTTCTCATTGAGATGAGATACGCTTCTCAACTAAATAAGCCGCGAGACTGGCACACAGGCCGTGGAATAACACTGTCCCTTGCTCCTCATCAAATTTTCGTCTGGCAGGGCGATGGCCTGCCTCATCTCCACTCCCCTTTAACATCATTCTGGACAAAGCATTCCAGAATGGGATAAAGCATTTTCAGTTCGAAACTAGTGGAAACCGATACAGCTAGCACGACAGAAAGATGCTATCAAAATTGTGTTCCTAGCCTTTGCAGATGACTTGGCCGTACTTGCAAATGACGAGGCTACTGCAATCAAATAGATACAGACGCTCAAGAATGCGTTAAAATGTTGACTTACAAATTGTTGTGCTGTAACCTATTGGGGGAGAAATAAATGGCACAGAGAAATCACCTATAGAAACTCAAAAGACCCTACAGAAGAACTCACGACATTTATAATGATAAGTCTCTCCACCATCATAATTTAAAAAAAAAAAAAAAATCAGGCACTAAAGCACAGTTATCAAATCGGAAGCTCGATATACCAACGAAACACTCTCACCTAACATCATAGGTGGCGGTAAACTTTCTGAAAGAGGAACTCAAAATGTTGAAACAGGTTCTCGGCCGAAACCGAACCGAAGGAGGCTACACCCTGAAATCCCTAAAAAATAACAAAAAAATTATCAGACTTCGCAGCAGACGTCCTAAAAAGAAGATTAAAATTTTATGGGCACTTCCACAGACTCCCATCAACAACGCTAAGCATAAAATTTTAATACAAATGAAACGAAGGAAATCTATGCGCTGGATTCAACAAGTCAAAAAAGATTTAGGAGGTCAGATAATTTCCTAGGAAGTTATAGACATACAGATGAAAACTGAAAACAAGATGTGCACTCGGAAAATGAAATTATGAAGAATACAGGAAGAAAATGGACTGAAGAAAGGATTGATGAGAAAAAATGAGGCCTGAATGGACGCTCAGAAGATAGTATCATAAAGCTTTGCATAATGCAATGGAATTCTATCGCACCTAAAATAATAAGTGTAATAATAATAATAGCCTTGCAACACTAGGTCATCGTAAAGCAAGAAGTACTGTAGGTAAAAAAGCAACATCTGCTGCTTACGTGGATAATAAAAAATATTGGCACGCACATTGCCTATTATAGTTCTGTAGATTTATGAGCTACACAGCTGAGCCACCACCAGACTCTCATCAACAATAAAGCACTAGGTGACAAACCTACACGTAAAAGGTAGAAGCAAAACGGTAACAAGAGAGGTTGGTTGGCTGATTGGTTTGCGGGAGGGGACCAAACAGCGAAGTCATCGGTCCCATCGGATTAGGGAAACATGGAGAAGGAAATCGGCCGTGCCCTTTCAAAGGAACCATCCCGGCATTTGCCTGAAGCGATTTAGGGACATCAACTTAAATCAAGATGGCCGGACGCGGATTTGAACCATCGTCCTCCCGAATGCGAGTCCAGTGTGCTAACCATTACGCCACCTCACTCGGTAAACAAGAGAGTATATCAGGATCAAGAAACATAAGCGTTTCACACGGACAGTTAAGGTCACTCATGGGTATATTTGGTACATTTGTATGCGTACTTAATTTGACCGGATTTAGGTTTATCATCAGAAAAGCAGAACGCCGTAAACAGTATGCTAAATATTTCATGTAGACGGATGATGATAAATTCTGTATCTCAACGAAACGCTTGATGACCTACTTCGTAAAAGCAAAAGGAAATGATTGAATTCGAAACCAACAAGCGTTTACGGCTCCTTCAGGGAAGGCGACTGGTGCATAAAACCATAAAACGACGTGGCATGATTACTTGTAACCTGTCTTCAGAATTTCTCCTGTTATGAAATCGGAACTAAATTAAGAAGGAAAAAACACTTGCAGTGCCAGCAATACATACGTAGTTCCAGTGTTGATTACAATTTTGGCCTCATTAACTGGACAAAAACAGACCTGGAAGAAATACAGGGGCAAATACTTGGAATTACAACAGACCGAACAATGAGCAACGATATTTGCGCTCGGCAGGTGATGGAACAAGTGGTAAAGTTGTCGAAATATCATGGAAGGAAAACATTAATTCAGCAGCAAATCCAAAAACTTACAAAACATCAATTTCGCCGAAATAGCCTGAAAGATGGTCTGTACTTGTTTGGTAAGGAACATTCTTTCAAGTTTCAACACCTGTTAAGCAAATAATTTAAAGACATAGAGCCTAAGCACAACTCCAGATGAACTTGAGTAGCTGTAGGCAATTTTGCACACAAAAGATCGAATTCAAACACTGTCTCTGCTACTGGCAGTAGTAATGATTATCGAAGCCAATGTTGTTTGCTTCCTGCCACAGTCAGATGACTAAGAAACTTCGAATCATTGACATGAGGGTAGTATAGGGCTGCTCACCATCTTCAAACTGTTGTTCACTGTCGAGTCATAGTTTTTTAAAAAAATGGCTCTGAGCACTATGCTACTTAACTTCTGAGGTCATCAGTCGCCTAGAACTTAGAACTAATTAAACCTAACTAACCTAAGGACATCACACACATCCATGCCCGAGGCAGGATTCGAACTTGCGACCGTAGTGGTCGCTCGGCTCCAGACTGTAGCGCCCAGAACCGCACGGCCACTCCGGCCGGCCCATAGTTTAATGTTGGGTGGGATCTCCTGTCGGGTGCCGGCCGCTGTGGCCGAGCGATTCTGGTCGCTTGAGTCCGGAACCGTGCCGCTGCTACGGTCGCAGGTTCGAATCCTACCTCGGGCATGTATGTGTTTGATGCCCTTATGTTAGTTAGATTTAAGTAGTTCTAAGTCTAGGGGACTGATGACCTAGATGTTAAGTCCCGTAGTGTTTAGAACCATTTGAACCTCCTGTGGGGACTGTAGTTCAGTGGCCGCAGAACAATTTGTGTCAAGATGGACTCATGATGCTGGGTGGCAAGAAGAGCAGATGGAGTCCTTCCAGAAGCACTACACCACGAGAATACCGTAGCACTGTTCGACTGTCTCCGACGATGACTGAAAAATTTGAACTCTGGATGGAAGTTACACGTACTACGTCACCACGAACCGTCTGGAATATAAGATTGGGTTGAGCTCTCGAGTTGCCGTGGACGTTTATCGCTGACACCAAACCACACACAAGAGACTTGCAAAGAGTAGAGACAGGGACAACTGGAACAGTGAGCGCAATTTTGTGATGTTCTCGCTTTGCTTGAGGCGGTCAGATTGACGCCGATGTAGCCGTAGACGACGAAAGATGAAAGGTCACAGTAGCAGCGATTTTCGAGACTCATTCCTTTCTAACACCTGGTGTCGAGGTTTGGCAGTTGTTGGTTATGATAACAGGACTGATCTGGTATGCGTATACAGAAAGATCGCCAGTCTACGGCAAAAATGGTAATTCCTACTGTTACAATCGTCATGGCCAGGCTACCAAATAGCTTATCGAGCAGGATAATATAGAACCTTCACGCTGCTGTTGACACCACGTACGTCCTGAAGAATCCTTGACTGGCCTACCCAGTTCCTTAGTTTGTCAGTCATAGCGCATGCCTCGAGTGCGGTGGGAAGATGTGCACTTGAATACTAGCCTTCATGAAATGCAACAGAGTGTGTCAGGCGTCTTAGGAGGCTGTCTGCTTCCATTCCACAACGAATACAGTGGTATACAGCATTTATGCCTGTGGTGAACACGCCTTATACCTGTTATGTGATGAACAGCCCCATAAAGCAGCCGTATAAAGTTTGATAAATGGTGAGTCGTAGTGTCAAACTTCGCATTTAACGCACCATGTAGATCTAATGATATAATGCAAAGGAAGGTTCTCGCGCAGAAGTGAGTTGAGAGAAGAGGATGTATTGAGGGCCTGAGCGAGTGACGGCGGGAGAGACGGCACGCCTCGCGTGATTCCAGAAAGGTCGCCGGGGGCGCCTCGGCTCGGGGAGCGCCGCTGAATGAATTGCGAAACGGCGCGCCGGCGGGCGGCAGGCCACGCCCCCTGGCGCGGCTGCCGGTGCGTCGGCCAATGGCGGCGCTGCGTCGCGGCGCTCGCGCACTCAAGGACGCCCCCGTTTGTTGTGACAGGGGGGCGCGCCGCCGGCCGGCTTCCGCGCTCTGCCCGTCTGGCTGGCCTTTCTCACCTCACCTTCTCCCGCTCGAGTCGACCATCGAAAAAAGTATCGATTCCTCGAGTACGCTCGCCTAGGAACTGCGTCCTAAGCCATCTTCACATCGAAGCCAACATTAGTGAAGTGCAAGAGCGAACGAGAATTCCCTCTAATGTAAACGCTAGGCACGCGTGTGCAAACGGCATTCGGCCGTGGATGGTTCGCGTTCGCAGTTTTTCACCTGTGTTCCACTGGTTCTCGGTTCTTCAGTGAACCAGCAAAGGAAGTCCGCATACCATCCGCTTCGGCGCAACCCTCGGCGACAAACAGACCGCACCTTGGAACAGTATTTTGTTCTTTGCGCGCCAATTATTTATTGTCGTTATTGAACGCGATTTACGTGAGCGATCGAGTGGCTGGAAGGTGCTGTATTGCCGTTTGTTGAAGAGTCCAGATGCCACCGGTGCGTTGTGGCGCTTTGAGGTCCACAGCATAAAATTGATACAAAGAATAGTGATTAATGATATGCTTCCGGGTGTTCTGTGGAATTGTGGTTTCCATCTTATTCACGATATTTCGACGACCGACCCAACCATCTTCTTCAGGTGCGGCGAGTTTTGCTGTTATGTGGAGTCACTGCCTGAGGAAGACGGTTAGGCCGGTCGTGAAAATATTGTGCGTAATATGGAAACAATAACTCGGTAGACACTTGGAAATACACTAGTATCAATGGCGCCGAGAAAACTTGAGAGAGGCCGGCCGGTGTTGGCGAGTGGTTCTAGGCGCTTCATTCTGGAACCACCTGACCACTACAGTCGCAGGTTCGAATCCTGGCCCGGGCATGGATGTGAGTGATGTCCTTAGGTTAGTTAGGTTTAAGTAGTTCTAAGTTGTAGGGGACTGATGACCACAGATGTTAAGTCCCATAGTGCTCAGAGACAAAACCTGAGAGACCACAGAAATAATGATGTTTTGCAAGATATTATCGCAGTGTTGAAAATGCTAACAGAGGAAGTGAAGAAAATGAACTCCCTACTATGTCCTTTTACGCGAGAGTGTGTAAATAATGTCTCCCAGCTATCTGCTTTTACGCCATAGAGCGTAAATAACGTACAACCTTCGAACTGGATGCAGTGAAAAAGTATATACGATATACACTGAAGCGTCAAACTGGTATAGGGACGCGTATTCAAATACAGAGATACGTAGACAGGAAGAATACGGCGCCGTCGGCAACGCCTATATAAGACAACAGGTGTCTGACGCAGTAGTTGGATCGGTTATTACTGCTACAATGGCAGATTGTCAAGATTTAAGTGAGTCAACGTGTTGTTATAGTCGGCGCACGAGCGATGGGACATAGCATCTCCGAGGTAGCGATGAAGTGGGGATTTTTCCGTACGACTGTTTCACGAGTGTTCCCTGAATATCAGGAATCCGGTAAAACATCAAATCTCCGACATCGCTGCGGCCGGAAAAGGATCCTGCAAGAACGGGACCAACGAAGATTGAAGAGAACAGTTCAACGTGACAGAAGTGCAACCCTTCCGCACATTGCTGCAGATTTCAATGCTGGGCCGTCAACAAGTGTCAGCGTGCGAGCCTTCAACGAAATATCATCGACATGGGCTTTCGGAGCCGAATACCCACTCGTGTACCCTTGATGACTGCTCGACACGAAGCTTTACTCCACGCTTGGGCCAGTCATCACCGACGTTGGACTTTTGCTGGTGGAGGCTCTGTAAAGGTGTGGCGCGTGTGCAGTTGGAGTGATATGGGACCCCTGATATGTGTAGATACGTCTCTGACAAGTAACACCTACGTAAGCATCCTGTATGATCACATGCTTCCATTCGCGTCCAATACGCATTCCGAAGGACTCCGACAATTCCAGCAGGACAGTGTGACATTCTGCGCGTCCAGAATTGCTACAGAGTGGTACCAGGAATGCTCTTCTGAGTTTAAACTCTTCCACAGGCCACTAATCTCCCGTTTAAACTCTTCCACAGGCCATAAAAATTCGCCGAACATGATCGTTATTGAGCATATCTGGGATGCCTTGCAACGTGCTGTTCAGAAGAGACCTCCACCCCCTTCGTACTCTTACGTGTTTATGGACAGTCCTGCAGGATTCATGGTGTCAATTCAAACCGGCACTACATCATTAGACGAGTCCATGCCACGTAGTGTTGCGGCACTTCTGCATACAAGCGGGGGCCCTACACGATATTACCAGGTGTACCAGTTTCTTTCGCTCTTCGGTGTATGTAGAATGTTTGGTGCTGCCTCTGTTCTGCTGATGTATGGCTCATCGATAAAGCGATTTAGTTGCAACTAGAAGAATACGAAATTCGTCTGTCGACACGCAGGTGATGTTTTGGAATAGAGCAAGCGATGGTCACTGCTGTAAATCCCTAAACAGAGCCAAACCACAACTTGCTTCACACCTACACAAAAATTCAGACGTTCACGTTTTTCTTCTTCTACGCCTTTTTGCCCAAGAGCGTGCTCGCTGTACAAAATTTTACATCTCTCTTCTCCACTGCACGGAACATAAGTCAAACAACTTTACCGCGACGAAGTTATCACCAAAAAACAACGCGCAACACATGCTTTGCTGTTCTTCCTCCCTTCGCTTCTCTTCCTTTCGCTCCAGTGTAGATGCTTATTAGCGGGTAACAAGTCCATGATGGTGGGCACCAAGAGTTTGTGCAATCGCTTGTGTTCACTTCGGTGTCAGCGGGATTTGCCTTCTCGTCCATCTCGATATTGCAGCTAACAGGTGAAGGTAAATTCATGGAGAGTCTAAACTGTTCGGTAAATGGTATTGTAAAACGAAACAAGAAGATTCAAATAGCTTGTAGGAATGCTAGCAGGAACGTTCTTGACAACCAGAGATATTTCAGCAGGTGAACACCGACATTTTGAAGGTACAAATAAAACAGAAGATCGCTGTGCATGGCAGCTTAAACCCTCGGTTTGCGGGGCCACGCCAACCAGAAAAACAACAGTCGCCGTATGTGGAAAGCTTTCTTAAAGATCTAGCTCTACCCTAGAACCGAAGAGAGAATAATTAATAGCCTCGCGGGATTAGCCGAGCGGTCTCAGGGGCTGCTGTTATGGACTGTGCGGCTGGTCCCGGCGGAGGTTCGAGTCCTCCCTCGGGCATGTGTGTGTGTGTGTGTGTGTGTGTGTGTGTGTGTGTGTGTGTGTCCTTAGGATAATTTCGGTTAAGTAGTGTGTAATCTTACGGACTGACGACCTTAGCAGTTAAGTCTCATAAGATTTCACACAAATTTGAACATTTTTTTTTAAAAGAATGAATGAAAGATGGGCGAGCAAGTCTCTCCCCGAACAAACAGACTGCTTGATCACCCATTGTTGATTTCAGTATCGAAAACGCCTGTAGTTGGTAATCTTTGGGTATGTGGCGGCGCCGTAGTTGTTTTTGTTTACAGTGTATAGTGTGTGTGTGTGTGTGTGTGTGTGTGTGTGTGTGTGTGTGTGTGTGTGTGTGTGTGTGAGAGAGAGAGAGAGAGAGAGAGAGAGAGAGAGAGAGAGAGAGAATTCTCTTTCTGCATGTGACGACTTTCTGTTTCCTGGTTGGTGCAGACCTGCATGTCGTGTTGACATGTATATGAGTCTCTCATTTCATTTATGCCTTGAAAATGATCAGGTTTTCTTCAGTCGAAATATCGGCACTTGACGAGAATGTTTCCCGGCTGCATATCCCTGCATTATTTGAATATTCACTACCCCGGCAGAAGTCCAAAGCAACGCAAAACTGCGTCCAAACGCATAGCCTTCATTTGCCCTTAAAGCATACCGCAAGGGAGTGTATAGGACGATTACTTTTCACAATGTACGTAAATGACCTAGCGGAAAACGTCGAAAGTTCCACGATGTTTTTCGCGGATGATTCTTTTTTATACAGAGAAGTTGCAACAATAGGAAATTGTTATGATATGCAGGAAGAGCTGCAGACGATCGACGCGTGGTGCAGGAAGTAGCGATTAACCATCAGCATAAACAAACGTAACGTATCGCCCATAAATAGACAGAAAACCCAATCGACAGTACGATTCCACGATTTCAGAATAATCACTGCAAGCAGTCACATTCGTGAAATATCTAGAAGTATGCGTACAGAGCGATTTAAAGTGAAACTGCTACATAAAACAAATCGCAGTCAAGACAGATGCCAGACAGAATAACTGGAGGAACCCTCCTGGCGTAAACTAATTTCTTTGGGGATAAAGACTGCCAAAACGTCGGATATTTTAGTATTTTAGCATTTTTCCAGTAAACCCTCCACCCCGATTCTTCAAAGAATCGACCTCCCTTGTATAAAACAGCTTCAAACTTCTCATTACTTTACAAATGAGTAAATGTGTTAACTATGTGAGGTTAAAAATGTAAGCGAGAAGTAGTTGAGAAAATGTTTGAAAAGATATATAAAGTTTGTTGCAAGCATATAAAGTTTGTTGCAAGCCGCGAAGTACTCTCACTGTCGACCACAAGGGTGGATCGGGGTACAGTGAAAATAGAGGTGAGATGGGTTTTTACTCAGTGCTTCACTCTGCCAAGAGAGTGTAGCACTTGTCAGTCTGTAGGCTCCTTGTGTCATTTTCTTGAATGAAAAGCGTTGGATGTAGTCGTAACGGATATTTTTCGCATTTGTGACCTTAAAATGTGTGGCAAGTGTCCTGATTTACGCTGTAAAATAGTTGTATATTAAAACAATAATAGTGATTTGTCTCCACCTGTGATCGGTAAACCTATGTGTTTACCACTCAATATGTATTTTAATCTACACTCCTGGAAATGGAAAAAAGAACACATTGACACCGGTGTGTCAGACCCACCATACTTGCTCCGGACACTGCGAGAGGGCTGTACAAGCAATGATCACACGCACGGCACAGCGGACACACCAGGAACCGCGGTGTTGGCCGTCGAATGGCGCTAGCTGCGCAGCATTTGTGCACCGCCGCCGTCAGTGTCAGCCAGTTTGCCGTGGCATACGGAGCTCCATCGCAGTCTTTAACACTGGTAGCATGCCGCGACAGCGTGGACGTGAACCGTATGTGCAGTTGACGGACTTTGAGCGAGGGCGTATAGTGTGCATGCGGGAGGCCGGGTGGACGTACCGCCGAATTGCTCAACACGTGGGGCGTGAGGTCTCCACAGTACATCGATGTTGTCGCCAGTGGTCGGCGGAAGGTGCACGTGCCCGTCGACCTGGGACCGGACCGCAGCGACGCACGGATGCACGCCAAGACCGTAGGATCCTACGCAGTGCCGTAGGGGACCGCACCGCCACTTCCCAGCAAATTAGGGACACTGTTGCTTCTGGGGTATCGGCGAGGACCATTCGCAACCGTCTCCATGAAGCTGGGCTACGGTCCCGTACACCGTTAGGCCGTCTTCCGCTCACGCCCCAACATCGTGCAGCCCGCCTCCAGTGGTGTCGCGACAGGCGTGAATGGAGGGACGAATGGAGACGTGTCGTCTTCAGCGATGAGAGTCACTTCTGCCTTGGTGGCAATGATGGTCGTATGCGTGTTTGGCGCCGTGCAGGTGAGCGCCACAATCAGGACTGCATACGACCGAGGCACACAGGGTCAACTCCCGGCATCATGGTGTGGGGAGCGATCTCCTACACTGGCCGTACACCTCTGATGATCGTCGAGGGGACACTGAATAGTGCACGGTACATCCAAACCGTCATCGAACCCATCGTTCTACCATTCCTAGACCGGCAAGGGAACTTGCTGTTCCAACAGGACAATGCACGTCCGCATGTATCCCGTGCCACCCAACGTGCTCTAGAAGGTGTAAGTCAACTACCCTGGCGAGAAAGATCTCCGGATCTGTCCCCGATTGAGCATGTTTGGGACTGGATGAAGCGTCGTCTCACGCGGCCTGCACGTCCAGCACGAACGCTGGTCCAACTGAGGCGCCAGGTGGAAATGGCATGGCAAGCCGTTCCACAGGACTACATCCAGCATCTGTACGATCGTCTCCATGGGAGAATAGCAGCCTGCATTGCTGCGAAAGGTGGATATACACTGTACTAGTGCCGACATTGTGCATGCTCTGTTGCATGTGTCTATGTGCCTGTGGTTCTGTCAGTGTGATCATATGATGTATCTGACCCCAGGAATGTGTCAATAAAGTTTCCCCTTCCTGGGACAATGAATTCACGGTGTTCTTATTTCAATTTCCAGGAGTGTATGTTTTGCATGTAGTTGCAAGCACCATGTTGTCATACTGGGTTAGATACTTCAACTAGCATCTCACCCCGAACGCTGGGGAAGACACCATATTTCCTTTGGAGTATGGCGATCATTCACGTTAAGTTTTATATATATATATATATATATAATTTCTCGAAAACTAATGCTGAGACATTATGAAAGAACCTCAACTAGTGGACAGTGGAGTAAAGAAAGCTTCCAGTTAGCAATGGAACATGTGAAACCTGGTGGCGTGAGCTGTTTTCGAGCTTCTGAGGCGCATGGGATTTCATATCGGACTTTAAAAAGACGATTAGGGAAGAATGATGACAGGAAAGAGGAATGGGATTTCAAAGTGAGTGACTTAGGAAAACAATTTCTTTTGCTTTTGACTTGGAACCAGCACAAAATTTAAATAATTAATTGTTAAGCTATTGAAGCAGTAACAAGTAGTAGTGATGATTCTTGTAAATGATGATACCACTTTTAATAAAGAATATTGTGTTTTTAGGTTGCCTTGGTGCAGAAAACGAGGAACAACTTGTGTTAGACATTAAGAGACAGCAGGCTTCCGGATTTCCTGCTACTAGAGTAGTAGTGCGAAAACTGGTATTTCAATTTACGAAAACCAATTATATTGCTCATCATCGCTTCGACAAGGATTCTGGGATGGAAGAGCGTGATTGGCAACAGTCATTCTTGAGACATTTTCGTGGCTTTGTGAAGAGGAAGCCCCAGAGACTTCTATCGACAGGGCAATGATTCTCAACAGGGAAGACATTGGTAATGATTTCAAGTTGCTAGTGAATGTTTTATTACAAAATAATTAATTGACAAACGAGGAGAAATATTTGATACAGATGAATCCGGCTTCTAGATGGATCTCAGAGTTGAATCAGTCATTGCTGTAAATGGTTTCCCAATGATCAATGGAATGACCTATGGGGAAAAGGCGGAAACAATAACCTTAATAGCAAGTTGTAATACTGAAGGGCATTTCTTTACCTCCAGATTGTATTTTGAAGGGGAGAAACAAGAAATTTGAATCGGAGGATTCTCCTCCAAATGGTTTGACTGTTTTCGTGAACGAAACATTGGCAATATTCATGTTGTGGTTAAAGGAACATTCCATCCCAAGGAAACCACAAGGGAAGATTTTGTTACTCCTTGATGGTCACATATCGCACAGGTCTGATATTGAGCAGTTGGAACTTGCACACAGACATGATGTTACCTTGATGTGCTTGCCTCCTCATTCAACACATTTCATACAGCCACTAAATCGGTGTCTCTTCAAGTCGCTGAAGCACTTCTTCTACAAGGCAATGTGTACTTGGACGCAGGAAAGTGCTGCCAAGAGCCCAGTTTGGACCATTGCTGAAGGGGCCGTGGCCATCAAAAACCAGAAGTGCCGTCGAAATCTGTGGTGTCTTTTCACTGAATCCCCAGAAAATACCATGGAAAGCAGTTTCTATTTCTGGTGGTGTGTTGGCGAAGATACACCCCAAGGAAACCAACGTTGCTCTTAGACCAAAAATTGCAAGTGTAAAAAACGCTCGTGAAGATATTCTTTCTGTAACCGCGGGACCTCCACACAAAACAACGTAGCAAATGAACGAACTGAATTGGGAGTTAGTAGCGATTCAGAAGTGTCTAATCCACATATTGCAGGGACATCGTTCCAAGATACTGCCCCGATACCGGTTTTGAACCTACCTGAAAGAAGAAGGAAGAAATCATCAATGGTATCGACAAGCAAAGGAAACCTAAGAACATCATGAACTCGCAACAGAAAGGCAATAGAACGCAAAAGCTCCACCAGTCGGCAAACAAAGCATGAAAGGATAATCGGCAATTGACAACAGTGACTGTGCTCAGTGCAAAATAAACTACTACGATCCCAAAGGACCGCAAGTGGATTTGTTAAAAATGACCTCATGAAATATGCACGGATGAAGCAGATATGTGTAACGACTGCGCTAAATAATACTAAATATCAACCTCAGTGTAATCCGAAATTACAATAAAACTGTTTGCATCATATTATTGTACAATAGACCACATATTGTCACTGAAATGCATATATTGCTACCAATTTTGTTTTGGCATCTTACTATCTTCAGACTGAGACGCCTAGCACACCAACATTTAAAACAATGTTATGGATCAGAAATTTATACTTTTCCATGTAGATGCGTTTTCAGCTTAAAAATATACTGTCAAACTGGTGTGTTTAATCTCGTTTTAATATTTCTAAATTTACCTTTTTTATTTCACATACAACCAAAAAGTGTGGCATCTTCCCCTGATGTTCTCTCGATGAGTGTAGTATTGGTAATTAACACTCCGTGATTTCCGCTGTCACAAGATATACACACAGTTACTAATTATAATAGTTCTCTTACTGTTTCAAATAATAATAAAATTATGACACCATTGAATTTTTTAAATTCCGTCACTAATTAAATGAAATATAAAAAAAATCAAGTTTTTGTTTCCCCTGGAAACGATTAGATAAGTAATCTGCGACAGGGATCACGCACCAAGCACCTGAGCCGGGTTAGCAGTTTAGTAATGTAGATACGAGAACATTGACTCTACAAACAGAAGGATTTTAATGGGCTATATCTAAATCTGGCAGAAAATCCAAAGAGATTCTGGTCGTATCTGAAGTACATCTGTGTTAAGACGATGTCAATACCATTAGTGCGTGATAGCAATGGTAGTGCTACCGAAGAAAGCGGAGTTATTAAATATGGTTTTCCGAAATCCCTTCACCCAAGAAGACGAAGTAAATATTGCATAATTCGAATCGAGAACTGCTGACGACATGAGTAGCTTAGAAGTAGATGTCCTCGGTCTAACGAAGCAGCCTAAATCTCTTAATAAAGGTGAGTCTTCCGGTCCAGATTATGTACCAGTTAGAGATTCTTTTCCGAGTATGCAGATACGATAGCTCCATACAATCATAAACAACCGCTCGCTCGACGAAAGATCCGTACCTATAGGTAACATAAATGCTCCAGAAAGGAAATAGAAATGATCTGATAAATTACAGATCCAGTGACGTCGATCTGCAATAGGATTTTATAACATATATTGTGTTCTAACATTACGAATTACCTCGAAGAAAACGGTCTATTGACGTATAGTTATTCCGTATAGAGAAATATCGTTCTTGTGAAACACAAATAGCTCTTTATTCACATGAAGTAACGAGTGCTGTCGACAAGGGATCTCAAATTTGATTCCTTGTTTTGACTTCCAAAAGGTTTTTGATACCATTCTTCACAAGTGTCTCCTAATCAAACTGAGTGCCTGTGGAGTATCGTCCCAGTTGTACGATTGGATTCGTGATTTCCTGTCAGAAAGGTTACAGTTCGTAGTAACTGACTCAAAATCATCGAGTAAAACAGAATTGATATCTGGCTTTACCCAAGGAAATTTTAGAGGCCCTCTGCTGTTTCTAATCCATGTAAAATGATGCAGAAGACAGTCTGAGCAACCATCTCAGATGTTTTGCGGAAGATACTGGTAAGTGGTATGTTATTATGGGACCAAACTACTTAGGTCATCGGTGCTTAAGCCTACACACTACTTAGTCTAACTTAGACTAACTTACGCTATGGACAGCACACACACAGACACGCTCGAGGGGGAGGATTCGAACCTCCGACGGGGGGAGCCGCACGGACCGTGACAAGGGGCCATAGACCGCGCGGCTACCCCGCGCGGCTGGTCGATGCTGTCATTTACCGTCTAGTAAAGTCATCAGACGATCAAAACCAATTTGCAAAATGATTTAGACAAGATATCTGTAGGGTGCGAAGGTAGCAATTGACACTAAATAATGAAGAGAATGAGGTCATCCACATGAGTAAGGTACCGAAAGATATCCATTCATTTTCGGATACACGATAAATCACACAAATCTAAAGGCTGTCAACTGAACTAAATACCTTGGAATTACAATTACGAACAATGTATATAATGTTGTAGGCAAGGTAAACTAAAGACTAATTTTATTCGTAGAACACTTAGAAAATACAAGAGATTTGCTAAAAAGACTACCAACAATGCGCTTGTTCGTCCTCTGCTAGGATACTGCTGTGCTGTGCGGGATCGTTACTAGATACGATTGACGGAAAAGATCTAAAAAGTTCAAAGGAGGGCACCTCGCTTTGTGTTATCGCGAAATGGGGGAGAGTGTGTCACGGATATGATACGCAATTTGGGATGGCAATCGTTATAATAAAGGCGTGGCGGATCTTTTCACGAAATTTCAATCTGCATCATTCTTCTCCGAATGCGAAAATATTTTGTTGGCACCCAATTGAGGAGAAATGATATTTCTAAGAAAATAAGACAAATCAAAGCTCACACTGAAATATTTCAGTGTAGGTTTTTCTTTACCGCTGTTCGAAATAGGAACGGTAGGGGAATAGCTTGAAGGTGGATCGATGAACCCTCTGCCAGGTACTGCAGAGTAGTCATGTAGATGCAGATAATCATTAGGCTGAAAGGGGACATTGATGATCAAACATGCCATTGAACCGGCCGGCTACTTGGTATTACCGGTACTAGCAGAACTGGGTGTGGCGGACGGATGTCTAGTCAGAGTAAGTAAGTATTTACAAAACAATCTGGAGTTCGCAACGGATAGTGAATGTTGAACGTAAAAACAAACTAATACAAGATAGACCGAAACAAGTGATTTGAAGTGGTTATCATGTCCAACAACCGCTGGTGCGTTGGTGCATCTGGAAGATGGATTGCCGGCCGGTGTGGCCGAGCGGTTCTAGGGGCTACAGTCTAGAAACGCGCGACCGCTACGGTCGCAGGTTCGAATCCTGCCTCGGGCATGGATGTGTGTGATCTCCTCAGGTTAGTTAGGTTTAAGCAGTTGTAAGTTCTAGGGGACTGATGATCTCAGAAGTTAAGTCCCATAGTGCTCAGAGCCATTTCAACCATTTTTGAAGATGGATTTTAGGGGTCGGGACCGGCGCGATGTCCCACCTGTGGATAATGAGGATTCAGGAGACCCGACTGGACATAGTGGGAGGCGTATGGTAGCAACAGGGAGGGCGCTACCGGCACCCGCGCCCGTAACCCAGTAGAAAATGTATATATCCTGAACTATCGAGGCACACCCACTTTAGAAGCCCAAGCCGTTGTAACATAACCCAGAGGTTGCTGATACCAATCCTCAGGACGGAAAAAGTTTCTGGCCAACCTAGGGAGGAGAGATACCACAGTGCAATTCTTGATCCCGAACAATAACTCCAAAGTCTCGGATAAATATTTCAGCAGCGCCTTATCCACAAAGAACACTATTAGCCAGTCTGTGTTGGCCACCAACTCTAACCTATCACAGTGAGCAATTAATTTTAAATTCGCGGACTATTCAAATACCGTCTCAGAGCGCCACACAGATGTGTGTATCTTCGTCAAGTTGATAGATTTTGCGATCCAATATTGTCTCGCGTAATTATGAATGACTAAGAGGATTCGGTGCTAGTTGTGCGAATGTTACAGAACCATCAGTTTGACGAACCATGACTGCAAAATACTGACACGGTTAGTTACAGAAGAATGGAAAGACTTGTAGAAGATGACTTCAGATATCAGGAAAGATCAGTCTGGGATCAGGAGGAAAGTAGGAACACGTAAGGCTATACTGTGATCCGGCGACTGATCGTAGGACGTAGATTGAAGAGAGGCAAACCTACGCGTATAGCACGTGTAAAAAGCTTCTGACGTTCTTGGATGGAGTATGCTCCATGAAATTCTGAAGGTAACAAATATAAAACGTAGGGAGGAGCAAGCTGTGAAAGAAATCAAAAACAATTTTACTGTTTGAGTTGACTATGTTGATTATGTTGAAGCCCTTCAGGCTCGCAGGGAGGTTTTTGACTTTCCAGTCGCACAGTGGGATGCTGCTGCGTATTGCTTCTTCATCTGCATTGGCAGTTGAGTGAGATAAGTCTCTCGGTGTTCGTACAGATAATAAAGAAATTTAGATTTGTAAATTACGACACTCGAGACAGCGTCAGGGCATTCTCGTTACCCTTATCACAACTTGGCCGTTTTTATCTTTCCTGTTATATGTTACGTAATTTCCGTATGAGGGAACTATCCAGTAATAGTCTGGAAAGTCAGGAAGTCTTTAAGAGAGGGCGGAGTACATAATTTGTTTCATATCTTTAACATCACTGGTAAAAATCCATAACGTGCCTGCTGGTAAGTGTATCCCATCCGTAATAACGGCGTGTGACGAGGGCCTCCCGTCGGGTAGACCGTTCGCCACGTGCAAGTCTTTCGATTTGACGCCACTTCGACGACTTGCGCGTCGATGCGGATGAAATGATGACGATTAGGACAACACAACACCCAGTCCCTGAGCGGAGAAGATCTCCGACCCACCCGGGAATGGAACCCGGGCCCTTAGGATTGACAGTCTGTCGCGCTGACCACTCAGCTACCGGGGGCGGACATTCCATCCGTGAACTGGACTCAGTGGGTGTTTAGTGTTAAATAAAGACATTATGCGTCTGCATTTTTCACCGTACGATGGTGCAGAATTTTCTCGACTATTTAAATTAGAGTAAACCTTTCTTCAGCAGCACCAAGCAACGTGACACAGTGGAAAGCACGTTACATTCAATTTTATGACGAGATCTGTGTGGTCACATCGCACAAACAGACGCAGGCACTTTTTAAAGAAATATGTTTAATATCGTGTCAAGTAGTGCTTTGCCCGATTTACTGACCAACCGGCAGCTACTTCAGGTAAGGATGAGAGTATAGTACGAGCATTAAGATTCTGTGTCGAATCTAACTTCGACTAATGCAGTTACGTAAGAGATTCTAATTTTTTTGAAAGTGATTTGCTTATTCATTTTTTCCGCAAGTGATTAAACTGTAACGGTGTCCCGTTTTATTATTTTAGTTTCCTTTCTGTTACCAATGTGGTATTTTAATAGCACGTTTTATACGAAACTGTATTGCAAAGATTTGTTCATTTGAATTTTTATGTAACAGTCACGATAATTTAATGAACGACAGCATTTTCATCTTTGACTGTATATATTTACTGTAAATCTCACAGTTGCACTTTCGGCTTTACGCTGTTTCCACGTGGTTTAGTAGTTGAAACACAAAAGCTGTCGACATAGGTAAGAGAAATAAAATGGATGTGATAATGTAGGATTGTTGTCAGCGTTCGCTATGCATACTATCGGTTTATAAAAGATGAAAATGAGTGTCTAAATAACTTAAGGCGAATGCTGGGATGATTCCTTCAAGAAAATACGGCCCATTTCATTGTCCATATAAGTGGTTAATCTCTGATAAGGTTAGTGAAGAGGAGACGTACAGTGTTTACAAGCCTAGATCGTGCGCTCTGGAAATGTACGTTTGGAGTGCTTACTTCTGTTTAATTGCCTTGAATGTCCCGCATAGAGTCGTTCACTAGACAGGGGAATAAAATGAATTATATGCGCCGTGCCATAGATGATACTAGCAATTGTGAATATGCTCTAGGCATTGGAAAAGACGGAATACCGGCAGCGGAGGAGAAATATATCAATATAAGTTTGAAAAGGAAAGGTGTTTCTTGCTACTGTAATGTTATTTTTCGTCCCGTAACGTTTTAAGAAAATGTACCTTGGTTATTACTGCAGTGCAGCTCTTGATCAGTGTCATTTTTAGTTTCCGTCCATAGCATTTACAGCTACGTTTGTTGTTCAGTACGTATGGCGCAGAAACACATAAGAGGGAAAACTTTCGAGACGAGAACGTTTCTATGTTTGGGGAACGTTAGCAGTTGCGGTACTCGCTTCTTTATCAGTCAATTTTTTTTATCTCCGAAGCGTTATCACAAGAAAGACAGAGCTCCTGCTGTTGTCGGCGGAATCGATAACATACTTAAGCCTACGGCGTGCGGGTTATGTACAGGTGGTCAGGTAGGATTCCCAAAGGATCAGTGCTGTAATGTGAAGCATTTCACGAGTTACCTAAAATTGGAGATGCTTCGGAAGTGAGTTTTCAACAGAGAGGCATGTCATATTGACGTGAAGAAACATATGATGCTACAGCGTTCTCGGTATGCCGGCCGCGGTGGTCTCGCAGTTCTAGGCGCGCAGTCCGGAACCGTGCGACTGCTACGGTCGCAGGTTCGAATCCTGCCTCGGGCATGGATGTGTGTGGTGTCCTTAGGTTAGTTAGGTTTAAGTAGTTCTAAGTTCTAGGGGACTAATGACCACAGCAGTTGAGTCCCATAGTGCTCAGAGACATTTGAACCATTTTTTTCGTTCTCGGTATAATTTTTCATCAACAGCCTTCTGACTGGTTAAATGTGGTTCGCTACGAGATGTGGTGTGACGACCTTTCAAATCAGAGAAGCACTTGCACGCCGCGTCCTCAATTATTTGCTGGATGTATTCCAATCTCTGTCTTTCCTAACGCCTTTTACCCTCTACAACACTCTCTAATATCATGGAAGTTATTCCCTAATGTTTTAACACATATCACGTCGTTCTGTCCCTTCTTCTTGTCAACGTTTTCCACGTATTCCCCTCCTCACCAACTGTACGGTGAACTCCTTCATTCCCTGTCTTATCAGTTACCCTAATTTTCAACGTTTTTCTGTAGCATCATAATTCAAACGTTCGATTATTTTCCGAGAGTCCATGGTTCACTTCCATACGATACTATGCTCCGAACATACATTCTCAAATGTAAACCTACACAATGTGATCAAAAGTATCCGGACACCCCCAAAACATATGTTTTTCATATTAGGTGCAGTGTTCTGCCACCTACTGCCAGGTACTCCAAATCAGCGACCTCATTAGTCAATAGATATCGTGAGAGAGCAGAATGGGGCGCTCCGCGGAACTCACGGTCTTCGAATGTGATTAGGTGATAGGCTGTCACTTGTGTCATACGTCTGTACTAGAGATTTCCACGCTCCCAAACATCCCTAGGTCCACTGTTTCCGATGTGTTGGTGAAGTGGAAGCGGAAGGGACGCGTACAGCACAAAAGCGCACAGGCCGACCTAGTATATTGGCTGACAGGGACCGCCGACTGTTGAAGAGGGTCGTAATGTGTAATAGGCAGACATCTATCCAGACCATCACACGGGAATTCCAAACTACGTCAGGATCCACTCCAGTTAGTATGATAGTTAGGCGGGAGGTGAGAAAACGTGGATTTCATGGTCGAGCGGCTGTTCATAAGCCACACATCACACCAGTAAATCCCAAACGACGCCTTGCTTCGTGTAAGGAGCGTAAACATTGGACGACTGAATAGTGACGAATCACGGCACACAAAGAGTGGCGATCCGATGGCAGGGTGTGGATGTAGCAAATTCCCGGTGAACTTCATCTGCCAGCATGTGTAGTGGCAACAGTAAAATTCGGAGGCGGTGTTGTTATGGTGTGGTAGTGTTTTTCATGGAGGGGGCTTGCACGGCCTGTTGTTTTGTTGGCACTATCTCAGCACAGGCCTACATTGGTGTTTTAAGCACCTTCTTGCTTCCCACTGTTGAAGAGCAATTCGGGGTGGCGATTGCGTGTTTCAACACGATCGAGCACCTGTTCATAATGCATGGCCTGTGGTGGAGTGGTTACACGACAGTAACATCCGTGTAATGGACTGGTCTGCACAGAGTCCTGATCTGAATCTGTTGGGATGCCGACTTCGTGCCAGGCCTCACCGACCAACATCGATAGCACTTCTCTGTGCAGCACTCCATGAAAATGGGCTGCCATTCCCCAAGAAACCTTCCAGCACCTGAATGAACGTATGCGTGCGAAAGTGAAAGCTGTCATCAAGGCTAAGGGTGGGCCAACACCATATTGAATCCCAACATTACCGATGGAAGGTGCCACAAACTTTTAAGTCATTTTCAGCCAGGTGTCCGGATACTTTTGATCACATAGTGTATGTTTGGTACTAGTAGACTTATTTTTACTAGAAATGCCCGCATTGCCCTTGTTACTGTGTTTTTTAAGTTCCCCTCGCATCGTCGTCATTTGTTATTTTGCTTCGAAGGTAGCAAAATTCCTTGACTTCATCTCCTTCGTGTTCTCCATTTTCGATATTAGGCGTATAGCTAATCTCGTTAAGCTATTCCTCATTACTTTAGTCTTTCTTCGGTTTACTGTCAGTCCATAATGGGGACTTACTAGACTGTTCATTTTATTTAAAGGCTCTGCAATTCCTCTTCACTTTACCAAGGATAGCAAAGTCATCAGCGAATCTCACCATTTATATCCTTTCACCCTGAATTTTAATTCCACTCCTGAACCTTTTTTTGTTTCCGTAATTTCTTCTTCCATCTATAGATTGAATGGCAAGGGCGAAAGACTACATCCCTGTTACTCATTCCATTCTGAACATTTCGTTCTTGGTCTTCTATCCAACCTAATTCACACTATAAAAATATTATAACAATTATAGAAAACATCCAGAAAAAACCTTAAATTTATATTTATGTATTGCTTTCCTGCGTAACAGCCTGTCAAAATATAAGCTTTTATCAGGTCTCCTGACTACCAAGGCGTTCTGAAAAGTAATACCTCCAAATTTTCTATTCGGTTCTCGATATCTGTTGAGGTATTACAAGTCATGCATATTACTCGGTCGACTTTCCCGCTTCGCCGACGCAAATTGCAACCCTGTGCCGTTAGATGGACTCCGAACTGTAGCGTGTAACATGACGGTAAGTAACGTAACTGTGTCGATGCATGAGAAACAGCGTGATGTAATAGAGTTTCTAACTGCAGAAGACGTGCCTCCCCAGACTGGTAACTCTCTCCTTCAGCAGGACATTGGCAGGCCACACGCGAGCGCAGCGACATCTGCAACAGCCCGGCGTGTTGGGACACTGTCATCGTCCTCCATGCAGTCCCGACTCGACCCCATCTGATTTTCATCTTTTTCCAAAACTAGTAATCGGTGCAATCAGAGGTGAGGTTATTGCTCCGTCAACGAAGTCAGACATTCTCCAGTGACGAATGTTGGGAGAAATGCTCCTAGAATCTCGATTACAGCACGCTTCTTCTCACGCATCGATACTTACGTTACATACCGCCATGATGGACGCTGTAATTCGGAGCCCCTTTAGCAGCACAGGGTAACTACGTCGAGAAATAAATATGTAGACATGAAGAATAAAGATGTAGAATGTCAATAAACTTTCTTTTATTTAAAAGACTTTGAGTTTTCACACTAAAAAAATTAGAGTTATTACTTTTCAGCATGCCCTCGAAATTAGCAAGTTCCTTTTGTATAGTATTTGCTGCCGTGTGTAGTAGTCAGCTTGTGTCTCTTGAAAGCGTTGGGAGGCAAGCGACTTTTTGTTGTTCGTTAAGACTTGCAAATCACTTGAAGCCACTACCAAAAAATAGCGTGGGTATTCAGTAAGGCTTCATTTTTACTGACACAACAATTCTTGTTTCTGAAGAGCAGATCGAGACCAAGGATTGAGCAACAGCGCCACATCAGTACTCAAGAGGCGGCGACAGCGCTTTGTGAGTCGTCATTTTCTTAGTCGTATTTTTACTCTACTTTACATAAAACTCACAAACGAAATCCGTTTAACTTCCCAAAAATACAAGGGCCAAAACCCTTCAGGCTGACAGTCTCTGGGAAAAAGGCCTTAGCTTATCGTATCACAGCGAAAACGAGATTCCAAATAAGCTGTTAACTTTCGAGTCTCGTATTTCGGAGAACATGGTGCGGTCTCAGCGAGCCAGAGTGTGTACTGGTCCCCGCTTTAATCGCGTTATCGTGCAAAGCACTCGGAGAACTTTGACCGTTGAGATGACGAAGGTTCTGCACGATTTTTTAGTTAGTTTTCTGCAGCATTCCGTTTTTGACGCCATGCTGACGGTCATTTGCAGCATTATTTTGAATATTTATACCTTCCAGTCTTCGTCATAATTTATTGAAAACAAGTTCACTCATCACATGCTGTCTGACAAAGAAAAAAATTCGTGAAGAATGTCAACAGTTTTGAAATTGCTTACCACCATAAACTTTTTTATTTTTTTTTACGAAATAGATTTTACATGTGACGATATTTTCAGTTGCAATATACAATTTGAATAGATTCCCTGGGCGAACGGAAGTAATGATATCTTACCACTGCATGGAAAAATAATACAGTGGAATGAATGTAAGGTTTCATAAATATTTTCCTTATCTATTCCAATATTTTATTTCTGGCTTAACAGAGGCTATTTTTGGGACAGTTCTCGAATGATGTGGTAATGCCTCTTGGTTTTCTTTCGTCACGATACTTAATTTCACTGAAAATAATACCTCATCTATTTTCGAAATTGTATAGCATGTTTGCAGTGCTGCCTAGTGTGAAATTGTTCGGACTGTATTTTCCGGTGCTTCTGCCACGAAGACAAGGCTGGAGGTGAGCAGTATAGAAAATATATTGAAACAGCATGTATGATGCGTCCGTACTGAAAGGGGCTGGGTCGCTAGGTGAAACGCCCCTTTCATTCGTACATCAGAAGCCCTGTGGCCTCGCGCGGAGTCCCACTTGCAGACAGGTGGAGACCGTAACACCGCAGAGCCAGAGGAGCTACACGTGCAGCTTTCCTTTATTTTTCGGTCTTTGAGAAAGGCGAATCATTAGCACAAGGAATACTGCAACATCTTACCGACAGATCACACACTCAATTGCAGAAAGAGGGGTGCCTGAGGATTAGAGTGTAGCGAGAAGAGCAGGGACGCGTGTTTTCAGGACGACTGTAACGTGGAAATGTCGTAGGATTGTTTGACAGGCTCTGAGGAACAGACGGATGACAACAGCTGACATTCGGACGAAGCGCCACCACGCACCGTCGGGGACAGGCTGCCGAAAGCTGCGTTGAAACGCCGAGTTGCCACGCGTGATTTTCCGCTGACACCGTGTCACAAAGAGCAGAGAATTGCATGACGTAGCGCAGAGTCAAGCGAGACGTTGACGAATTTCTGCGGTGACCAGCGGTGAGTCTCACTTCAGTTTGTGGTGTTCAGGTCGACGTCAGCTCCTCAGTAAACAGAAGCAGCGATTCTCGAGATGCATACCTCTTCAACTCGCGGAGCTAATAAAAGTGACAATCGAACTGATTTGATACTTGTGGAAAGTAGGGTGATCGCTCGCGAATGTTTGGAGACAATCGTAAACGACATTATCATACCCTTAATGACCAGGGTACCAGATGTCATATTCCAGCATGATAGTGAAACATCGCACACCACAGTTCATATAACAAACCTCTTGTGGCATGTGTGGAGCGTCAGCTGGGAAACTCGATCCCACAGCGGATGCCTGGGATGCGATGGGAAGACATCATACTTTCATACCCGCCTTCATTCAGCAATTTCACCAGTTAACACAGAATGTCTTACAGATGTGGCAGGAAGTTCCCCAAGGACACAGTCGTACACTATTTGCTGCCATGCCACAACGAATATAAGTGTCCGACGAAAGAGAAGTTCAGATATCAGCTGCTATCGGGCACTGAAATAAATCCAATGACGACAAGTGAAAATTTGTGCCGGTCTGAGACCCGAACACAATTTCCCGTTTATCGCGAGCGGTCGCCTTAACACTTAGGCTATCCAAGTATGCTGCCCTGCAACCCATATGCCAGTATGTCGCAAACTACATACACTATGTGATCAAAAGTATCCGAACATACCCAAAAACATACCTTTTTCATATTAGGCGCATTGTGCTGCCATCTACTACCAGGTAATCTATATCAGCTTCCTCAGTAGTCATTAGACATCGTGAGAGAGCAGAATGGGGCGCTCCGCGGAACTCACGGACTTCGAACGTGGTCAGATGTCACACGTCTGTACACGAGATTTCCACACTCCTAAACATCCCCAGGCCCACTGTTTCCGATGTGATAATCAAGTGGAAACGTGAAGGGACACATGCAGAACAAAAGCGTACAGGCCGAGGTTGTCTGTTGACCTACAGAGACCGCCGGCATTTGGAAGAGGGTCGTAATGTGTAAAAGGAGAAATCTATCCAGACCATCACGCAGGAATTCCAAACTGCATCAGGATCCACTGCAAGTAATATGACAGTTAGGCGGCAGGTGAGAAAACTTGGATTTCACGGTCTAGCGGCTGCTCATAAGCCACACATCGCGAAGGTAAATGCCAAACGACGCCTCGCTTGGTGTAAGGAGCGTAAATATTGGACGATTGAGCAGTGGAATAATGTTGTGTGGAGTGACAAATCACGGTAAAAAATGTGGCGATCCGATGACAGGGTGTGGGTATGGCGAATGCCTGGTGAACGTCATCTGCCAGCATGTGTAGTGCCAACAGTAAAATTCGGAGGCGGTGTTGTTATGGTGTGGTCGTGTTTTTAATGGAGGGGGCTTGCATCCCTTGTTGTTTTCCATCACGCTTTCATAGCACAGGCCTACACTGATGTTATGAGCACGTTCTTGCTTCCCACTGTTGAAGAGCAATTCGGGGATGGTGTTTGCATCTTTCAACACGGTCGAGCACCTGTTCATATAGCCGGCCTGTAGCGGAGTGGTTATACGACAGTAACATCCTCGTAATGGACTGGCCTGCACAGACTCCTGAGATGAATCCTATAGAACACCTTTGGGATGTTTTGGAACGCCGACTTCGTGCTACGTCTCACCGACCGACATCGATACCTCTCCTCAGTGCAGCACTCCGTGAAAAATGAGCTGCCATTCCCCACGAAATCTTCTAGCACCTGCTTGAACGTGTGCTTGCGAGAGTGGAAGCTGTCATCAAGGCTAATTGTGGGCCAATACCATATTGAATTCCAGCATTAAAGATGGAGGGCGCTACGAATTTGTAAGGCGTTTTCAGCCAGGTATCACATAGTGCAGCCTGTGCATTATATTAGACGGGAATCATATTCGGATAGCCGAAGTGGTTGAGGAGGCCGCTGGCGATAAGCGGGAAATCCGGGTTCGAGTCCCAGTGCGGCATACCTTTTCACTTCAACGCCCGATTACAGTTGATGCCGGAATTCCTCTTTCGTCATGTACTTAAAAGGCTGGAGAGTCATGAATGGCTTCTGTTCTTTGGGACATCTCCGATTGACTTACAGTCCGCTATGTGATGAACACCTCCATTAAGTTTTATAACACTTTCAATTCTTCAGTTCATTCTAGAAAACGGCCCGCTGCTGTTAGGAAACACTTACTTTTAAATACGTGACGATCAGGCACTCCACAGTATTAAAGTTATCTAATCACCTTTGCGTCAGGAATGCTATTAGTTATCTAGTTCGCTGAAACCCTTAGGAGCTGGACACTACATGTGCCGTATCTGTTTTACGAGCAATTTGTGTCACCAGGGTGACAGCACTGTGTTAACTGCAACATAAAAATGACTAAACCGGTGTCTCAAGCCACTAAACGTAGAGGCGTTCCTTTTGTAATAGATAACAATGAAAAGCGGACCAAATGTTTAATGCCTCACGTCAAAGATGTTGCAGTGTTTCAACCAATTTCGAGGCGACAGCCAATCACAGCAATTTGGTCTCTATTAAAGTGACTGATTGTTAACCGAAGTTGCTGCTGCGTGGAATGTAGAAAGCTCATTTGGTGAGCCCTTAGCCGACCCCCTAAGTCTCAACAAATGTTACCTTTAAAAGCGTTATACTTCACCGGCGCCACATTAGCGCATGATTTAACGCACCGTGGGGTTGTTTATCTAGTAAACAGACGACTGACTGCCTCGTTAGCAAACTGGCAGCGCCAAAGTGCCGTGACGGCTGTGACAACAGCAGCTGTATTAGCCGCTTTTAAAGCATCGTTTAGTGACACAGGGCACAGGAATGAGCGCGGCCCTGCTACTTCGGGCCTGTGACACAACTACACTCATCGAGGACGGGACGTGTTATACACACCGGTCGAAACGATTAAGCCATCAGACGAGATATCGCACGTTAGATAAAGATAACATTTTAATTTCCTCTGATAGATACTTAAGAAAGTAGACTTTGTGAGTTATTCTAACACTGGAATGTACAAGGGGTTGGTCAAAAATACGGAAACACAGCGAGAAATGCATACTTCAACGTAAATACAGATACTAACCAAGCCTGCAGCTGGCGTTGTTATATTTGACCACGAACGGCACCCGTGCAACGCTTCAATATGTTGCAAGCGGCGTTCGTGGTCAGAATGAAACGTCGCCTTTGGGAAATTGTGTATTACTGTGCTGGTAAACCTCTTACGTTATTTGATTTTCAAACCGCTGAGCAAAACTCAACGCACTCAGACAGTTTTTTCTTTACTTATTCTGATCATCATTAAACTGAAACACTATTTTTAGCTCAACGCAGTCTGACTTTCAATAATCCCCACCAGAGAATGGCCCTGACTAACAATAACGTATACCTTTTATGAATCACTTACCTCACAAAAATCTTCGTTACTCGAATTATTGCAATACAGCGAGCGCCAGTACTGGCAGCTAAATAAAAGATTCTAACTACTGTTAGGCATAGTTAGCAAGTGAAAGATTTTGATAGAGAACAAACAATGTATTTACCTTAATAGTGTTCAAAAGTCATAAAATATATACATGTATATATCAGTTCATGACATCCACTTTTACAAATTTACTCTTTCTGATGGACACACGTCCAGATCGTCCGCTCTCAAAACTCTGCCATCTCTCTCCCCACATCCACCACTGCTGGCGGCTCACCTCCAACTGCGCAACGTTACACGCTGTTGCACCCAACTGCCCAACACTACAATAGTAAATATTCCAACAATGCATATCAGCCACAGACTGCACACAGCACAGTCAGTGATTTTCATACAGAGCGCTACGTAGTGTTACCAACATAAAAACCTAAACAGCCTACTTACAAGAACGGTCTTTCGCATAGTTGCGAGTGCATCATGTCGAAGCTCAGGGCGTTCGAAGGTGGGCAAATTCTTGGTGCTTAGACAGTAAGCGCCTCTGTAACCAAGGTAGCGGAAGTGTCTGGTGTTTCAAGAGACACTGTTTCAATGATTTATACCACAAGAAAAAAGCAGAAAAAAGTCATCCGCTTAGTGACAAAGCGGATGAAAGTGTGTTCGAGTGACCGTGACAAACGGTTATTGAAGAGGATTCTGAGGAAACGTGACTGCTACAAAGTATCACGCAGAATTGAATGTCGCTCTAGCGAACCCTCTCGGCACCAATACAACAAGAAGGGAGCTCCGTAAACACGTAACTGCAGAGCGAGCTGGAATTCCAAAACCACTGATCAGTGATAAAAGCCCGTAACAGGAAAACGTGGTGCCGAAGCCATAAAACCTCGAGTTTGAGCAGTGGAAGACAGTTATTTGGTCGGATGAGTCTTGTTTCAGCTTCTGGTCGGGTGTACGTCCCTAGAATGAAATATGGCGGGAGTTGGCACATGATTTGTGCAGCCATTTCATAGGACCCCATGGCTAATCAAGTATGCTACTAACAACAAAGAAAAAAATAACCGACGGCGCCGCTGAAAATGAATATGATACAAAAATTGAAAATCAGTTCTATTAGATCATTATACCTGTAATCATTTAACCGAGAATAGATTGTGATTAATGATTTTCAGAGTAGTCAGGGATTTGACGAAGCACATGTATCAACTATGTTCCCGCCCTGTAGGCAGTGCGGTCTAACGCACAGCTTTCCGGGCGGGAAGGAGCGCCTGGTCCCCGGCACGAATCCGCCCTGCGGATTTGTGTCGAGGTCCGGTGAACTGGCCAGTCTGTGGATGGTTTCTTGGCGGTTTTCCATTTGCCTCGGCGAATGCGGGCTGGTCCCCCTTACTCTGCCTCAGTTAACAGTATGTCGGCGATTACTGCGCAAATAAGTTCTCCACCTACGCCTACACCACCATTGCTCTACCACTCAAACATAGGGGCTACACTCGTCTGGTGTGAGACGTTCCCTGGGGGGTCCACCGGGGGCAAAACCTTACAATAACCCTGGTTTCGGTTTGGGGCGGCGGAGAGGTGAAGTGGACTGCGGTTGCCGTTGTAGGGTTGTGGACCACTGCGGCTGCGGCGGGGACGGAGCCTCTCCGTCGTTTCTAGGTTCACGGTTAACATGCAATACAACACAATCAATTATGTGAAAATATAGATGGGTTACTATTAATTGCTTTCAGACGCGATTTAGTAGTTTAAACAGTACTTACTGGATGAGTCGCGTGATCTATAACGTTAGGGTTCTTCAGTTGCTTCTAACGAATGTGATTATGAAAACCGAATTAGTGATTAGTGTACGAGAAAATGAATTATTTCCTTGACTTTTGCGAACTGTCTCGCTCACGTGTCGTTGAAATAGGTGTTACACTCGGTTCCTACCGATTAGTCAGAGTAAATGGGAAACAAATACAGGTCCAGTGGACAAAGGAAACGCCGTCATTCAGGCGAACGACAGCTCGAAACATATACGGCGCCGCGGATGTAGGTCGGTGGGCGCAATATTACGGTGGCTTCCAAGGGACCTGCGCTAGTCATCGAAGGCACCATGACAATTGAGTTTTTTTGCCATCGGTCGTCCGATGGTTTAATGCGGCTCGATAAGAATTCGTGAGTTCTTCTCTGGTGCCAACCTCCTTATCAGGATAGGACCAGGAACATACGTCCTGTCATTTGATCGGCGTATGCCAATCTTTGCCTTCCCCTACAGTTTTTACGCGCTACAGCTTCTTCTAATACCACGGAAGTCAGTTTCTAATGTCTTAACATGTGTCCTATCATCCCGTCTTATTCTCAGTGTTCTCCATATGTTACTTCCTTCGCCGGCCGGAGTGGCCGAACGGTTCTAGGCGCTACAGTCTGGGACCGCGCGACCGCTACAACCGCAGGTTCGAATTGTGCCTCGCTCATGGATGTGTGCGATGTCCTTAGGTTAGTTAGGTTTAAGTAGTTTTGAGTTCTATGGGACTGATGACCTCAGAAGTTAAGTCCCATAGTGCTCAGAGCCATTTGAACCATTTTTTGTTACTTTTTTCTCTGATTCTGGGACAAACCTCTTCATTCCTTACGTTATCACTCCATCTAATTTTCACATCTTTCTGCAGCACTACACCTCAACCGCTTCGATTATTTTCTTTCCCGGTTTTCCTCCAGTCCATGATTCACTACCAAACAATGCCATGCTCCAAACGTATGTTCTGTGATCGTTTTCCCACAAATTCAGGCCTATGTTTGTTACTAGCAGTTTTTTTTGGTCCAGGAATGACCTCTTTTTCCTCCGTTAATCTGCTTTATATATCCTCCTTGGGTTATCCGTCATGTGTTATTTTGCTTCCAAGATAACAGAATTCCTTCATGTTGTCTACTTCGTGGTACCAAATTCTGATCCATAGTATGCCATAATCGGTAAAAAATATTTATAGTTACGTAGATTGGAAAAGGAAGTATACTCTAGACTTACGCAACAATAACGGTTTATTACGGAACCTTCTGCAGCCGTTACTGGAAGTATAACTATTCTCATTGTCTGGTAATGGGTTTTAGTAGCGTTTCTCAACATTTTTATTGCTATTTTGCAACATCGATCTGCTACATTGATAAAAGCAGAATCGACGGCCCTCTGTTGTTCTATGCCTTACAGGTTGCGCACGAAAATACTCCAGAAGGTCTCCGAACAGAGGTGAATTGATGAGTTTTCTGCACTGAAAACAAGATCATTTCGTATACTATTATTTTCAATATCCTACGAATGCGAAGGCGTATTTTCTGCATTTGTTGCTTTGATGACAAAATATAGCTTTACGCTAAACATAGAAAAAGAACTCAGAATGTCTGTGACTAATATTAAGCCCTTCTTCAAAACACTTCGCTCCGCAAGCCGGTCACATGGAAGCCACAAATATTAAAAAAAAAAAATGTTTTTAGTTTAGTATTGAAAAGTATTGTCTGCAGTACTGATACAGTCCTGTTTGTAAGTGCATTATATCGGTGTAAATGTGAATTTTAATATTTTATTATGTGAGAACATATTTTGCAGTGCATTTTTTCCAGTAAATTAATCAATCTATGAATTCATATTCTTTTTTATATTCAATGAGCTCGCGCTTCCCATGTATTTTTATCACGCCCCTCTAGGGGAGCAGGCGGGAGGTACACCCCACAGGTTACGAATCGCTTGGCTGGAGGTCGTCGCCGTAGACCTGTGATGGGTCGTTGCTGAGTTAACATAATAGCGTAATTAGAGGGGACGCGATGGGAACCGCGTGTTCCCTTGTCAGCAGCTGCTCTGGACGCTGGTACTGCTGAAGCGGCGACTTTCTCTCGCTTCGGACCACCACCTGCCTACCTGACACAGGCATTAGTCGGTCTCTGGCCTTATCTCACCCGGGCCCTGATAACGCCGTTCGACGCTCCTCGACGCTGCTGATTTGAGGTCCAGCAACGGCCAAGTGTAGGAGTGGGCAGGTAGCTCGAGGGACATTTATGGCCTCCATAGCCATTCTGTGCCAGGAGAACCTGGGAAACTTCCACCAAGCGAATAACCTTTAAGCAGAACCCAATTATGTGAAAGACGACCAGCTGTACTAACCCATATGCTGACACATATCAGGATCTACGGGAGGTCCGCATATCTCTCTTGACTTCGCTTTAGTAGCTGTTTTGGTAATGACTGAAATTATAGGTGTCTGCATGGTATGAAATGAGAACTTTGTAAATCAATTATCTGGCAACGACATGGAACAGCGAGTTGCAGCTTGTCGTATTTTGTTGGCCCAATTTACGTATACCGTGTTTCGCTCCAGGCTGTTATTTACGGAAGAATTTGCGGCGTATCGCGATCTACTCAGGAGGGATTTGATAATCTAATCTAAGAAAACTCCCCATGATGTGCAAGAGTTGGGAAGAAGAAATGATTCAAATGGCTCTGAGCACTGTGGGACTTAACTTCTGAGGTCATCAGCCCACTAGAACTTGGAACTACTTAAACCTAACTAAGCTAAGAACATCACACACATCCATGCCCGAGGCAGGATTCGAACCTGCGACCGTAGCGATGTGGAGAGGAATGTCATCGTGACACTTGCTCTGACATTTTTTTTATTGCACAAAGATGAAAATTCTGATGTGGACGTCTTGCAAATGTATCCAGTGACTAAGATCGTGGGCAAGAGGATCACGGATTACGTGTGGTTACAGCACACTTTGCTATTCAGGTGGGGGAGTTACTTGATCAGCAGCTTCGAGATCGCTGGAAAGGGTGGTGTTCAACAACGTCTCCAGCCCTAATGAAACTGCCGCCACGAAACCAGGATCTTAGCACGCTAGACAACTCGTTGTGAAGAGTAATATAGTCCTTTGTGACTCAACGTCCGTACAAGACTAACGAAGCATTGCGCAAAAATGTTGAGTTAGAATTTCGAAGCATGCCTGCTGAGATAGTCATCAAAACGTCAAAGAAGAAATGGCGACCCGTAGGTGTCTGTGTAAGGCACGATGGTGCACGAACAGATGCGCTGGATACATAATGCAGTATAATTTACTATTTCGACCTAAGGTTAAGGGACTCAACCCGCCCGCTATGCAACTAATATGCAGAGGGTGGACAGAAATGTGGAAACTCAAAAAACACAACACGTTACCATGCCTAACACTGTGTAGGAAACGCGTTGGCATTCAGAGCAGCTTCCAGTCGTCTCGGAATGGGCAAATAGAGGTCCTGTACAGTTCTCGAAGGAATCTCATGTCGTTGTCCCTGCAAAATAGTCGTGAGTTCAGGTAACGACGGTGGAGTTGGGTAGCGATTACGCACCCTTCTCTCCAAAGGAGATCACAGAGTCTCAATAGTACTGAGATCTTGTGACTGTGTTGGCCATAGGTGATGCGAAAGTTCATCATCGTGCTCACAAAACAAGTCCTGGAAAAGTTGGTTTGTTGAACAGGGGCCCTGTCGTCATGGAAGACAGCATCACCATTGGGTAACCAAGAGTCTATCGTGGCATGGACCTGATCAGCCAAAACGTAATCATTGGCAGTAACACCACCTTGTGGAGTAACCATGAGAACCAAGGAATACCGCGGTACGGCTGCCTAAATCATCAACGACGCCCCACTTTTCGCACTTACCAGAAGTTGGAAACCGCGGAACAAGACTCGTCGGACCACATAATTTTTTTCCATGGAACCATAGTAGAGGTGTTATGCCTTCGGTATCACGTTTACATGTTAAGGGCATAAGCATCACTGATGAGCGGTTTTAGAATTCCAGCAACACGCGTAAAGATTGCCTTGATATAGTGGATTAAACATCTCTGAAGTATCGTATACAGAACAGTAGCAGTTTGTGGCTGAAAGGGTTCTCCTTTTGTGTTCAACTCTAAACATTTGCGGCAGTTTCTAATGGTCTTGTTACCATGGGGAGAGGGCGCGGAGGGGTGCTAAGTATATCGAGTTACATGCTTTTTTGATAGCAACTGGAGCTCTGAGAATTACGTAATGGAATCTGTGTATCGTTGACCGTGCTCAAGCAGTGCTGTCAGTCAGTTTTACATTCAGTGCTTATTGAAATTTTGCAGTATACAAGTAATAAACGTTAACTTCCTTTTTTTAGAGGTGGATAAATTTTACTGTAGTCAGCTTGAGTGTGTTAAAAACATTTTAAGGCATGCTCATTTCTATAGTACATGAAACACAAATTCTTCTAAAGCTACCCATCTTAATCACAACAATCGTAAAAAGGCAAACACAAAACACGCTCAGAGTGGCGTGGTTAACGTTTGCCCGTCTTTCCCCTGCGTTTGATACAAACTGTACCGTTTATTGCAATAAATAGCATCTGCTAACGTACGTTTTTTTCTGTTTCAGGTAAATATGGCTACTTGCTCCATCTCTGCGCTCTGTTGTCTTCGGGGATAAAATGTGAGTAGTCTGAATTCTAACTACTGGAATGACAAGTGTGCCCACGTAAGGTTAGAAGCTGCCGCGTCATCCGTAACGACGTATGCCGCTTTAGTGTGGAGGAAGTTTATCGTGAACTACAGCTGTAGTGTGGAACGCTCCCGTTGCGTCGGAAGTATTGTCATCCTTCAGTCCCCATATTTACAATTCGCGGTGGCGTCAGCACTCGCTCCTAATGCTCACCAAAAGCTCAGTTTTGTTTAGCTGTCTAATTTCTATTATTACGTGGGACTCAGTGTGAGTATTTATTTGTCCGGCATCGAATTATCAGAAACTTTCCTGATTTTCGGAAAATTAATTCTTTGTTGATAGGACTGTCAGTATTAACGCTAAGTCTAGCTTTCAGGACACAGTATAGTTTGGCCTCTAGAGCCAGCGAGATAAGTCGGGATGTATATGTATTAACTACGGATACATAACCCTTGACACTAATGTATTAATGTCCCCATAACTTGCACGCCACTGAACATCAAAAACGATTATGTCTGAATATTTTTATATTTTTTTGGTTACGATATTTCGTTAACGTAGTAGGGGCGCTTTTTCCCAATATTCAATAGCCAGAAATTAAAACAAGTCCCAATATATGAAAGGGAATAGGAACAAATACTGCATACGAGTAATGCTTGTTTTTAAAGGGTTTACCGACGCCGATTCAAATATTTGTCGAAATGATGTAAAAGATTTTCTATCCCGTCAACTTAGGTACTGCGTGTCGTCGCGATAGTCATATGAAGCGACGGGTCCATACAGCCACCTACTCATTTCACGTCTTAGTGATGATATGTTAGAGGTTACGATTTTGTTTACTAAATGCACATGCTCTCGACAGATTCCGTTTGTAGCTGGAAGTATCATGAACAGTGAATTTAAGATAACAACGCTTGACGCGCAATCCACTGAATTTATTACACCATTTTGCCTCTGGAGAATACATATCACTTCTCATAGAACAGAAGTAGTCTGAAGAATTGCAACTTTTTTGCTGAGCTATAACGGGACGAGATGTGTTTCCATAGTGACGATGAAATCAGAGAATGTATGATGCCGACGTTGACGGGACATTGTACTCTAGCAAAGCCAGAGGGGTGTACAAATTCATGTGACTGCTTATGACCAGTGTGCTAGCTATCAGTGTGTGACATAACGCTAAGCAATGTACTTACGAGGCAAGACGAAAACTCTCCAGTCTACCTGTCAAAGAATGTAGTTTTTGATCAATTCGTACTTCAAATTTCTAGATTTTTACACTGCCAGAGTGCCATTGTCAATATGTGTGTTGTCCTGATGAAATATATGATTTTTGTTATTTTGTAATGCAGACCTTGTATGATGAAATTTGTCATCAAAATGGTCCATAACACCTGTGTGTCTTATTCGTAAGCTGTATTTTACCTTCTGCAAGTTGCATCTACAAAAAGAGTTCTCACAATTTTGTGGGCAGATGAAATACCCTTCTCTCTTTCCTGTAATAGGTAACCAACTCGCAGCAAATGTTTTGATTACGGTGTGATTTTTAGTATGAAGTAGTGGTCCCACATATCTTCCACAGTACCATAACGGTCCTCAAAGTCAGGTATGTGGTTTTGGGAAGCGCCACCTAGTTGCCAAGAACTTGTTTGCTCATTTGCTGTTTCACAACAATCACAGTCCTCTCACAAAGCTTCCTTACAGTTTGTCCTTCATTAAAAATCTACCGAACTCTTCCTTCTGCTATAACTTTTGCGTCGCACGGGTTTTATAGCCGATCGCCCCGTACCGTATTGTGTACTTCCTCCATGTTCCATCTGTAGTTAAGGTTACAGGACGTCGTGCACATAAATCATATTCGAGGCAGATACGGTGCGTTTGACTTATGTTGACAATATCTGAATTGTTGAAAATGCATAAAAAGCTCATCAACAACTTGGAATGAGTTTCCGCTGCGGATAAACCGTTACAGAATTTATGGCAACAGAGTATACCAGTATTCCAATTTATCCATTTCAACAAAGCGTCACTACAGAACGCCATACGAAGACAATTATTCCATAGATGAAGTTGACACTTGCCTTACATTACTGTGCAACAGGTACAAAGATTTATAAGAAGCATCTTTGATATCATCACCAACTCTGTGAGAGGCTGACAGCTTAGCACCTTGCCCTCGTACAGTTCCTGATAAAGGATTGGAAAAGGGCACAGGCCATCCCCGTTTTCAAGAAGGGACGTCGAACAGATGTGCAGAACTATAGACCTATATCTCTAACGTCGATCAGTTGTAGAATTTTGGAACACGTATTATGTTCGAGTATAATGTCTTTTCTGGAGACTACAAATTTACTCTGTAGGAATCAGCATGGGTTTCGAAAAAGACGGTCGTGTGAAACCCAGCTCGCGCTATTCGTCCACGAGACTCAGAGGGCCTTAGACACGGGTTCACAGGTAGATGCCGTGTTTCTTGACTTCCGCAAGGCGTTTGACACAGTTCCCCACAGTCGTTTAATGAACAAAGTAAGAGCTTACGGACTATCAGATCAATTGTGTGATTGGATTGAAGAGCTCCTAGATAACAGAACGCAGCATGTCATTCTGGATGGAGAGAAGTCTTCCGAAGTAAGAGTGATTTCAGGTGTGCCGCAGGGGAGTGTCATAGGGCCGTTGCTATTTACAATATACATAAATGACCTGGTGGATGACATTGGAAGTTCACTGAGGCTTTTTGCAGATGATGCTGTGGTGTATCGAGAGGTTGCAACAATGGAAAATTGTACTGAAATGCAGGAGGATCTGCAGCGAATTGACGCATGGTGCACGGAATGGCAATTGAATCTCAATGTAGACAAGTGTAATGTGATGCGAATACATAGAAAGATAGGTCCCTTATCATTTACCTACAAAATAGCAGGTCAGCAACTGGAAGCAGTTAACTCCATAAATTATCTGGGAGTACGCATTAGGAGTGATTTAAAATGGAATGATCATATAAAGTTGATCGTCGGTAAAGCAGATGCCAGACTGAAATTCATTGAAAGAATCCTGGGGAAGTGCAATCCGACAACAAAGGAAGTAGGTTACAGTACGCTTGTTCGCCCACTGCTTGAATACTGCTCAGCAGTGTGGGATCCGCACCAGATAGGGTTGATAGAAGAGATAGAGAAGATCCAACGGAGAGCAGCGCGCTTCGTTACAGGATCATTTAGTAATCGCGAAAGCGTTACGGAGATGGTAGATAAACTCCAGTGGAAGACTCTGCAGGAGAGACGCTCAGTCGCTCGGTACGGGCTTTTGTTAAAGCTCCGAGAACATACCTTCACCGAAGAGTCAAGCAGTATATTGCTCCCTCCTACGTATATATCGCGAGGAGACCATGAGGATAAAATCAGAGAGATCAGAGCCCACACAGAAGCATACCAACAATCCTTCTTTCCACGTACAATACGAGACTGGAATAGAAGGGAGAACCGATAGAGGTACTCAGGGTACCCTCCGCCACACACCGTCAGGTGGCTTGCGGAGTATGGATGTAGATGTAGACTGAGTGAAGTTCATAACGCCATTGTACTTACAGACGTCTAAGAAGTCTTGTGACTGATCCGGAAGATAGCTGAAGGATCTTTCATTCGAACAATGGTTTGTTTGAAACGTAGCCGTCCTTAGAAGTACTCGTTGAAACAGAAGCACCAACATAAAAAATGATTGTTTTTTAATGTAGACATTTTAATTTCAGCTGCTTCCGCATCCGTATTTCCGACAAGGATGACGTAAGAAATACACTCCTCTTTTGACCTAAATTACAGGTCTTGAAATCGAAGTGGGTACTTTTCCGATGCTAGAAACTCTTAGAATTGACTTACCGGGAATGTCTGCATCGGGAATAAAGGACAGCATGCGAATTAGCGGTCTGTGACAGTACCCCATTATTATATCCGATTTATGCTGATAATGATGTTTTGGTGGGAATTTATTTATTTATTCGTCATAGCGACGAATCTGCATAGTTATCCACGCTGTGGTGCAGCACAATCAAATCAATGTGCCTAAATAAAGTAAGAATAAGTGTCTTTTGAATTCAGCTTCATTTGATCATAAACAGTAATTACATGAATAACATGACATGAGTGCTTCGTGATGTATTAATTCAAATCTTCTTTGATAAATGAAGAGACCAGCACTTCGATGAAAAAACCATACTTCCAGATCTATAATGCATCTGGCGTACAGAGTTCTCAAATATTTGAACAAGTTTCCAACTACTTGATAACGGCGAGTGTTCCACGATGTCGAAAACATGATATGATCTTACTACAGTAGAAATGAGAACTATGGCTCACAGGTATAGTAAATCTGAAATGATATGCGATAGCATCTCTGACGACGATACGGTTCGTTCCAACAGACATCTCCGTACGGGAGCCAGCTTAAAATTCATCTCGATATTATAGACTGCGATGATATCTTACAATTTTGTTTTTGGTACCGTATGTGTTGTGTGATAGCGGAAGTAAGGTCTCATTTTGTATTCGGAAGTATTTTGTTTATAGTTTCTTCAGAAGTAATAGGGTTGCGTTCCTTGACAAATACGAATAGACAGAGCGGAATACTCTCCAATCACTGAATTATTTGTTTAGACCTTTTGTTATTAACAGGCATTCAGGCAAAGTTGGCGAAGGTTCATAATGAAGCTAGTCTTTCATTTTCCAGAATTAAGAAATTTTTAGCTCAATTAAAAAAAAACCGTATATTATTGAAGGTAAGCTACGTGAAGTACTTCCACAACTGCAGCCTCTGATAAAACATCGAACACGGGCACATACGGTGTTGGATAGTCGTCGAGTAACGTTCTACTGTATAGCTGACACATACGTGTAGCAGAAGAAATAAGTCGCGGTAATTTACAGGAAATAGTGACTATTTTAAAACTTCGAGTAAAATGATTGATATATTTTTTGCATGGTGACCGAGAGAAAACACAAAAACAAATTTACTAGGAACGTTATAGCTGAACTAAAAAGTAACCAACTGATCTGTGGATAACGTGGATCCATAACTTCACACGAGAAATGCAAGAGGAATAAAACGTGTGAGTGGGTACCAGAAAGCGAAACAGACTTCATCTGCCAGAAATGAAGGAAGATTATGTTTCAACACTATGTAGATGATGTCGCAAGACCACAGTGAGTTGCTTGGATAGAGCAAGAATGAGGAAAGCAACCAGCCGTGAACCTTTTCAGAGAACCATCTGGGCATTCGTTTTAATTATGTTAGGGGAACGACGGGAAACCTAAATCTGCATGGCCGGGCGTTTTTTTTTGCGAGTCCGGAATCTTCACCAGCGCACCATCACACTAGGTCTGCCAAAAAAGTATTTTGGGGTGCAAGAGGGAATTTTCTTATTTATATCCTTACAAAGTATGTAACAAAACCTACTCGAGACTCTGTATCAATAGAATGAAGTAGTCCAAGATGAGGTGCAAAAGGAGGTCATTTTTAATCACAGCAGGATAGGCCGTCAGGAAGGTGCTTTGATAATTTGGTTAATTGAAGGATTTGAATTACGAATTGTCGGAAAATCAACTCTGTTAAGTAGATTCTCTTCTACCTATTCCAACATCTAATTTGTGGTGGGCAACGTTTTGCGCCCAGTGAAGACATTGTATTGCATTCTTTGCTAACCGGGGGCCTAGAAACGACGGAGAGGCTCCGTCCCCGCCGCAGCCGCAGTGGTCCACAACATCCCCCCCCCCCCCCCACTATCGCAGTCCACTTCACCCCTCCGCCGCCCCACACCGAACCACTCTTTCAGGGTTATTGTGCGATTCGGCCCTATGTTTGCGTGGTAGAATAATGGTGGTGTACGCGTACGTGGAGAACTTGTTTGCGCAGCAATCGCCGACATCGTGTAGCTGAGGCGGAATGAGGGGAACCAGCCGGCATTCGCAGAGGCAGAAGGAAAAGCGGCTACAAACCATCCAGAGTGGCCGGCGTCGGCCGCTGTGGCCGAGCGTTTCTAGGCCTTTCAGTCCGGAACCGCGCTGCTGATATGCTCGCAGGTTCAAATCTTTCCTCTGGCATGGATGTGTGTGATGTCCTTAGGTTAGTTAGGTTTAAGTAGTTCTAAGTCTAGGGGACTGATGACCTCAGATGTTAAGTCCCGTACTGCTTAGAACCATTTTTTGGACTGGCCGGCTCACTGGACCTCGACACAAGTCCGCCGGGCGGATTCGTGCCGGGGACCAGGCGCTCCTTCCCAATCCGGAAAGCCGTGCGTTAGACCGCACGGCTAACCGGGCGGTCACAGTGAAGACATACTCGTAAACATAAGGGGCGATGGAAAAGTTTCCGTTCGAAGGCCGTTCAGTCCAGAATCTGTATGCCAGTCAGGCAAAATCGCCGTGAGCATTGAAGCGATCACCCTACCGACGCACCAGTTTGAAGATATCCGTTCGTAAAACACGGCGTCCTGTTGCGTGAAAAAGGCCACAACTGCTTGCTGCACATCCTCGTGCTACAGGAATTGTCGACCCTTCAAGCCCGTTTATAAGTGATTGAGGACGTGATAATCGCCATGGGGATAGATCAGGACTATGGTGCGGATGCTCGAGTATCTCCCGCTAGAGTTGGCGTAACGACTTCTGCGACCTCGAGACGTGTGGTGGCATGAAGCAGCAGCACTTCTTTTGACCAGTTCGGAACGGAACTTAGCGCGCCATTCCACAACGGTAGTTTGCGACAGGCATGCTGCCCCATACACATTCTCCCCACTCATGAGATTTCATGTTGACTTTTCGTCAGGGCGCTGATGACCATGATGTCGAGTGCCCCTCAGCTAAATCATCATCACCACCATCACCATACACATTATTCATTCTCCGATGGATGTCTGACAGTGTTAGTCCTTCAGCAGCCAAGAAAAGAATAACAACACGTTGGTCCTGTATGGACGCATTTGGTTGAAATGTCGCATTAGTTCCTGTTTCCGCTTTTAGCGCGCACGAGTCGGAAAGACATGAATGCCACAATGTCCCATGCCTGCATGACGCGGGGCTCGTGTATCAGCGTCGGAGTCGCGCTACGTTGCAGCAAGGCCCTTTGATTGCCCCCTTACAGATTGTTTGTACATGTTTCGGGACTAGAAATAAGGTACGCAGCGGACTGAGTTAGTTGATGTGAAATAGAACTATTTCGAAAAATAAATATATGCTGTACCTAAAGAAAACTTTGAAGCTGCTGTGTTGCGCCTGACATTGGTGGCAGAGGTGAACAGTCTACTAACACTGTGCATGAGGGGCAGCCGACATTTTGCCCTGGATCAGTTCCTCGTGACAACCCAAAAATTGTTCAAATGGCTCTGAGAACTATGAGACTGAACATCTGTGGTCATCGTTCCCCTGGAACTTAGAATTACTTAAACCTAACTAACCTAAGGACGTCACACACATCCATGCCCGAGGCAGGATTCGAACCTGCGACCGTAGCTGTCACACGGTTCCAGACTGAAGCACCTAGAACCGCACGGCCACACCGGCCGGCACCGTGACAACAAAACGGGGAAAATTCGAAAATGAACTTGCTGCTCCTGACTACAGTCAGTTAACCACCTTCGATGAGCCTCGTTTCTTGCTTGGAAGGACAGATAGATGGTGGTCTGTCCGTTCGAAAACTAACACTGTGCTGTGATAGCAGGAAGAGCGGAAGGTGTTGAAGGCAGGATTGTCGCCTGGAAATGTTTGTCATTCGGTAGGGCCGATAATCCACGTGAAACGCCATCTCGACGTATTTCGTTTCGAATCCATTTTCGAGAATGACTCACTAGAACATAAAATTAGATCACATCTTCGGGACGAATGGCTGTAAGCAAGATATTTAGCCTTATGCATTACTAGAATCATCAACAAATGACTGGAAGAGCATGGTCAAGTCTTAGATTTACCTACCCACTCTTCCAAAATCTCCACCTAGTGACCGAATCAAACATCTTTTGAGAAACTTCCTGGCAGTTTAAAACTGTGTGTCGGACTCGGACTCGAACCTGGGACCTACGCCTTTCGCGGAAAGTGCTCTACCAACCGAGCTATACAAGCGAGAATCGTGACGAGCCCTCACAACTTTTCTCCTGCCAGTGCCTCTTCTCCCACCTGCCTCATTTCATAGAAGTTCTAGCACTGCTCTAAGGACGTGTCGTCAATCGTGCTTAGATAGCTCACTCGGTAGAGCACTTACCCGCGATACACAAAGCTTATATGTTCGCCTCCCGGTCCGACACTCATTTATCTGCCTGGAAGTTTCTAATCAGCGAACTCTCCGCTGCTGACTGAAAATTCAATCTCGACCTTTGATGGTGTTCGGTGAGTGCAACTTCAGACAAACATTTCAAAAGCTATGGGGACTATTTTGGACAAGCATGACCTTACGTACCGTGGAGGCCTCTATTTCAGCTCGTCTAGCTAACGATGTTTTCTCTGGAAAAGCAGAGGTGACATGAGTCTACAGTGTATATGAAATATCCGAATTGGGAAGACGGGGTATATGAGGGAGACCACCCTCGGTGAACGCCCTCGGCTGCAGCTCCTCGGCCGGTCTGAGACGTTGCGCGGTGCGGCAAGTGAAAGGTGGCCAGGGCTGTCTGCGGACGGCGATGCTGGCGGGCACGTCTGCTGGATAGCCGCGGGGCGCCGGTGCCGGTGCCGGCGCTGCCTCGATCCAATCGGAACCAAAAATGCTCTGCACGGCCCAGAATAGCTGATGGCGGGCAAACTGAGGCAAGGTCGGGTGCTGACGTCAGCCGGGAACTTTGGCCTTTTGTAGGAAACGAGGCTAATTGCACGGGCTGCGCCTGCGCGGGGCCGCGGCCCGCAGGCGGCGTTACAGGTGCGGACGGCGCCGCGCGGCGCTGACAGGCGGACAGCACCCGTCACCTGCCCGTCTGGCGCTGGCGCTGGCGCTGGCGCTGCCGTTGGCGCTCCCATTTCGGCTGGGGGAGGGATCAGGCGCGACCTCCGACCGCTGCGCGCGCACTCATATGTACTTGATTCATGACTGACACTGTGATACACTCACTCACACTGAGGCGACAAAAGTCATGGGGTAGCTCAAATGGCTCTGAGCACTATGAGACTTAACATCGGAGGTCATCAGTGCCCTAGAACTTAGAACTACTTAAGCCTAACTAACCTAAGGACATCATACGCGTCCATGCCCGGGGCAGGATTCGAACCTGCAACCGTAGCGGTCGCGCGGTTCCAGACTGAAGCGCCTAGAACCGCACGGCCACACTGGCTGGCCATGGGGTAGCGATATGCGCATACGCAGATGGCGGTAGTATTGCGTGCACAAGGTATAAAAGGGCATTGCATTGGCAGAACTGTCATTTGCACTTACGTGATTCATGTCAAAAGTTTCCGGCGTGATTATGGTCGCACGACGGGAATTAACAGACTTTGAACGCGGAATGGTAGTTGGAGCGAGACGCACGGGACATTCCATTTTGGAAATCGTTAGGAATTCAGTATTCCGAGATCCACAGAGTCAAGAGTGTTCCGAAAATACCAGCTTCCTTCCTCTCACCACGGAGAATGCAGTGGCCGACGGCCTTCACCTAACGACCGAGAGCAGCGATGTTTACGTAGAGTTGTCAGTGTGTGTGCGTGAACTAACCGCACACATCAATGTCGGACATACGACGAACGTATCCGTTAAGACAGTGAGGCGAAATGTGGCGTTCATGGTCCACTGCAACAGACGACCGACGCGAGTGTCATTACTAGGAGCACGACGTCGCCTGCAGCGCCTCTTCTGGGCTAGCGACCATATCATTTGGGCCGGCCGTAGTCGCCGAGCGGTTCTAGGCGCTACAGTCTGGAACCGCGCGACCACTACGGTCGCCGGTTCAAATCCTGCCTCGGGCGTGGATGTGTGTGATGTCCTGAGTTTAGTTGTGTTTAAGTAGTTCTAAGTTCTAGGGGACTGATGACTTTAGCAGTAAAGTCCCATAGTGCTCAGAGTCATTTTGAACCCAATAATTTTGACCCTAGACGGTTGGGAAATTGTGGTCTGGACAGATGAGTCCCGACTTCAGTTGGTAAGAGCTGATGGTAACATTCGAGTGTGGCAGAGGTCCCACGAAACCGTGAACCGAAGGTGTCAACAAGGCACTGTGCAAGTTGGTGATGGCTGCAGAATTGGGTGGAATGTGTTTACACGGAATCGACTGGGTCCTCTGGTCCAGGTGAACCGATCATTAACTGAAAATGATTATGAGAGCTACTTGGAGAGTATTTGCAGCCATTCATGGACTTCATGTTTCGAAACAACCATGCCAGTCCACTGGGCAAGAATTGTTCGCGAGTGGTTTGAAGAACATTCTGGACATTTAGGGCGAGTGATTTGGCCACCCTAATCACCCGATATTAAACTCGTCGAACGTTTATGGGACATAATCGAGAAGTCAGTTCGTGTACAACATCCTGCATCGGCAAGATTTTCGCAATTGTGAACAACTAAGGGGCAGCTGTGTCTAATATTTCTGCAAGGGTCTTCCAACGACTTGTTGGATCCTTGCCACGTGGAGCTGATGTGATGAAATCTCCATAACACATCTTCGAATAGGGCACAATATGTAGGGTCACAATTATCTGCTCCTGGTTTTAGCCAGGTTTTAGTGGTTGCTGATCTGGCTGTCCTTGAAATAGTATCAGTATGATTACAGGATTCTCAAAAACGTAGGCAGTGCAGTTTTAGTATTATAGTTAGACTGGTAGCCCACCGCTGTCCGGAGCTTCTCCAGACACGTCTGCTGTTCGGGGCTTTGAATCCCACTGACTGGAGTAGACTTGCCTTCAGTGATGAGTCCCGCTTCGAACTGAGCCTCGATGAACAGCGAAGAAGTGGGCGGTGGTGGGATACCAGCCCGCGATACTGCTCAGCAAACTAGGAGTTATCGTCTGGGGTGTATTTCATTTCATACCAGGGCTCATTTTGTTGTCATCTGCACACGCTTACAGCACAATGGTACGTCGACGGTATTCTACGCCCCGTTTTGCCCTGCAGTAGCCCATGGTAAGCCACCATGGGCTTACATTTCAGCAAGATAATGCCCGCCCGCACACGGCGAGAGTTTCTGTTGCTTGTCTTCGTGGTTGCCAAATCGTACCTTGCCCAGAAAGGTCGGTGAATCTGTTTCCAATTGAGAATGTTCGGAGCATTATGGGCAGGGCCAACCGACCAGCTCTCGAATTTGACAATATAACGCGCCAGTTGGATAGAATTTGACACGTTAATACCTCAGGAGGACATCCAAACTGTATCACTCAATCTCAAGACGAATAATTGGTTGCATAAGGGCCAGAGGTGCAAGAAAGCGTTATTGACTTGCTCAATTTGTTAATCTCTTTCTTTTGAATAAATCATCCAACTTTTTTGGAACTGTAATCATTTGTTTGTCTGTGCATGTACATCACATCTACCAATTTCCGACCCATTCGGATAATTTGTTAGTGTTTGTTTTCTTTGCTTTGAACGTATTTTAAACAAATTCATGCACGTATATTTCTTACAAGCAAAATGCAGTTAAGGCCGTTCGGTTAGATAGGTAGGACGTAGACAAGAGGTGAAAGAAACGACAAATCACGAGCGTGTATCCTATTTGTCGGCAATACCCTCAGAAAAGTCAATAGAATCTTGGAGTGTCACAGTGTCAAACGTGTATTTCGCCCACCTCCTAAGACCTTGGTACTATCAAGTACAGTAAAGGATGATCTAGGCCATCGCAGACTGAGTCTACGAAATCTCCTGCCAGTGTGACAAGGCATACATCAGAGAAGAGGGGTGCTGTAACATAGACACCACACTGAGTCACTCCAGACCACCACATTATATAAAAACTGGCCGTTACTACTACCACGATACGTAGGCAATATTCCTCCTTTTGGGGAAGCACGATTACAAAGGACATTTAAATTAGGGCTGAAGACAGTCTAATTAACACAAATAGCGCCTACAACTGGGAGAGTCTGTGGTCCGCAGATGGCAGCCCACCACCGCTACCCCTGTCGCAATGGCTGCGCAGACGGCGAGTGGAGCCGAGTGTGAAGGGATGACGGCCAACGCTTGTAGTGGGCTGGCCCGAGCAGAGCAGCAGTCATCAGGAACCACCTGAAGATCATAGAGTACCCGTTTCCCCAAATATCGTGGACGTGTGACCCGGGCTGACACCAGAAGGTCTACAAATGCGCACAGTGTGCTTCGGAACACTTATGGTGCAATGGCTGCACGTCGAGAAATTCCAGAACTGACTAATACATTGGAAAGATACAAGCTAGCAGGCTTAGTTTAATCACCTACTCCTTCCCATGTTCTCTGCAACCTCGTCAGAAAAAAAGCCGCAGAGCAACAGATGAAAGACGTCAAAGTCACAAAACCTTGCCAAAACCGCAGACTTTGGTTTCCACGGAAACAACATTGTCTGTCTCTACTTGAATAACACTGTCAAAATGGAGTTTTGAATCAGCGCCTCATCCACCTAACTATTTACTACTCTAACACAGAGCTTCCACCGAACAGTAACACTAAAGTGAGCTAAGTCGCTGCACGCTCGACATTGATAGTCACACCTGTCGATCAATAAAGCTGCCGTCGTGAAACAGCGTCCGCCTGCTCTAAATGACCACGCCCAGATACCATAACTGGGTACTGCCGATAACACTCCGCAGCCTGGTCCTTCTACAACAGGAACTCGGGATTGCCCATAATGCCCACGACCTTGTCCTGCTAAACCGGAAACTCGGTAATGTCGATAATACATCGTGTCCTGGTCTCGCTAAACCAGAATCTCTGGACTGCCGAAAACTCCGCAGCGTGGACTTGCTATACCAACGTTCTTCACCCCACGAGACGTCACGGCCTAGTAATAGATTTCGCCAGTTTCGAACAAACTAGATATTTGTTGAATGTTTGATACATTTTAGCCAATCAGCACTTTGACTGCAGAATGATCAGTGCGTTTGTCGCCACGAGAACTGCCATTCTTTCATCCCTCTATGCAGTTAATACTCACCTACTTGATGCTGCCACTTAGCAGAACCACTCATAACTTAATTCTGTCAACTAATGCCCAAAGAACTTTCCGTGACGAAACCACATGGCTTCTGAATGCTGACTCAATCAAAAGCTAGCCCCGAAACTTAATTGAACACTTTCCAGGGTGACACACTGTTCTCGGATTTGGAGAACACTTCCGCATCTCCCTAAGACCGCTGACAATGGGAGGATTACGTTCGTCTTCTGGTTCGAAACATCGTCAGAAAATACCGATCTTTGACTAGCTTAATGCGCAGCGGGCTAACTTGCAAGAAGGAATGTCAGCCAGATCCTGATGGAATCCGCGCGGAGGCTTAATGGCCATTGGTCTGGTACATCGGCCAGCCAGAGTGGAGTTTTAGGTGGTTTTTCACGGTCGTTTAGCCAAATGCTGCTCTTGTCCCCAATCTCCGCGTCATAAAATAAGATAAACAGTTACAATACGATAACACGTAGAACAAAGTTTATACAATGAACGGACCGATGACACACACGATTTCTCTTGTTCAGGTTAACTGACGATCGTGGCAACAGAAAGGGCAACAATCCACAAATTTGTTTAAAAATAAATTTACCAAATGATGATAACAGCGGGTTCTGTTCGAAGTCAGAAGGTAGGAAGGAGATAGTTACATGACGATGAACTTTAATGCTTGAAAATATGCTACGGAACTATCAAACAGTGTAGGTTTTATGGACGGAGTAAAAGGGTGTAAAGACACAACTACGGTTGGAAACAAGAACTATAACAAATAGAAAATGCAATGCACTGTGTCCAGAAGATTGTCGTTTATGCATGAAATGTGGCAGCTGAAATCCCTACGATCGATAATCTTCACGATTTCTGATGCGCTCACAATGCCGTTCAGAAACAATTTCGCTCTCCTCACTCGATACGAGCTGTAGATTCTGAATCGTCTCATGTAGTGACATGTTCTCAATACGTTCCCCGCATCTCCTGTGAAGTTAAATTTCGCGAATACACAGGCCGCTCTATCAGTAGAATGCCATTGCTCCCCGGTGTCTCAGCAACGTTGGTAGTTCTTTGGGCTGATATCATAGATCGTAGAAATGAAGCCAGACACAGTAGTGTATTACAGTACAATCGAGCAATTCTCTCTATCTCAATACGGCACAGTCCCCTCTATCCGGCCCTACTGCGAAGATACACAGCGAGGAATGTGTATCGATCTTGATAAACATCCTGATCATATTTCATTATCTGTCGACTTTTTCAGGCTCCAGTATCTTTAGGGCATGATAAAGTGTTCCCCGCTTTCTCCATAACAGCTGACGTCTATAATCACTGATTACACAGAATCGTTGATTACACTGAACGGTGTTTCATTGAGAATATCGCCTTGGCCTACTGCCGTTGGACACAAACTCTAACTTAAGCAACGCAGAAATCTAGCTCGGCTTTAGGTGGGGGTCCGAGCATACAGTCCGATAGTGTGTAACTCCTGTGAAGATGGCCGGTAGAAACGTGGGGGCCTGAGATATAGTCGCATGGTTTTGTGTGTATTTCCTGCGAACCCGTCTTGCGTTTTTCTCCATAATATCATTGAAGTCTTGTTTCGCACTACCACTGAGATATGTATCTACCATGAAGTGGACTGGTGCTTTCGTTTTTCATCCTCTGTGATGATGGTTTGCAGAAAAGATGTATCTTCGACGCACCTGTCAGTGAAATCTCCAGCGGTTTCCCACAGACACTGGTGCAACGGCGGAATTGAGAACAGACTTTTCGCTCACATGGATCGTTAGGAATTAAGGCGTTGGTGACGCTCAGTTCCTTAGATGCCATCATCAAAGGCAGTAGCAGATTTTGTACTAGCACCTGTTGCACATGCTTCATGTAGTCTTTCATTATGCTTGTTGATTATCGACCTGTATTTAATCAGTGTCCGTTCCATCCAAGCAGATCGAATCACCAGTCAACCAAATTTTTACGTTTTGCGTTGATACGTGATCAGTGAATGAATGCGATATTAGAAGTTGAGTTGTGATCAAATTCATTTATGTACAAGGAAGCCGTTGATGGGAGTTCTAATTTTCTTCCTATTTAAAAAAATTCGTGAATGCCGAATAATACATTTCATGGCATGGAAATTCGATTGGCAAAATTAATAATATTAGTACATGATACTATATCCAGTTGCTGTTGATGTGCCATCGTGACTGACCTGACTGAACGTATGGCGGAATACCGTGGCTAAACATTCTGTCTACGTAGCAAACCAATCATTGATCAGTCTGCCAGTTGAGTGTGGACATGTCTTTCGCTGAGTAACTGTGACGTTAGTTTTTTCTTTTTCAATAGGTTTTCCACTGTTCTGTTATTATACCCAAAAATAATTTTAGATATCACATTACATTAACGTGAAGTGGTAGAATTGGCTGAAAAATTTTAGCGTTCTAACTTTTTCAGCCGATGTTATGCCATTATAAGTCTGGGACATTCATGTAAGATTTATGTTCACGTCTTTCGCATCCGCAATCAGTTTTCATAACGCTTTTCTTATTTTGGGCCGCGCCACAGTGTAAAATCATAAACCAGCGTGTTGGTCTCCATCAGGGTATGTAATGGTGTCTGAACTTCGTCTATCGTACGATGTGGTCTAAAACCCAGAAAAATGATATGAGAAAAGTAATACGCGAGTTTTTATCTTGCTTCACTGTTTACTGAGCCGATTTCACTGTATATAAAAATGAACGACACTGTGTGAAATAGTACTTCACGTATTGTAGTCTGTCTGCAGAAAAAGGCGACTTTCTGTTCAGAATGTACGTCATAGTGACAATTACATAAATTGAGAGAAATCAGACGTTTTCCGTCAGTAGTTGATCCTCATAAATGAGAAGCTAGCAACCTCAAAAAATACTTTTTGCAACAACTCTTGAATGTTACTGCAGCAGTTTGTAGTTTTGAAAAGTGTCTCCTCATATACTGAACTGTCATGCTTTATATATTGAGTTCCACGAGAAATCATGGCAATACTGAATTAGGAATACAATGGCTGATTCCAGATGCTTTTTACGGAAAGTGAAGTTAGTTTACGAAATTTTGCATGAAAGATCGCAGCTTTCACCAAAAGAGTGATATAATAAGATGACATTCGTAGATGACGTCTTTCGAGCCTGTACTCAGGTGCAGGCGAAATTGTGTTTAGGACTTAGCTGTTTCGCAGCAACTCTGAGGACAACAGTATGACAATTACAGTTGTAATAGCTCTTGAAGTAATATACTCATTTAATCGATATACTGTTCTAATGAAGCCATCTATATTCATTATTTTTAGCTTTGAGGTTTTCAAGAAGTCTTTTCGCTTATAATCTTAAGTTAATCTCCTGTGACAGAAAAACGAGGGCGGGCTGAAAAATAGTGCCTCCGAATTCTTTATGTGAAAACTCTTACAGCTTTTTAAATAAAACAAACGTTATTGACATTCTTCACCTCTGTTCTTCATGTCTACGTATTTATTTATAGACACAGTTACGCTGGAGATGAACACACATTTCCCAATGGAGGACCAGTTAGTCGATACCGTACTGTAGAATGTTTGGCTTTGTTGATGGAGCCACATCATCGCCTCTAATACTTTCAACACTTTGTCGTTATCAAAGTGAAGTCCTCGAAGGCATTCTATAAGTTTTGGAAACAGAAGAAAATCGGATGGGTCCAAGTTGGACTGTGTGAAGGATGGGCGATGACAGTGAAACCAAGGCTCCGGACTGTTACAGACGTCGCCGCGCTCGTCTGTGGTGTGTCATTGTCTTGTTGAAGGAGGAGGTGAACCATGTGTGGAACAAGTCTTCCAATTTGAAACTGCATTGTAGCACGCTGTTTCTGAGGCACCGAAACAAGCTAGGTTGCGCACACTGCCGTGTCACACGCTACAATTCGGAGTCCTCTACCGGCAAATGGTTGAAACTTAAGTCATCGAAGTGGGAAAGTCACCGAGTAAAATGCAAGGCATGTAATTCCTCAACCGACATTGAAAACCGAATAAAAAATTCGGAGGCATTACTTCTGAGGCTGAGACTCGCAGTCACATTTCACCTGGTTTCACCTGGGCCACTAAATGTTAAGGCGAAGTAACGGTCAGTATGGGCCTGCATTCGTTTCTAAATTTACCGAACAGGAGTGAGTTTGTCACTATTCTCTTCTTAGTGCTTTTGGACATTACACATTAGACAAAAAAGGTGTTAGGAGAAAAATTGGCGAGCCGCTGGTGGCCGAGCGGTTCTAGGCGCTTCAGTCTGGAACCGTGCGACCGCTACGGACGCAGGTTCGAATCCTGCTTCGGGCATGGATGTGTGTGTTGTCCTTAGATTAGTTAGGTTTAAGTAGTTTTAAGTTCTAGGGGACTGATGACCTCAGATGTTAAGTCCCATAGTGCTCAGAGCCATTTGAAACATTTGAGAAAAATTGATAGTATATAATTGGGGGCCGTACTGTTCACCGACTACTACTGATTCGTAAACAAGAGTAAGACAGTCTACGTTATGTATGTAAGACAAGACTACACAGCGTGTTTCTCGTTCACAAATGGGATTCGAATGGTGGTCGTTTCTGAGAGGAAAGTATTGTACCACGTGTAATAGAGAGAAGCACCTATCATCACATGTCGGAATTCGACAACGGAAGGATCGTGGACGCTCCACGACATTGCTGCTGGTATGGATATAATTTACGTGACTGTTGCGCGAATATGGAATCACTGGACTGATGATGGCGCTACTCGACGTTATGCAGGATCTCATCGGCGACACGTGCCTAGTGCCCGAGAGGACAGATACATTTTTTGCTCAGCTGTGGAGGACGGTCGATGCAGGTCATGCACATGAGTCAGGAAATCAGCTTGCTAGTAGCAAGAAAAGTTCAGATTCTTCACCGGAGTCGGACATCGATATCGAGATAACGATTCAGCGTTGGGCGTCCAGAACTGTCTGGTTTCACGGCCGCTCGTACAAAATTACTACTGTTATACCTTAACAAAAGATCTTGCTGAGAACGCGATAAATTTGTAGCCTATGTAAAATCTCTAAGCGGGTCTTAGACCGCCATCCGTAACTCATTGACGAGTGTGGTGTGGCAGATAGCAAAACAAAAGACATTTAAGTCGCGTTTAAGAGGTCGTTCACTCAGGAGAAACGTATAAACATACATTCGTTTCGCCGTCGAACACACTCCCGTATGGACGACGTAGTAATAAGCATCATTGGCGATGAGAAATAACTGAAAGATAAGAAAAAACTAAGTCGCCAGGTCTGGATGGAATCTCAATTCGGTTTTACTAACGGTATTCTACCGCATTAGTCCCTTACTTAGCTTGAGTTCATCGCGAATCTCTCGCTCGGCGTAAAGCCAGGCGACTGGAGAAAAATAAACCGCTGGTGAGTCCTTGTATGTAAGAAGGGTATTATTACATAATAATAAATATTTCATACAGTTAACGGCGACTATGATGTGTTTTTAATAAACCTGTGATGTTCGACTACGAGAGTAGTAGTGTCCTGCTTCACACAGTCACTTCATTTGAATATCTATTCGTGTCGTTACAAAGTGACACGAAATGGAACGAGATTGTGAGGGTAGTGGTAGGGAAGGTGATTCGTCGACTTCGGTGTTTTGGGAGAATTTGGGGAAAGTGTGGTTCATCTGTAAAAGTGCTCGCATGTACGGCAAGAGTGCGATCTGTTCTGGAGTACTGCTCGAATGTTTAAGATCAGCCAGGTTAGGTTAAAGGAAGACATCAAAGCAATTCAGAGGCGATCTGGTAGACTCGCTACCGGTAGGTTCGAGCAACACGCAAGTATTACGGAGATGCTCCGGGAACTCAAATGGGAATCCCTGAATGGAAGGCGACGTTCTTTTCGAGGAACACTATTCAGAAAGTTTACAGAACCGGCATTTGAAGCTGACTGCAGAAAGATTCTCCTGCCGCTGACATACATTTAGCGTAAGGACCTCGAAGATAATAGACGAGAAATTAGGGCTCATAGGTAGGCATCGAGACAGTCGTTTTTCCCTCTCTCTATGTGGAAGTGTAATAGGAAAGTAAATTACTAATAATAGTGCAGAGTACCGTCCGCCATGCTCGTACGGGGATTTGTGGAGTATGTAGATGTAGATATACATTGTGGAAATGAATGAAAGTGCAGGAGCATGTTGCCAGAGGTCTCCCAGTCGTGTACAGAAAGTTGGAATTCACATAGCGTGAGGACAGAGTGACTATTGCGCAAAATGGATGGGGGCCTTGAACGTCACCGTGGGAATGAGAAAAACCATTGTGTATCAATAAGCGAGCAGTTACGGTCCACCGTGGTAGAATTCTTCTTTACAAGACGGCACGAGGACAACGTCTGGATGACTTCAAACGGGGAGGAATCATCGGGAAACTGGGAGGAGGACGAAGTGTGACGAGCTTAGCCCAGGAATTTTGGTGTTGCTCACAGCATTCTTTGACCTGTATGGGGAGATTCCGAGCGACAGGCATTGATTCGCAACGTAGAGGTGGTGGTCGGGCGCGGTCAGCTACAGCAGCAGATGATTGCTACACTGTGCAACGAGCAAGAAGGGACCTATGTCAATGAGAAGGTGTAGCTGCAATCCTATTTGACAGGACTGCATGGGAATGGTCTCTTGCCCGAGAAGTACGTTGTGTTCCGTTGACATCCGCACATTGGCGGCTCCATTTGCGATGGCGCTAAGAGCACAGGGGCTGGACCAACGACAATTCACGTTCTGTGGTCTTCCCGGATGAAAATATTCACTATGAATTGTGATTCTCAATTCACCTTCATATGGCGAGAGATATGGGCACGTAATGCTCCCAAGAATATTGTGGAGATGATAGTTTTGGTGGTCCAGATGTTGTGGTGTGGAAAGACGTAATGCAGCATGGACGTACTGACCGTCAAATATTTGAGCACGGTACACTCAGCGATCGACGTTATTGTGGAACTGTACTCCTTCCTTATGTCGTCTTTTCAGGGAGCATTCGGCTCTGACCTCGTATGTGTGGGTGATAATTTGTGACCGCATCTAACAGTGCCAGCAGAGGAGTGCAGCGGTGATCATTCTGGTTTTACACCGCGCTCGTGCAAGCCTTCCTGGAAGGCCTAGGCGCGGGTATTGCGTAGGCGGCCCCTGCCTAACACAGGCAACAGTGGTGAGACCATTCTGCTCAAGTATGAGTGGAGGCCGCGGGTGGGTGTGCCGGCCGCATAGGCTGCGACAGTCACAGAAATAGGATTCTCGTTTCAGCTTCCTCGAAGTGACGTGTATCGTCTTTCCCGTTATACCGAGAGGACGCAGGTTTGTATGGCGGAACAGGTGCCCGTCTCCGCAGCGTCACGCGACCGCTTCCCGTAAAGTGTCTAACCGCAGATCACGCGCCCTCATGAGGTATCGCGCTACGGCCACCTCAGCATGCTCTTGTCGAGAACTGATTCGTAGCGCGAGAAGACGAGAAGAGAGCAAGAGAACTGTCAGCTGGGAAAGGGAAGACGGGGAGGGGGCAGTAAGTTGACGCGGATTACGCTTCCAGGCTGCTTCTTTCTCGTCGCAGTGCGTGTACGCTGTCCTCGCTACATTTAATGTGAGAGGCGGGTCGGCGACCGCACCCAGAGGCTTGTTGGCCTTTTCAGGTGCTACGAATTTCTCCAGCATTCCCTGACGGAATAGCTACACGATGTTCGATTAGTTACTGTTTCGCCTTTGCCTCAAGATGTGTGTAAGTAAAATACAATTTTTTTCTTTGTGGTACCTGAAGTCAATATTTTCAAGAGACGAGGGGCATGAAAGAGAAGCAGTGGCTGGGAAAGCCGTGAGACAAAATTGTAGCCTATCCCCGATGTTATTCAACCTATAGATTGAGCAAGCAGTAAAGGAAACAAAAGGAAAATTTGGAGTAAGAATTAAAGTTCAGCGAGAAGAAATAAAAACTTTGAGACTGTATTTCTTTCGGACACAGCAAAGCACTTGGCAGAGCTGTTCAATGGAATGGAAACTGTCCTGACAGGAGGATATAAGATGAACATCAGCAAAAGAAGTATAATGGAATATAGTCAAATTACATCAGGTCATGCTCAGGCAATTAGATTAAGAAACGAGACACTAAAAGTAAAAAATGGCTCTGAGCACTATGGGACTCAACTGCTGTGGTCATCAGTCCCCTAGAACTTAGAACTACTTAAACCTAACTAACCTAAGGACATCACACACATCCATGCCCGAGGCAAGATTCGAACCTGCGACCGTAGTAGTCACACGGTTCCGGACTACGCGCCTAGAACCGCGAGACCACAGCGGCCGGCTACACTAAAAGTAGTAAATGAGGTCTGTTATTTGGGTAGCAAAGTAACTAACGGCTGGTGAAGTAAAAAGGAAATAAAATGTAGACTGCCAGTTGCCAGAAGAGCGAAATTTGTTAACATAGAATATAACTTTGAGTGTTACGAAATCTACATCAACATGGATACTCTGCAAATGAGATTTAAGTTCCTGGCAGAGGGTTCATCGAACCACTTTCACAATTCTCTATTATTCCAATCTCGTATAGCGTGCGGGTAGAATGAACAGCTACATCTTTCCGTACGAGCTCTGATTTCCCTTATTTTATCTTTGTGATCGTTCATCCTTATGTAAGTCGGTGTCAACAAAATATTTTCGCATTCGGAGGAGAAAGTTGGTTATTGGAATTTCGTGAGAAGATTCCGTTGCAATGAAAACCGCCTTTCTTTTAATAGTGTCCATCCCAAATCTTGTATCATTTCTGTGACTCTCTCCCATATTTCCCAATAGTACAAAACGTACTGCCTTTCTTTCAACTTTTTCGATGTACTCAGTCAGTCCTATCTGGCAAGGATCCCACACCGCGCAACAGTATTCTAAAAGAGGACGGACAAGCGTAGTGTAGGCAGTCTCCATAGTAGGTCTGTTACATTTTCTAAGTGTCCTGCCAATGAAACGCAGTCTTTGGTTAGCCTTACCCACTTTTGTGAAACTATTCTATGGAGTGTACCCATCTTTGGAAGTGAAACATGGACAACATAATAGAAGCTTTTCAAATCTACAGAGCTACAGAAGAATCCTGAAGATTAGATGCGTATATCGCGTTACTAATGAGGAGGTACTGAATAGACTTGGGGGAGAAAAGAAATTTGTGGTTCATCCTGACGAGAAGAAAGGATCGGTTGATAGGACATATTCTCAGACGTCAAGGGATCGCCGATTTAGCACGGGAAGTAAGTATTGGGGGTAAAAATCGTAAACAGAGATCGGAAGATGGATAGAGTCTGCAGATTCAGAGGGATGTAGGTTGCAATAGTTACTCGGAGATGAAGGGGATTTTACAGGATAGAGTAGCACTGAGAGCTGCATCAAACCAAACCAAACCTCCCTCCATGAACCATGGACCTTACCGTTGGTAAGGAGGCTTGCGTGCCTCAGCGATACAGATAGCCGTACCTTAGGTGCAACCAAAACCGAGGGGTATCTGTTGAGAGGCCAGACAAACGTGTGGTTCCTGAAGAGGGGCAGCAGCCTTTTCAGTAGTTGCAGGGGCAACAGTCTGGATGATTGACTGATCTGGCCTTGTAACAATAACCAAAACGGCCTTGCTGTGCTGGTACTGCGAACGGCTGAAAGCAAGGGGAAACTACGGCCCTAATTTTTCCAGAGGGCATGCAGATTTACTGTATGATTAAATGATGATGGCGTCCTCTTGGGTAAAATATTCCGGAGGTAGAATAGTCCCCCATTCGGATCTCCGGGCGGGGACTACTCAAGAGAATGTCTTTCAGGAGAAAGAAAACTGGCGTTCTACGGATCGGAGCGTGGAATGTCAGATCCCTTAATCGGGCAGGTAGGTTAGAAAATTTAAAAAGGGAAATGGATAGGTTAAAGTTAGATATAGAGGGAATTAGTGAAGTTCGGTGGCAGGAAGACCAAGACTTTTGGTCAGGTGAATACAGGGTTATAAATACAAGATCAAATAGGGGTAATGCAGGAGTAGGTTTAATAATGAATATAAAAATAGGAGTGTGGGTAAGCCACTACAAACAGCATAATGAACGCATAATTGTGGCCAAGATAGATACGAAGCCCACACCTACTACAGTAGTACAAGTTTATATGCCAACTAGATCTGCAGATGACGAAGAAATAGAAGAAATGTATTATCAAACAAAAGAAATTATTCAGATAGTGAAGGGTGACGAAAATTTAATAGTCATGGGTGACTGGAATTCGGTAGTAGGAAAAAGGAGAGAAGGAAACGTAGTAGGTGAATATGGACTGGGGCAAAGAAATGAAAGAGGAAGCCGCCTGGTAGAATTTTGCACAGAGCACAACTTGATTATAGCTAACACTTGGTTCAAGAATCATAAAAGAAGGCTGTATACATGGAAGAAGCCTGGAGATACTGACAGGTTTCAGATAGACTATATAATGGTAAGACAGAGATTTAATAACCAGGTTTTAAATTGTAAGACATTTCCAGGGGCAGATGTGGACTCTGACCACAATCTATTGGTTATGACCTGTAGATTAAAACTAAAGAAACTGCAAAAAAGGTGGGAATTTAAGGAGATGGGACCTGGATAAACTAAAAGAACCAGAGGTTGTACAGAGTTTCAGGGAGAGCATAAGGGAGCAATTGACAGGAATGGGGGAAAGAAATACGGTTCAAGAAGAATGGGTAGCTTTGAGGGATGAAGTAGTGAAGGCAGCAGAGGATAAAGTAGGTCAAAAGATGAGGGCTAGTAGAAATCCTTGGGTAACAGAAGAAATATTGAATTTAATTGATGAAAGGAGAAAATATAAAAATGCAGTAAATGAAGCAGGCAAAAAGGAATACAAACGTCTCAAAAATGAAATCGACAGGAAGTGCAAAGTGGCTAAGCAGGGATGGCTAGAGGACAAATGTAAGGATGTAGAGGCTTGTCTCACTAGGGGTAAGGTAGATACTGCCTACAGGAATATTAAAGAGACCTTTGGAGATAAGAGAACCAGTTGTATGAACATCAAGAACTCAGATGGAAACCCAGTTCTAAGCAAAGAAGGGAAAGCAGAAAGGTGGAAGGAGTATATAGAGGGCCTATACAAGGGCGATGTACTTGAGGACAATAATATGGAAATGGAAGAGGATGAAGATGAAATGGGAGATACGATATTGCGTGAAGAGTTTGACAGAGCACTGAAAGACCTGAGTCGAAACAAGGCCCCCGGAGTAGACAACATTCCATTGGAACTACTGACGGCCTTGGGATAGCCAGTCCTGACAAAACTCTACCATCTGGTAGGCAAGATGTATGAGACAGGCGAAATACCCTCAGACTTCAAGAAGAATATAATAATTCCAATACCAAAGAAAGCAGGTGTTGACAGATGTGAAAATTAAAGAACTATCAGTTTAATAAGTCACAGCGGCAAAATACTAACGCGAATTCCTTACAGACGAATGGAAAAACTAGTAGAAGCCGACCTCGGGGAAGATCAGCTTGGATTCCGTAGAAATGTTGGAACACGTGAGGCAATACTGACCCTACAACGTATCTTAGAAGCTAGATTAAGGAAGGGCAAACCTACGTTTCTAGCATTTGTAGACTTAGAGAAAGCTTTTGACAATGTTGATTGGAATACTCTCTTTCAAATTCTGAAGGTAGCAGGGATAAAATGCAGGGAGCGAAAGGCTATTTACAATTTGCACAGAAACCAGATGGCAGTTATAAGTGTCGAGGGACATCAGAGGGAAGCAGTGGTTGGGAAGGGAGTGAGACAGGGTTGTAGTCTCTCCCCGATGTTATTCAATCTGTATATTGAGCAAGCAGTAAAGGAAACAAAAGAAAACTTCGGAGTAGATATTAAAATCCATGGAGAAGAAATAAAAATGTTGAGGTTCGCCGATGACATCGTAATTTTGTCAGAGACAGCAAAGGACTTGGAAGAGCAGTTGAACGGAATGGATAGTGTCTTGAAAGGAGGATATAAGATGAACATCAACAAAAGCAAAACGAGGATAGTGGAATGTAGTCGAATTAAGTCGGGTGATGATGCGGGAATTAGATTAGGAAATGAGACACTTAACGTAGTAAAGGAGTTTTGCTATTTGGGGAGCAAAATAACTGATGATGGTCGAAGTAGAGAGGATGTAAAATGTAGACTGGCAATGGCAAGGAAAGCGTTTCTGAAAAAGAGAAATTTGTTAACATCGAGTATAGATTTAAGTGTCATGAAGTCATTTCTGAAAGTATTTGTATGGAGTGTAGGCATGTATGGAAGTGAAACATGGACGATAAATAGTTTGGACAAGAAGAGAATAGAAGCTTTCGAAATGTGGTGCTGCAGAAGAATGCCGAAGATTAGATGGGTAGATCATATAACTAATGAGGAGGTACTGAATAGGATTGGGGAGAAGAGAAGTTTGTGGCACAACTTGACCAGAAGAAGGAATCGGTTGGTAGGACATGTTCTGAGGCATCAAGGGATCACCAATTTAGTATTGGATGGCAGCGTGGAGGGTAAAAATCGTAGAGGGAGACAAAGACATGACTACACTAAGCGGATTCAGAAGGATGTAGGTTGCAGTAGGTACTGGGAGATGAAGAAGCTTGCATAGGAAAGAGTAGTATGGAGAGCTGCATCAAACCAGTCTCAGCACTGATGACCACAACAACAACAATCACTGAAAAGGCGCAAAGATTTTTAATCCTTAGACAAAAAATATTCAGTTTTGGGAGTTCTTTCCAAAGGTGCTAATGTCCCTATGTCTCCATTTGAAATCCCAAAACTGAGTTCGTTTCTCGGTTTTCCAGCAGCTTCCAGGCAGCATAAGTTTCACCGTTCTATTCGCTGTCATTGGTTTGCACAAACGCCTTTTCCCGAAAAAGGTCGGACGCACTATTTCCGAGAAAAAGTGCCTGTACGGTTGATATAAAGCGCCCAAAACAACTGGCAGCACATAAAATACGAACGGTGCTTCAACGCACATCTTTAATGGTTGTTATAGCAGTTTATGGCTGGAGATGCTGGATGAAACTGTTACGTCTACGTTGCTAACTGTGGACGCAACAATGCCTATCTACTTTCAGCATGACGGAGAGCTCTATTTATATTGCAAGGATGTGCCACTGATTAATCATTTACTTTCATGACAAACAGACTGACCGACTCGTACCTAACGAATACTGCCAAAAATTTCCCTCAACTTACGACGTCCCTCCACAGTCCCGGAACAATGCATCCATTCACCTTTGGCACCACATAAAGGCGATAATGTACCAAGGCAAGGGCATAGATGTGGCCCACCTGAAGCATCGTACCAGTGATCCATGGGATCTTCGTACTGCACTGTTTGCTTTAGGAAAGGCGGGACTGAAATGAATTTTTATGTGGAAGCTATATTGGGCATCCATTACGTGAAAATCTGCTCTAGTATCGGTGTTCATTATTAAGACCCCACAATTTTAACCAATAACCTGTATCTCTTTTTAATATTTTCACTTCGTTAAGCCTTGAAATGATGCCATTACGTTCATAGTTTGAACATAAAATTTGTTTCCATTCTTCCTGAAAAATGACCCTTAGTGTTTCCCGAGGTATTGGACAAATAAATTCGGCACGGATGAAAGGAAAAAAGGAAGCTTACCGTTTAACGTTCCGTAGTCATCGAGGTCATTACATTCGGAGCACAAACTCTGACTGTATCAACGATGGGCAAGAAAATAGACCGTGTCCTTTGAAAGTAACCATTCCGGTATTTGCCTGGATTAATTTAGCCGGACCGGATTTGAAGCGTCGGCTCTTAATCTAGCGCGGGACAGATTTCTTAGCTCATCGTACTTTGATCAGGACAGTCTAGAAAGTAATTTTGATTTTCTTCGAATTATGCTGCATTGGTCCTCGCTTTTTGGACAGATTCAAATGGTTCAACTGGCTCTGACCAGATGGTAAATCTATGGTCACCAGTCCTCTAGAACTTAGAATTACTTAAACCTAACTAACCTAAGGACATCACACACATCCATGCTCAAGGCAGGATTCGAAACTGCGACCGTAGCGGTCGGGCGGTTCAGGACTGAAGTGCCTAGAACCGCTCGGTCACATAGGCCTGCTTTGGACAGGAGTCTTAGCAAACTGCTACAAGGGGAGACACAAATTTGAAACTGTTGCAAAGGTACGAGTAGCACTTTATTGTCTTTTTGCCATCTGCGTTTATTTTGAACCATTTAAACTATTGTTCAGATGCCAAACGGAAGAAACCGCCCAATGCCCGATCCGCTGAAATCGTGACATCACGGCTATTCCTTAAGATACCATTCGCGAGGGATCCGCCAGGTCCTCATATGCCCACATCATATGGTGACTGATGACTTCATAGAACCTTCCACATCTGCACAGACTAATGACAATATTGTCTGTACCATTCTAAGGGAAGTTCTAAATTATCTTCCGTGATTAATGGCTCCCAGGGCACACAAAGAACGTGAAGCCATATCTCCGTCCTCTCCCGACGAGTAATGGTGTCCCTGACCTTTATCCATAAGTTGCAACGGGAGAGCTCTGCAAATGGCGACGAAGATGACTGAAGCACTTGCGACAGTTTCGACGCAGCTGCTTTCCAAACTTCACACACGCTCTCTTTCTTGAGGGTGTGAGGATTTGTCGTGAGAGCTTTACCGTAGATATCAGTTAATTTCTTGAACCAAACAGTGAGACAATTAGATTTAGTGCTTCATTAACTTTCCACTTCGTTACATCACTAGAAGTGGACGTAGGCTGACAATTATTTTGCAAAATTTCTGTAGTGAAATTTCCGAATTTGTGGGTTTCTGCTAATGAGATCAATCGAATTCATTCAGTTGAGTCATTATGACATAAAAGATGTCTATGGTGTGTGTTGTACACTTTGCGATGAATAGCGCGGTGCAAGCTCAGTGGAGCATCTGCGTCTATGTCCATACTCCGCAAAACAGTGTGAAATGAATCTCCTTGGCAGAATAAAAAATGAGTGCCGGACTGGAGCCCTGCTTTTTGAGGGCACTGCTTCTAACGACTGAGCTATCGAGCCACGACTCACTCTCACAGCTATACTTTCGACAGTGCCTCATCTCCTACTTCCCAAACGTCACAGACGGCCTCCTGCATACCTTCCATTCCTAGGAGGGAGGTACTGGCGTAAATAAAGGTATGACGACTTGTGGTGGGTCATGACTGGGTATCCCAGTCAGTAAGAGAAGTGCAAGCGAAAGGAAAAGTCCTTATCTCGCAGGAAGTTTCAAAACACGGCACACTCACCTCTTCGCTGTAGAGTGAAATATTCATTTTGTAATGTCTCGTTTAGGTACTTAAGAGATTCACTTCTTTTACATACAGTACCACACCACATACCCCTCCCCCTGCCCATCGCCCCCACCCATATATATATATATATATATATATATATATATATATATATATATATAAGAACACATTGACACCGGTGTGTCAGACCCACCATACTTGCTCCGGACACTGCGAGAGGGCTGTACAAGCAATGATCACACGCACGGCACAGCGGACACACCAGGAACCGCGGTGTTGGCCGTCGAATGGCGCTATTTATTAATTTTTCACGGTATTTGCCAGGCAGTGTGGCGAAAACATCGGCCCCCTTACACCGAAGTGGTGTCAGGAAGAGCCATACTAGCTGTTATTTGACTGAGAATGTTCGTTAAAATTACTGAACACGTTTTTCAGAGACCGATACCAGTTACGGTTTCTGTTAAAATTCTTAAATTTTTTAATCTTTTGGCGTGTTTCGAGGTAAGCTTATAACACTACCGTCTGCTACCATAAAGTAGGAGGCAGGTCGTGAAATAAAACTATCTTGTTAAAGTAATTATAGTATAAAGCAACAGGGCAGTGTTACACTCTGAGAGGAATTTTGTTATGTTGACCGTGTTGTACCTAACAGAGGTGGCTTATCGGAACTGAAAGTCAGAAATACGTAAATATTTAAACAGTAATAAACAATATTTTACCTATCTACACTGTTCAAAGAGTAAGGAAAACGGTCGACAGCCTAATTAGGCAAGAGAAGTATTGACATTCTTTTTTAAGAAAATAAGTATGAGTAACTTTAACGGCCAAACACAACCTATATTTTGCCACACGCGAGTGCAATGAACTCTGGCACCTGCATACGTTCACGTTAAAGCAAGTGCTAACACTTATAAGATAACATGGCTATTTGCATAATGGTAACACTAAACGACATATACTTTTACCTTCAAGGCTTGTTCATACTGAATAGTCTCAATAAAATTACTATCAATATTCACTGTACAACCATAAAATAATCATAGGTTCAATATTACTTTTCAAACATTTTCCTATCTGACAAAAAAAAAAGGAAATGTAGCTTACTGCAAAATTATAAACTGATCACAGGTTCAGTCTCTCTCAGCTAAATACACTCCTGGAAATGGAAAAAAGAACACATTGTCACCGGTGTGTCAGACCCACCATACTTGCTCCGGACACTGCGAGAGGGCTGTACAAGCAATGATCACACGCACGGCACAGCGGACACACCAGGAACCGCGGTGTTGGCCGTCGAATGGCGCTAGCTGCGCAGCATTTGTGCACCGCCGCCGTCAGTGTCAGCCAGTTTTCCGTGGCATACGGAGCTCCATCGCAGTCTTTAACACTGGTAGCATGCCGCGACAGCGTGGACGTGAACCGTATGTGCAGTTGACGGACTTTGAGCGAGGGCGTATAGTGGGCATGCGGGAGGCCGGGTGGACGTACCGCCGGATTGCTCAACACGTGGGGCGTGAGGTCTCCACAGTACATCGATGTTGTCGCCAGTGGTCGGCGGAAGGTGCACGTGCCCGTCGACCTGGGACCGGACCGCAGCGACGCACGGATGCACGCCAAGACCGTAGGATCCTACGCAGTGCCGTAGGGGACCGCACCGCCACTTCCCAGCAAATGAGGGACACTGTTGCTCCTGCGGTATCGGCGAGGACCATTCGCAACCGTCTCCATGAAGCTGGGCTACGGTCCCGCACACCGTTAGGCCGTCTTCCGCTCACGCCCCAGCATCGTTCAGCCCGCCTCCAGTGGTGTCGCGACAGGCGTGAATGGAGGGACGAATGGAGACGTGTTGTCTTCAGCGATGAGAGTCGCTTCTGCCTTGGTGCCAATGATGGTCGTATGCGTGTTTGGCGCCGTGCAGGTGAGCGCCACAATGAGGACTGCATACGACCGAGGCACACAGGGCCAACAGCCGGCATCATGGTGTGGGGAGCGATCTCCTACACTGGCCGTACACCGCTGGTGATCGTCGAGGGGACACTGAATAGTGCACGGTACATCCAAAGCGTCATCGAACCCATCGTTCTACCATTCCTAGACCGGCAAGGGAACTTGCTGTTCCAACAGGACAATGCACGTCCGCATGTATCCCGTGCCACCCAACGTGCTCTAGAAGGTGTAAGTCAACTACCCTGGCCAGCAAGATCTCCGGATCTGTCCCCCATTGAGCATGTTTGGGACTGGCTGAAGCGTCTTCTCACGCGGTCTGCACGTCCAGCACGAACGCTGGTCCAACTGAGGCGCCAGGTGGAAATGGCATGGCAAGCCGTTCCACATGACTACATCCAGCATCTCTACGATCGTCTCCATGGGAGAATAGCAGCCTGCATTGCTGCGAAAGGTGGATATACACTGTACTAGTGCCGACATTGTGCATGCTCTGTTGCCTGTGTCTATGTGCCTGTGGTTCTGTCAGTGTGATCATGTGATGTATCTGACCCCAGGAATGTGTCAATAAAGTTTCCCCTTCCTGGGACAATGAATTCACGGTGTTCTTATTTCAATTTCCAGGAGTGTATATAATCTTGGACCAACTCAGCATCATTGCAGAATGACTAAAGAACTTTGGACCAAAATCACTACAGGAGCTTATGCAAATAATCTCTACCATCTGGCAAACTGAAAAACTTTCTGACGACTGGAAATGTGCACTTAGTCATCCACTGCACAAGAAAGGGGACAGGACGAATGTGAACAACTATAGAGGAATCTCCATGCTACAAGTCACCTACAAAATTTTCTCAGCATGCTTACTTCGGAGAACATAAGACAAGTTAGAACACAAAACTGGTGAATACCAGGCAGGCTTTCTCCTCGGTCCTTCATGCACAGTTCAAGTCCTCAGTCTGAAAACAATTCTAAAATACAAGCCATCAGGAATGCGCCAGTCATTTGCACCTGCATGGATTTCAGGAAAGCGTATGATTCTGTTGACCGACAATCCTTGTTCGACGTCTTACAACAACAGGGGCTCGATCCAAAAACGCTACGATTAATCAGACAAACATTAGTTGAAACAACATCGAAAGTTAAATTCATGGGTGAAATCTCTGTTCCCTTCATGATCAAAACTGTAGTGCGCCAAGGCGCCGGATTATCTCCACTATTATTCATCCTAGTGCTGGACAGAGTAATGAGGGAGTATGAAGAAGAACTGAAAACTCAAGTACACTGGAAAACAACACGACTAGAAAGATTCGGTACAAAACAGAAATATCAAACCTAGCTTTCGCAGACGACCTGGCCATACTATCAGACAACGAAGCAACAGCAATCAAACAAATGGGGGTACTAAAAGAATGTGCGGAAAAACTTGGGCTGCAGATCTCTGTCGAGAAGTCTGAATTTTTCTGCTCAAAATTAAACGTAACAAAATTAGATACCAAATACGGCAAAATAAGTAGAGTTGCACACTCAGGTATCCAGGTGGAATCCTTGAATCTGCAGGAGGAGAAAAGACCGCCCAGAAGACTGGACTACAAAAATGAAGAGAGCGTTTTGAAAGACACAGCATATGCAATAAAAAATGCATGTCCATTCACACAAAGTTCAGACATCACAACGCAGTAATCAAGCCTGAAATACTGCGTGAAAGTGAGACGCTAACACTCCATACGAAAAGTGACATAGAAAGCGTACTGAAGGAAGAAAGCAAAATCATCAAATGGTTCAAATGGCTCCAAGCACTATCGGGCTTAACATCTGAGGTCATCAGTTCCCTAGACTTAGAACTACTTAAACTCAACTAACCTAAGGATATCACACACATCCATGCCCGAGGCAGGATTCGAACCTGCGATCTTACTAGCGATTCCGGACTGAATCGCCTAGAACCGCTCGGTCACAGCGGCCGGCGGAAAATCATCAGGAAAATTCTCGGCTCTAAGTTGACACAAGAGGGATACAGATTACACTCTAGGAAAACTACACAGATGATGTCCAACATAGCAGCGGATGTCAGAAAAAGAAGATTGAAGCTCTATGGGCACATCATCAGGCTATCACCGAAACGACCCACCATGGAATTTCTAACATACATACAATGGATCAAATCAACAATACCATGGATCACGTTAGTCAAACTGGACCTAGAACCAGGAAAAATCGATCAAATAGAAATTGAAGACAGAAATGTATACAGGGACAAGATACACAAGTGGAATGTGAAGTCAGAGAATGAAGTCCCAAAGAAACCAGGGACGAAATGAACTGAAGATAGAAAGAGATCAATAGAGAAAAATTGAGAGAATCGTGAAAGATAAGAATGGCGTCTGTAACGGAGGTGGATTCCAAGCAGAGAGCTGTCACTGAGTTTCTTTTGGTGGAAAACCAGAGTGTCGCAGATATTCATAGGCGCTTGCAAATTGTCTACGGAGACCTGACAGTGAACAAACGCACGGTGAGTCGTTGGGTGAGGCGTTTGGCATCATCGGAACAAAAGTCGCGCAAAGGTGTCCAATTCCCCTTTCCGACCGGTCTCATAGAGTTGTGACTCCTACAGTTTTGGAACGTGCGGAACTCATTTTAGGTAATCGATGGACCACAATCGAAGCCTCGCTGCACAATGAACATCTCTGTTGTTAGTGCTGGCACACTCGTCCACGAGTTGAGGTACTCACAGGCGTGTGCCTGCTGGGTTCCTGGCCTCCTAACTGAAGACCATAAAGAGCAACGAAGGACCATCTATGTGGAATTCCTTGCGCGTTACGAGGCTCATCGTGACAATTTTTGTCGAACATCGTCGAGGGCTTCGACGTCGACCATTAGAGTGATACCACACGGGCACACAGGCCCTCCCAGCAAGGTGGCGTAAGGTTGTCACATTGGACGGAGAGGATTTTTTAAAAATAGGATTTTGTAGTCAAAAGAGTGGGAAATAACATGGTGTATTGAAATCCTGAGTGAAACCAACCTGCTTTCCCAGAAACTATTTTGCATTACTTACTGAACGTCCCTTCCCAATCAACAACCCTTTCGCTTCACTGTCAACTTTTGTAGTATTTCCTGAAAAGAACCAGGATTCTAGAGTGTATTTACCGAGGAACGGTCAGTATTCAATTGTACACTGCTGGCCATTAAAATTGCTACACCACGAAGATGACTTGCTACAGACGCCAAATTTAACCGACAGGAAGAAGATGCTGTGACATGCAAATGTTTAGGTTTTCAGAGCATTCACACAAGGTTGGCGCCGGTGGCGACACCTACAACGTGCTGACATGAGGAAAGTTTCCAACCGATTTCTCATACACAAACAGCAGTTGACCGGCGTTGCCTGGTGAAACGTTTTTGTGATGTCTCGTGTAAGGAGGAGAAATGCGTACCATCACGTTTTCGACTTTGTTAAAGGACGGATTGTAGCCTATCGCGATTGCGGTTCATCGTATCGCGACACTGCTGCACCCGTTGGTCGAGAAACAATGACTGTTAGCAGAATATGGAATCGGTGGGTTCAGGAGGGTAATACGGAACGCCGTGCTGGATCCCAACGGCCTCGTATCACTAGCAGTCGATATGGCAGGCATCTTATCCGCATGGCTGTAAGGGATCGTGCAGCCACGTCTCGATCCCTGAGTCAACAGATGGGGACGTTTGCAAGACGACAACCATCTGCACGAACAGTTTGACGACGTTTGCAGCAGCATGGACTATCATCTCGGAGACCATGGTTGCGTTACCCTTGACGCTGCATCACAGACAGGAGCGCCTGCGATGGTGTACTCAATGACGAACCTGGGTGCAAGAAAGGCGAAACGTCGTTTTTTAGGATGAATCGCTGTTGTGTTTACAGCGTCATGATGGTCGCATCCGTGTTTGGCGACATCGCGGTGAACGCACAGTGCAAGTGTGTATTCGACATCGCCATACTGGCGTATCACCCGGCGTGATGGTATGGGGTGCCATTGGTTATGCTTCTCGGTCACCTCTTGTTCGCATTGACAGCACTTTGAACAGTGGACGTTATATTTCAGATGTGTTCCGACCCGTGACTCTACCCTTCATTCGATCCCTGCGAAACCCTACATATGAGCAGGATAATTAACGACCGCATGTTGCAGGTCCTGTACGGGCCTTTCTGGATACAGAAAATGTTCGACTGATACCCTGGCCAGCACATTCTCCAGATCTCGCACGAATTGAAAACGTCTGCTCAATGGTGGCCGAGCAACTGGCTCATCACAATACGGCAGTCACTACTCTTGATGAACTGTGGTATCGTGTTGAAGCTGTATGGGCAGCTGTACCGGTACAGGCCATCCAAGCTCTGTTTGACTCAATGCCCAGGCGTATGAAGGCCGTTATTATGGCCACAGGTAGTTGTTGTGGGTACTGATTTCCCAGGATCTATGCACCCAAATTTCGTGAAAATGTAATCACATGTCAGTTTTAGTGTAATATATTTGTCCAATGAATACCGATTTAGCATCTGCACTTTTTCTTGGTGTAGCAATTTTAATGACCAGTAGTGTATGAGAGGAACGATCGTTCGAAGCAAAAAAGTCTAAGATGCGTACCTGCAGTTCTGTGAGTACTTCTTCATTTTCGATAGCGTGAAAAAATCTCTTCTTCTGCAATCTCCTTGTTTTCCAAAGCTTGAGAGGCTGTAGTATGGACGAAAACAAGGAAATGGACTCCAAATTGCGCACTTCATGAGCTATGAGCACTTGTTCAGTAGGAGACATATTTCACAGTAGCGAAGATGAAGAACTGGTCATAGCTGTTGAGGTATCAATTTTAGAGCCCATGTTTACAAGACTTTTTTACTTCGAATGTTCGTTGCCGCCATATCCATGAATAGTGACCATTCCACCTGGGACCCTCTGTTCAATGTGCCCGATCTCGAACTACGCCTTCTACCGCCTGTAGTAGAGAATAGAAAGTAGAGAAGGAAAGGCCCACGAGAGTGAGTGGGTAAGTGCGCCTTATACTTGGCCACGCTGTCATCCCTCGGGGTCGTGGCAGCCCGGGAGGCGGCGCGCCGGCGCTTTGGCCGCGGGCGTGACTGGCCTAACCGAGATTTACGGGCGCGCTGCCCGCCGCAGCCCTCAATGAGGATGTCGCGAGTTCGAGGGCGACGGCGGCGCCTGTGGGTCGGCAGCCGCCCCGCTGTCCCTCCGAATTGGCTCGCAGTGGTCCTGATTAACAGCCCGTCGAGCGAGGCAGTCTTCACTGATTAAGTTGACTCGAACAGTAGGCACTGTCTTGTTGCAAGTGGTATGCCCTTGTCCTTTGATCTCTGTACCATCTCAGAGTCACGCAATGGAGGTATCACACTGACGGAATTGGAAACACCTGCCCCGCATTTATCAAAATTTGTGGAGAGGTTCGTCACATACATGGTTTTAAACTAATACAGTTCCGACCAAAGTTTTTGGAAAGTTTCCTTTGGTGTGTCTCATTTAACGATTCCCAATTAGGAACCTCTCAGCTCCATTATCAGCTCTTCTGTGTATCATGACATTTCTGGATACAAAAAAATTTCCCTGTAAGCATCAATATGGGTCCCGAAAACAATGATCGTGTGAAACCCAGCTTTCTGTTCGTCCACGGGACTCAGAAAGCGCCCAGGTAAATGCCCTGTTCCTTGAATTCCGGATGGTGTTCGATACAGTTCTGCATTGCCGCCTTAATGAACGAACTTCGGCCGCTCGGAATACCAGATCAGTTGTCTGACTGGATTTTAGAATTTCTAGCAAACTGAATACAGGACGTTATTCTGAGCTTAGAGAAGTCTTCAGATGAAAAAGTGTGTGCATGCGCAAGGGAATGTTACAGGACCATTACTTATCGCACTATACATAAATGACGTACTACATAACGTCAGAAGTCCCATGATCGACGCTTGGTGCAGGGAGTGGCAGTTAACCCTCAACACAAATAAATGTAATGCATCGCGAATACGTAGCCAGAGGGACCCTTTATTGGATCCTTACGCAACTGCAGAACAACCACATGCGTACAGAGCGATTTGAAGTGGAACAATCACATAAAACTAATCGCGAATAAGCCAGATTCGTTAGAGGAATCCTTCGGAAATGTAGCCTGTCAACAAAGGATGTAGCTTACAAAACACTCGTTCGACTAGTTCTTAAATACTGCTCGTCAGTGTGAGATCCGTGCCAGATTGGACAGATAGAGCAAAAAGAGAAGATCCAAAGAGGAGCACGTTTCGTTACAGGTTCATTTAGTAAGCGTGAAAGCGTCACGGAGTCGCTCAGCCAACTCCAATGGCATGCGATGCAACAGAGGTGTTTCGCAACACAGCATAGTCTACCGTTAAAGTTTCGAGAGTGTACGTCCAAATAAGAGCCAACCATTATATTCCTTCCTCTTATGTATATCTTGCGAAAAGACTATGAAGATAAAATGAGAAAGATTCGAGCCCTCGTAGGTTTACGAGCGATCACTGTTCACTCGAACTATGAGCGTCTGGAAAACGAAAAGGGGGAAGTGACAGTGTTAGACAGAGTACCCTCCGCCACACAGCCCAAGGTTTCTTTTGGAGTATAGATGCAGGTGTCGAACTGATGTCCTTCTTAATCAGTAAAACGTGTAGGCACCAACTCGCACGAATGCTCTCTGGTATCCGTTGTGCTATGAAAGCAACAACCTTCCGAATGTCGTCTCTTTCCATGTCTGAAAGACTAGTTGACCGTGGCCCTTTAATTACTTGCACTGTGCTGGTTATCATAATTGAATAAAATACGGTCGCCAGATTAACAGCACTCAACGATTCCTCTGGAAGCCATGCATCGGTTCGATTCTTGTTGTGTTGGTTAGCAATGCTGTGACCGTCTGTCGATTCCTGGGGTGCCAGATGGGTTTACCTGGATACGTGGATACTGCAGCGTGGTATGCTGTGGCGACGCTGATCTCATTGGTGTACGGAAGCTGAGGCTCCATCCTTCACGGAGAAGGCCTCATGATACATCCTCTATAAAGCTTTACGTATACAAGTGAGCTCTTCTTGCAACACGAAAACTCTTGTTTCGACAGTTGCTTTCAGACAATCTCTTTCATTGGCTCCTTCCGTGTTGCCAAACCAACTGGACTTACACGCATGCATCCTCAGCCAGGAACGACAGATGACTTTTTCTTTAAGTTTCCTGGTAAGGCGGATTTTGTACGAAGTCAGTGACTGACACTATCTTTTCCTTTCTCACCGAATTCGAACTTAACGCCCTGGCTCTCACTTTCTGTCCCACGAAGCTATCAGTTGAGCACTGAGAGTGGGGACGGAGGCATGCTACTGCATATTTTGTGCGAAGACTATTCTACTCCACGTGCCCCATTCGAAACGAGTCACTAAAAACTTTTTGAACAACAGGTGACCAGTTAATTTCTAATGACCTATTCAGCATTGACGTAAGTCCTTTCAAGTCATTCTTGAGTATTGCTACAGTTTTTTGATCAGCATCAACTCGAGGCAGTTGAGGTGTGAACTTGTAGATTTGGTACCGGTCGGTTCGATCGGAGCGACAGTGTTAACAGAAAGGCTAAAAGAGCTCTTCTTGGCGGAGAGGTGGCCATCTTTTTGCAAAACACTTCTGAGGAAGTTTGGAATACCAGCATTTCCGAGAGACTGCAAAAAGTGTGCCACCAACTTTCATCTCACTTTCGTATCCTCAAACACAAAATAAGAGCGATAATGGCCGATACAGAGCAGATATGAATGACTTACTCATAACTTAAAAGAGAGCGTACTGACTTCCCAGACGGAAAAGTAAACAGACCGGGATCGAATCCGCGTGGCAGATTAAGGACTTGATCGGATGGGATTTTTAGGCGTCTTACACGCTCGTCTAGGCAAGTGATGAGCTCCCGCCCAGTCTTCGCCTCAGAAAGAACGATACACAGAGAGCTGAAATAAAAGGGGTGAATAAAAATATGGAAATAATCAGAAACAAAACATATTTCTATGTCGAATAGGTTTAGGAAAACAGTTGGCATTCAAAACAGCTTACACTCTTCTCGGAAAGGATAAATGGTTTTCAAGAGAATTTTATACCAGTCTTTCTGTAAAATAGTGCCAAGTTCACGTATCCTCCTTTCGGGAGTAGACCACAAAGCCTCACTAATGTTGAGATCTGGTGACTGTGATGGTTAAAGAGGCTCCTCGTGCACAAAAACCAGTTCTGGACGATTCGAGCTGTGTGAAAAGTTGCCCGGTCTTTTTGGAAGAAAGCATCACCACTAAAGAACAAACATTGTACCGTGGGGTGGACCTGATCAGTCACAATGGTCACACAATCATTGTAAATATTGTGAATAATACTCGAGCTTTCAGAGTACCCATGGGGCTATGGAATACCACGAAGTGGCTGCCCAAATCGGAGCCGAATCCCCGTCAGGTTTCACTCTTGAGACGTGAACTCGGCCAGAAGTTGGAAACTACGTGAAACAAGACTTATCTGACCAAAAGATTTCCTTCCACTGAACCACAGCCCCAGTTCATTGTCCAGTACCGGAAAGTTTCAGCACTGATGAGTGGTTCTGCAATTCCAACTCGCCCTGGCAACCGCCTCCTTCTGGAGCTCCCTTCGTGCTCTTTTGGTACTAACAGAGTTCGCGAGTGCGACATTGAGTTCTGCAGTGACTTCTGAAGCTGCCGTCCTTTTATTTTGCCTCACAGTCCTCTTCAGTGGCCGTCTGTTACAATCAACCAACATACACATACGTCCACGTTGTGACATAGTTTTTTTCGCTTTTCCGCTGTTTCCACAATTTTATCGAACCTCTGTACACTATCACACAGAGCAAAGCTTAGACGATTCACAGGCAGGCGGTGCACATGACTTCCAGCCCGTGGGTTAAGTGACGAATGCGGTGACAGGAAAGTTATCCTGACATCAGGTTTATTTTATACTAGCTTAGAGGCCGCTGCTTTGCTAGCGTAGGATGTATGGCCTGCAAAGATTTGTTTGTTTTTATTTAATCGAATCTGTATGCAGTTCACAAAGTGGAACACCTTGTAAGCTTTTCACGTTAGTTAAGGCCGTATAAGCAGGCTCTTTTCGGAATGTACTTCTGACCAAAAAGCGACTCTGGTAGCTGTAATCCCAAGTTTATGGTAATCATTCCTTTTGCGTTTTTATGGAGGTATTTCCACAGCAAATTTCATTGCCTAACAGATGTTTTTTCATATCTAACCGATAAGTCAAGTGCCAGTTTTCATAAACGTAGCTTTAAAATTTTTTAAATGTAACGGAATGTTTTCTTTAAAATGCTCATCCTCTATTGCACTCTCCTATGGGTTAAACTTCCAGAAACAAGTTTTTCTTTTCTTTTTAAAAAATATTTTTAACCAGGAAGTTAGAAACCAGTTGTTACAATGTAACCTTAGAAATCCTTTAGTAGTTATTTAGGAACATTATTTTTTTAAAAAAAAATTTCACCCGCTATGTTGCCCTCTAAGGGGTTGAATTTCCAAAAATGTTGAAACACACCGAGGAGACTAATACCAATTTTCATAGATGTAGCTTTAAAAATACTTAACGATACATTTTCAAAAAAAAAAGGTCTTCATCCACTATTTCATTCCCCATAGGGTTAAATTACAAAAAATTCTGAAACGCATATTTCTTTATTTCTGACTGAGAAACAAAATACGAGTTTTCGTAGTCCCAACTTCAAAATTGGCTTAAGAGCGACTCTTCGTTCCCTACTTCACTCCCCTAGGGTTGTAATTTGGAAAAATCCCTTCTTAAACGACAGGTACAATGTAAGTCCCACACCTTCTACATCTACATCTACATGCTTACCCTGCAAATCACATTTACGTTCCTGGCAGAGGGTTCATCGAGCCACTTTGACAGTTCTGTATTTTCCCAATCTTGTATAGCGCGCGGGAAGAATGAAGACGTATATCTTTCCGTACGAGCTCTGATTTCTCTTATTTTATCTTGGTGATCGTTCCTCGCTATGTAAGTCGACGTTAACAAAATATTTTCGCATTCGGAGGAGAAAGTTGGCGACAGCAATTTCGCGAGAAGATTCCATCGCAACAAAAAAGTTTTTGTTTTAGTGATGTCCAGCCCAAATCGTGTATCATATCTGCCACACTCTCTCCCATATTTCGCGATAATACAAAACGTGCTGCGTTTGTTTGAACTTTTTCGATGTACTCAGTCAGTCCTATCTGGTAAGGATCCCACACCGCGCAACAGTATTCTAAAAGAGGACGGACAAGCGTAGTGTAGGCAGTCTCCTTAGTAGGTCTGTTACATTTTCTAACGTAAGTGTCCTTCCAAAAAAACTCAGTCTCTGCTTAGCCTTCCCCACAACATTTTGTGTGTGTTCCTTTCAATTTAAGTTGTTCGTAATTGTAATACCTAGGTATTTAGTTGAATTTACGGCTTTTAGATTAGACTGATTTATCGTGTAACCTTTTAGCACTCATGTGGATGACCTCACACTTTTCGTTATTTAAGGTCAACTGCCACTTTTCGCACCAGTGGGATATTTCTTCTAAATCGTTTTGCACTTTGTTTTGCTCTTCTGATGACTTTATTAGTTGATATACGACAGCGTCATCTGCAAGCAAGCGAAAACGGCTGCTCAGATTGTCTCCCAAATCGTTAATATAGATAAGTAACAGCAAAGGGCCTGTAACACTACCTTGGGGAACGCCAAAAATCACTTCCTTTTTAAATTCTACAAATTTCAAGATTCTGTCCTTAGCGGTTTGGGGTTGGGCTACGATGAGTCAGTCAGTCAGTCAGTCAGTAAGTAAGTCATTACCTTTTACATACAGGAAAGATAATCGGAAGAGGCCGAAGGGATAAACGCTGGGAAAGACAGAGACAGCGATGCGGGCTCGCTCCACTTCGGGAAAGAGCAGGAGACGGAGAGACTGGCAGTGGTACGAAGTATCTCAGTTACGCATTTTTACAGTTGCCTCAGGAGTATAGATGCCGGTGTTGCTAACGGATAATCTGTCGCTGGAAAATAGCAGCGTTGTTCTCCTTAGTTTTATGGGTTACCGAATTCTCTTCGTTCGAAGTTACTCGCGTCGAAATGTGTGCGTGCAGACTAGTGTGCACGTTGAACATAGTGACGCTGGAGAGAAGAGGAACAGCTGCCGAGCACGCGCGCCCCGCGGCAGCCGCTCCCGTTCACAGGATGAGCGCCCTGGACCGCACCGATAAGGCACGGCCAGCCGATAGCGGCAGCGCGGACCGGCGGTGTTTGGGCGGACAGCGCGCGCAGGCGCTGCCTAGTCGCGGCCTCGAGCCCGCCGCTGTGTCGCTCTGGCGAGGGCGGGCCGCTGATGAGCTTCTCCAGGATAAGTAAGCTCGCTGGTCATTTGCGAGATTCTCCAGTATATCTCCAAGCTGTTTTCTAGATGGTGGTAGGTGGAAGCTGCAACGTGCTGTAATCCCTGTGACAATCTGAGCAGGTCGTGAAGTTTCCCGACCGTTTCTTTTTTGATGTCAAAAAATTTGCTCGTGCCAGTCACTACTTTTATCCACAAACTAGCTGACGAACTCACCAATGCCCGGGTACTCGTTTTGCCAATTTTCTATTAGCGGAGAGCAGTTTCTGGACGCTGCACACAGCTGCTTCGCGTATCTACACCGCCATTTTGTAAACGTCTCCGTGGCAAAGGTTCTTCATAGATCTATACTCCGCTATCGTATACACCCACAGCCTTTTGCTTCGCAGTTGAAAGCTGTCAAAAGCGCCGCCAGGCGTTTGGGATTTCCTAAAGTTGACTCGACTGTAGGAGTACCTTAGTGGTAATGAATAAATGCATTAAAACTTCATGCATGATGCGGCATTTTTTTCACATATCTTAGTGTTTATGACATATGTGTTGAAGTATCTACCGTGCTATTATGTATTTGTGTGGGTACATTCAGCACAATATGTGGATGCTATGTGCGAAATAGATTGCTAATAGAGTTAGTGGCAAAGAAGTAAAATCAAAAAATAGTTCAAATGGCCCAGAACACTGTACAACTTAACATCTGAGGTCATCAGTCCCCTAGAACTTAGAACTACTTAAGCCTAACTAACCTAAGGACATCACACACATCCATGCCCGAGGCAGGATTCGAACCTGCTACCGTAGCAGCAGCACGGTTCCGGACTGAAGCGTCTAGAACCGCTCGGCCACAGCGGACGCCAATTGTATGAAACATACAAAGTTAATGTAACATATAATAAGACTAATAATAATATAGGGAGCATCAATCTGGCCTTGTGATTTATATACAGGGGGAGGACGACGGTTCAAATCCGCGTCCGACCATCTACATTTAGGTTTTTCGTGATTTTCCTTATCGCTCCTGCTACATTCTGGGATGGTCCCTTTGGAAAGGCCTATTCTTGAAATATTCTGAGTTCGTGCTCAATCTCTAATGACCTCGATGACGACAGGACGTTAAACCCTAATCTTCTTTGTTCCTTCCTGTTCGGTTCGCGAATGGTGCACAGGAAGAGCAAGCTACTGTTGCTAACCCTCCGTGGGATCTGGAATATTTCTAATATTGCATTCACGGATTTTTCACGAAATATGCGTGTTAGCACGCATTGTACTAGTTGACGCGTGTAAGAACGAGCGCTTTCGAAATTTTAACTGTGAATCACATTTTGCCGCACATCTCTCTCGTGTCGTCTGTTCTGGACTTAAGGGAGCAGCCCCGTGACGCTCTCGCGCTTACTAAACGAATCTGTCACCACACACTCTGCTATCTTTGGGCCTTCCCTGTTTCATGTGCGAGTCCTATATGGTGAGGGTCGCTGACTGGTGAGGATCTCTCTAGCAGTATCCATCAAAAAAGCGTTTTGTAAGCTGCTTCCTCCGTGGGTGGACTACATTTCCTCAGGAGTCTTCTAATGAATCTGTCTGGCACCCTCCTTTCCTACGGTTACTTTTATGCGATGGTTCCATTCATAATTCCCCGTACGCACACCTTCATATATTTAGTGGATGTGACCACTTCCCGTGATTGTTCGATAATGGAGTCATACAATGACGCGTCTTTCCGCCTATTTGTGCGCTATACGTTGCATTTGTTTCGGTATAGAGTAACCGCCAATACCTGTATCAGGCGTTTATCCTCTGCAGGTATTGTGTTTTGATATAATTTTCCAATGTTGCGACTTGTCTAGATATAACAGCACCACCCGAGGACAGCCTTATGGAGAGTCCGACGTTATCTAGTGGATTATTTAGATCTGTTATGAACAGTTCCGTGTGGTACGCAAGAAGTTAGTTTTACGGCTGAACACCTCTTTCCATTAAGAATGACCTGCGTGATCTATTTACAACTAACTCTTAAATGTAATCACAAAGCCAGACTTATATTTCAAACACCTCTTAAATCTTATCACAAAGCCAGATTTATATTTCAAACAACGTGTGCTTTCTTCACCAGGCAACAGTGCAGAACTTTGTCGGACGCCTTGCGGAGGTTAAGAGGACACACCATCAACCTGAGAACCGATATCTACTGCCTACTGGATCTAGCGGACAGAGCTGAGTTTTACACGACTGTTGTTAGCAGAGTCGATGTTTATTACTACGTAAGAGATTTTCAGTCTCCAGAAAGGCCGTAATACGCGGGGTACAGGGATTGGACAAAACTAAAGAAACACGATGAGAAATGCGTGCTTGAACATAAATGCAGATGCTAGCCAAGCCTGCAGGTTGCGCTGTTCTGTTTGCCCACGAACGGCACCCGTCCTCAGTACAGTGCAAACGCCAGTCGTCGCCAGAACAGTGTTGTGTGTAGCTGTGAGTGCGTTACTGCAGAGCTAACTCAATTCGAACGTGGGCAAACTGTTGGTGCTTCCATAAGCAAGGTAGTCGAATTGTTTGGTGTTTCAAGAGGCACCATACAGGAGATTTATACCGCATATAGGGTCGAAAGTGTGTGCTAGGTGTTTGTGACACATGAGCATCAAAGAGGATTTTGAGACAAAGTAAGACGGCGAGAGCTGCAAAAACACTGCAGAGCTGAATATCGCACACGCGAACACTGCCGGCACCTAAACAACGCGAAGCGAGCTCCGTAAACAGGGAATTGCAAGGCGAGCTCGAATTCCAAAATGACTCACCCGTACTGCAAATTCCCGTGACAGGAGAACGTGGTGCCGAAGCCGTGAAACCTGGGCTAAGGAGCATTCGGTCACATGAGTTATGTTGCACACTCTTTCTAACTTCTGGTCAAGTTTACGTTCCAAGACTGAAACTTGGCGGGGGCTCTGCGATAATTTGGGCAGGCATATCGTGGTATCCGTAGGCCCCATTGGTAGTCTGCAAGGCCGATTTACTGCCAAGCATTATGTTATCATTTTCGCTTATCACTGTTTGTTCCCCAATGGTTCAAATGGCTCTGAGCACTATGGGACTCAACTACTGAGGTCATCAGTCCCCTAGAACTTAGAACTACTTAAACCTAACTAACCTAACTAACCTAAGAACAGAACACACATCCATGCTCGAGGCAGGATTCCAACCTGCGACCGCACTGAAGCGCCTAGAACCGCTCGGCCATAGCGGCCGGCTCTCCAACGGTGATGCTATGTTTAAAGACTATAGCACCCATCTCCACACAGTTCGCATCGTCCAGAACTGGCTTTGTGAGCCCGAGGATGAATTGTCGCGTCTCCCCTGAGCACCACAGTCACGAGCTCTCCATATTATTGAGTCCTCGCGTTCTGCATTGGAGAGAAGAGCGTGTGATCGCTATCCACCTCCATCACTGTTAACTGAACTTGCCACTATTGTGCAATAAAAATGTGATAATATTTCTTTGAAAACCATGTAGGACGTGTATTCATTCATTCCGAGCCGAGACGCTGTTTCGAATACCAACAGGTTTCGTACACCGTATTAGGCACGGTAATGTACTGTGTTTGTGGTGTTTCCAGTTTTTTGTCCCACACAGGTATATGTTGTAAAATGTTACAAGTCAATGCCGCCAGAGCAGCAAGCATGTAGTTGTGTGCATCTGTTCGGCAACCCTTCTCGAAAACATAAATGACACGCTGATTTTTCAGTGACTTGGAGCGCTACTTTACTCCAACGACGTACCGTAGGTTCCTAGGAGAAGTGTAATTTCTTTCCACATTCTTTGTAAAATCGTACAGGAATCCCTTCAGGCCCAGTCGCATTTCCTCTGCTAAGTCATTTTAGCTGTCTACCCCTACGACCACGTAATTCGATACCTAATACTTACAACGTGCCTTCTTATTTGCTACCTTCACCGTTTCGGGAACAAGCACTAACAGAAGTTAGCCGAGAACAGATATACTTGAAGCCTTTGGACCTATTCCGGAAAAATCCTGCGCAGCACAGGTTCGTACTGGTTCTGCACCCGCGTTACTTACATATTGACACCCTCCTCGCGCATGTCAGTCCAGTGCAACATAGTACGCTCCCCATCACCGGCGATTAACACCGGCCAGAAACTGTTATGTCATAATGATTGGGATCGGTTAGCGGCAGGGCGCCAACCGGCGGAGCTGGCTGCGTCAGCCCAGGCGCTAACGCGCTCTGGTCGCTCCCCATCTGGTGGAAGCTGTGGACCGGCCGCCAGCTGGAGGCCAGCCTCATGGACTGCCGGGAGAATCGTTCTTCTGCGATCTTCGTCGGACAGACGAGTCATAAGAGTTTTGGGAATTTCGCGAAATGTGGCGTTTGTCGTTTACATTTACATCTATCTATGCAAGCAACTTCACGCTGTTTGGCGGAGGGTATTCCCGGTAGCACTACCTTCGGCCCGTTCTGTTCACGAATGGTACTCGGGAAGAACTACTATCGATAAAGCTTCGTATGTGCTTTAATTTCTTTGATTTTCTCATTGTGATCATTTCACGTGACATATGAAGGGGAAAAATGTTGCTCGCATCTTCTTGGAAGATACACTCTTAGAATTTTAACAGAAAACGTCTCCGTGATTTCAAGGTCTCTCTCAAGCCTCATTTACAAGATTGACTTTCTTCTCTCAGCTAACTACCCGAGAAAAGTGAGTCTACTGCAGCGCACCTGGCGTTTTATTACTGTACTAAGTCTCCTCTGTTTCAAGTGGTCATTTTCGTTTACACATCAGCGCCAAAACTGCCTGTGTTGTGAGCGCTCTCTGCTTTGCAGCTTGCTACCTCAACGGTGAAAGTAAAGTTATGAGAGACTATCCTTTTCACGAAAGCATCAAAATGTACTAACGAAATGTAGGAACGAGCAATGATAATAGAGTTCATTAATTATCAAAGCGGAATTCACAGTGGACGCTCTTGTCAAAGGTCGTGTGGTAAATGCCTTACACTCTTGAGAGCTGAAAGAACAGGGGAAGTGTTGTCCAAACATTTCAGAACATGTACATTTATTTGCTGGAGAAAATATATACTTCCAAACACATCAAACACTATCTAGATTGCAGTAAATAGCGCCTTTTTGCTATATCCTTTGGATCTTCTTGTCTTGGAAAGGGCCGGATAACCAGGAAAATTATTTTTCTCGTCAGATAATTCTGACTTTTTCACTGTTCAAATAATTTTCATGGAACACGCTTATTTATTTACGTTTTTATTTATGCATAGAGTAGGGTTTTGCCGGCCGGTGTGGCTGAGCGGTTCTAGGCGCTACAGTCTGGAACCGCGTGACCGCTCTGGTCGCAGGTTCGAATCCAGCCTCGGGCATGGATGTGTCTGATGTCCTTAGGTTAGTTAGGTTTAAGTAGTTCTAAGTTCTAGGGGACTGATGACCTCAGAAGTTAAGTCCCATATTGCTCACGGCCTTTTGAACCATTTTTAGAGTAGGGTTTTCTCTCTGAAATGTAAATACTTCTTTGCTTCAATACATTTCGTCTCTTTTGTATGAGAACACCACTAGGAATAAATATCAAGGCCTTGTGTAACTTTTCAGTGAGACACGAAAACAAAACAAACGACATAGAGATTAACAAGACATTTGTATAATAGGAATGAGCTCAGCTACACTAGAATAACTTCCGACTTTAATAGGTGCCGCAGTGGTCTCTTGTTTCTGCGCATGCGCAGTACGCAGCATACTCGCAAATTTGGAACTTGGCACAACATATAGATCGTTGACGTCATAGACACACTAGAGTCGTGGTTGGCTGCTGATTTACACGCAGGCACGAGAGGCACACTCACTTCGAGCGGTAGATTTTGACGAGGAAGTCGCTCGTGTAAAACGGGCTTCGGCATCTGCGTAATTCTCTCGCGCAGACTAATCGATCCCGTGACGTAAAGCGCCACTCTTCGTTGGATCTCTCTCTCTCTCTCTCTCTCTCTCTCTCTCTCTCTCTCTCTCTCTCTTTTCCATTAATCCAACTTTGTATCGGTCCCACACAGAGGAACAATACCCAAAAATTGGCCGAACATCATTTTATAAGCCAGTTCCTTCGTTTTGGAATTACAGTTTTTCCGTTTCTCTGAATGAATCTCAGCACGGCATCTGCTTTCCTTGGTTTTTGATGTGGTAATTCTACTTTAGGTCGCTCCGGATTGTTCCTCCTTCGAATTTTACGGTAGTTATTACTTTCTGTGAGTTATCACCAATAGCGTTATCAAGAAGTAGTGGATCTATTTGCCTGTTTCGGTTTCTGAGGGAAAAAAAAGGAGGACATCAGCATTAGCAAACCATCATACTGAGTGAAGCAGGCACCAATTTACACTCTCTTCTGAGAGTCGCTTCAAGAGGGTATGGAAACTGACACGGAAGGTGCTTATGCAACAGTCCATATCAATAACGTTCTTAGTTTAGACGAAAACATTGGTTGACGATGACTTATTTTATTATTCGCTTGATTCCCTCGTTTTTTAAAGTCTCCATCCCTCTTGAAAGCACTCGTTACTAATTGATCGCAATTGTTTCAGCTATCCTCTCATTATTATATTTGCGAACATAACAAATACTAATGAGACAAAAGTCGAAGGATAGCAATATGACATACACATGGCGATAGTATCGCGCATACAGGGTATAAAAGGACAGTCCCTTGGCGGAACTGTCATACTCAGGTGATTCATGTGAAAAGGTTTCCGACATGATTATGGCCGCACGACAGCAGTTAACATACTTTGAATACAGAAAAACAATTCCTCTAAGCACTATGGGACTTAACATTTGAGGTCATCAGTCCCCTAGACTTAGAACTACTTAAACCTAAGTAACCTAAGAACAGAACACACATCCATGCCCGAGGCAGGATTCGATCCTGCAACACTAGCAGCAGCACGGTTCCGGACTGAAGCGCCTAGAACCGCTCGGCCACAGCGGCCAGCTTTTGAATGCAAAATGGTAGTCGGAGCAAGACGCATGGGACATTCCATTTCGAAAATCGTTAGGGAATTCAATAGTCAGAGATCCAGTGTCAAGGGTGCGCTAAGTATACCAAATTTCAGGTATTACCTCTCACCACGGACTACACAGTGCCTTCATTTAACGACGACGTTTGCGTATAGTTGTCAGTGCTAACAGACAAGCAACACTGCCTGAAATAACCGCAGAAATCAATGTGGAAAGTACGACGAACGTATGCGTGAGAGAAGTGCGGCGAAACCCGGTGTTAATGGGCTATGGCAGCAGACGACCGACACGAGAGCCTTTGCTAACAGCACGACATCGCCAGCAGCCCCTCTCCTGGGCTCGTAACCATATCTATTGGACCCTTGACGACTGGAAAACCGTAGCCTGGTCGGATTAGTCCCGATTTCAGTTGGTAAGAGCTGATGATAGGAGTCGTGTGCGGCACAGACCCCACGAAGCCATGGAGCCAAGTTGCCCACAAGGCAGTGTGAAGCTGGTGATGGCTCCATAGCGGTGTGGGCCGTATTTGTATGGAATGGATTGAGCCTTCTGGTCCAACTAAACCGATAATTGACTGGAAATGGTTATGTTCGGCTACCTGGAGACCATTTGCAGCCATTCATGGACTTCATGTACCCATGACAATGTGCTGTGTCACTAGGCCACAGTTGTTCGCGATCCGTTTGAAGAAAATTCTGGACAATTCACGAATGATATGGCCACAGAGATCGCCCGATATCAACCCCATCGAACATTGGGGGAACATAATTGAGAGTCAGATCGTGCACAAAATCCTGCAACAGCAACATTTTCGCAACTATGGACGGCTATAGGGGCAGCACGACTCAATACTTCTGCAGGGGTCCTCCAACGACTTGTTGAGTCCATGCCACGTCGAGTTGCTGCACTACATTATCCAAAAGGAGGTCCGACGCGATATTAGGTGGTGTCCCACGATTTTTGGCAAATCGATGTATGGTTACGAATTCTGTCGGTATACGGTACCTACGCAGTAACGGAACATGTAAAACACTCGGAATGTACAAGACTGTAATCGAAGCAACCACGTGACACCCAGATGTGGTGGCCGTAAGATAAGTGTTCGTAACGTTTTCGCGCTAATAAACGCAGCACGTGCTGCATCGAAGGAGGCTGCACCTTCTGCCGGCCTTTGTGGCCGAGCAGTTCTAGGCGCTTCAGTCTGGAACCGCGCCACCGCTACGGTCGTAGGTTCGAATCCTGCCTCGGGCATGGATGTGTGTGATGTCCTTAGGTTAGTTAGGTTTAAGTAGTTCTAGGTTCCAGGGGACTGATGACCTTATAGTTGAGTCCCATAGTGCTCAGAGCCATTTGAACCATTTGCGGCTGCTCTCGTACGTAATCTAGGACCCGCGATCTTATGGCGCATAATCTGTCAATTGGCCATCCACGTAGGCCTTCGCACCGGTCGTTCCAGGCATCTCACCCGTGCTGGTTCGACGTTCGTGCGTAGATGACCTGCAACGTGTACCTTCGTGTGGAGAGCGAACAGTTTTGGCACTCGGAAAAATATGTTTAATAGCAGTTAGTACTGATACTATGTGGGATTTAAGACAACCACTAACGGCGCCGCGCGATTATCATCAGTCGCTCCTTTCAGCGGTGACAGCAGCAGCTACCACCACTGGATGATGTCGGGCAGTGGCGTCGACGAGATATTGTGCGCGTTACACAATACGATTCTGCGGCAAACCCATTAAGCGTATTTGCAACCAGTATTCTAATTATAAGTTGTTACAAATATTTCAGGAACTACTGGCCAAATTCATCTAGCAAGTATAAGTTGCAGTTCGAATTAGTTCTGAATGCCAATTCGCAACCCGTTGTGCCTTTCCACTGGGGCGCCTTTGTGATATATACAGCCATCATATGGCACGATAAAACCATGGTTACCTGCTCACAACTTCTGAATCGCGTAGATTCATGTTACATGCAGGATATCCCAATTATCCCTGACTACAATCATTTGTTTGCAGGGAGACGATGGCGAGGCCTCTCTACATTATTACACAACGAGCTGTAATTGTATGGCATCGAAGGCCATGAACTATAGTCGATACCGGAAATTCAAGCTACTCACATCATTCTGCTAGAACACAGCACTCCCAGACAGTTGAGTACAGCTTGAGCGGAAACGCGCGGAGAAACTACACTACTGGCCATTAAAATTGCTACACCAAGAAGAAATGCAGATAATAAACGGGTATTCATTGGGCAATATATATTATACTAGAACTGTCATGTAATTACAATATCACGCAATTTGGTGCATGGTACCCAGAACAACCACCTTCATACGCCTGGGCATTGAGTCAAACAGAGCTTGGATGGCGTGTACAGGTACAGCTGCCCATGCAGCTTCAACACGATACCACAGTTCATCAAGAGTAGTGAATGGCGTATTGTGACGAGCCAGTTGCTCGGCCACCATTGACCAGACGTTTTCAGTTGGTGAGAGATCTGGAGAATGTGCTGGCCAGGGCAGCAGTCGAACATTTTCTGTATCCAGAAAGGCCCGTGCAGGACCTGCAACATGCGGTCTTGCATTATCCTACTGAAATGTAGGGTTACGCAGGGATCGAATGAAGGGTAGAGCTACGGGTCGTAACACATCTGAAATGTAATGTCCACGGCAAGTGCCGTCAATTCGAACAAGAGGTGACCGAGACGTGTAACCTATGGCACCGCATACCATTACGCCGAGTGGTACGCCAGTATGGCTATGACAAATACACGCTTCCAATGTGCGTTCACCGCGATGTCGCCAAACACGGATGCTACCATCGTGATGCTGTAAACAGAACCTGGATTCATCCAAAAAAATGACGTTTTGTTATTCGTGTACCCGGGTTCGTCGTTGAGTACACCATTGCAGGCCCTTCTGTCTGTGATGCAGCGTCAAGGGTAACCGCAACCATGGTCTCAGAGCTGATAGTCCATGCTGCTGCAAATGTCGTGGAACTGTTCGTGCAGATGGTTGTTGTCTTGCAAACGTCCCTATCTGTTGACTCAGGGATCGAGACTCGAGTGAACGATACGTTACAGCCATGAGGATAAGGTGTCTGTCATCTCGACTGCTAGTGATACGAGGCCGTTGGGATCCAGCACGGCGTCCCGTATTACCCTCCTGAACCCACCGATTCCATATTCTGCTAACAGTCATTGTATCTCGACCAACCGGAGCAGCAATGTCGCGATACAATAAACCGCAACGATAGGCTACAATCCGACCTTTATCAAAGTCGGAAACGTGATGGCACGCATTTCTCCTCCTTACACGAGGCATCACAACAACGTTTCACCAGGCAACGCCGGTCAACTGCTGTTTGTGTACGAGAAATCTGTTGGAAACTTTCCTCATGTCAGCACGTTGTAGGTGTCGCCACCGGCGCCAACCTTGTGTGAATGCTCTGTAAAGCTAATCATTTGCATGTCACAGCATCTTCTTCCTGTCGGTTAAATTTCGCGTATGTAGCACGTCATCTTCGTGCTGTAGCAATTTTAATGGCCAGTAGTGTAATTCCTAGTTACCTACGAAAGTAGTATTGTAGAATTTTATAGTTCGCGTTTAACGCGATTCACAGCTGAAGAAAGCTTAATTCTTGCACATGCTGATGTCGCCACACCTGCCAACTTCTGCTAAGACCGCCCAGATTACTCGTAAATTGTCTTAATTACTACTGTCTAATGATCTCTGTGTCAATACAAAGACTAGCTCTAAAGAGAGTACACCCGCGCTGTTGACCTTGTCGCCTGGGCTTACGCAATATCTCGAGCTCTGGCAGACAGATGGATGATACTCCCCGTCTTCGCTGTTCACCTCCCCGCTTTTCCCTCTCCAGTCCTAGCTTGTCTTCCGCCTATAATCACCTCATTGGCGATGGGCCGGGCCGTTAAGCATGTTTTCCGTGTTTTACTACGGCGTCAGGTTGTGTAAATGTAACAACAGCTGATTGCTTGTAAGCAGTTGCAATGTAATTTATACTGTACAGTGTTGTCGTAATTCGTGTACTTCAGCGTGGGAAAATGGATGCTTTCCGAGCCATAAAAAAAGGTCTCCCCCCCAAGGGCGCTTCCAGCTGGGTTTTTGGTAAATAGCTCGAACCAGTCTCGCCAGGACATCCTGGTAATATTAACATAAACTTCGCGATGACGTCTGTCGCCCTCAGTTTTCTCGGCGGTGTCTTTGCGGACTGTTTCCACAGCTTGCTCTGCCGCTTAGTCTCTGGGTCGTAAAGATATACCGATCACTCACAGAGGTAATACGAAGCTTATAAACGTCGTCAGAATCAGGCTGGTAAAACTGTAAAATTTGTGCTGCTGCTTCCTCTCGGAGATCTAAACAAGCATGGTACTAGACAGGCAGAAACTATTGACATGTCGGGAAACTTGTGAATTATCAAAGCCATTGACCCATGAATAACGTCTACCTTCTCCAATGTTTGCTCGACAGAAAGGTGACAGACGGTCTTCAAACACTAGGACCACTTACGTAGCACTTTTCGTTTCCTCGCTAAGAGAACACACCTGCAGCACTTAACCATTATTTGAGCATTCTCTGTGCATAGCAACCAGCTCATCAGTAATTTCCTTGTCGTTTTTTCCTGTAGAGAACTGAGGATGCACCATTTGTCAATCTTAAATCTCCCCAAGACCTTGCACTGTACTGCATTTTCTGTTCCTAGCAGCGTTCACACGGAGTAGTGCGCCAAAATCTAAGCGGAGGATACTTCACGGAATCGCTTCTTGTAAAACATACCATTTCTCTATGCATATACTGCTGTAATTAAGTTAGATAGGAAAATTTAAGAGACCTTTGGAGATAAGAGAACCACTTGTATGAACATCAAGAGCTCAGATGGAAACCCAGTTCTAAGCAAAGAAGGGAAAGCAGAAAGGTGGAAGGAATTTATAGAGGGTCTATACAAGGGCGATGTACTTGAGAACAATATTATGGAAATGGAAGAGGATGTAGATGAAGATGAAATGGGAGATAAGATACTGCGTGAAGAGTTTGACAGAGCACTGAAAGACCTGAGTCGAAACAAGGCCCCCGGAGTAGACAACATTCCATTGGAACTACTGACGGACTTGGGAGAGCCAGTCCTGACAAAACTGTACCATCTGGTAGGCAAGATGTATGAGACAGGCGAAATACCCTCAGACTTCAAGAAGAATATAATAATTCCAATCCCAAAGAAAGCAGGTGTTGACAGATGTGAAAATTACAGAACTATCAGTTTAATAAGTCACAGCTGCAAAATAGTAACGCGAATTCTTTACAGACGAATGGAAAAACTAGTAGAAGCCGACCTCGGGGAAGATCAGCTTGGATTCCGTAGAAATGTTGGAACACGTGAGGCAATACTGTCCCTACGACTTACCTTAGAAGCTAGATTAAGGAAGGGCAAACCTACGTTTCTAGCATTTGTAGACTTAGAGAAAGCTTTTGATAATGTTGATTGGAATACTCTCTTCCAAATTCTGAAGGTAGCAGGGATAAAATACAGGGAACGAAAGGCTATTTACAATTAGCACAGAAACCAGATGGCAGCTATAAATGTCGAGGGACATCAGAGGGAAGCAGTGGTTGGGAAGGGAGTGAGACAGGGTTGTAGTCTCTCCCCGATGTTATTCAATCTGTATATTGAGCAAGCAGTAAAGGAAACCAAAGAAAAATTCGGAGTAGGTATTAAAATCCATGGAGAAGAAATAAAAACGTTGAGGTTCGCCGATGACATTGTAATTCTGTCAGAGACAGACCTGGAAGAACAGCTGAACGGAATGGACAGTGTCTTGAAAGGAGGATATATAAGACGAACATGAACAAAAGCAAAACGAGGATAATGGAATGTAGTCGAATTAAGTCGGGTGATGATGCGGGAATTAAATTAGAAAATGAGTGGCTTAAAGTAGTAAATGAGTTTTGCTATTTGGGGAGCAAAATAACTGATGATGGTCGATTAGAGAGGATATAAAATGTAGACTGGCAATGGCAAGGAAAGCGTGTCTGAAGAAGAGAAATTTGTTAACATCGAGTATAGCTTTAAGTGTCAGGAAGTAATTTCTGAAAGTATTTGTATGGAGTGTAGCCATGTATGGAATTGAGACATGGACGATAAATAATTTGGACAAGAAGAGAATAGAAGCTTTCGAAATGTGGTGCTACAGAAGAATGCTGAAGATTAGATGGGTATTTCACATAACTAATGAGGAAGTATTGAATAGGATTGGGGAGAAGTTTGTGGCACAACTTGACCAGAAGAAGGGATCGGTTGGTAGGACAGGTTCTGAGGCATCAAGGGATCACTAATTTAGTATTAGAGGGCAGCGTGGAGGGGAAAAATCGTAGAGGGAGACCAAGAGATGACTACACTAAGCAGATTCAGAAGGATGTGGGTTGCAGTGGGTTCTGGGAGATGATGAAGCTTGCGCAGGATAGAGTAGCATGGAGTTCTGCATCAAACCAGTCTCAGGACTGAAGACCACAACAACAACAGATTGTATTACACAAGTTTACATGCGAATATTCTTTTGAGATTGGAATATAAGAAATGGAGAAATAATAGAAGTTCGAAGTATATCTACGTCGTCGGCGCATAAGAAGCTACAGAACTAGGACACAAGGAAAGATTCACCTGCCAAGGCAGTTTCGATGAATGGCATAAGCACTTTAAATTTTGAAAGTATTGCTCTCTACAAATCACTAGGATTGTCTTATATGATATTCCACCCTAGTCTGTTGAGCATATCTGCACAGTTAACAAGCTGATAACAGATGCTGCACGCAGCTCAGGTACAGGTTTACTAAGCTGATACCTCCGTATATCAAATAAGAGTCCTTAGGATTATCCCGATAAACCGTTGCCGCGTCTGGCTTTCTTCCAGACTGACACTCGAAGCTCGCGACCGAATCTAGCGAGATATCGCAGGTCTTATAGACAGACGATTCGAGTCTTTTTTGCCTGTCTCCTCGCATTACATTTAGTTTTCTTTTATGTTTGACGGGCAACCGGCTTTGTTGACACCAAGCGCAGATCGTCTGCAAGTCTCCCTACATCGCATTACATTCTTTTTCCTACTGATACCTTCCTACGTACAACTGCATCATCTGCACTCAGCGTCAGAGCTACAAATGTTAACTACCGGGTCATTTACGGAAGTGTACATACTCAGTGTGATGGACAATGCTGGCGATTAAAAATGCAAGACCAGGATGGATAGCAAAAAACAATATGTTACTGTGCTTGTACATTAGAAAGAATAAATTATTAGATTTGTACGTGTTTCAGTTCACAGAGCAGACCTCTTATAGCAACAGTGGCCGCTGATTCAAGGTATCCTGCTTTGGGATGGTAGGTCGATAACTGTATAGTACTGAGGAATATTTAATAAATTTTTATTTTCTGGGTCTCACTTGCGTGAATATATAATTCACTGCAGTGGTTACCGGTTTTGGGATGACTCGCCCATTCTCAAATCGTGTTGTTGTGGTCTTCAGTCCTGAGACTGGTTTGATGCAGCTCTCCATGCTGCTCTATCCTGTGTAAGCTTCTTCATCTCCCAGTACCTATTGCAACCTACATCCTTCTGAATCTGCTTAGTGTATTCATCTCTTGGTCCCCCTCTACGATTTTTACCCTCCACGCTGCCCTCCAATACTAAATTGGTGATCCCCTGATGCCTCAGAACATGTCCTACCAACCGATCCCTTCTTCTGGTCGGTAGGGGCAGCTGAACCAATGCGTATACATAATGGTGTTGGTCATAGCTACTTTGCGTGGCAGCACTTAAATGCTCATCATTTGTGTATCCTGCTGTTGTTGTTGTGGTCTTCAGTCCTGAGACTGGCTTGATGCAGCTCTCCATGATAATCTATCCTGTGCAAGCTTCTTCATCTCCCAGTACCTAGTGCAGCCTACATTCCTCTGAATCTGCTTAGTGTATTCATCTCTTGGTCTCCTCCTACGATATTTACCCTCCATGCTGCCCTCCAATACTAAATTGGTGATCCCCTGATGCCTCAGGGAAGGATCCTAACATGTATTAAAAATAATGCAAATTTGTGGTTTGTTGCCTGACATCTTCATGGTAATGCAATGTAATTGGCATAGTTGTGTATCCGGCGGCTCTTATTTTCTTTTAACCATTTCACACGGAAGAACTGTGTTTATCGGGAAATACACTACTGGCCATTAAAATTGCTACACCAAGAAGAAACGCAGATGATAAACTGGTATTCATTGGACAAATATATTATACTAGAACTGACATGCGATTACATTTTCTCGCAATTTGGGTGCATAGATCCTGAGAAATCAGTACCCAGAACAACCACCTCTGGCCGTAATAACGGCCTTGATACGCCTGTGCATTGAGTCAAACAGAGCTTGGATTACGTGTACATGCAGATTCAACACGATAACACAGTTCATCAAGAGTAGTGACTGGCGTATTGTGACGAGGCAGTTGCTCGGCCACCATTGACCAGAAGTCTTCAGTTGGTGACAGATCTGGAGAATGTGCTGGCGAGGGCAGCAGTCGAACATTTCCAACATCCAGAAAGGCCCGTGCAGGACCTGCAACATGCGGTCGTGCATTATCCTGCTGAAATGTAGGTTTTCGCAAGGATACTTCGTGGAACTGTTCGTGCAGATGGTTGTCGTCTTGAAAACGTCCCCATCTGTTGACTCAGGGATCGAGACGTGGCTGCACGATCCGTTACAGCCATGCGGATAAGATGCCTGTCATCTCGACTGCTAGTAATAAGAGGCTGTTGGGGTGCAGCACGGCGTTCCGTATTACCCTCCTGAACCAACCGATTCCATATTCTGCTAACAGTCATTGGATCTCGACCAACCGGAGCAGCAATGTCGCATAACGATAAACCGCAATCGCGATAGGCTACAATCAGACGTTTATCGAAGTCTGAAACGTGATGGTACGCATTTCTCCTTCTTACACGAGTCATCACAACAACGTTTCACCGGGCAACGCCGGTCAACTGCTGTTTGTGTATATGAGAAATCGGCTGGAAACTTTCCTTATGTCAGCACGTTGTAGGTCTCGGCACCGGCGCCAACCTTTTGTGAATGCTGTGAAGAGCTAATCATTTGCATATCATAGCATCTACTTCCTGTCGATTAAATCTCGCGTTTGTAGTACGTCACCTTCGTGGTGTAGCAATTTTAATGGCCAGTAGTGTGGTATCGCCGTCCAACCTGGTCTGAGTAATTTGTCTTCTGGATTTTGTGAACGTACAGAGCGATCTAGTTAACAGGATCGGTGTTTGCAGTTGCTGGTAGCACGTTGACGTAACTGCTGATAGGCGAAACATCCACACGGAGTGTGGTTGACGTCAGCTTGCCGGTGTGATAGTTTGGTGTGAGCAGGGAGCAGCAGGAGAACGCGAAGCAGGGATAAATGAGTGTGCCGGATGGCGGCAGGTGTTTGGACAGCGGTCGCCAATTAACAGCGCCGGGCGCGACAGAGCCGGCCGTCTGCAGTGACGCGTAGCGCGGCGCCCTGCAGTCTGCACTCTCTGTCTGACGGCCGGGCGGGCAGCGAGGCAGCGCGGCGCGACCACCGCTGGCCCACCGGACAAAAATTCACTCACTTCAGTGCGCATGCGCAGACGCATCGTTAAGCCTTTATAGATGGCGCAGCGATCGAGTCACGTGCTCAAACGCACGCGCATTACCTCTACGCGAGGAAGTGCTGATCAGTGATACATTTACACGGAAGCGGCAAAAGTCGTGGGATCTTCTTCATATCGTGTCGGACCTACTGTTGCCCGGCATAGTGCAAGCAACTCGATATGCCATGGACTCCACAGGTCGTTGAAAGCCCCTGCAGAAATATTGAGCCATGTTGCCTCTACAGCCGTCCATAACTGCGAAAGTGTTGCCACAGGAGTTTGTGCACGATCTGATCTCTTGATTATGTCCTGTCGGCCGGTGTGGCGGTGCGGTTCTAGGCGCTTCAGTCTGGAACCGCGTGGCCGCTACGGACGCAGGTTCGAATCCTGCCTCGGGCATGGACGTGTGTGATGTCCTTAGGTTAGTTAGGTTTAAGTAGTTCTGAGTTCTAGGGGACTGATGATCACAGATGTTAAGTCCCATAGTGCTCAGAGCCATTTGGACCATTTGATTTTGTTCTTGTGGTCTTCAGTTCTCAGACTGGTTTGATGCAGCTCTCCATGCTACTGTATCCTGTGCAAGCTTCTTCATCCCCAGTACCTACTGCAACCTACGTCCTTCTGAATCTGCTTAGTGTATTCATCTCTTGGTCTCCCTCTACGATTTTTACCCTCCACGCTGCCCTCCAATGCTAAATTGGTGATCCCTCGATGCCGCAGAACATGTCCTACCAACCGATCCCTTCTTCTGGTCAAGTTGTGCCACAAACTCCTCTTCTCCCCAATACTATTCAATACCTCCTCATTAGTTATATGATCTACCAATCGAATCTTCAGCATTCTTCTGTAGCACCACATTTCGAAAGCTTCCATTCGCTTCTTGTTCAAACTAGTTATCGTCCATGTTTCACTTCCATACATGGCTACACTCCATACAAATACTTTCATAAACGACTTCCTTACACTTAAATCTATACTCGATGTTAACAAATTTCTCTTCTTCAGAAACGCTTTCCTTGCCATTGCCTGTCTACATTTTATATCGTCTCTACTTCGACCATCATCAGTTATTTTGCTCCCCAAATAGCAAAACTCCTTTACTACGTTAAGTGTCTCATTTCCTAATCTAATTCTCTCAGCATGACCTGACTTGATTCTACTACATTCCATTATCCTCATTTTGCTTTTGTTGATGTTCGTCTTATATCCTCCTTTCAAGACACTACAGTAGAGCTGCATGCCCTCGGGAAAAATTACGGCTGTAGTTTCCCCTTGCTTTCAGCCGTTCGCTGTACCAGCACAGCAAGGCCGTTTTGGGTAGCGTTACAAGGCCAGATCAGTCAATCATCCAGACTGTTGCCCCTGCAACTATTGAAAAGTCTGCTGCCCCTCTTCAGGAACCACACGTTTGTCTCGCCTCTCGAGACCCCTCCGTTGTGGTTGCACCTACGGTACTCCTATCTGTATCGCTGAGGCACGCAAGCCTTCCTACCAATGGCAAGGTCCATGGTTCTTGGGATTATGTCCTATAAATGTTGACCCAGCGACGGTCAATACAGCTGTCAAGCAACGTCATTATAATAGAAACTTTCATAATTCGACAATGTCAGAAATAAGTATTCCAGCTAGAGTTTAACACATCATATAGCTCCTCCAGCATCAAAGTAGGAAACTTATACGGTAGTGACAGCAACAGAGACTCTGATGTCATATGGATATCAAGACCACCTGATATAACCTGAAAATGGCAATCACGCCGAAGGAGGCCTTTTGTAATAAAAAAAATATAATCGAACACAGTAGGGTCTGCTAACAAGGGGGAGTAAATAGTCTTATCCATTTCGTGCACGTTTTCTCAACTAGTATAGGGCATTACGTCGTACAAAATAAAAACGCCGCTCAGAGAAACAACTCAAACATCGGAAACTAATCGCAGTTGTTACGTTACTGTCCGGAAGCGTCGGCTGAACTGGCTGTTGCAATTGACACCTGAGATAGCAGACCGATACGAAAACCGTGCACAGGGCTGAAGATGTGATAAAGCTCATTTTCTGATCGGTTGCTGGTATGGCATCTGTCCTGTAAACATCTGGCTATGAATAACTTCGTTGTTTTGATAAAGTTATTTTCTTGGACACATACTTTTTATATATAGTAGGCGTGGCGTGATAGTGTTGTTTAACTGCATGAACTGTAATCCCGTGCCGTCAAAAGGTTACCTCTTTTGGACGATACATCACCACAGGCTATTCGACGAATAATGGTGAATGTTCCATAATCTTCGCCGGCCAAAGTGGCCGTGCGGTTCTAGGCACTGCAGTCTGAAACCGCGAGACCGCTACGGTTGCGGGTTCGAATCCTGCCTCGGGCACGGATGTGTGTGATGTCCATAGGTTAGTTAGGTTTAACTAGTTCTAAGTCCTAGGGGACTAATTACCTCAGACGTTGAGTCCCATAGTGCTCAGAGCCTAGAGCCATAATCTTCATTCGTTGAGAATTCGATGGCTGCATTCGTAGTGGCGACATTTCTCTTGATGACGACACTTAAGACAGACGACCTTAAATGAACATATCGAGAAAGAGCTCAATACAGAGGCTACTCAAAATTTGGGTTATCACCTCGAAAAACACGAAGTTACGTAATTAGTTCTTTGTTTGTCTGCAGGTACACGTCTGCAGTGCTGGTACACACTGAAATCCCCGCGCCACAGAGGAGCGAAAGTAAAATTACGCAATCCATTCATAAAGAGAAGAATCATAAGGCCATTGCGTCAGTAGTAAATGAACAACGCCAACCGCGTGAAACGTAATTCGTCCATGAAGCGAACGTAGTACTGTTTTAAATAAGTGGAAAATTGAATCAATAATTCGGTCCGCAAGATACCATTGACCGATAGACCTGTATCGCAATTAAAGTGCGTTCCCAACCTAAAATTATGAATGATTTTTTGATGCGTATATAACTTAAAATATGTTTCTTTCTCCGTATCTTCGGCAGTTGAAAGAAAAGCCATCTACTCTCCACATATTTCATGAAATGAAATGCATTTCAGTCCATCATCACACACTAAGAGGCAACTACTTCCATAAATATCCAGATTACAGGAAAACGTGCGGAGCCTGTTTTAACAGAACGCACCCTGGCACACTCTCAACTACAATTCATATGAAATTAGTACCATCACTACCAAAACATAGCTTACACTTGCAGTAAAATCTCATTAAGCTGATTTTTTTCTTTACGTAGGTGAAAAATAACAAGCTGGGGTGTTATCTGGAAAAGAAAGTAGAGTTTGGTCCCACGTAAGTGCACTGCGTTGCTCTGACTCGTAATTCATACATGTGCTTTCACAGCAAACCCAGAAGACTACACTAATTTCTCAACTCAATAAAATATTTTATCATTAAAAGCTGTACATTAAATTTTTCAGTCAAGCAGGCTGCAATTCGATAAATAAATATAGCTCATTTTAAAATCTTCGCTATGCTGCCGTCTCCAACAAATTAAAACGCACATCTCTGTTTACAGCCATAGAAATTCGGTGTAAATGTTTGATTAGAGAATACATGAATAATTCACTTTTTTTCTTTAGCAACTATGATGGAAAAGACGAGTTTTTATCGCTGCTCAGAGCCCGTGCACAAGGTAAACACACACAATTTTTAGTCTACTTAAAGACACATTTCAATAAAATGGCAGGATCTCCGTCTGCTCTTCATTGCTCACGGCAATTTGGCACTTACGTCGTTATCTTGGATCATCTTTCCCTCAATATCTTAGAATAGCAGTTATTTTTAGCGGCATGAAGCTAACTACTCTCAGCTACACAGAACACTTTCGTAACCACGACGGACGCTTGCAGTGTATTAAGGATAGTACACAGATGATACGACACCGGGGTCTGCACTAGAAAATACAGGGTGTATCAAAAAGAATCACACGAGTTTTTTAATAATCGTAACTATTATGTTACTTCAGATACGTGAGTGAACAACGTACTGTTGGAAATAGCAAACTCTCGAGTTTTACATGGTTCCTGTTTTGACTTTCCAGAATTTAGTGTGTTTTGTACAGTTTCACGAAAAAGGTGTATTGTCCATTTTTCTTTGCCGAGAACACTTTTACAGGAAACACATATCTCGATATGCTTGAGAAGTTTATTTTCCCACAGTTGGAGACTGATTCGAGTGACTTCATTTACCAACAGGATGGGGCACCGCCACACTGGCATATGGAAGTGCGGGAATTTTTAAATCAAAGGATTACTGAACGATGGATCAGTCACACTGGACCACATGATTCAGTACATTACTGGCCTCCAAAGCCACCGAACCTGATAGTATGTGATTATTTCTTGTGGGTGTTTATAGAACACACTGTTTATGTGCCTCCGTTACTAACAACAATGAATGAACTGAGACATCGCATAACAGCAGCGGTGGAAGCTGTGACTGAAGACATGCTCGCAGCAGTGTGGGAACAGTTTGAATAGCGCATTGACATATGCCGTGCATCTCAAGGGAGGCATATTGAACACCTATGAAAATGTATGAAAAAAAGATTTTTGAGTTTCCCGTTCATCGGAAAAGAAAATTCATTGTATTCTTTTTGACACACCCTGTATTATAAGTCCAGATTTTTTCAAATGGTTAGCTTGCAAAGATTAAAACAATGGCAACGCAAGTGACCGAATGAAGTGATGCAATGTTTGAAAAACATAATCTGTATTTGGGAGGAGCGAGCCTTAAATCTCTGTTCCGCTTTCGAAATTGCGTTTTCACGTGGCTTTCGTAAGTCGGAATGGTTTCTTTGGACAGGGGAAGACTGACTTCAATGTTTAATCCCACCTTGTGCTCGATTTCAAAAAATCTCGTCGTCGATGACACTCGAAATTCTCCATTTTTCTTTTTTACGCCCAGTTAAAAGAGCGCTTCTGAACCTAGTGACGTGGTCTGACAGCTTCATTTTCTTTTCTCTTCCCCTAATCTCTTCATGAATTCGCTGTGTTGCTTCTTCCGTTCCTCTGTCCGCGGTTTATTTTGGTTTTGCCCGTGAAAGTGTGAGTTGCTACTAGGATTCCAAAGTATTTGCGGTCTCTGATGGTATATTTTGTGGCAGCCATTTTTCGTAAGTCTTGCTTAACTTCTTTTTAACAAAATAATTTTTACTTTGTTTTTAAATTATATTTCTAGTATTTAGTCTAACGTTGTTCATTCTACAGAGGTGACCATAGGCCTTCAAGCGTCTTCTGTGTATTGCATCAGTGAACTTGTCTAGTTCCGTGTTAGGTACGTAGTTTTTCTTTTAATCCATCTTCTATTTACATTAGTGGGACCACAAATTTTACTTAGAATTTTTCGCTCCTCCTCTAAAATTACATCAATTTTTGAATGGCCTCCTAGAGATGCAGTTTCCGATTAATACAGTGCTTCATGTAATGCTGAAGTTGCGCATTACGGGGAATCACTCGTCCGTTGTAGTAATATTGTGGTATTCTGTACGCTTTCTGGATTGTGGTGGCTCTTTCTAAATTGGCTTTACTGTTTAGTCCAGATGGTACTATGATTTCTCCGAAATATCTAAAAGAAGACACATGTCAAATTACCCCTTATTTCGTTTTCAGTGGAAATCTTACGATATTTTTATGTACATTTTTCATCAAACGAGTCTTCTCAGATACTTAAGGCCTATATTTGATGCTATCTCGTGCAACTTCACTATTGCGTACTTCGTTTCCTCCCTAGTCTTAGTGTAGATAGCTAGATCGTCATCATAACCTAGACACTTCGCTTTGATTCTCTATCCTGAGGCCTCGTTGTTCATACCCTCGATTTCTTTCCCCTTTTCTCTAATGACTTTGTCTATCACAACGTTAAATAGAAGCGGGGAGGGGCCGTCTCCTTGTCAAACTGCTGGATGTACTTCAGAAGAATCAGATATTTCATCCAGAGACTTCTTGAGATGTATCCATGAACGTTTGGCAGATAGTTCTTTCATCTTCCTGTCTACGATGAGCTCTTCTGAAGAGACCAAAACCGTTTTTCTGTCAACAGAGTCATACACGTCTTCTTGAAAGCCACAAAGGTGACATATGTGTCGGTATTTCAGTGTACCCTTAAGATTGCTTTCAATCAACAAATCTGCTCTGCATTCAATGTACCTTCCATGAAGACTGCTTGATATTCACCGATCATATGATCTGTTTGTTGTTCAGCTCTCTTTAAGAGAGCTTAGGATAGAAAATGGTTCAAATGGCTCTGAGCACTATGGGACTCAACTGCTGTGGTCATCAGTCCCCTAGAACTTAGAACTACTTAAACCTAACTAACCTAAGGACATCACACAACACCCAGTAATCACGAGGCAGAGAAGTGATACTTTTTGATTACCTGTGATTCTCCAGTGGAAAGTTCGCATTTTGAAAAACCTATACACATGAAACTTCAATATTCTTTCTTCCGCTACGTGTCTTTTGGAGCAACTCGATTATAATTACCTGAGACCATGTCAGCATTTCGGAGGAAAAGGATTGGGTTTCTTCAGGAAACGCATTGGTCTGCAAATGCGCTTTGGCTGTAGCACAACTGCTAAGATTTGAAATTCGAATATAATTTTTTTTCCTGTTTAACCACATTCGGCTCAGCAGCTCTAAAAGACCTCGCTACGGAGTGCCCTAAGTACACACACACACACACACACACACACGCTGCCCTCATAATTGTGACCCTGTGAACGGTTGTCACTAAATTCATGCAGTAGACAGCTGGAGAGAATTCCTTTCACCACCACCATACTGATTCCTCATCTTCATTGTATGTCGATACTTTCGCTGTCGCCTGCCTGAGAAAAGACGTGACTGATGATAGCAGTCGCTTCATGCTGCAGTGACAGCAGCAACTACCACCACCGGAAGATGTCGAGCAGTAGCGTCGATTAAATATTGTGCGATTTATACAGTACCATCCGGCGGCAAACCCGAGAACTGTGTTTGCAACAGATCCGCCGGAAAAGCCTGAAAAGTCACAGTACGGTGGTGATTTATAATGCCGAGCCACCCATTTTAATGAAATACAGTGATTCATTCGTTCGTTTCCGTCTTCATTCAGCATTTCCAGAACGTAGCAGCTCTGATGGCTTTGTTATTTTCCTCGAGCAAGTCTTCTTTTCCGAAAGGTGGTTCCAATAGAGGGCATATTAGCAAGTGACTCGGATCTTGTGACTGAAGTCATAATATTACGACTTTAAAATTGAAGCACTGGTGTAGGGGAAGGGAGGGGGCATATTTAGAGAAACTTATTGTCATCAAGATATTTAGCAAAACCACACAATACGAAAATGTTAACCACTGAGCATGAATTTGAGCTCCAGCCCTAGTACACACGGACCGCGTTGTAAAGTTTTCTGCCCTTTTTCTTAATTAAATTATGTAACTAATTTACAGCGAAAACACGTAAATTAACGCAATGCGCGCTTAACTTTCGTAGACAAGTTCTCCGTCACAAACCAGATATAATTAAATGAATTATAAAATAATTTTGTGGTATGTAATTTATTTTGATATCTTCACAAGAAGAAATAGAAAAAAAAAATCAAAGATTCTCGAGTACCTTCTCACAAATGAACAACAACCAGAAAGCGTCTACTACGAATCTGCTGGCCCTATAGCAATAATAAAATTCGAGAACTATCTAGTCACGCAAAAATACCCCTATGTACTGTGAGTGTAACCCTTTTATACTTTTGAATTCTTTGAAGGTTAACCAGCTTTAAAACTTTGGACACTGATTTTTTGAAAACTCTTGATTAGCGCATCGTACTGGAGCACCATTTGTTAAATCTGAATATGTACTGCAGTCGTGCCAAATCGAGGAAAATCGGTGATGTATTGGGTGTTCACTTCCTTCCCTTGTGAGACTTGTCCAGCGGACGTTGCTTCGAAGCCGGCAATGGCGAACGTCAGTGTGTTAACCAGGATCTGAAAAGACCTGAACATTTCGGACATTCTTTGAAACATGCTCGTGCCTGAAAATGTTCACTACTCTCTGCTGCTTGTTGCCTCAGTTCGCACTCTTGAAGGCAATAAAACCTTAACGACGGCTGAATTACGGTAATGAAGTATTAAAGCGCTGTGTAAAGTGCAAAGATCGAAAGTCTTACGAATTGGTGGCTCACCCAGATCTGCGACTGAGCTGCGCCTGTGAGGGATTAGTTCGCCGGGATGAGCTCGGCTGCCGCATTGTCTGTGCCCTTATCTCGCTGTGGGCCCCCACATCTGCTGTTTGCTTCAGTCGCGCCGTCAACCTGTAAGCAGGTCCCTCCAGAGCCCGTTTGTTTCTCCTGTTTCACACTGTGATGCCGCCGCCACTGAACTTTTAAAACAAATCGCTGAAGACATAAGAAACAATGGCACATTACCTTATTTATTGCGTACAACCTCGCTATTTTTAGCTTTCTGATATCCAGTCGACAGTTTAATAAATGTCATTTCACGACTCTTTCATCAGAAGGCTGGAATTCTTGTTCAGTGATAAATATGCGCCCGGGCTACACCGTCCTGCAGGCACGCTGAAGAGTAAGCGTTATCAGCAAATTCAGCATGGCGATACTGCAGCGTCCTCTGTTGTCTGTATAATGCGCCACGTTTATTAGACTTATAACCCTTCGAAAATAAAGTCCAAAATGGCGATGACAGTTCCCAGTCTCGTCAAGAGAAAAGTTAGTACCTTGGTTTTGTAATCGAGGAATGAGAAACAATTTCTTAGGCGTATTGAAACTCGTTTTGTCAAAGAATATGCACGAAAAGTGATAAAATTCTCTCTGGTTTCCAGCCGCGTCAAGTGGTTTAAAATGCACGAGTTTTCTAACAAGTACTTGTCGGTCATTGTCAAGTGGTGGCTGTCCTGTGGTTCCTGCTGCCGTCTTTATATTATGGCGCTACCGCCTGTGACATCACGGGCGCCCAGGCTAGCGTCATGTGCAATGAGGTGACAAGTCATGGGATAGCGACATTCACTTACACACAGATGGCGGTAGTAACACGTACACGAGGTATAAAAGGTCAGTGCATTGGAGGAGCTGTCAGTTGTACTCAGGTGACACATGCAGAAAGTTTCCGACGTGGTTACGGATGCCCGATGGGAAATAACAGACTTCGAACGCGGAATGGTAGTTGTAGCTAGACACATGGGACACGGCATTTCGGAAAACCTTCGAGTATTCAATATCGCGAAATACACAGTGATAAGAGTGTGCCGAGAGTACCAAATTTCAGGCATTACCTCTCTCCACGGACAACGCAGTGGCCGACGGCCTTCACTTAATGACCGAGAGCAGCATGGAGTTGTCTGTGCTAACAGACAAGCAGCACTGCATAAAAGAACTTCCGAAATCAGTGTGGGACGTACGATGAACGCATCCGTTAGGACAGTGCGGCAAAATTTGGCGTTAATTGCCTATGACATGAAATACCGACGCGAGTGCCTTTGCCAACAGCACATCGCCTGCAGCACCTCTCCAGGACTCGTGACCATAACGGTTGGAGCCTAGAAGACTGAAAAACGATGGGCGGGTCAGATGACTCTCGATTTCAGTTGGTAAGGGCTGATGGTAGGGTTTGAGTGTGGCGCAGACCCACTGAAGCCATGGACTCAAGTTGTCAACAGTGCACTGTGCAAGTTGATAATGGCTCTATAATAGTGTGTGGACAATCATTGACTGGAAATGCATCGAACAAATTCAGACACACCGCTGGGATCGTTTTGGTATATACCCCTTACGAAAGTGCAACAGAAATGCTCCGGGAACTTAAATGGGAACACAAGCAAGAGAAACTACGTAGTTCTCACGAGATCCTGCAGGGTTAATGAAGAAGACCTGCAGTTACAGGTGGTATTCCACCATTGTGCATCCAACATAACGTTTCTAGAGTAGGCATCAGAGGAGTAACACGAGAGAGAACAGGGCACACACAGGGGCATGTAGACCATAGTTTTTCTCTGGCTCAGTATGCAAATAGAATAGAACAGAGAACCATTAATATTGGTTCGAGTTACCCTCCAACATGTACTGTATAGAATAAGCACACAAGGACGCATACATCGAAGACCAGCCATTGTGTATCGTTACCATTAGAATGATGTGGTGTGAGCTAGAGACAAAGGAACCTTTTACTGGAAACTGTGTTCCGAGTAAGGGTGCCACGCCCTGGCTTTATCCTGCAAACCACAACGGTTCAGTACGCCTCAGGAGAGATGAATTGTTTATAGTAGTCAGCGGAGCTTCTGCCTCTGCGTTTGTGCACATCGTTTGCGAGTGTGGTGTCGACCGGATGATTGACACGTGCTGTGTTGTGTCAATCAGCGACGTTCAGTGCCATCGTTGGCGCCATCATGTGAGGAACTGTGGACTACAGTGACAGTACGTCTCTGCCGTTTGCTGAAGAAGTGCTGTAGAGTGTAAGATACGCACAATGTGTCATCTTGACCCTACTGTTGCCGTTCCTCCGACGTGAAGAAGACTGGCTCTTCCTAGAAGTCTATCACCGTATACCCTTCTCGCATTACTTATCGGGTTTCCGAAGATGTACTCTACTTCATCTGTCGTGCCCAGTAACTCATCATCAGGCCCGATATCCTGGAAGCTGTGTGGTACTATATGGGACAGTGTTTGGTCCATAGTCACATTGGATGTCATATATCAGGAAGGTGATCTTCAGATTAGGCTAGCATAGTGCCAATATACGACCCTTACTTTTTCATTCTAGGTGTCCTCTTTCGAGCGAAGTTTAGCATCCCGCATTCAGTTGAGGTGTTGCTGGAAATCAGATTCGTCTGACCCGTTTATTGCAGTGCTGGCATGGGGAATAAGACTCTGGTATAGACAGTGACCAGTGGGCAGCAATATGTCAGTCTCTTTGGCACTCAGATTCGGAGAAAGTTCTGAGGCTATAACTCACAGCATGTAAGACTGATGACCCGGTCAATCGCCAGAAGACTGCAAAGCAGAATGAAATCGACAACTACGCTGAACAGCCGGTAATATCATTATGGATCATTCCTATAACCACCAAGAAATGGCACAGTTTCGTTGTCATTAGCTCAGAACACCCAAATCGTTTCATGATAATATAGAGGAACTGCGCGGCTTCTGTGAGGTCATAATGGTGCCATCGGAAGATCGCCCACACACCAAAGACTTCTAGCGCTGGTGAATTCCATGAAGAATTCACGTTATTTTGCATTCGAAACATGGACAAACTCGCAACTACATGGCTGGTAATATTGTCTGTTCGACCAAATATATACTGCTAAATCTAAACTCACCGGGCTAAAGAGCACATTGGTCGCTCTGGAGCACTACAGATGTGTGCACCTCGTGCCAGATGGTCATGTGACTATCCACGGTTTGCAATATATCTTCGCAGAGAAGGGGTACTTACGAATTATAACAGTTCAAATCGAAGAAGGGACGTCGAACAGATGTGCAGAACTATAGACCTATATCTCTAACGTCGATCAGTTGTAGAATTTTGGAACACGTATTATGTTCGAGTATAATGTCTTTTCTGGAGACTAGAAATCTACTCTGTAGGAATCAGCATGGGTTTCGAAAAAGACGATCGTGTGAAACCCAGCTCGCGCTATTCGTCCACGAGACTCAGAGGGCCTTAGACACGGGTTCACAGGTAGATGCCGTGTTTCTTGACTTCCGCAAGGCGTTTGACACAGTTCCCCACAGTCGTTTAATGAACAAAGTAAGAGCATACGGACTATCAGATCAATTGTGTGATTGGATTGAGGAGTTCCTAGATAACAGAACGCAGCACGTCATTCTCAATGGAGAGAAGTCTTCCGAAGTAAGAGTGATTTCAGGTGTGCCGCAGGGGAGTGTCATAGGACCGTTGCTATTCACAATATACATAAATGACCTGGTGGATGACATCGGAAGTTCACTGAGGCTTTTTGCAGATGATGCTGTGGTGTATCGAGAGGTTGCAACAATGGAAAATTGTACTGAAATGCAGGAGGATCTGCAGCGAATTGACGCATGGTGCACGGAATGGCAATTGAATCTCAATGTAGCGAAGTGTAATGTGATGCGAATACATAGAAAGATAGGTCCCTTATCATTTAGCTACAAAATAGCAGGTCAGCAACTGGAAGCAGTTAATTCCATAAATTATCTGGGAGTACGCATTAGGAGTGATTTAAAATGGAATGATCATATAAAGTTGATCGTCGGTAAAGCAGATGCCAGACTGAGATTCATTGGAAGAATCCTAAGGAAATGCAATCCGACAACAAAGGAAGTAGGTTATAGTACGCTTGTTCGCCCAATGCTTGAATACTGCTCAGCAGTGTGGGATCCGCACCAGGTAGGGTTGATAGAAGAGATAGAGAAGATCCAACGGAGAGCAGCGCGCTTCGTTACAGGATCATTTAGTAATTGCGAAAGCGTTACGGAGATGATAGATAAACTCCAGTGGAAGACTCTGCAGGAGAGACGCTCAGTAGCTCGGTACGGGCTTTTGTTGAAGTTTCGAGAACATACCTTCACCGAAGTGTCAAGCAGTATATTGCTCCCTCCTACGTATATCTCGCGAAGAGACCATGAGGATAAAATCAGAGAGATTAGAGCCCACACAGAAGCATACCGACAATCCTTCTTTCCACGTACAATACGAGACTGGAATAGAAGGGAAAACCGATAGAGGTACTCAGGGTACCCTCCGCCACACACCGTCAGGTGGCTTGCGGAGTACGGATGTAGATGTAGATGTAGAACGAAAAATGAGAAAATTGACCTGGTATTTTTTAAATCATGAATAATTTCTACAGGTGCCAATTTCCGTAAAATAAAACAACAATCAGGGGTGTGAAACCCGGGGCCCACAGCAAATATCAGTCCGGCCCAGGAAAAAAAGAAATTCCGTAAAATTCCATTTTTGTAAACAGTTTTTGAATTAAAATTCGGTAAAGTTCGCGATATCCTCAGAACGAGATATTTTGTCTGTCGTGTAATTAAAGAACCTTATATTGGATCACAGTGAACTAAAGTTCATTTTGAATATCTTTAGTTGATAGAGGTGTGTAACAATAACATACCAACCATTAACACAATTCTTAAAAACCTATATATCTTGTATTAAACATAAACACAATTTTCCTACTGATTGAACTTACATAGGCTTGAACCTCTTTTTAACACATTGATTACGGTTGGATCCCCCTGTCTGAAACATGGAAAAAAATTAAATAGTAAACGTTCACTCTCACGCTGTACTTAGTTTGCAATGTGCTGTACTTAGTTTGCAATGTGCTGCCGTCTGTCACTCATCAGGGAAACAGACGTCGCGAAGTTGTGTTGCGTAACATGGCGCAGCGCAGCCAGTGGGTTTTGCGGTTGTTTCTGTTTACCGCCTATTTTTTCTGAAGCTGTCCATTGAAGATACCATAAAAATGTTTAATACTGTTGTTTTTAAATCTATTACTGAACAATATGGTATACTTTTTATTCCACTTAGAACTGTACTTTTCAGAAAAAATATGAAATATGATGAAAATTACATTAAATATAAGTTCAAAAAATACCGCATAAATACCACCTCGAAATATACAATATTACATATTGAATTTAATTAGAGAATCTTACTTTGAATAATTTCTGAGCTACAAATCTCAGTATCGCGTGATTTTATTAAATCACGGCAACTTTGACCCATAAAAAACCCGGAAGATCTTGTTTATCGCAGCTGCAATTTCGTAAATTATATTAACTTAACGCTTACTTTATAGAACAAACAGCTGGGTCTCCACAAAAATCCAAGGTTCCATGCTGCCCGAACTGATATGGAAGAACCAGTGTGAGCCAGTGTGTTGTACGGAATCAGTAAGATGGGAGACGTTGAGTTACAGAAAGGAGCTGCCCTGTTTGGACGTGCCCGTGACAATAAACAGAATGAAGTTGCCAGATTTGCTGATGTAACAACCCGAACTGTTCTGCGAGGAATGGTGCACCACTAGCCGCCATGTAACACAGGGCTAGAACAGTGGTTGTAGAAATACGCGTCTTCAATGAAAATCAGTTTCAAACTTGACAGGAAATGCTGCTGTCAGTGAAATCACGTCTATCTCAACCAGAGTCTGAGCGAACAATGCGAAAGCAACTGCATGCAATGAACATTTGGAGCAGGGTATGTCACAAAAGTCACCGCAAATAGTTGCAGACAAAGCTTGTAGCGGTCTTTTTAAAAAAAGAGGGTATTATTTAAGAGTTATTTGATATCCTCCAATCTCGAGCGCTGAAGTTCATGAAAAATGTGAGTTTGTTATTTTTAATGGGTTCCGGCGAACTCCATGTCACAACTCGGGACGTAGATTTAGTATCTGGCGATAGTAAAATTTATCCCGCCGTTAACAGAACAGCTGATCACAAAACTTTAATCTACAGACTAAATGATTGTAGCTCAGCACACGATTTATAGACTGCAGAAAAGGTATAACTATTTGGAAACAAAACAAATACATTTTCACGTCAGTTAATTTTGTGAAGGCAACGAGTGACTAGTGGGGACCAAACAAAATATTTTTTTTTCATTAATATTACAGGCACGAGACGTCATAGAGAAATAAATTCTTATATATACTAAGATGGTATCCGTTCTTTCGGACATGTCCAAAACAACAGATATCATCGGTGCCCATGCAGCTCGTTAAAATGAAATTACAATGAAATGAACACCCTTAGCTGCTTACAGGCGTTGACATACGTCAACGGGGACAGACGAAAATGTGTGCCTCGACTGGGAGTCGAACCCGGGATCTCCTGCTTACATGGCAGACGCTCTATCCATCTGAGCCACCGAGGACACAGAGGATAGCGCGACTGCAGGGATTTATATCTGGCACGCCTCCCGCAAAACCCACGTTCTCAACGTATTGTCCCGCACTACATTCGTAGTGCCTCCGCCCATTATACTCATTACTCGCGGCGCGTTGAAGATTCCCGTAAGAGTTCGGGCACTGTTTGTGCATCCGAAAGAACGGATACCATCTTAGTATATATATAGTTAAGGCTCACCGGCCACTTGACCATCTTCTTCTTCTGTGCGAATGCACAAACAGTGCCCGAACTCTTACGGGAATCGGCAACGCGCCGTGAGTAATGAGTATAATGGGCGGGGGCATTACGAATGTAGTGCGGGACAATACGTTGAGAATGTGGGTTTCGCGGGAGGCGTGCCAGCGATAAATCCCTGCAGTCGTGCTATCCTCTGTGTCCTCGGTGGCTCAGATGGATAGAGCGTCTGCCATGTAAGCAGGAGATCCCGGGTTCGACTCCCAGTCGAGGCACACATTTTCGTCTGTCCCCGTTGACGTATGTCAACGCCTGTAAGCAGCTAAGGGTGTTCATTTCATTGTAAATAAATTCTTTTTGATCTTTTGAATCAGTAATTACTAGCCCTGGCCTGGAGTATATTTCCGAAACGTCAATAGAATATGAATACAAAATGAGGAATGACTGTTATACAATCATACCTTAATTGTTTCCTCCTAAACTTCGGATGGTGGAATACGTAGTGCCTCTTGTTCCATGGTTATTGCTCCGCGGTGCCATCGCACTCACATTCCTATTTGTAGAAAAAATCTACATAAGTGAATTCTAAATTCAACTTATTAATCTCTAAAATAGCAATCAATTAATATTAATCAACGTTCCGAGGAATGAGATGCTGCTCACCGGTACGGGTCGTCTTTGCAGTAGACATGCAACAGGTTCTTCAAAAACTGTTAATCAAAGGATCTTTTGCCGCTTATTTTACTTCACCTAACACTCAGCAAAGTTTCAGATCCATTACCTTCTTCATGAATATTAATTCGATACTTTAGGAGGCAATAAAAGACGTATATGACTAAACCGTCGCAAGCTGCACGTCTTCGTGACACAAGAACTGGACAGTGGCTAACTGGAGGCGTATTCCTTTGTCCGACGAGTCCCAGTTTTGTCTCTTTTGAAATGATGCAAGGCGTCGAATGCACAACGGCCTAGTGAGGCGTTTAATCCACGATGTCTGATGGATGTAGGTGTGCTCGTAGATTGTTTTGCCATGTTCTGGTGTGTTTTTCATACAACGGCGTAGGACAACGCATTCAAGTCACCGTGAACATGAAGAAGGATGTTTCTATCAAGATTCTCGGTGATGAAGTGTTGACTTGTTTTCGACATCTTCGTCGTGGGCGTCCTTGGACACACAAGTGTGTTCGCAAAGCTACGCGCATAATTTCATGGTCTGACGATCACTTGGGCACCCTATCTCAGCCGGCCGCGGTGGTCTCGCGGTTCTAGGCACGCAGTCCGGAACCGTGCGACTGCTACGGTCGCAGGTTCGAATCCTGCCTCGGGCATGGAGGTGTGTGATGTCCTTAGGTTAGTTAGGTTTAAGTAGTTCTAAGTTTTAGGGGACTGATGACCACAGCAGTTGAGTCCCATAGTGCTCAGAGCCATTTGAACCACCCTATCTCATGTCGACTGCCCCGCAAAATCACTTGTAGTAAACATCTTCCCTGCAGTTTCGACCGCTTTCAAGGTTCTCCTAATGAGTGCCTTTAGCTCGTTGTGGCATACCTGGGAAAACTAGTGGACTCTCTTATTCTCCAGACTGAGGCAAGGCGCTGTCCCATAGTATAAACGTGGCTTTTTGTCCGCCGTGCTTATATTATTACAGTTGTGGAAACTTTGAACGGTTAATACACGTGGTAAATAAATACACTATTTGACAAAAAAAAATCTCACGGAAGACATCGTCGGATGTCAGTGAAACTTGGTACACGTACTCACCATCACTGGGTATATTCAGTCTAAGGAAGGGGGAGGGGGGGGGGACGGACGCACTACGAAGGAAGTATCCGTATCGTACAGAAAACGATAGATGTGATTTACATGTACAGACAAGCAAATGATTACAGTTCCAGAAAAATTGAATGATCTATTCAAGAGAAAGAGCTTTACAAGTTGAGCAAGTCAATAACGCGTTAGCCCTCCTCTGTCCATTATGAAAGGTGTTATTTTGCTTGGCATTGATCGAAAGAGTTATTGGGTGTCGTGTCCGCCAGAGGGATATCGTGCCATATTGTGTCCAACTCGCGCGTCAAATCGTCAAAATCCAGAGCAGGTTGGAGAGCTCAGCCCAAAATACTCCAAACGTTCTCAATTGGGGAGAGATCCGGCGAACTTACTGGCCAGGGGAGGGTTTGCCAAGCACGAATAGAAGCACGCAGAAGCTCTCACGGTGTGCGTGTGGGCATTTCTTTTCAAAGCAGGATGCCTTTGGTTGTGATTCGCGGCACCCTTGCAGCACAGCGGACGTCGACGATATTCCACGTCCCGTCTTGTTGCACTTCATGGCATGCCATGCCGGGCTTGACATTTAAGCAAGATAATGCCCGCCCGCACACGTATAGAGTTTCTATTGGTTGTCTCTGTACTTGCTAAACCCTGCCTTGGCCAGCAAAGGTGCCGGATCTCTCCGCAGTTGAGGACGTTTCGAGCTTATAGGCAAGGTCCTCGAATCACCTCGGGATTTTGACGACCGAGCGCGCTTGTTGGACAGAATTTGGCACGATATCCCACAGGAGGACATCGAACAACTACTTGCATAAGGGCCAGGCGTGCATCAACGCGTTGTTTACTTGCTGAGTTTGTGAAGATTTTTTTATTTGAATAAATCATTCAATTTTTCTGAAGATTTACGTCACATCTCCCGATTTCCGTCCCATTCGAAAAAACACTTCATGATGCGTCTTTTTTTGTCTTATAGTGTAAATAGTCAGATGTTAAGTGGCCACCGTGAAGAACGCGGTGATGTGGTACACATCGTGAGACAGCGTTATCAGCATCTGATATAATTTGAAAGGGGCCTCATCTAAAGTCACCATTTGGGCGGCTGGTCGAGTCGTGCAATACCTGTATCTGTATGGCATTCAGATGTGACAGTGGCCCGATACAGTGCTCTATCGAGATGTGAGTGCAGATGTGCTCGTCGTTATGGCTCCGGTCGACCAAGTCTGGCCACCACAAGGGAAGACCACTAAACTGTGCGCCGAACACGTCGTCACCCCGTTGCCACCATTCTGTCTCAGATCGCAACGTTGGTTGGAGACTAGAAGCAGCTGGACCAGGGAATTACCGTCGCATGCTCTAGGTCGCAAACGCCAGCATTTAATGCGGTACCGTGCTGGAAACTGCTGATGAATGGTGACACATTGTGTTTGGCGATGACTCGAAGTTCTACACAACCTGGGATGACCTCCGTCGGCGATTATGGCGGCGATTTGCCGAGATGTTCCATTCTTCCACTGTTCTGAAGAAGCACAGCGGTGTTACTCATGGCGTCAACGTGTGGGGAGCCATCAGTATGACTTCAGGCCAAGGCTGGTGGTGATTAAGGGCAATTTCGTGGCACAAGACTACGTCACGGACTTCCTGGGTCCTATGTTTTACTTCTCATGCGACAGTATCATACTGTCATTTTGCAGCAGGACAGTGCTCGACCACACATGGGCACGTCTCTCTGTGGACAGTTTACCCAATGAGGAGGGTCTCCTGAGCCTAGTAAGATAATCAGATCCGACCCCGATAGAACATGTGTGGCAGGAGGTCGGAAGTCAGCTCCCTTCTACTGCTAGAATCCACGATATCAAGGCTCAGTTACAACACCTGTGGGCCACGTTGCCTCAGGAGAAGAATACAATAGCTTTGACATCCAGCTGAACCGATCAATGCATGCATCCAGTCCACAGGGGGATGAGACGACGTACTGATAAGTAGCGTCACATTGCTTAGATCCTCGTAAATTTGACTCGATTTTGTACCCACAGAAATAACACCACATACCCCCTCAACCGGTGAAGTTTCGCTTCGTTTCCACCTCCTCTTCTGGCTGCTCCACTTTGTCAGGCAGTGTGTGTCATACGCAGTCAACTCTTGAACCAGAGGTATTCTTTGTCTCCGTAGCGCGTGTACAAGTGTGGGAGCCGGACGGGCGCGCATGTGTGTGTGTGTGTGTGTGTGTGTGTGTGTGTGTGTAGTTACGGTACCCCGTCCACGCGGCGTCTCTCGACGCTGTGAAGGCCGCGCGGCTCTGCGTGGCTCGGGCAGCGTTACACACACACACACACACACACACACACACAACACACACACACACACACTGGCTGCTATTTATAGCCGCGGCCGGCGCCGGCAGGTCGGCTCGCTCCGCCTCGGCTCGCGCCGGCCCTTACCATAACCCCCTCCTGGTACAGTAACGTGCGCTGCAGCTGCACCCGCACCCTACCTGTTGCTCTAGCGCGCTCGCCACACACATATACATCGCCCACCCAGTCGCCCATCCATTCACCAATCCTCGACTAGCGTTGCCGGAAGGTCCATCCACTCTGGACATTATGTCAAAAACAATACGCAATGCACGTTGCTGGCCGTTAACATTGCAATGGCATGAAGAAGGCATGCAACGAACATCAGATTGCCACACGAGGGTGAATCAAATAAAAACTTGAAGTTCTTTTATAAGATTATTCGCGCTTCAGAAAACTTCACACGCACAAACGTATTATTCTACATAGTCTCCTGAAGGAGAAACACATTTTTCTCAGCGACTAGGTAGTTTCTTCATCGTGTTTTCGTAAAATGAATTTGGCTGTTGAGAGTAGCTAGTTGCACACGAACACGTCGACGGCGCCAGCGTCACCAAATCTGTGTACTCCGGCTGTTTCCTTTAGTGCTCCGAACAAATTAAAATTGCATGGCATATAAGTCCATACTGTGGAGAGGATGTTTTAGTGTAGTCCAGAAAAATTCCTGCAGTTTTTGTTAACTTCGTGCAGCTGTGTTGGGTCGAGCGTTGTCATGAAGCACTATTACCTCCCTGATACAAAATGCGCGCCTTTTCTGGCAATATGCGTGTTTTGTCTGGTCCAAATGTTGGCAGCGGTACGCTGCGTTAACAGCATGACGTTCATGGACAAAATCGATGACAACAACTCCTTTAAAACAAAAAAAGACTGTTGCAAGAACATGACCCACGGAGACACGATTTCTGTATTTGACGGGTGCAGATTCGTCTTTTTTGTGTCATTCCATAAATGCTTTTTATCGAATCTGTAATGAAATGGCGCAGCCATGTTTCATCACAGGCCACAATCCGCTGTAAAAAAAATGTTTACCTTTAGTTTGGTAGCGCCAGTCGTCATTTTCACACCACGAGCCGATGAAATTTGTGCTCTGCGGTGAGAAGACGACGCACCCACTTCGCGGACACTTTCCGAAACCGAAAGTTATCAGTAATGATCCTCTGATTGATCCCCTGAACACTATCGTAGCTTACGCCAAACTCAGCAGCAGGCAACTTTTATTCGGCGATCGTCTTCAGTAAACTGGTTGACAATGCGAATATCCTCCTCGGTAAAATTGGTCTTCGGATGTAATCAGTGAGTTGCATTCTCACATGTTTTTTGTCCTCGAAAAACTATTTGCGCCATGCCTACACTTGAGTCTTGCTCAGGGCGTTGTATCGGAACTGTGTCACAATTTTTTTTTCAAAATTTTGGGCAGTTTTACGCCCTGTGTCGTGAGGAACTTTATTATAATGCGTAGTGCAACAAATGACGGTACGTATCTCTTGTTCTGATCTCGCGATTCAGACTAAAGACCCGGTGCGACCAGCGTTTCCAGATTGAGTTTTAGAAATTCCCACATAGCAGACAAAAAATGGCCCTATTTCGTTAATTTTTCTCCTAATAATTTAGACCTTCCTACTCCTCTCGACCGTTATGCGTTGAGAGTATCAGAAGCTTTAAGAAAGGGGAATGATGTGTTCACGTCAGTAAAATTATCGTACATATCACAAAATTATAGTATGTAAACTAAAATTTTTACTATGTAAATAAAAATAACAGCCTAACCAGAAAGAAACTTGCTCTATGGGCGCCACATTTAGTTTCTTCACTGTTATCTTCACTGTTTTTTTTTTTTTTTTTTTGATTTTAGCATTGGCGCACCTCTTATACCTCACTTTGCAGTTCGACACCTCTATCCACTACGCTATTGTAAACAAATAAAATCCGTGCCTGTATTTTTTTACTTACACCTCTGATGGCTATTAACTGCCGATCTGTCATCATCTTACACTTTTTTTATAGCTAATCGCACCAATATCGACCCTTTTCGAGATATCTTCGCTATTTTAAACAGCATGTAGTCATAGGACATATTGTAACATATAAATCCCGTAAAATAGAAGCGTCAACTAAAACAACGAAATCCAATTTGGCGTTTCCTGAGAGTTCGATAGGGCAACGAAAGCAGCTAGGCGTCCCAAACTGCCGAAACTGGGCATGTGATGTCACCGAGAGGTACCACCGAGGTGAACCTAACGTCTCCCATAAAAGGAAAGGTGGATCGATTGATTTGAAAACGGAGTGCATCTATGGATATCTGTGTTGTTTGAACTGAAATACCAGAGGTGACAGCAGTATGGCTAGGCAGAGAAAATACTTCCCCAGTTTCCACAGTACCGAAATATTCTTCCCCAAGACTTTCCCCAGGGTTTCCGTTCCCGCAAAACTTCCCCAACAAATATTTTTCCCCAAAAATTTCGAAAAATCCCATTCTCTAATCGCTGGGTAACAACTGTCTACTTTGTATCAGTAATGGCGTGCACACATGTTTTTTGCTTGAAGAACAAAACTGTGCATTCACAGTACACTGTAACGTGTAATCCATGCACGCATCCACAAATTTTACGCGTGACTGCTACTGCTTTATTATCGGTCACTTCGTCAATCACATCAAACAATACAAAGTCTTCACACAGCCAGCAGTGCTAGGCTGCTAAGTGTTTCTTGAATCCCAGAGGTTCTTAAATATGTCTTTAAAATTCTTTCCTAATTTTGAAATATGCTGCTACAACAGAATGCTCAACATTATGTAAGTACGTGCATTACCTAATGAAGAGGTATTGAATCTAATTAGGGAGAAGAGTTTATGGCACAGTTTGACTAAATGAAGTGACACATCCTGAGTCGACAGAATATCATCAGTCTTGTAATGGAGGGAAGTGCGGATGGAAAAAAATGTAAAGAGAGACCAAAGACTGAACAACAACACCACCAAAACATACAGAATAACAACAATAACAATTATTGAGCCTGAATAAACATTTTTCACATCCAGAATGACTGTTTTAATCTGCCAGGAAGTTTCATTTTTCACTTCATCTATTTCTTGTTGGTAGTATCACTAATATTCTCAGAGCAGTGTCTATAACAGAAAACAATGGCAAGAAATCTTTCGTTACACATGGCAAGTTTAACAAAAGCTGGCAAAGGGAATACAGCAGCGATCATATCCAAGACAGTGTCCATAAATAAAACCTTATCATTTTCAAAAATAACATTATTCGCATTGGAAAAGAGGCAAACAATCGCCTGATTAAAAATCCCTAAGTAAAACACAATTTTTACTTGATATCAGAGAAAAAGCATATTCTACCACAATTAATCCATTTGCATTTAATTTACAACCCCAACTAAGAATGCATGAAGAAAGCAACTTTATCAGAGCAATAGCAAAATACAAAATATTTCTGCATACAGACTAAATAAAAAAATAAATTACATTCTTACTCGAAGTGTGTATATTGTATAGAGTTAAGAAATGGGGCGACTTGACACAACAAATTGAACATTACTACAAATTGAGCTGAACAGCCAAAGAAACAGGTACACCTGCCTAATGTCGTGTGGGGCTGCCGCGAGCACGCAGAAGTGCCGCAACACGACGTGGCATGGACTCGAATAATATGTGAACTAATGCTGGAGAGAATTGACACTATCCATACTGCAAGGCTATCCATAAATCCGTAAGAGTACTAGGGGGTGGAGCTCTCTTTTGAACAGCACGTTGCAAGGCATCCCAGATATGCTCAATAATCTTCATGTCTGGGGAGTCTGGTGGCCAGCGGAAGTGTTTAAACTCAGAAGAGTGTTCCTTGAGCCACTCTGTAGCAATTCTCGACTTTTGGGAAGTCACATCGTCCTGCTGAAATTTCCCAAGTCCGTCGGAATGCACAAAGGACATGAATGGATGCCGGCCGCTGTGGTCGAGCGATTCTAGGCGCTTCGGTCTGTAACCGCGCGATCGCTACGGTCACAGGTTCGAATCCTGCCTCTTGCATGGATGTGTGTGATGTCCTTCAGTTACTTAGGTTGAAGTAGTTCTAAGTACTAGGGGACTGATGACCTCAGATGGTAAGTCCTATACTGCTCAGAGCCATTTGAACATGAATGGACGCAGGGGATCAGACAGGATGCTTACGTACGTGTCACCTGCCAGTCTTACCTAGACGTATTAGGGGACCCATATCACTCCAACTTCACACGCCCCACACCATTACAGAGTCTCCACCAGCTTCAACAGTCCCCTGTTGACATGCAGGGTCTATGGATTCACGAGATTGTCTCCATACCCGTATACGTCCATGCGTTCGATACAATTTGGAATGAGATTCATCCAACCAGGCAACATTTTTCCAGTCATCAACAGTCCAGTGTCGGTGTTGACATGCCCAGGCAAGGCGTAAAGCTTTGTGTCGTGCAGTCATCAAGGGTACACGAATGGGACTTCGGCTCGGAAAGCCCATATCAATGATGTTTTGTCGAATGGTTCGCTCACTGACACTTGCTGGTGGCCCAGCACAGAAATCAGTAGCAATCTGTGGAAGGGTTGCACTTCTGTGCCGCTGAACGATTCTCTTCAGTCGTCCTTGGTCCAATTCTTGCAGGATCTTGTTCCGGCCGCAGCGATGTCTGAGATTTCATGTTACACTGGATTCGTGATACTCGCGGTACACTCGTGTAATGATCTTAGGGGAAAATCGCCAATTCATCGCTACCTCGGAGATACTGTGTTCCATCGCTCGTGCGCTGACTAGTACAGCACGTTCAGACTCAGTTAAATCTCGATAACCCGCCACTGCGCCAGACACTTGGTGTCATATATAGGCGTTGCCAACCGCAGCGCCGTATTCTGCTTGTTTACATATCTCTGTTTGAATATGCATGCCTATACGAGTTATTTCGTTAAATTAAATTATCCATACTATTTGAGTGCCAAATATGAGACCGCAGGCTGCCCACAGAATATGACCACCTGCGGGCGTGTCCGCGCGGGCCACCAGCTATCAGCTGCCCTGACGGTACAGTTTTACAGCCTCACGGCCTCGCGTAACGAGGAGCCAGTGAGGCTCATCGGTTAGGCGCGTGGCGTTTCCACGTTCCGTTAGGTGGGCGACCTTGTCCGTGGCAGGACACAGCTCCAGACGAAATGGGACTGGCAAACTAAATCTCTTTCATAATTACGGGCGGCGACTGGAGCAGAATAGGAAGGTCGTGCCCTGATGATAAACAGCACTCGCCAAGGACGCAGTTTGTCAAGTCCGACAGTTTGTGTGTGGCTGTAAGTGTCGTCTACTGGCTCCACGGAGCGTTGTCGCTGAAGGCCCACAGTACTCGAACTCATTTCTATCCATGCGTACTTGCTACAAGTGAGTTAAAGCTAGTGTCGCATTAGAGAGAGAGAGAGAGAGAGAGAGAGAGAGAGAGAGAGAGAGAATTTCTCAATCTATAACAACAATTGATATATGCAATCCAACAACGAACGATCTCTCATCTACTCAGAAGTCCGACCCCGGCAGCTGATTGGTCAGCGTGTCAGACTGTCAATACTAAGGGCCCGGGTTCGATTCCTGGCGGGGTCGGAGATTTTCTCCTCTCAGGGACTGGGTGTTGTGTTGTCTTAATCATCGTCATTTCATCCCCATCGACATGCAAGTCGCCGAAGTGGCGTCAAATCGAAAGACTTGCACCTGGCGAACGGTCTACCCAACGGGAGGCCCTAGTCACACGACATTATTATTATTATTATCTATTCAGAAATTCATCTGTGAAGTAGGAGATGTCAGGCAGAAATGATTTCAGTTTGTTTATAAACCCTTGATTGTCTGTCAGCAGCTTTAATTCACAAGCAAGGTTTAGCCATGAACAGTGACGACAATTTCTGTACCAGCGTTACATTTATGAATATTATTATGAGGGCGAGCGTGCTCAACCGTGATATCTCCGAATCTTTTATGTGAATATTCTTAAAACTTCTTAAGTAAAACAAACGTTATTAACATCCTACATATTTGTCCTTCATATCGTCGTATTTGTAGTCCTGTGCCATTAGAGGACTCTGAATTGTGAAGTGTAACATAGCGGTGTGTAACGTAACTATGTTGGTGAGTGGGAAACAGCCTTCTAGGCGCTACAGTCTGGAACCGCGTGACAGCTACTGTCGCAGGTTCGAATCCAGCCTCGGGCATGGATGAGTGTGATGTCCTTAGGTTAGTTAGGTTTAAGTAGTTCTAAGTTCTAGGGGACTGATGACCATAGATGTTAAGTCCCATAGTGCTCAGAGCCATTTGAACCATTTTTTGATCTACACCATGAAGAATCGCTCTATATGGCGTACCAAAGGTGGACCACCACCGTATCTACATCTACATCTACATGACTACTCTGCAATTCACATTTAAGTGCTTGGCAGAGGGTTCATCGAACCACAATCATACTATCTCTCTACTATTCCACTCCCGAACAGCGAGCGGGAAAAACGAACACCTAAACCTTTCTGTTCGAGCTCTGATTTCTCTTATTTTATTTTGATGATCATTCCTACCTATGTAGGTTGGGCTCAACAAAATATTTTCGCATTCGGAAGAGAAAGTTGGTGACTGAAATTTCGTAAAAAGGTCTCGCCGCGACGAAAAACGTCTATGCTGTAATGACTTCCATCCCAACTCGTGTATCATATCTGCCACACTCTCTCCCCTATAACGTGATAATACAAAACGAGCTGCCCTTTTTTGCACCCTTTCGATGTCCTCCGTCAATCCCACCTGGTAAGGATCCCACACCGCGCAGCAATATTCTAACAGAGGACGAACGAGTGTAGTGTAAGCTGTCTCTTCAGTGGACTTGTTGCATCTTCTAAGTGTCCTGCCAATGAAACGCAACCTTTGGCTCGCCTTCCCGACAATATTATCTATGTGGTCCTTCCAACTGAAGTTGTTCATAATTTTAACACCCAGGTACTTAGTTGAATTGACAGCCTTGAGAATTGTACTATTTATCGAGTAATCGAATTCCAACGGATTTCTTTTGGAACTCATGTGTATCATCTCACACTTTTCGTTATTTAGCGTCAACTGCCACCTGACACACCATACAGCAATCTTTTCTAAATCGCTTTGCAACTGATACTGGTCTTCGGATGACCTTACTAGACGGTAAATTACAGCATCATCTGAGAACAGTCTAAGAGAACTGCTCAGATTGTCATCCAGGTCATTTATATAGATAAGGAACAGCAGAGGTCCCAGGACGCTTCCGTGGGGAACACCTGATATCACTTAAGTTTTACTCGATGAGTTGCCGTCTATTACTACGAACTGCGACCTTCCTGACAGGAAATCACGAATCCAGTCGCACAACTGAGACGATACCCCATAGCTCCGCAGCTTGATTAGAAGTCGCTTATGAGGAACGGTGTCAAAAGCTTTCCGGAAATCTAGAAATACGGAATCAACTTGAGATCCCCTGTCGATAGCGGCCATTACTTCGTGCGAATAACGAGCTAGCTGCGTTGCACAAGAGCGATGTTTTCTGAAGCCATGCTGATTACGTGTCAATAGATCGTTCCCTTCGAGGTGATTCATAATGTTTGAATACAGTATATGCTCCAAAACCCTACTGCAAACCGACGTCAATGATATAGGTCTGTAGTTAAATGGATTACTCCTACTACCCTTCTTGAACACTGGTGCGACCTGCGCAATTTTCCAATCTGTAGGTACAGATCTATCGGTGAGCGAGCGGTTGTATATGAGTGCTAAGTAGGGAGCTATAGTATCAGCGTAATCTGAAAGGAACCTAATCGGTATACAATCTGGACCTGAAGACTTGCCCGTATCAAGCGATTTGAGTTGCTTCGCAACCCCTAAGGTATCTACTTCTAAGAAACTCATGCTAGCAGATGTTCGTGTTTCAAATTCTGGAATATTCCATTCGTCTTCCCTGGTGAAGGAATTTCGGAAAACTGCGTTCAATAACTCCGCTTTAGCGGCACAGTCGTCGATAACAGTACCTTCGGCACTGCGCAGCGAAGGTATTGACTGCGTCTTGCCGCTTGTGTACTTTACATACGACCAGAATTTCTTCGGATTTTCTACCAAAATTCGAGACAATGTTTCGTTGTGGAACCTATTAAAGGCATCTCGCATCGAAGTACGTGCCAAATATCGCGCGTCTGTAAATTTTAGCCCATCTTCGGGATTTCGCGTTCTTCTGAACTTCGCGTGCTTTTTCCGTTGCCTCTGCAACAGCGTTCGGACCTTTTTTGTGTACCACGGGGGACCCGTTCCATCTCTTACCAATTTATGAGGTATGAATATCTCAATTGCTGTTGCTACTATATCTTTGAATTTGAGCCACATTTCGTCTACATTCACATAGACAGTTCGGAAGGAATGGAAATTGTCTTTTAGGGAGGCTTCTAGTGACACTTTATCCGCTTTTTTAAAAAAATTATTTTGCGTTTGTTTCTGATGGATTTGGAAGAAATGGTATTGAGCCTAGCTACAATGACCTTGTGATCACTAATCCCTGTATCAGTCATGATGCTTTCTATTAGCTCTGGATTGTTTGCGGCTAAGAGGTCGAGTTTTGTTTTCGCAACCATTTACAATTCGCGTGGGTTCGTGGACTAACTGCTCGAAATAATTTTCGGAGAAAGCATTTAGGACAATCTCGGAAGACGTTTTCTGCCTACCACCGGTTTTGAACATGTATTTTTGCCAACATACCGAGGGTAGGTTGCAGTCCCCACCAACTATAACCGTATGAGTGGGGTATTTATTTGTTACGAGGCTCAAACTTTCTCTGAACTGTTCCGCAACTGTATCGTCGGAGTCTGGGGGTCGGTAGAAGGAGCCAATTATTAACTTAATTCGGCTGTTAAGTATAACCTCCACCCATACCAAAGCCGGTGGTCAAATGTTTTGGCTCATCAGTGCATATTGTGTGTTACAGGTCAAATAAAATAGACGCGACATGAACTGATACTGGGTCCATGACGCTTATGCAGCTTGCAGTCTGGCGAAAGTTGCATGTACATCTACGTTTCTTAAGATGCCGTTCATTGGGGGGTTGAAGGTAAATAGTGTGCAAGAATAGTTCCTCCCGTCCCCCCTACCATCCCTGCCCCCCTCTCCACCTAAATCCACCTCCTTGCTGTTACATTTGCGGACGGCACGCAGGAAGAATGACTGTCGGCACGTGATATGTAAACCCGAACCTCTCAAATTTTGCCTCCGTGTCCACTAGGAGAGCATACAATGGTAGCACTGTGGCTCGTGGAATTTGGAGAGGGTAACATTCCGCGATGAATCTCTTTCTTGTATGTTTTTACTCTCCCAGTGCAGTTTGTTGAGCATTTCTGTCTAGATACCTCAATGTCTGAATAAATCCGCGACGAACTGATTAGCTCTTTCCAGGACCTTCCTTCCCCCTCCCGTTAATCCAGTTTTGTAAGGGTCTAACCCCGACAAGTGTGTTAAATGATCGGTACAATGAGCGTTTCGTAACCGCGCATAGTCATCGATGAATAACATTTCCGTAGGATTCTTTCGGTAAGTTTGTCGCTCATCTGCCTTTCTCACGGTATATTTATGTCGTCGTCCTACTTTAAATAGCTCCAGGCAGGTGTTCCTGGACCCTGACAACTGTTCGCGAATAACTACGTCAATTGCGAAAAACATGAGAAAGCTACAAAAGCCAGTTCACTTGTTTACTTTCGTAAATGTTAGTAATTTTGTTGCGGATATTTGGATTTTTTAAGAGCGACGTACTTCAGAAGTCTTTAGTCCAGTCCCATATGTCTTTCAATATTCCGTCACAATATAGCTCGTTTACTAAACAGGGGTGCGGAACTGTATATAAAAAAAGACTATATCAAAGTCCACCTCACCCCGGCTATTTACCCATATTGATTCCTAGGGAGCAATTATATGCTTACATCCTCTTCCTGCCACCGCCCCTCTCCAACCCCATCACCAAATAAATTCGAACTCTGGCACGACGTATTGCGAAAATGATAGAAACAGTATTCTGCAGATTATTGCACATTTGTTAAATAGAAGTAGATTATCTACACAGCAGTTACAGAAATTAGTGTGCTGTTGCAAATACTTCAGAATAGAGATATTCTATTTGTTTCGTGTTTCTGTTACTGAAATTGTGCCTGTTTTAGTGGTATACAGCAATGGCTGAAGCTTTTTATCAACTTATTCTTTATATGTATCGTTCAATGCACTATTGTAGCTGTCCAGGTGGGAATAGAAATGAAGTCACATGCTTCTTGACAGAGCGTAGGGGAACGATGCGGGAAACCCGCCCCGCCTTACTAGGTACAATGGAGGTTTGCGGTTGCCTTCCTCCGACCGTAAGGGGGATGAATAATGATGATGAAAACAACACAACAACACCCGGACATTTCGGAGTAGGTGAAAACTCGTGACCCCGCCGGGAATCGAACCCGGGCCCTCTCGCTTGAGAAGTGAGAACGCTACCGCGAGAACACTAACTGCAGACTGTCTAGGTAGTTATGAAAACATCTAAGAGCTTCCTCACCATTTTTACAAACCACTGGAGCACATTTATGTGGTAATTACTACCGTTAAACAGTAACAATTATGAAAACGGCAAATACTAGCAACGCTTGGTACTGTCTGATCTTAGGCTATTTACTAATTAAGTGTATATTCAATTACGTAGATTGTATATTGTCTTACCGCCATAATGTTATATAGTGACCAAAATGTCTTGTGTTTCAGGTAACACCAGTTTTCCTTCCCCGTTTCTTCAGATGATTCATGGGAGATCCCTGTTGGTGTTGAAGTGAGTAGATGATGATGATGGTGTTTGATAGTAATATTATAATAATTCCGTGTGGTTCAACAGCATGGTTCGAGTCTTTCAGTCGGATGCCGCTTCGGCGACTTTCATGTCCCTAAACTGCCCCCTACTACAGTTTCACATGAATCCGAACCAAGAGTGTTTCCTGTCGAAGCTTCGCATCACTGAAAGGTGAAGTACAGGTTAAATGCAGACTGCAGACCGCGAATAGATAGCCCTACCTTTTAGTTTCCTGGCACGCGCTTTGCCGTTACACCATCAGGCGCGACACCCATTGTTGTGTTATAACACTGTCGAGAACAATCATTAGAACAGACCTCGGACCCGGAACGTAGGGGAGGAGTGCTCTTACTGATTTTATCCACGCGAGCGAAAATTATGAATAATTTCTACTGTTTCAATCACCTTTCCCTAGTATTTAAGTAGCACGGCGCGTTTCGACAGCATGCTGCTAACATCAGGCGCTTTCCAATTACATTGACATTACATTAATCTGAAATATGATTCGGTTCATTTGTTATGTGGGCTAGTGAGGTTATGTGTCGGAATACAACCGTGTACCGGAAGATATTTGTGCGCAAATTAAGTGGTTTGCATGTTCATATCATTTAATTAGTATTAATGTAAGTAAACGCACTTGAAATAAGGGTTGTAGAATTTCTCTATTTTCTTTTGTGACACTGTGACGGTTTATTTTTGAGCTAGAAAATGGTTTTACCGTTTTATTTAACTGCCGTAGAGTATTGCGTAACTCAGAACTTTATCTCTCCTTCACTTAAATTCTTAATAAGGCGCGTTACAGAGGAGCCAGCTATTTCTGTCAAGGTCTGCGTTGGGAAAACGCGAAAATGTAATATTAGCAGTCGCGTTGCCTTAATAGGGACTTTAGAAGTAATCTCTCTTTTCAAGATAGGACTGCTCTTGTTGACTCATCAGTTTTGCAGTAGCACGGACGCTGAAGAACCAGTTAGCAAAAAACTGATGGCTCAGTATTTTGTAATGCAGGCGACCTGACCAGAGACCCTTTTGATTTTCTTCATACTTACGTCAAGTCAGCGCTTGGACATACATTTCATAAAACAGTACCACGCAAGTCTCGAAAAATTGGAAAAAAATGCGCCTTTGGAGATTAGGAAGTTTCTGAGCAGTGCAAAACATCGTTGTCGTCATTAGATAGGTGCCTGACGTACAAGTTTTGTTAATCGAGAAGTAGCTGGTTCATTTCTCGTTAGCAGCAACATTCTAGTTATTTTTATGTAATTCTGTGTTTATTATCTAATGGAAATTTTAATTATCGCATATTCAATTATAATTTTAATAAAAATAAATTTTTTTACTGATAGGGTGTTACAAAATCTCTGCATCAAACACGTAGCGGTGAAAGATAACGTCATGGGGAACAGCGTTTGTCAGAGGCAAAATGTTCGCTGACGGTTCTCGGCAGCTCTAGGCATCTTTTGTTATTGGTTACACCCCTGAGATATTGCAAGGCGTAAGCACTCTGCTGTGTGCGTATGCCTCATGTGTTGCCTATAATCCAGTTATCCGCTCCATATGAAATGGGGTAGTCCAACATAATTAAAGTTCCTGATTCGCTTCTAAAATATATTTTTCGTCCCAGAGGCAGTTATTCCTAAATACAAGATTGCGAATATGGACAACCATCAACTGTGTAACTGAACGGCGACAACGAAAATTTGTGCCAGACCGGGATTCGAACCCGGATTTCCCGTTTATTGCGAGCGGTCGCCTTACATTTGGCTCCCGCAGTCAGACCCAAACTTCCATATACTGCACTGCAATACCGTAACTATCCGCCGACACCGGGCAAGCGACTTTCAACTAAAACGTCTCCCCTGTGCGGAAATACTTGTACATAATGGGTGTCGATTACAGGGTAGAAACGTGGTTCACGACATATGAAAGTTTGAATCTGGCGGTGAGTCGTGCTCGGGTAGCCTAATGGTAAGGCGGCGACCGCCCGCGATAAGCAGGAAATCCGGGTTCGAGTCCCGGCCCGCCACAAATTTTCGTTGTCGCCATTCAGTTATACAGTTGATGGTTGTCCACATTCACAACTGCGAATACATTTCTTGTATTTCATAACTGATGTAGTCGCCGCTATTCCTGATCCTTCGAACATGTATGCACGTCTGAAGGAACTTTGCATCGTAATTCGAAATAACACAGTCACGGCAATATCGTAATTATCCTTAAGAGTTTCTTGTTGAAAATCACTCTGTTATATATAAGGGCAGGCAGCGCGCCTGGCTAGTCGTTAGTTTGGTGAAATCTCATCGAACCACGGTCGGCAAATACTGATGGACTCCTTATGTCGCGAAAAAGCGTCAGTGAACGCTTTTTGTCTAACAAAAGTTGTCCCTTATCACGTGATCCATCAGCTCCTGGCTTCCGATTCAAAGAATACTGGTACAATGAAAATTAATTAAAATTTGATAGACACGCCAAATTTCTTTTTGTTAAATGTAAAAATTATATGCGTTAATGACAAAGTTCAGTCTGTGGAAATAATAAAGTATTTTATATAATGTTTCATGTTTCGCAGTTTTGTAACAGATTTAAATTGATTGAGAGTATTTTAGGAGCTACATTTGTATTATATTTTATTTACCAACCGGTTTCAGTCCAAGAGCATGCTCACGATAGTGTACGAAATACAAAAATGAAATAAAATACAGTGAGAAACATGATCTGCACGGACAAAAATTAAGATGTAACATTCGTAACAAGATGGTTACTTCAAAATTCTGTTACCAGTCCAACACTACATGTCATATACCTTGCGAATATTCAGGGCACGTAATTAAATTCAAACAGTACAGAACCAATGGACAATGACTCTATGATGGGCAGGCGCTGAAACCAATAAACTGCTTCAAGAGAGTCAACAGCAGAATCACATATGATCACTAACATTATGGCCAAATTCCACGTAATACTAAGATATCGTCCAAATTGATAACACATGGAGAAATAAAAGATTACTAAGTCCTTTGGTAAAACAAATGTACATAAAATACTTCATAAAGTAATGTAATCTATCGCATAAAATATGTGACAGACTAAAATTACAAACAAGATTTTTTAACAAAATAATGTATAATTATATTTACATACAAAATTTTAAATTATCATTACGTCACTTGGCCTCGGCGTACCAAGGATGGGGGTCACAAAGGACAGTATAAGTTTTAAGTGCTACCGTGACAGCTTGTGTAGTGAACATACTCGGTTCATGAGAATTTTTGTAGTCAGTCGGCAGTTATAGAAGTCAGAGGAACCTAAACTTAACTGTTAAGGATGTTAAGAAACGATTTCACAAAGACGAGAACAGGAATGTGTCAGTGACATCCTGAGATTAAAACAGTAACACACAGACATCAACGTAAGATGACACATACACAGTTTACAAGCGCAATAGAGCAACAACTGTAAACTCACCTGTCTTAGGTGTAACAGAACGTAGTCAGTAAGTCAATAATTTTTGCTTTGTGTGAGGCGCATTAAAAAAAACTGATAGCAGGTTGGATTTATTCAGGTTTCGAATGCACCGTAATTTTCGCCACTCTTTTGTCTACAGAACCCTATTTTTCAACGTAATCTTCATTCAAGGCCACGGCACCTTACTGTGAAGGCCTATGTGCCCCCACAGTACGGTTCAATTGCTCTACGTCAGAGCCAACATCTTGCTGGAACAGTAACCTCTCCGTCATCTGCGTACTGTTTCCCGCGAGTGCATCCTTCATTGGGGCCAGAAAGATGGAAGTCTTCTGTTAGGCCGCGATGAACCCAGCAGGCACACACCACTGAGTATTCCGCGCGCTGTACAAGATTGGAAAAATAGAAAACTGTGAAGGTGGTTCGATGAACCCTCTGCCAAGCATTTACATGTGATTTGCAGAGTATCGATGTAGACGTAGATGAAGTGACGCGCGAGTGTGTGAGCGCTACAGATGCGCCCAGCTGAGCAGAGACGTATTTGATTGTGATCTGTCGAGCGCCTCGTCTGAGAGTATCTGCATGTTCCAACATTGCAAGAGTCACGGCCGTGTGCGGCCTGTCGGCACGCGAGAGATGGGACAGGTTTGCGCGTCCATGTTGCGATGATGCCTGACCCCTCCCTCACTACCTGGTCTCCGTACACATTCTGCAAGCGCCTATGAATGTGCACGATGCTCTGGATTTCCACCAAAAGAAACTCAATGGCAGCTCTCTGCTTACCTCCGTTACAGATGCCATTTTGAAGGATAATTATAGCACCGACGCCTGTATGGACTGAAAAGGGAATATTTCCCACAGCAAATTCCTCAACTTTTCAAGCGAAATTCACCGAGAAAAGAAGTGCTGCGATACTTACTGAACACCCCTTGTATCTCGTACACTACTCTCATCATGGTTTTGGATTGAAACCGGTTGATAAGTAAAATATAATACATGAGGATATCCGCATGGAAAAGATGTTTAAACCATTTAATTGTGAATACTCCCATTTTCATGCAAATAGCAAACAAAAATAAAAAGATGTTTTCGTTATAAATGTGACTGAGTATTCGTTTATTAACATTACCACTCGTTAATAAATATGGAATTTAAATGAATGTTTGAAATAGTTGCTGCTAGTTATGTTCGAACCGGTGATTTTTCGATTACAAAGCTATTATGCTCAGCGCTTTTTTTTTACCTCACTGGCGTACAATACATAGTGTATTACAGGTTTTTGGCAAATTTACTTGCATGTGTAATTTAAATAAACTTAAGCGCTCTACTGTGAATACAGCTATTGCTACCTTTTGAACACGCTTTTGGTTATCAATTTTACGATCGGTACCCAGTTTTAGAAATTCCCTTCTTTTCTGGTGATCGAACCCACAACCTTTGGATTTTTTATATTAGGAATCAGACATACAAAAATCATTATTAACAAGTTACGCAGGCAATAAAATAGTGCATCCGCAAACAAAGGAAACTGAAAGTAAACTAGGAGGTGTGACGCCGTATACAAAGAGGGGAAAAGGAAGACGGGACGGGGACGATATAAGACATGTGGGCTTCTTCCTGCTCGGCAGACGGCTGGGGACACAATGGGCAGAGGTCAACATGCGAGGTCTGGCCATGATGTCCCCGGCCCTCAGCTATCAACATCCAAGAACATGAATTTGAAATGTATTATGCTTAATGTTACGGCGTAAAGTCAAGCGCCAGCACACCAGTCGGAAACGAGTGAGAAAAGATGGCTGGGAGAGGAGGTCAGCCAATCGCAGACTGACGGACCCCTCTCCAGGACGACAACGCAACAGCAGCGGCCCCTATGTGAAGAAGACACACGCGCCGCGACCCACTGGCGACTGCCCAGTTCAGTAGTAGCTTCAAGATTAGGCACTTGTATAGCAGCGTCATGTAACACAGACCTGGGAATTGTTATACTGAAGAGATTGCTTATTTTTTATATCGCCTATTGCTTCCCACACATTTGTGTAGTTGTAAAGTTAAGAACTGTCTCTCTTCAATTGGTAATGAAACTTATTAATACGATTTGTTTTAATTGTTTGTCTAGCGAACCGATAAGGCAGACTTCCTAGAGCCTATATTTGACAAGGCTGGAGAATAAAAATTGACGACAACCTCGGAGACGTAATAAGTAACAGTGCTCGTAAACCTTCAAAGGCGATTTTTCAAGGTTTTTCTGTATTTTTTTTTTTTTTTGAAAAATCGTGACGTTACTACTTTAATAATGATGACGAAAATCGTAGAGGGTCATTCGGTAAGGTCGCATTGTCATTCGTCGGCCACTGTCTTCGTATGCTCGGTAGACCGTGACAGTGTGGGGAAGGGCAGACGGCCGTTTGAGCCTCTGCCAGGCTTCCCTCGCGGGCTTCCGTAGGCCGCGGACGGCGAGCCAGCGGGTCAGGGAGTCAATTACCGAAACAGGCGCGGCGGCTGCCGCCGGCCGCTGCGTGTCGCGGGGCGCATACTGAGTGAGGCGGCACCGCTGCCGCCGTCTGGGCTGCGCTCGCCTCACACGGTCCACTTCATTCTCTGCTCGATAACCCGTCCAGCGGAGGAGGAAACGGCGACCGAGGATTCTGGCCATAAGGCTATTTATTAATATTTCACGGTATTTGCCACGCAGTGTGGCGAAAACATCGGCCCCTTTACACCGAAGTGGTGTCAGGAAGAGCCATACTAGCTGTTATTTGACTGAGAATGTTCGTTAATATTACTGAACACGTTTTTCAGAGACCGATACCAGTTACGGTTTCTGTTAAAATTTTTAAATTTTTTAATCTTTCGGCGTGTTTCGAGGTAAGCTTATAACACTACCGCCTGCTACTGCTATACCATAACCATAAAGTAGGAGGCAGGTCGTGAAATAAAATTATCTTGTTAAAGTAATTATGGTATAAAGCAACAGGGCAGTGTTACCCTCTGAGAGGAATTTTGTTATGTTGACCGTGTTGTACCTAACGGAGGTGGCTTATCGGAACTGAAAGTCAGAAATACGTAAATATTTAAACAGTAATAAACAATATTTTACCTATCTACACTGTTCAAAGAGTAAGGAAAACGGTCGCCAGCCTAATTAGGCAAGAGAAGTATTGACATTCTTCTTTGTAACACTAAACGACATATACTTTTACCTTCAAGGCTTGTTCAAACTGAATAGTCTCAATAAAATTACTATCAATATTCACTGTAAAACCATAAAATAGTCATAGGTTCAATATTACTTTTCAAACATTTTCCTATCTGACAAACAAACAAAAAAGTAAATGTAGCTCACTGCAAAATTATGAACTGATCACAAGTTAAGTCTCTCTCAGTTAAATACTTTTCTATTTAGAATGAAAATTAAATGGAATTCACCAACAGGTTACTTCTCACTGTCTTTTGAATTGAGAAATTATTGTTTTCATAGATAGTGGTCTTTCTATTAATCGTTATCTAGCATCAGCACAATAGACTAACTGTTGATCCTGTTGCACCATTGATATGCACTTTTAATACAAGGGGACTCCAATATTGTACAGAAGTTCACTTGAATAGGAAGAGTAATTGAAACTTGCTACAATTAAGTAACTTTGTGCATTTGAACTACTTTCAGTGGAGGGGGGCCTTAACCTTAACCACTGTAGCAGAGCATGCTAAACACGCTTTCAGTGCACTAAAGAAACAAGGTATTAGTTCTCATCACTTACTGCAGTAGAACACAACTTGACATATCTATAAGAAACTTGACAATCCTCAGTTTTAAGAACTTTTAATTTTGAAATTGGCAACAACGTATTAATAAGCAGTTCTAATGGAAAAATTATTTTCAGCAAGCATCATTTACTTTAGTTCACTCTCTTGCCAAATTAACTTTAACTTTCTTTTTACTATGTTCAAGAGGCATTAATTAGTAAAACACTGGGCTTTAATGTTCTTTCAATAAGGACTCTCAGTAATCAGTTTAGTTCAAACGGAGAGAAACCTGAGAGGTGTTATGATAAGGAAAAAATCGAGGTAGGTACATGAATTCAGTTATAAATTGCCTTATATTTGAGCACACTAACACATCCATTAAAGCTGATCCTTCACTGTACATTACTGTAGTGTTCCATTACGGTGATTGCGCAATGTGGTGGCGGTTGCGTGTTGGTTGGTGGATTTTCAGGTAGAATTGCTGGACTCTGTCATTTCTTGGTGGCGATAATAGATACCAGTTTCAGAATAGTTCCAGCTCTTTGTCCATCCATCCGAGGCATAGGAAAGCGTCAGGAAAAGCCTCTCTCGGAACCAGCACAATATACAACTTTTACATAGGCAGTTCACAGTTTGGTCGCTCGTTCCCGACTGACTTTTGGTTCCACCTTTTCTACCTAGGCCAACCACAATTTGCGCGCGCTACACAGTTCCGTTCCCGAGGGGAACCACAACACCTTTTACATACTAAATAACTAAGACCCCTAAGTGAAGATCAGCAGTTTACATAACAGCAAACAAACATTTTTAAATAAAAAAGAACATTTGCATATATTGCTAATTTTACACAAAATTATAGAAATAAAATTATTTAATTTTACAGATAACCAAAGAGATTATATGAGGAAGACGAAAGATCATTTACTCATATTGTGCATATTACAAATATTACAATTCCCACATTCTAAAAGACATCAAAGTTTTTACAAAGAACGAAGTATACAATTTTTTGTTATCGATTCAATCAAACACATTTACAGAAGCTCAATGATGTAACCTTAAATAAAAGAAAAGGGCAAAATAAATCAGTAGATCAGTAGAGCTATGGTGTTACAAGCTCACCGGGTGAACAATTGCTCACCCCAGTGCGCACGCAAGGTGAATCGTTAAGTCTCAACTGACAGCGCAGCTATCGGATCATGTGTTCAACCGTACCCGCACTGCCTCGACGTGAGCATAAGGAAGTAGCTATTAGTGAGATATTTATGTTTCAAGCTGACATTGTACGTAAGCACGGGTAAATTCAAGGACGTGACAGAGTGGAAAAAGGGACAGTTCTCAGAATGAAATTTTCACTCCGCAGCGGAGTTTGCGCTCATACGTCACTTCCTGGCAGATTAGAATTGGGTGGCGGACAGATTCGAACTCGGGACCTTTGCCTTTCAAGGGAAAGTGCTCTACTGACTGAGCGACCCAAGCACGACTCACGACCCGTCCTCACAGCTTTGTTTCCTCCAGTACATCGTCTCCTACCTTCCAGACTTCACAGAAGCTCTCCTCAGTTTGGAAGGTAGGAGACGAGGTACTGGAGGAATTAAAGCTGTGAGGACGGGTCGTGAGTCCTGCTTGGGTAGCTTAGTCAATAGAGCACTTTCCCGCGAAAGGCAAAGGTCCCGAGTTCGAGTCTCCGTCCGGCACCCAATCCTAATCTGCCAGTGAGTTTGAGGGACAGCCCTGTTTGGCCGTGCCCATGGTCAAACGCTGTGTGAAGTTGCTGGATTTGTTGGTGTTTCGTGGCGGACTGTTCAGCTGTCTACGTAATTTCAGCTGTAACATACGTGGCCACGAAACACGACGTCAGAATTGTGGTCGGAAAAAGATTTTGACTGAGAGGGACAGGAGACGTTTTGACTGAGAGGGACAGGAGACGCTCGTGAATCAACATTGCTTCGAAACCCAACATGAATTACTGCAGAGAGCCAAACGTCCGTCCCGACCTGTCAGCGAGAGGGCGTTACGACAGGTACTGGATGCAATGAACGTTTGGAGTCGGTCTCGTCGCCAGAGGCTACTGCTCACACAGGCACGCAAAGACAACTGCAGAGTTCATAGGACTGGAATAATAAGTGAGTGGTTTCCTGAACACTTCGTCATCATATTATTTCTCGACTGGGGAGCAAAATCAGCTCATTTGAATCCCGTACCAAATATGTGGGACATGCTAGAACACAGTGGAAAACGTGGACATAAGCGCCCTCGCAATTTGGTGGAACTGCGCGGTCAAATCCTCAGCGAGTGGCTTTATTTGGATGTGACGTTCCTGCACAAGCTTGTAGTCTCACTTCCTGCCGAATTTAGACGGTTACCAAGTCTAGAGGTGGAATTACACAGCATTAGCTAATGCATGTAATGATTTCTGTAGGTGTGACTAAAATTTGGTCCGGGGAGCTTATAACCTCTCCACCACGCTAAAATGGCAGTGTAAAAACATGTCCGAATTAATGCGGGTCCGAGAACAGATAACCGAGAAACATGTGCAATCCAAAACGCACATGTAAGAATACAGAGCGTCGCGGCTGTAAAGTCGAATAAAATGTTCTCGGGCCACTAGCTGCATCAATTGGTTCACATACTCGAGCCTTCGAGCAAGTACTCCCTGTCATTGTCGAATTGAATGGTTGCTGATGGATTGCTCGTACGTCCTTGTATGAACCAGCTGTGGTCTGTCGCGTCAGTGGTGCTCACAGCATCGCCATATATGGCTCTGCGTTAGATGGGTCCGCTTCAATCTCGCTGTTGCTGGATCTCATGCCGCGCTGAGCTGTAGGCCGCCGCCTCTATTAAGTGTCTTATGGGTAACTTTTATTTCTATAACTTCCTTAATTACATAGTCCCAGAAGTTGCAGCAACAGCCACGATGACAGAGGTGTCGTCGAATTTGATCCGTTGACCGTTCTCTAGGGCACGCCAAGCAAAAGCAGATTTTTCGGGATAGCATAGGCTGCTGTCTGCAGCTCAGCGGGGTGTGGAAGTTGAAACGAGCGCATCAAACGCGTAGTCAACAAATACTCATATATGCTTGGTTGGTTGGTTCATTTGGTGGAGTGGAACAACCAGCGAGGTCATCGATTACATCGGATTAGGCAAGGGGGGAGAAGGAAGTCGGCCGAGTCCTTTCAAAGGAACGATCCCTCCATTTACCTGAAGTGATTTAGGGAAATCACGGAAAACCTAAATCAGGATTTCCAGACGCGGATTTGAGCCGTCATCCTACCGAATGAGAGTTCAGTGTGCTAACCACTTTGCCACCTCGCTCGGTACTCATATATGAGGAAGCTATTAGAACCAGTGAAGTTACAGTCGAGCTGGCATGTATAGTATATAAGAGCGTACCAGCAGCTCATCAGCAATGATTCTTCGTGACAGTATCCAAGGAATGCTACGTCGAAAGCTCGAGGTATTTTAACTACTTGTCGCTGCTGGAACTCCGACAACATTTTATTAAAGATACACATGATTTTACCGGAAATTGCTACTTACTGTATTTATGAAACATGCTATCTGTCATGTTTGAAAGTCAAGTGCATTACTTAGCCGTTACTCGGTGCAAACAGCAGATAGCAAACTATTAACTTTTAGCTTCTATGCAAAGGGCTAGGCAAACGGCGCAGACAGTTACATGACACCGAGCGAGGTGGCGCAGTAGTTAGTACACTGGACTCTCATTCGGAAGGACGCGGTTCAGTCCCGCGTCCGGCCATCCCGATTTAGGTTTTCCGTTATTTCCCTAGATCACTTCAGGCGAATGCCGGGATGGTTCCTTTGAAAGGGCACGGCCGATTTCCGTCCCACCCTTCCCTAAACCGAGCTTGTGCTCCGTCACTAATGACTTCATTGCCGGCGGGATGTTAAACACTAATCTCCTCCTCCTTACATGACAGGTGAAATAAGGAGCACCGTCTAAAATATTTCATGGATGTCCGACGGTGAAAATGCAAATGAATGTCTTCAAACGAAATACACTCAGTTGAAACACTGTTGAAGTGAAATTTCTAAAAGTATTTGTTATTGTGAATCAGAGCTAAATTTGTGACCTGCAGCTGGTAATAAATAAAGGCCTTGCTGCAGTGTTAACACGGGCTCCCATCAGATCACCGATGTTAAGCGCTCTTGGGCTGGGCCAGCACTTGGATGGATGACCAACCGGTCTGACGAACGCTGTTGCCAAGCGGGCTGCACTCACCCGTTGTGAGGCAAACTGAGGAGCTACTTGATTGAGGAGTAGCGGCTTCGGGCTCGTAAACTGACAAAATGGCCGGGAGAGCGGTGTGCTGACCACGTGTCCCACCATGTCCGCATCCAGTGACGCCTGTGGGCTGAGGATGACACGGCGGCCAGTCGGTACCGTTGGGCCTTCATGGCCTGTTCGAGCGGAGTTTACGTTTACTTGGTAATAAATGGAATATGTTTTCATAACACAGGATACCAATAGACCTCTGTGAACTAGTTAGGTTTTGAACTACTCTGAAAGAACCAATCGTTTGTAATGACACAGAAAACTCTGTAGCATCAACATGAAAACGTTGTGAATTACAAGATGTTTTAAAGGGAAACAGTACGAGGCGTAGACATGATCAACTTGAAAAAAATCGAGCTGTGATCGTCTAAATCTACATCCTACTCCGTAAGCCACTTAATGATACCATAACTTATCTCCCCTACTGAGTTCCATTCACGAATGCCGCGTGGGAAGAATGATTGTCGATAAGCCTCTGTATTGATTCTAATTTCTCGAATGTTCTCGTAGTGGTCATTACGTGAGTTGTAGGTGGGAGGAAACAATATGGTTCAAATGGCTCTGAGCACTATGGGACTTAACATCTGAGGTCACCAGTCCCCTAAAACTTAGTACTTAAACCTAACTAACCTAAGGACATCACACACATCCATGCCCGAGGCAGGATTCGAACCTGCGACCGTAGCGGTACCATACTGAAGCGCCTAGAACGGCTCTGCTACACCGGCCGGCTAAACAATATGTAGCCTGGAAAGCGCTCTCTTCAAATCTCAGTAGTAAGCCTCCGCGTGAAGCACAACGGCTCTTTTGTAACGACTGCCAATTGGGTTTGTTGAGCTAATCGGTAACGCTCTCGCGCCGGCTAAACGATCCCGTGACGAAACGCACTCCCCTTCATTGTCTCTTCTCTATCTTTACATCAGACCTACGTGGTAAGGGTTCCATATGGATGAACAATACGCACGACCGGTCAAACAAGCGCCTTATAAGCCACTTTCTTCATGGACGAGTTACATTTTCTGAAGATTCTTCTTATTAATCCCAGTGTGGCAGCTGCTTTTCCTACTGTTTATTTTATATGGTCATTCCAGTTAAAGTAGCTCTGGATGGTTACTCCTAGGTACTTTACGGTAGATGCTGTTCCAGCATTTTCTCGTCAGTAGTGTAGTTGTACAGTAGCGGCTTTCTTTTCCTGTGTATGCAAATATGTTATATTTACGAGGGTTGGAAGTTTAATAGTGACAACTATTTATTTACAGCTCGTGCAAAATAGATACGTGTTTCAAAGTTTCACTGACCTTCAGAGTAGTCACCAGCATTGTGTATAACCCGTTGCCAGCGATGTGTAAGTCGTAGGATACTCATAGCAGTGCCAGTTGTGTTGACAGTTTGAGCGGCGCCGTCAATTGCCCGACGAATTTGTAGCAGTTCTGAAGCGAATGCCGTGAAGTATTTACTTCAGTTTAGAAATCGAGTTAACCTCGCGAGGGCTTAAGTCAGGGGAGTGCGGTAGTTTGTATAGTATTTAGCAGCCCCATCAGTCAAACAAATCAGGAGCAGCTTGCAGTGTACGCGCTTGAGCATTGTCCTGCAAAATGATGGTCAGGTCCTGCAGAAAGTGTCATCACTTCTGTCTGTAAGCTGGTCGTAGGTTGTGTTCCAAAAATTGACAGTACGGAGACAGAAGTGATGACACTTTCCACTGGTCCTCACCATCAGCGCGGAGTGGCCGCGTGGTTTGAGGCGCCAGAATTGTAGGTGCCGGTGATGTGACTGGAAACACACTTAGGTGCGTCAAAATCTTGTTCGCGACGTCATGCTTGCATTAAGGTTGATAGCCGTCAGTTACGGCATATTTTATAAGATACAGTACAAATGGTACTTTCCTTTTGTCAGTGGTGCTATTTGCATTTAATTGTAACAATGTAAAAAAGTAACAAGTATTGTGTTTTTTTTTTTCCTATTGTCTCCTTAAGCTGGCTTCTCCGACCCCAGGTTACCTAACTCAAATTGCCCAGTGGAGCATCATCTGTGCCTTATTAAATTTTTGCACACTCTTACGAAAACTACCTTTATATTGCAAAAACGAAATTGCAAAAATCTGTCGAAACACCCGAGAAAATGCACCTGCTGACTGTTGGGAGAGAGACCTCTATTTACTTAATAAAGAAACGTGGTAGTACATAGCTCCAAATCGCATTACTTTTTTTCATGAATGGAAACAAAAAAATGCGTAAGAAATAACCTTTGCTTTGTTTATTCTCCTTCAGCGATGAAACAAGTGTTGCATTCCCAGTAGTTTGTCAGTAGTCCTTGAATAACATGGAAAACACTGTGAAACACGTGATAGTAACTGGTCGCTCCCGGTGGGCCGCTTCCTAAAGCCTGTTCGTACCGCTGCAATCAGACTTGAAAATATCGTTGAGATCAGCACTGTGATTTTTAAGATTTTGTCACTGAAAATTAATACAAACCTCCTTATCAGTACGTGAGTTAGTCTGTCAGTTTATAACGTTTATTCGCCGAAGAAATTTTTAAAGAACACTTAACTTCATAACTATTTACAATTGGGAGATTGTTTAGGACACAATTTTTACCTCAAATTGTTATCGTGTCGACTGCAAACATTCATTCTCTGTGCTGTGTTACTGAAACCTAAAATGTTTTACTTTTACGTCACGAACCTGTGAAATAGCTCCCATCCCTCCGTGAGTAGCTGAATAACAATGACTTTCGTCACGCGATAATCTTGCCGGCACACAGCACGTGTCCGATAGGTCGCTGGTGTTCAGATAAGGCGTATCACGTCTCATATGAGGCGTCACAAAGCTCACTCTTTCCCACGGCCTGTCTGGAAACACGGCGTATCAGCAGGTAAAGGTCAGCTGAGAAGCTAATGAGCATTACGTCCATTGTAACAAGTGTTCCCTCTTTCAGTCTGTTGCTGCTATAGTCGTAGACTTTGTTATTTATAAATGCACACTATTGCCAGAAAAAGTGTGCTGAACTCTTCCGATCATACATGTTATTTTGAGTTTTAAATAGCCTCTAACCGTAATGCCAAGATAACATGAAGAAACGATCAATAGTTCGAACTAATGTACGTGAAAAGACTCGGGACGCAGTTATGTAGCACTGTAGACGACACGTCGCGTATGACGTTTGTTGTCAGCAACCATTCCAATTGGAAAACAGTAACACTTACTAGTAAGAAAGAAGACTTACAGTATCCTTGAGCGTGGCACAGAAAAGGGTGAAGTATTCAGCCACAAAAATCTTTAAATAGCTACTCACTGATCTAAAGAAGATAAACGATAGTACAATCAGCTTCAAATACAAACTGAAATCACATTTGCTTGACAACTTCTTGTGCTCCATAGATTTTCTATAGCTTATTGCCACATTTTTCACTGAGAAAGTGAACTAAATCTGTAAATCTCACTCGTTTCCCATCAAACCGAGAGTTCGCAATTACTATGCATGAAACATATGTACACCTACTTGTTGTTGTTGTTGTTTTTGTTGTGGTCTTCAGTTCAGAGACTGGTTTGATGTAGCTCTCCATGCTACTCTATCCTGTGCAAGCTTCTTCATCTCCCAGTATCTACTGCAACCTACATCCTTCTGAATCTGTTTAGTGTATTCATCTCTTGGTCTCCCTCTACGATTTTTACCCTCCACGCTGCCCTCCAACACTAAAGTGGCGATCCCTTGATGCCTCAGAATATGTCCTACCAACCGATTCCTTCTTCTAGTCAAATTGTGCCACAAATTTCTATTCTCCCTACTTCTATTCAGTACCTCCTCATTAGTTGTGTGGTCTACCCATCTAATCTTGAGCAATCTTCTGTAGCACCACATTTCGAAAGCTTCTATGTCTAAACTATTTATCGCCCATGTTTCACTTCCATAGATGGCTACACTCCGTACATATACTTTCAGAAACGACTTCCTGGCACTTAAGTCTATACTCGATATTAACAAAATTCCCTTCTTCAGAAACGCTTTCCTTGCCATTGCCAGTCTACATTTTATATCCTCTCTACTTCGACCATCATAAATTATTTTGCTCCCCAAACAGCAAAACTCATTTACTACTTTAAGCCTCACATTTCCTAATATAATTCCCGCATTATCACCCGACTTAATTTGACTACATTCCATTATCCTCGTTTTGCTTTCGTTGGTGTTCATCTTATATCCTCCTTTCAAGACACTGTCCATTCCGTTCAGCTGTTCTTCCAGGTCTGTCTCTGACAGAATTACAATGTCATCGGCGAACCTCAAAGTTTTTATTTCTTCTCCATGGATTTTAATTCCTACTCCGAATTTTTCTTTTGTTTCCTTTACTGCTTGCTCGATATACAGATTGAATAACATCGGGGATAGGCTACAACCCTGTCTCACTCCCTTCCCAACCACTGCTTCCCTTTCATGCCCCTCGACTCTTACAACTGCCATCCGGTTTCTGTACAAATTGTAAATAGCTTTTCGCTCCCTGTATTTTACCCCTGCCACCTTCAGAATGTGAAAGAGTATTCCAGTCAACATTGTCAAAAGCTTTTTCTAAGTCTACAAATGCTAGAAACGTAGGCTTGCCTTTCCTTAATCTATAACTTAACTAAAGTAAATTGAAACTTACACATAAGAGGTCTCTTTTATTTCGTTTGCAGACCACTAAACAAGCACTAAAATAATTAAGTCAAACATTTTTCCTTAGAAACAAAAATAAAAGTTCCGTTGCCTAAGACAGTTTACTCTTATCTGTAATATAAACAGAATCCTTGCTGTGCCCATCCACAAAACAAAGAAATTAGCAAACAAATTACCCATTTCCGCTGTAAGCTTCTGAAACATGCTACCTTGCACTCTCCACACAATTAAACCGCTGTTGCTTTTAAGAAGTAGCTGAAGTACTTCCTTTGGTCACCCTCATAATGTTCACCCAAAAATTAACATATAGGGTATGTTTTCGCCCTTTAAAACAGTAAAGCAAATGATACCGTCTAATCCGAGTTACGTTTCTTTCTCTTTCCATTGTCAGCCTTCTCGGTTTCTTTTACTTTATTATAATTAACTGTGTCTTATCGGATTCTCTTATTCTTCCTCTTCCACTCATTCTACATTTATATATACATGATTACTCTGCAGTTAACACCGAATTGTTTGGCAGGGGTTCATAGAATCGCTTTCACACTATTCGTCGGCTGTTAAGCATTCAAATCGCCCCTACGTCTTTCCCTGTGAGCTCTTATTCCTCTTATTTTATTACGATAACTGTGTTCTCGCATGTACATTGCCACTAGTGCTCATAGCTTAAATCTACCTTTCTGTAATTTGTCTTTATTGTTGTAGTTCTCACAACCGAATGTTAGTGTTAACCGTATTATTTTTCTTTTTTTGTTTGCCTTGCAGTAACCTCTGAATGTTGTGTTTTAGATGTATCTTACAACATGGATTCGTAATGAATGTAATGTAAAACACGCTGTTTGGTCAAAATTCAAAATAATCCGGGTCAATGTGGAACTGATCGCGACGTGCACACAAGAGGCGGAGCCGACTGCATAAAAGGAGGCAGCGAGTATTGTGCTGTCAGCAGTGAAGCAGTAACAGCTGAGTTTCTCCGTGAGGGGAGCTGAGTGACTTCGAATGTGGGCTGGTCACTGGATGTCACGTTAGTAACAAATCCAACAGACACATTTCAATCCTTCTAAAGCTGTCCAAGTGTACTGCTGATGCTGTGATTATCAGGAGCAAACATGAAGGAACAACCACAGTCCAGACAGACCTCGTGTACAGTCGGACGGAGACTAACATTGGCCGGCTTTGTTTTAAACAGAAGTACTACTGACAACATGACTCGTCCATGTGATTAAAAGTTTGTGACCATAGACGTAAATTAAAGGAAACTTTTTATGTTGTTGTGTACTGCGTACAGCAGAGGAAGAGTTGATGATTGTTTGTATCAGCACGACAATTCATTCTGTCATAAAGCAGCGCATATGAGTCAATGCTTTTTTAGTGTCGTCGTTGCCACTGTAGAGTCCTGTACCAGGAGAAGCAAGGGAGAAGGTGTTGATTGGTGGCCGTTATCCTCTTTCTACAACACAGCTGCATACATGTATTGACAGTGTTCTTTATTCACAAGAACAGGAAGTTACTTATCTTTGAATTTCCATGTGTTGTGGTACGAGCTCTTCCATATAGTCCACGTTAGCCTCACTGCTGGTGAAGTAAAAGTTCCGTTATATTGACTACATTATGGTAGCCTGTGGCGTGAACTGACAGATATCGACTAAGAATAGTGACTGAGCTAGTAACTGCGACTGACTCTGTCTGCGACTAATCTTTCTGACTGTGACTGACTGACTGGGCTCTGCAGTCTGCGGCGGTTATCTAGATTCTTGCAGTCGAGAGGGAGTTGGCGGTACATTGCTTGCGAGTCTGTCTTTGGCCTCTCTCCTTACAGGCGTGCTAGCTCCAGCACTTACTATCGATCTTCTCGCAGTCTCTTTGCCAATTGGAGTGCCCCAGAGATCAGTGTTGGGGCCACCCCTGGTCCTTGTTTACATAAATAATATGCCCTCTAGTATTACGGGTAACTCTAAAATATTTCTGTTTGCTGATGACACTAGCTTGGTAGTAAAGGATGTTGTGTGCAACATTGGTTCGGTTTCAAATAGTGCAGTACATGACCTCAGTTCATGGCTTGTAGAAAATAATCTAACGCTAAATCACAGTAAGACTCAGTTTTTACAGTTTCTAACACACACGTCAACAAAACCTGACATTTTAATTTCACAGTACGAGCATATGTGTAGTGAACAGTTCAAATTTCTAGGTATTCAGATTGATAGAAAGCTGTCGTGGAAAGCCCACGTTCAGGATCTTGTTCGAAGACTTAATACTGCCATTTTTACTATTCGAACGGTTCCAGAAGTGAGTGATCGTTCGACACGAAAAGTTAGTCTACTTTGATTATTTTCATTCGCTTTTGTAGTATGGTTTTATATTTTGAGGTAGCTCTTCCCATTCTAAAAGGATATTTTTGACTCAGAAACGGACGGTTAGGGTAATAAGTGGTGGTAGTTCACGAACCTCTTGTCGACCTCTGTTCACGAGTGGGTAATTTGACACTGGCTTCTGAACACGTTTACTCCTTATTGTCGTTTCTTGTTACCAATATTAATTTATTCCCAAGAATAAGCATCTTTCACTCGGTTAATATTCGGCAGAAATCAAACCTGCATTTGGATCGGACTTCCTTAACTCTTGTGCAAAAACGTGTGCAGCATACTGCTGCATCCATTTTCAATAAGTTGCGAATCGAATTCAAAAATCTTAGCAGTAATCCACGCGCATCCAAATCGAAACTCAAGTGTTTCCTCATGGGGTCACTCCTTCTAATCTGTCGAGGAGTTCCTTGAAAAATTAAGCTGATTTTTATTGTGTTGCTGATAGCGTTTACTTAAACTTATGGACTGACTTTTTTAAGGTTCATGAACATTTATTTTTATCCGTTATTACGTTTATGTTGTATTCCATGACCTTGGAGATTTGCTCCTCAATTTGGCCCTACGAAACTTGACGAGTAAATAAATAAATTAAAAAAAAAACTGGCAACAGCGTACTCGAGCATAGCTTTGTGTACAATAACATTCCTGAAATCCACTGCCTGCGAAGTGCCGCGAACTGAAACCAGCGGAACACCTCTTGGATGAGTTACGACCTCTATTTCGCTCCAGATTCCAGCGTCGGAAATAACTACCTTCTCTGTTTCAGCTCTTCAAGAAGAACAATGGAGTGCTTTTCGTCCACAGACATACGGACACTTCATTGAAAGTGTCCCCCAAAGAGTTCAAGTCGTCGTAAAGGCGAAGAGTTTACACTGCTTATATTAAAGTTCACTAATAAATGTCCGGATACTTTTGATCAGATGGTATATGTACTCATAGAATGCCTGGTTAGGTGTAATGAGGGCTCGATGACTCTAATGTTTTCTCAGGTTAAAAATTAATTAATAGAGAAATTCTCTTGTGCACGGAATTGGGAGAAGGAAGAATGGTGGAGTGACAGACAGAGGGTACAGGTGGTTTTAGATGTGGGTACAGACGTGTGACGGACTGGAGCGCAGTGCAGGGCAGACAGGAGGAGAGTCTATTTAAGGGCGATGACACGGCGAGATGAGCGGAGGCACGGAATTAGCCGTGGGTGCGGCCGGTGCTGGCGGCAGCGGTGAAGGTCGCGCCGGGCGCCTGGCGCCAGCCAATCACACCGCGGCGGGCGCCTGGCGCCAGCCAATCACACCGCGGCGGGCGCCGGGCCGCGCGGCGTCGAACCGCAGACCCCCGGCTCCGGCCCCGCCGCGTGACTGCAGCGGCGGTCAGGATCGGCGCCGCGGCCGGTCTAGGCTCGTCCTTGATCCTGGTCGGCGCCGCGGCCCGCGTGCCAGGTTGGCGCCAGGGGAACTGCCGGCTGACGGCTGCCTGCGCCTTGAGCCGCCGCGAGGTTACCACGTTCCCCTGCACTTAGCGCGCACTCCGCTCACCGTCGGCCGACCACTTCACTGCTGCAGCACTCCTCAACACATCACCCCACCAACTGAGGAATACACTGTCGGATCAAAAGCGCCTGGATAGCTATTAGTAGTCATTAATGTCGGGTTCATCTACATACCTACTCCGCAATCCACCATACGGTGCGTGGCGGAGGGTACCTCCTACCACAACTAACATCTTCTCTCCTTGTTCCACTCCCAAACAGAACGAGGGAAAAATGACTGCCTATATGCCTCTGTACGAGCCCTAATCTCTCTTATCTTATCTTTGTGGTCTTTCCGCGAAATATAAATAGGCGGCAGTAAAATTGTACTGCAGTCAGCCTCAAATGCTGGTTCTCTAAATTTCCTCAGTAGCGATTCACGAAAAGAGCGCCTCCTTTCCTCCAGAGACTTCCACCCGAGTTCCTGAAGCGTTTCAGTAACACTCGCGTGATGATCAAACCTACCATTAACAAACCTAACAGCCCGCCTCTGAATTGCGTCTACGTCCTCCCTCAATGCGACCTGATAGGAATCCCAAACGCTCGAGCAGTACTCAAGAATAGGTTGTTTGTCGACCTTTTGCCTTTGTGACGGCTTGAACTCTGCGGGGGCACTTTCAATGAGGTGTCGAAAGTCTTTGGAGGAATGGCGATCCATTCTTCCTCAAGTGCCCAAGTTAGAGAAGGTAATGGCGTTGGAAGTTTGGGGTCTGGAGCGAAGTTGATGTTCTAACTCCACTCGATTGACGTCCAGAATCTGGGTAGGCCAGTCCATTTCAGGAATGTTATTGTCCACGAATCATTGCCTGCTTTATGCCGGGTACATTGCCATGCTGATACAGTGTCATCTTCTCCGAACTGTTTCTCCACTGTACGAAGCAGACAATGACGTAAAATGTGTTCATATCTCTTCATATTTGTCATTTTCTTAAGGGGGTAGGACGTCAAACGGGCCGACTTGGAGCAGGAGAGGCACCACAGAACATTTTAATTTCCACTGTCTATACTTTTACAAGAAAATTCATAAAACTTTGCCAGCATGGCCAGGAAGGATTCAGGATTCACACTCGTAGCAGCAGAAGTTCAAAAACATAACAAAATAATTTTTTACATGTGAAATTTCATCATTTTTTCACCTATTATTGGCTGCATTTGTCCCTATAGGCACACTTTCCTTCGTAAGTAAGAGAGACTGTTCGATGAATTTTGCACAGCATACAAACCATACATACAGATGTCTGAAACTCTAGAATCTATTTCATTTATGAACAAATGAATGAGCTGTTACGTTTTAAACTCTATGTTTAGAAAAAAACAAATTTTGTAAGTAATTAGCTCAATTTTTATCACAGTTTTTAATAAATTTGGAAAATTCAAGAGCTTCATACACCTGTAACTATGGTTTGTATGCTTTGCAAAATTCATTAAAGAATCTCTCTTACTTGTGAAGACAAATGTACCTATAGCAACAAATGTAGCCAACAGTAAGTGAAAAAATGATGAAATTTCATATCTAAAAAAATTGATTTGTTATGTTTTTGCACTTCCACTGCTATGGGTGTGAATCCTGAATCCTTCCTGGTCATGCTGACAAGGTTTTTTTGAATTTCTTTAAAAACGTATAGACAGTAGAAAATAAAATGTCCTGTGGTGCCTCTCCTGCTCCAAGTCGGCCCGTTTGACGTCCTACCCCCTTTAAGCGCGGTAACGGGACCACACCCTAACCATGAAAAACATCCCCGCTACTGTCGCAGGTTGGAATCCTGCCTCGGTTATGGATGTGTGTGATGTCCTCATGTTAGTTAGGTTTAAGTAGTTGTAAGTTCTAGGAGACTGATGACCTCAGAAGTTAAGTCCCATAGTGCGCAGAGCCATTTGAACCATTTGATACGACACGCTCTGAGACATCAAGGAATCAACAATTTAGTATTAGAGGGAAGTGTGAGGGGAGGGGGCAAAAATATTAGAGGGAGATTATACAGCGGGAGATGAATACAGCGAGCAGATTCAGAAGGATGTGTGTTGCAGAACGCATTCGGAGATGATGAGGCTTACACAGGATAGAGTAGCGTGGACAGGTGCAGTCTTCAGGCTGAAAACAACTACTACTTCGAACCATCTCCTAGGAAAACTCCAACAGAAATATTTGGAGAATGTATGTTGGAAAATTAATCCCTTTTGAAAATTTACATATGTCTTTTTGGTATCGGTCATATAGGAAGTCTGAGGGTAAACGGCACTTCAAATATTTCACTTTTTTTCTTCTTCCCTTGTAACTTTGAAGTTTAAAATCAAGTGAATAGATTAAATACCAAGCAAGTAGGTATTACTTAGACTAAGAGAAATTTGTAGTGGAGGGAGGGTGTGTTACCAGTAGTTGATGTGTCGTACTGTACGCTACCTAGGCTTACTTAATTTCGTATTGGATGGAAATTGAGATAGTTAATTTCGTAGGAAAGGAATGTGTGTGTGTAATGTACGTTAAATAATAGATCATGTTCGTATTGAAAGTGTTCGGGATAGGAGGGGCCAGGGAGACATCTGACATCAGTTGAAACAACAGAAATGAAAGCAAAAGAAAAACAGAACAAAACAATGCATGTCGCACAGTCAGCTCCACAAAATGGAATTCCTTGTGTGTCGCAATGGAAAAGAATGGGATGCAGGAGGAGGGGAAGAGGCGGGTTCCTTGGGGTTAATAAACGAAACGATGTCCATTTAGCGAACCGCTGAATTTAAGTGGTGTTCGTCAGATCCATTTTCTCCTTCTGGTACGTCATCTACATGCATTATGCGAACGGACCGCTAATAGAACTGTACTGTTCCGCAGATGTTAACTGCTCTTGGAGCGGTGGCACTATTAGACCTGAGCTTTTCTGTTTGTTTGCTGCGGCCCTATGTGCACAGTGCGTGGCGAGTGGGAGCAGTGAGTGCTACACCTTGCACTAGCTTTACCGTCGCTTCAGCGGGCCGCGTCACGTACTCTTGCTTTATCCGATTCGCAACTAATATAGGGGATTTATCGGTGAGACGATACGAACAAAAAAGGTTCCATGAACTTCTGCCAATAAATGCGTGGTTTACATGCTAGAGACTATTTATTCAGTCATGCTTTGTTACACAGACTGCGGTATAATACGCGCTGTACCCCGCCAGCACAGCTACAGTATGCATAGTTTCCTCCTAGAGGGTGGTACTGTTCCTCATACGTCGCGACATTAGCGCTCTCTTCTGCCACAGTAATTGGTAATGTGTTCGATTGACTTCTCTTGCTGACTCACCTTGTAATGGATGTGAACGGCGTTGTGCGCAGTGGTTCTGTATTCGAATCGAAGCTTGCCGATATGGCGTTTACTTACAGGGAAAAAAAAAAAAATGGAGAGCAGCAAGGTTGTTTCAGGAGACCCATCCCCGCTGACAACAACCACAGCATTCAATGTTTGCTACAGTGTTTCGCCTTCTGTCTGAGACAGTGTCGTTTCAGGCAGCATGAAATCATGAAGAACGTACTCAAAATATTCGGACACCAGACTTGTAGGACAATGTGGAAGGTGACCGCCCTGTCAGTATCAGGCACCAACCACCAGTACAGGGTGAGCCATACATGCAACAAAACGGTTCAAATGGCTCTGAGCACTATGGGACTCAACTTCTGAGGTCATTAGTCCCCTAGAACTTAGAACTAGTTAAACCTAACTAACCTAAGGACATCACACACATCCATGCCCGAGGCAGGATTCGAACCTGCGACCGTAGCGGTCTCGCGGTTCCAGACTGCAGCGCCTATAACCGCACGGCCACTTCGGCCGGCATACATGTAACAGTGTGGAACATTCTCCATGAGAATTGTTAGTACACTTATCACTTGCAGCGTTTGCAGTGTTTATAGCAGCAGACTTTCAGCATCGGTAGCAGTTTTGTCACTGGTTTCTTCACCAGGCGCCACGATTCCCGGATTTGTGTCATCCATCCTATTTACTGATGAGTCCACCTTTACGCGGAGTGGCATCTTCAACACAGTATCTGTGGAATAGTACGCACAACCCTCATGGTATGGTGACAGCGAATCATCAGCGTCGGTGTAGCCGGGGTCTATGGGCGGGGTTAATTGGCGACCGTATTTTGGGACCAGTGTTACTCCACGTCACCTAACAGGCCGAAACTACCGGCATTTCTTGCGAGTAACTTTGCCTACTCTGATGGAAGAAGAGCGTTTGATGATTCAAAGTGTTATGGCGCAGCTACATGATGGTGCTCCAGCCCACTTTGCTGTTACAGTCCGCACGTATCTCAGTCATGTCTTCACTGGTCGATGGATTGGACGACGGTGTCCAGATGCATGGCCTTCTTGTTCACCGTGTCTCAACCCGTGCGATTTCTGATTATGGGGTCATCTTAAAAGTATCGTGTATGCAGAGCCCATTCCAGATGTGGAGACACTGGAGCAGCGTATTCATGCCGCCTTTGACACTATTCGGATACAGACTGGCTAATGTGAACGTGCGGAACGTAACATGCTATGGCGCGTAAACGCATGAATTGAGGCACATGGAAACCATTTTCTACACATACTGTAACTTTGGTTGCAAGGTTGTTGTTGTCGTGTCTTCAGTCCTGAGACTGGTTTGATGCAGCTCTCCATGCTACTCTATCTTGTCCAAGCTTCTTCATCTTCCAATACCTACTGCAACCTACATCCTTCTGAATCTTCTTAGTGTAGTCATCTCTTGGTCTCCCTCTACGATTTTTACCCTCCACGCTGCCCTCCAATACTAAATTGGTGATCACTTGATGCCTCAGAACATGTCCTACCAACCGATCCCTTCTTCTGGTCACGTTGTGCCACAAACTTCTCTTCTCCCCAATCCTATTCAATACTTCCTCATTAGTTATGTGATCTACCCATCTAATCTTCAGCATTCTTCTGTAGCACCACATTTCGAAAGCTTCTATTCTCTTATTGTCCAAACTATTTATCGTCCATGTTTCACTTCCATACATGGCTACACTCCATAGAAATACTTTCAGAAATGACTTCCTGATACTTAAATCTATACTCGATGTTAACAAATTTCTCTTCTTCAGAAACGCTTTCCTTGCCATTGCCAGTCTACATTTTATGTCGTCTCTACTTCGACCATCATCAGTTATTTTGCTCCCCAAATAGCAAAACTCCTTTACTACTTTAAGTGTCTCATTTCCTAATCTAATTCCCTCAGCATCACCCGACTTAATTCGACTACATTCCATTATCCTCGTTTTGCTAAGGTACAGCGCGTATTTGACAGTAGTCTCTGTAACAATGTGTAACTGAATAAATGGTCTCTTGCATGGAAACCATGCATTTCCGGACAGAAGTTCATTAGACCTTTTTTGTTCCGTATCTTCTTATTGCTAAATTCCTTGAATTTGTACACGGTGGAAAAAATAACGCTGTATAACTGGTTTCGATCTTAACCGCGCATGCGTCTGAGTTCCATGCGCGCTAGCATTTCTGACTCACGCTCTTGCCGCAGTTGTCGTACAGCTGGCGCGCCCATTTAAAAGTCCAGTTGAGTGTGGCAGAGAATCCAATGAGTCTTCTGAGCTTTCTTTGTCCACGACACTCTTCTAACTCTAATCCGAAGGGCGTCTTCTGTTTGACTGTGGAAACTGGCGGAGGCTCTGTAACGGCGTGTGCTGTTGGAGTGATATGGGACTCCTGTTACGTCTAGATAAGACTCTGGCAGGTGACGCGTACGTAAGCATCCTGTCTGATCAGCTGCATCAATTCATGTCCACTGTGCGTTTCCACGGATTTGGGCAATTCCAGCAGGACAGTGCTACACCTCACACGTCCGGAATTGCTACAGAGTGACTCCAGGAACACTCTTGCGAGTTTAAGCATTTCCTCTGGCTACCGGACTCCCCAGACACGAACATTATTGAGAATGTCTGGGATGCCTTGCAACGTGCTGTTCAGAAGAGATCTCCAGCCCCTCGTGCTGTTTCAGATTTGTGGGCAGCCCTGCAGGATCCATGGTGTCAATTCCCTCTATCGCTACTTCAGACATTAGACGAGTCCATGCCACGTCGTGTTGCGGCACTTCAGCCTGATCGCGGGGGTCTACACGATGTTAGGCATTGTATCTGTACTGTAGCCAGACATCAAACTATGTCAGCTGACTAAATACCAAGTGCAGTAGTGTGATAACTATGTGCTCTGACGTCATGATCATGATGCGAGTTGTGAGCCGACAGCTTAAGGCACCTGATTACGGGTTACGGCAATGTGCTGACGAAATAGTCCAGTACTATACTGTTAAACCCTGAGTGGCGCGTAAACAATCATTGTGTAGTTAAGGTCTCTAGCTTCTTCCGAGGTAACACCCCTCCCTCCGCTTCCCTCTCTGGTACGACATTATCTATAAGCTAGCAAAAAGTTCGATGAAGTTTATGAACAGCCTGCCGCACAACGCGTTATCTTGGTCCATATTTTAAACCAAACAAGTCGTTTGTGAAACACGGTGGAAGACAGACGACTGCAAAGTGAGTGGTGCTGCAGCTGGCAGCAGACGCCAGAGCCCGGCCGGCGTCTGAACCCGCGCGGGCGACGTCACAGCTGCCCCGCGCGAGAAGCGTGCGGCCCAGTTTAAGCTCGTTACGGCGACGAATCTGTGCCCTCCGCGACGAGGATTAATGACGGCTCCGTTTGACTCCGGCCGCCGCCGTTGCATTCCTCTGCACGCCGCTGTCCGCCACGGCAGACAAAGATCGATCTCTCTCTCTCTCTCTCTCTCTCTCTCTCTCTCTCTCTCTCTCTCTCTCTTTCAGAGCCTGACAGCGAAATCTTAAGCCCACCACTGACATAATCCGCTTAGTTAGCGCCATCTCGCAGAGATGGAAACGTCTGTAATTAATGGGTTTACGTGGCTTGCATATTTTTCCTTGTTGCTGCCAATCAATCATGCTTGTTCCGAAAGTGAGCACGGTCTGGGTAAATGCGCATTCTCACATCCCAAGCAACGAAATGGCAGAAACGTAGAGACTTCAGAAACAAATTCCACATGTCGTCTCACGCTAAAGCCGTCATGCAAAAAGAGAGGCGTATTGTCTACAGAAAGTACACGTTCCAGGTAATAACTGACAATAATAATAATAATGAAAATAATAGCTGACACGAATAACAATAGCGATAATGATGGTAAACGGCATTAAGAATGATATAGAGTAGCTTAGAACATTTGAATACATTTTTAGTATTACAGAAACGAAAGAGATAAACAAAGAGGAGAAGATTGAAACTACAGTGGCAGTGGCGGCCATGAAAGAACGGAATTTAAGTAAAGAAGTCTGCCAATGTGGGTGAGAGAAAAGTTATAGGTGAAAGGGTGTGTGTGTGTGGGGCGGGGGGGGGGAGGAGGACTGACGAGGATGAGCTGCAAACTAGTCCATGGGAGAGATGGCTACTGTGATAGAAGCTGGGCCATTAGCTGCCTTTTGAAGTTTGGCAAGAATTTCTCTGATTTCTTTTTTAGGAAGATTGTTTCCGAAGTCAGGTTCTAATAATGTAAGTCATTTAGAGAACATGGCTGTGTTTTGTGTTGGTAGGGGGAGGATTTTACTCCGTTGAGAAAGAGTATTTCTGTTGTGCTGTTCGATAGTAATGTGAGACATGAAGATAAATAAGAGGGAGTGAAATGGCTGAGAAGATAACTCAGACACAGAGTACGATAGTCTCTGCGCATATCGGTACGTAGTCATGATTGTTGCTCTTAGGCAGGAGTGATATGGTCGAAACAAAGTACATCATAAATATATGGCACACGCACTCATCGCCAGTTCTAGCCTGTGTGAGCCTTCGTCCGAAAATACTTGGAGAACAGCATCACCATAGTCAAGTATGGGGAGTATTAGTGACTCCACGAGCTTCTTCGTAAGTTCGAAAGGAAATACTTTTTTTTATATTTCTGTAGTGAATGAAGTGACGGTGACACGTTCTTACAGACGGCGACTGTATTTTCAGTCCAATGGAAGAGATGGTCCAGAATTAACTCTAAATTGTTTGCAGAAGAGGAAAAGCTTATTTCTGTGCAGTTTAGGATTAAGAGTTGAAGAGATTCTCTGAACCGCGAGGTAATAAGTTATTCGTGAGCGACTAAGATTACTTTCGTTTTAGATGGGTTAAATTTCATTTCTATGTCGTGTGGCCACTCTGGCACTGCAAGTAAATCAGCATTTACATGCTTGATGGCTGCGCACAAGTTTGTTGCACTTGGACTTAGATATAACTGAAAGTCGTCAGCGTATAGGTGATATCAGCAGTGGGAGAGGATACGTGACACATCATTAGCATATAATGAGAGAAGTAATGGGCCCAACATTGACCCTTGCGGCACCGCTTATACTATGTCCCTCAATCGCGACGTGTCAATTCTAATCATTACACACTGTTGGCTTTATGAAAGGTATGGATGGGACCACTCTGTAGAATGTCAAAATCAGCGGCATCGAATGTTTTACTGGAACAGAAGTACATAAATGTCACCTGTTGTTTGTCCATAGCTTCTTTCAGTTCGTCAATCACTTTTATAACGGCAGTCGGCAGGTTTCCCGCAAAATTGCAACGCGACTGGTGCGGTATGCATCTAAGAGGTTGTTTGATGTTAAATAATTGGTACGCTGTTCATGGACGATATATTCTAAAGCTCTGCATAATGCTGGTAGAATGCAAATGAGCTGTGGTATGTGTAACAGGCGCGTCACAGTCTGCAAGTGAAATGCCTTGGCACCCAGAAACGTTCTCCAAAGTTAAAGTACGCGGGACGGTACGGTTCTTGTGGTCAAAATAATATGTAAAGTGCACACAGATTCAGCGTGAAATTCTGGCAAGTGTACGGACCGAATCCAACGTAGCATCCAGTCCTAGTAAACCGATTCCAATAATTTGACCGAGGCCGCATAGACATGCTTGATACCGACCCGCCATACAGTCCAGACCTTGCACCATGTGATTTCATCTTGCTAAAAGAACACGTGTGTGTGAGGGGGGCGGGGGGGGGGGCTAGATTTTCCAACGATGAGGACGTTCACGCAGCGGTTCTGAAATGGCTCCGTCACCAACGAGCGGATTTCTATCGTCAGGGATTTGAATGACTGGTAGGACGTTCAGACACTGTTTACACAGACTTTTTTACTGTATTGAAAAATACGCTGGTGTTCAAAATAAAGCAACAACTGTCTATTTCCCCGTCCTGTGTTTAATTCATGATATAATCGTACAAACTGTGAACAGATGTCCATACGGTCGTGTTCTGCGTGGAAGATGGCAATTCGGTCAACGGGAAACCACGACAACGATGATGTCATGGCACCTATCAAATGCAGTGGTGTTTGCCGGGTAGTGCCACATCCACAATCGCTGTGTACAGTCACAGAAGGTGCAGTATGCCACAGAGAAGACCCTTACCACTCTCTCTGCGATTGATGGTCATAGGAAGAATGGAAGCAGGGCAGTCGAAAATTCATGTGGCCTGATGTCTTAATGTGAATCGTTCTCTTGTTTCTCGGATGTGGCGACAGTTTATAGAGACCGAAACTGTATCCCCCAAGAACAAGGCAGGGCCGACCACGTGTGACATCAGAAAGGGAGGACCGTTATTTTACTGTTAGAGCACGACGATAGTGCCTTAGTGCTGCACGTCAAATGGCATCTGACCTAGCACTTCCACTGAACGTATTGTATCGAGGAAAACACTGTAGCCGGCCGCGGTGGTCTCGCGGTTCTAGGCGCTCAGACCGTTAAGTTTAATTAGTTCTAAGTTCTAGGCGACTGATGACCACAGATGTTAGGTCGCATAGTGCTCAGAGCCATTTGAACCATTTGAAAACACTGTAGGGAAGGCTTCGACAGAGTAGCCTTTACTGTCGGAGACCTGCTGTATGTGTGCCTTTGAAGCTTCTTCACAGAAGCGAACGTCTAGAATGGAGTCATCATGCCACCTCGACAGTCGAACAGTGGGTAAACATTCTTTTCACAGATGACTCCCAATCTGGTCAGGAGTGTGATTCTCGACGGATTCGCATCTGAAGTGAATGTGGAATAAGATTTCGAGACTTGAGCATTGTGGAAAGAGACGGATATCGAGGAGGACTACTAATGGTGTGAACAGGGATTATTTTGACCACAGGAACCCCTCATCATGAAATTGTACAGGTGAATCGGAAAGGTTTAACTGCTGTCAGATATCGTGAAAAGGTCTTGCTACCTGATGTATAGTTGTTGCGAGATACTGTGCTCCCAGACTTCGTACTGATGGACGATAATGCTCGACCTCATAGAGTAAGAGTGGTTGATGTTTCCGTGGAAACTGAAGATGCTGCACGTATGACACGGCGTGCTCGACCTCCCGATTTGAATCCCACAGACCATGTTTGGGATGCAACAGAGAGACGGGTTGCTTCACTTCAACATCCAACAACCACTTCCCAGGACTTGCGAGCAGCTGCTCAGGAAGATTGGTTCAAATGGCTCTGAGCACTTAACTTAGAACTACTTAAACCTAACTAACGTAAGGACATCACACACATCCATGTCCGAGGCAGGATTCGAACCTGCGACCGTAGCAGCCGCGCGGTTCCGGACTGAAGCGCCTAGAACCGCTCGGCCACAACGGCCGGCCGCCGGAGGTTCGAGTCCTCCCTCGGGCATGGGTGTGTGTGTTTGTCCTTAGGATAATTTAGGTTAAGTAGTGTGTAAGCTTAGGGTCTGATGACCTTAGCAGTTAAGTCCCATAAGATGTCACACACAGCGGCCGGCCCGCATGAAGAATAGGAGTTATTGCCTCAACATGACATTGATGACGTTATTCACAGCGCACTCCATGGTTGTTTACGTTCTGTATTCTTTACATTGTTTTTCCTTTGCTACCACCTGTTTATTCTGTTTTGTGGCAAAATAAACGCAACCTTGCAAAATTTCCGTTTGTTGCTTTAATTTTGGTTCAAATAATTCAAATGGCTCTGAGCACTATGGGACTCAACTGCTGTGGTCATTAGTCCCCTATAACTTAGAACTACTTAAACCTAACTAACCTAAGGACACCATACACGTCCATGCCCGAGGCAGGATTCGAACCTGCTACCGTAGCAGGCGCACGGTTCCGGACTGCGCGCCTAGAACCGCGAGACCACCGCGGCCGGCTTTAATTTTGGACACCAGTGGAATACACGTACCTGTGTTACTTTGAAGTGTAGTGCAACATTCGAAAAAACTTTCTTGTTCTGCTATGAGAATGTGTTAACTGACTTTTCGATCTTCGGCGAGAGAGGCAATTTATGGGGGAACACGAGCTCACGGAGACTTCCAGATTACAGATTACCTTCGAATTCTATGACCCAGAGAGAGAGAGACGCTTGGCTCAAGCAGCGGAATTGATATTCCCAGACTTGAAGACGAGCATATGCTGCGACGCGCCCATCGCTATCGCCGCGCCACTGTTATGATGACAAATCATGCTTGCGACTATTTGGGATGATGTTAGCAAGAATTATCTATTAGCTAAATCTTCTCCTCTTGATCAGTGGTTTGCTAAACCGCTTAGAGAAACTGCACCATTATCCACGCAACACTATTACGGGAAGAACATTATAGTGCTAAAGGAGGACTATACAGGGTGAGTCAAGAGCAAAGAGTTAATACTTTGGGGGGTGATTGTATTGGTGTTTCGAAAGGAATTTCAAGTGGACATATGTCCTTTTGTTAAACGTATCCTAAATACAGCCCTTTGAAAATCACGGGCGTCAGTTGCATTCGCTTCACCAGCCCTCACATGCGTGAAAAATCAAAGTGACACTAGGCTGCTGAATGTTGCCTTTACTGACCACAGGTCATTTTTCTGAAACCATACATTTTTCCAACACACACGATGACTGCGCGGCCTGCTGCTTTCAGCAGGAGGGTTCCGATATGTCTTCACGGCAACTGACTTGTACACCAGTTGGGGTGATGCTGTTCCAGTTACATGCATTTCGGCGGAAATAATAGCCAAGAAATTCCTTACCACAAGGAACTTCTCGATCGTATTTTACATGCATTTGGTCAAATAAAGGTCCGTACGAGTGAGCTAAGATCAGCAATCCAGCAGCTGTATACAAGGGCTCCAAGCTGCATTGCCATTAACTGTGGACTTTTTGAACATCTTTTGGGAGGAAAAGTGCGCAATGAAACAAAACATTAGATCACAATATTTCATTTGATATCATCTGCATTTGTCATTTCCCCAACGTTTTCATTAGTTACCTCGGAAACTGGTAAGATGAGGACATACTATCATACGACGTTTATGTTCAGAATCACTAAGGCTGACACCCATCAAAGTATGTACCTTTCCTCCTGAACCGCCATGTATATGCTGATAATACAAGCAGACATGCACTCGTAAGACATACCACCAATTGCAATGTCCGTTGACAAAGAAACAATATTTGTTAAGGAAGTACAAATAACAAGAATTTTGTTAGAAGAGTAACAAAATTTGTGTGTGTGTGTGTGTGTGTGTGTGTGTGTGTGTGTGTGTGTGTGTGTGTGTGTGTGTGTGTGTGACGATTCTACTTAGCGATTACCTGTTGTCAGTCAGATACCTGTTTCAGTTTAGAGGTGCAGATGATGATGATGATGATGATGATAATGTGCGATTCGTGAATTTATCAACTGGCTGGTCATTTTGTCTCAGGACGCTCGGAAGATCTCCTTCCATCTCACAACCACCCAAAAAAAGAGTACCCATACACACTGACAACTATCACGAGTGTTCTTCATCTAATTACATTGTGTTATAAAAAGGACTATTCATTCATTGCCATTTTTATAATCATTCATTTGTTATTGCATTTCTTTGGTTCTTACTGAATAAAACTGAAAGTAAACCGATATGAATCTAAAATCTGCAATATTACCAGTACTTGCCTTCTTTGACTGAGCTGCTGCTCCGTTTCAAGTACTAGTGAGAAAAGTCCTGATTCTAAAACATATACGATAATACAAAATGGGAACTGACAAGCATCTTTTTTATCTAATAATATTACAACGTTCAGCAACACTTGTTCGTAAATACTGACGAATTTAGGTTTGTCTGCCCGGTAACAGAAGGTCGTTTCGGGACACAGCACTGCCTCAAATATACACGGATGCGGGAGATAACCACCTGCAGGTTTTGTGAAAGATATGGTATTTGAACCCCGCTTCTCCAGAAAACGATTATATTGTTTAAAAGTCACGGAGACAGCCATATTTAGACGAATTAAGAAACGAATAGGTTCCATTAAGATAGAGAACCGTGCAAATTTTCTCCATACACGAATCTAACATGGACCTGTCAGACTAGGATGTGTTCACGGCTTCCGAAAATCTCCTGGAAGACCGACGCGGCTGACGTGTGTTGCGTCTTCTCGCTCTTACGATACAATTCTATCAGTTAGCAAATTTTAATAATTTCTGAGCAAACTGAGTACTCAAAGAAGTTTTAGGCTTGTAGCCAGTCGTCGTTAACTACAGTCCACGACATTTCCATTGGGAATCTGCCACTCATCTGCAGGTGAGACATCGAAGAAGCCCAAAGCTTCTTTGAATATTGGGTCAGTTTGCCGGTCTTTTAAACAGCGACTTCAATTATGTGCAAACCCTGCAATACTGCTTACCTACATTTGTTTCTGCCAATAAATTGAAGACTGGCAGAGCCACGTAAAATGAGACGGAAATCGGTAGATGTGATGTACTTTTATAGCCAAACCAGTGATTACAATTTCAGAAAAATTGGGTGATTTATTCAAGAGAAGTAGCTTCAAAAACTAAGCACGTTAATAGCGCGTTGGGCCGCCTCTGGCCATTAAAAATTATCTGCAGCCATGGAAACAAGTAATTTTAAATTCTCATCCACAGTAAATCTAAAACTGTTACAAGAAAGCCGGCCGAAGTGGCCGAGCGGTTCTAGGGGCCGCGCAACCGCTAAGGTCGCAGGTTCGAATTCTGCCTCGGGCATGGATGTGTGTGATGTCGTTAGGTTAGTTAGGTTTAAGTAGTTCTAAGTTCTAGGGGAGTGATGACCTCAGAAGTTAAGTCCCATAGTGCTCAGAGCCATTTGAACCATTTTGTTACAAGAAAATTTGAATTTCAACTTGGAGAAACATGGAAATCCAAGCGAAATAATTAGATGAAATACTAACATTGGTCTCAGCCTACTGTTATTCATGGCGCACCAACGTAGAACTTAAACCAGTTTACAGGTTCTGTCTTGGACGTGCTTCCACGGCCGAGTTGATGGAAACTTGTGACGGCCATCTGCATTCTGCCCAGCGCCGTCTGTGGGGAGCCTCGCATTCTTGCTTACTGAGGCGACCACGGCCACGTGAGCCGCTTGTATTTTTATTCCGGGACGGAGACGCTCTCCGCATATTGAAGCTGTGGAATTTCCAGACGGACGGAACTTGCAACGCCTCCTCCGTGTGTCCTGTCCCTTGCCCGCGCTGGACACTCGCGATTTACAGCACAGCGGAACGTTCTAGTCTTTCATTAAAATTTTCAGGTTGTGTCCATGAACAACAAAAAAGAACACATCTAATTTCGCGAGGCTCGTTTCACGTTATATTGTAGAAGCATCTTCTGTGGACGCGTGTGACCTTACTGTTCTGCTGCTGAAGTTTTCCTTCTGCCTCCACCTCTAAGGCTATTTGCAGTGCTGCATACAAAGTGCATGCTCACCTTTCTGCAGTGTTACTGTACTTAATTTTGAAATATGCCTGCATTTGTGATAAATGAATATTTTTTGGAGTAAAACACCAAGCTGAGTTTGGCAGTATCTAATTTGTTCCATCGCACTCTGTGGCTGTTGTAACCTTGTACTAAGGGTAAGAGGTTTTCGCCCGCATGTTTGTGTTTCAGGGAATTATTTCAGCAGTTTTCCACAGCAGTTTTGATAGAAAAAAGAGAAAGACACGCTTCCTAAGTCCACAAGGAAGCCGAACATACCTGAAAGCACTTGTCGCTGATAGACAGCAGCATTAATCGAAGGCTGCACTAAATGCAGAAGCACTCAAGTGCTTATCGCTACAGCTGCTGATCTGTGGAAGATGCGAGGTTCTAGCTTATTTTTGGTATTCAAGAAAAGTGATGTAAGCACTATTTTCATTCGTTCTGTCATACTTCATATCTGTATACCGGAAATTTTTCACACAGAGGTTTTCAGCAGTCAGTAGGTTGTGTAACAGAGGTTCAGCGCACAAGAAATGTGATCTTTGGTTACTAGTTGTACTGTCGTTGCTGTAGCAGTCTAGTGATTGGTCGGGCGTTGGTCATGCTACTGAGCAGTCTGAAAATATCTCGCAGATCACGGAGAAGATATGGGGATTTGGAATTTTGGAAATATGATTTGTTTAAGATTAATTTGAGAAGTGTTGCTGCTGCTCTACTTGCTTGCGCATTATTTATATTTTCCACTCCTTTACCATTACAATATAGTTCTTTTCAAAAGGTTAGTCTCATTTCAGTTTAAATTCTACTACCATCTCCTAACGAATTTTATTTTCTGATTACGTGTGTCAACGCACTACACTATTGCAGAACAGTCATTGAAGCATGATATACTTGGCAAAGGCGCACGTCCCTGCATTGCGCCGCGCAAGCGGTTCTTTCTTATTTAGATGGTTTACTGCTGCGCTGCACTTCTTTTTTATATTGATCACTTCGAGCAGTACCGGGCTTCTACTGCACAGGTAAGCTATGAAAATTTGCAAAAACTTCTTATGGCTAGTTACATCACAGTCAGAACATAGCAAGATAATTTACAGTCAACTTTGCGTTTCAAAAACATCAGATTCAGTTTAGGTAAACTTCATTTCATTTTGTATTCAGATAGTTTTAATCCTACAGCGCATTTCCGTGTGCATCATTTAGTGTTTGGCATTTTATTTGGCAGCTTGCGCATACAAATTTGCGGTGAATTTTAACAGAAACATTTGGGTTATTTATTCTTTCAAAATTCAGTTCATAATTTTATGCAACATTTTTCATTCTGTTAGTTCTGTGCGTTGGAATTGCAGGTTACGTATTGTGACGCCACACATTGCAGCAGTGTTCACTGCACTGCGCAACACAGTTACACAGCACAGCTTATTTAGTTTTCCGCCTTAGGTTTTAAAACCAATTTGGTTAAAGTCAATTGCAATAGAAGTTCTCAGTTATACAGTTTCAGACATTTAGCGACTCGTTTTATCAGATACTGTTTCGTAATTACAAAAAATCAAATGGCTCTGAGCACTATGGGACTTAACATCTATGGTCATCAGTCCCCTAGAACTTAGAACTACTTAAACCTAACTAACCTAAGGACATCACACAACACCCAGTCATCACGAGGCAGAGAAAATCCCTGACCCCGCCGGGAATCGAACCCGGGAACCCGGGCGTGGGAAGCGAGAACGCTACCGCACGACCACGAGATGTGGCTGCTCCTCTGTGTCTTCGTTTCACTCATAGATGGTAAGTATCATCGTGAAAGAGACCTTGCAGGTATGTGGAAAGAGTAAGATTGTAAACTAAAAGCCACAAGCTGCCAGTGGTCGCTAAGTCCATAAAGTATACGTTATGATGACGTAGTGTCCACGCTCTCACCTTTCTACGTTGTATACTGTGTCAGAGCCGTTTAGGCTACACTTTGTGCCCTGTATGTAATTGGAAAATGAGGTAATATGGCCGACTCCCTACATATTTACCATCGTATGACTTGCGCACTTCAACGGTATCAACATTTGATCGATTTTATTAAACTGTTGAACATGGGTATAGGCCCGCAATTGCTCAGTAGTGGCGCTTGAATGAAAACTAGAGGGACATTTTAATGGGACCAATGACACTTACTGCGGAAGATTATCGTTCAGAAAATCCCAGAACTGCAATGGGTCGAGGTGGGCGTCGTGGGTGGAAACCGGTGACACGTATGAGTAAGTAAGTGGGCAGTGTCGATAATCAGTTAGTACTCGAGCAACGTGTAGGTCTGTGGGTTCCATATCGCGCTGTACAAGCAGAGGATATCGAATACTCAAGGAAACACAACGCAAGTCATCTCAGGCTAAATAAATACGTTTTACAATAACCTCTACCCCTCATGGTCTGTTGACAACGTACTTAAATATTGTTTGTGCCGCTTGGCACAGTTCGTAGTAACTGACAGGAAATCATCTGGTGAAACCGTAATTATATGTGCTGCTCGCCAACGAAGCATTATACAGGGTGTTACAAAAGGTACTGCCAAACTTTCAGGAAACATTCCTCACACACAAAGAAAGAAAATATATTATGTGGACAAGTGTCCGGAAAGGCTTACTTTCCATGTTAGAGATCATTTTATTACTTCTCTTCAAATCACATTAATCATGGAATGGAAACACACAGCAACAGAACGTACCAGCGAGGATACATGCACCCACCCTCCGTCGCATGGAATCCCTGATGCGCCGATGCAGCCCTGGAGAATGGCGTATTGTATCACAGCCGTGCACAATACGAGCAAGAAGAGTCTCTACATTTGGTACCGGGGTTGCGTAGACAAGAGCTTTCAAATGCCCCCATAAATGAAAGTCAAGAGAGTTGAGGTCAGGAGAGCGTGGAGGCCATGGAATTGGTCCGCCTCTACCAATCCATCGGTCACCGAATCTGTTGTGAAGCGCACGAACACTTCGACTGAAATGTGCAGGAGCTCCATCGTGCATGAACCACATGTTGTGTCGTACTTGTAAAGGCACATGTTCTAGGAGCACAGGTAGAGTATCCCGTATGAAATCATGATAACGTGCTTCATTGAGCGTAGGTGGAAGAACATGGGGCCCAATCAAGACATCACCAACAATGCCTGCCCAAACGTTCATAGAAAATCTCTGTTGATGACGTGATTGCACAATTGCGTGCGGATTCTCGTCAGCCCACACATGTTGATTGTGAAAATTTACCATTCGATCACGTTGGAATGAAGCCTCGTCCGTAAAGAGAACATTTGCACTGAAATGAGGATTGATACATTGTTGGATGAACCATTCGCAGAAGTGTACCCGTGGAGGCCAATCAGCTGCTGATAGTGCTTGCATACGCTGTACACGGTACGCAAACAAGTGGTTCTCCCGTAGCACTCTCCATACAGTGGCGTGGTCAACGTTACCTTGTACAGCAGCAACTTCTTTGACGCTGACATTAGGGTTATCGTCAACTGCACGAAGAATGCCTCGTCCGTTGCAGGTGTCCTCGTCGTTCTAGGTCTTCCCCAGCCGCGAGTCATAGGCTGGAATGTTCCGTGCTCCCTAAGACGCCGATCAATTGCTTCGAACGTCTTCCTGTCGGGACACCTTCGTTCTGGAAATCTGTCTCGATACAAACGTACCGCGCCACGGCTATTGCCCCGTGCTAATCCATACATCAAATGGGCATCTGCCAACTCCGCATTTGTAAACATTGCACTGAGTGCAAAACCACGTCCGTGATGAATGCTAACCTGTTGATGCTACGTACTGATGTGCTTTATGCTAGTACTATAGAGAAATGAGTCGCATGTCAACACAAGCACCGAAGTCAACATTACCTTTCTTCGATTGGGCCAACTGGCGGTGAATCGAGGAAGTACAGTACATACTGACGATACTAAAATGAGCTCTAACATGGAAATTAAGCGTTTCCGGACACATGTCCACATAACATCTTTTCTTTATTTGGGTGTGAGGAACGTTTTCTGAAAGTTTGGCCGTACCTTTTTGTAACACCCTGTAGACCTTCTGCTGTCCTTAATCTATACAAACAATTTAGAAGACAATCTGAGCAGCTCTGTTAGATTGTTTGCAAATGACGCCGTTGGTTGCCGTGTAATAAAGTCATCCGAAGATCAAAACTAATTACAAAATAATTTAGGCAGGATGTCTGCACGGCGCGAAGGTCCTCCTCATGAGTGTTGAAAACAAGTCGGTTAAAATTTCGGTTACACTATGATACCCACAAATTAAAAGATTGTCGATTCGTCTAAATACGTGGACATTACTGTTAGGGACAACTTAAACTGGAACCATCACACAGAAAATGTTGGCAGGAAGGCGAACTGGCCGGCCGGGGTGGCCGAGCGGTTCTAGGCGCAACAGTCTGGAACCGCGCAACCGCTACGCTCGCAGGTTCGAATCCTGCCTCGGTCATGGATGTGTGTGACGTCCTTAGGTTAGTTAGGTTTAAGTAGTTCTAAGTTCTAGGGGCCTGTTGGCCTTAGAAGTTAAGTCCCATAGTGCTCAGAGCCATTTGAACCATTTGAAGGCGAACTAAAGCCAATGTTTTAATAACAGAACACTTAGAAGGTGTAACAAATCTAATAAAGAGACTGTCTAAACTTCCACTACCTTCTGCTTCTCGAGCTTTGCTGAGCGATACGGGATCCTTCGCACGTCGGATGGACGGTCCTCAGCGAAAACATTCAAAAAAGAGTAGCTCGTCTTATATTATCACGAAAAGGGGGATGGGAGTGCCACGGATATGATAAGAAGTTGGTGTGACAATAAGTAAAAGAAAGGAGTTTCTCAATTCGGCTAGATCTCTTCACAAAACTGCTAGTTAGTTACAGATCATTTTAACGATTTTTTATCGAAATTTCTTGGAACGGGTTAGTTTAAAGAATATGTATACATGATTAGTACAGCTACACTTAAGTCTTGGGTTATTGTTCTCGCATGAAAAAATTTGGGTGTTCATTCTCCCATGTGCTGTTAAAGAGTGTGTAAGTAGGCTGCTTAGGTTTTTATATAGGTAACGCCACGTAGCGCTCTGTATGAAAATCACTGGCTGTGCTGTCTGCAGTCTTTGGCTGGTTTGCATTGTTGTTGGCTATTGTAGTTTTGGGCAGTTGGCTGTTAACAGCGCGTAGCGTTGCGCAGTTGGAGGTGAGCCGCCAGCAGTGGTGGATGTGGGGAGAGAAATGGCGGAGTTTTGAAATTTGTGAGACTGGATGTCATGAACTGCTATATATATATATTATGACTTTTGAACACTATTAAAGTAAATACATTGTTTGTTCTCTATCAAAATCTTTCATTTGCTAACTATGCGTATCAATAGTTAGTGCCTTCAGTAGTTTGAATCTTTTATTTAGCTGTCAGTAGTGGCGCTCGCTGAAATGCAGTAGTTCGAGTAACGAAGATTTTTGTGAGGTAAGTGATTTGTGAAACGTATAGGTTAATGTTAGTCAGGTCCATTCTATTGTAGGGATTTTTGAGTCACATTGCGTTGCGCTACTAATATTGTGTGTTAGTTTAGTGTTGATCAGAATAAGTAAAGAGAGTAATGTCTGAGTACGTTCAGTTCTGCTCAGCTGTTTGAAAATCAAATAATGTAAGAGGTTTATCAGCACAGTAATTCAATAATTTTTCCAAGGGGACGTTTCAAGTGTAAAGGTCGAGAAGAAATATGAAAGTGGTTCTATGAGCCTTCAGCCGAACACTTAATTGTAAACTGGAGAGTAATCGAGCAGATGTAGATGAAGCTCAACAAGGTGTCTATAGAAAGACGTATTAGGTTGATGCATAAGTTGGTGGCATTTTTGTTTGGCGTGTTGTTGCTATGGGTTTATTTATTGATTGCCATTTTTCATTTGAAGCTCACTGTTGCTCTTTGAGTTTACATATTCTTATTTTGTCATTTGGAGATCGTGAATAGAGCTGCGGATGCCAGAAAATAGAGTGCCAAGTGGAGAGATCGGAAGATTTCCGAGATATTCTTCCATTTGAGTTCAATAGAGGTATGTCAGCAGCGGGTGCAGCAATAAAAATTGCGCCGTCTAAGGAGATAATGCAACTGATCAGAGCACGGCAAGAAAAAGATTTTCTCATTTTAAGGAGGATCATTTTGATAAGAATGACTCTCCACGTCGTGGCAGATCTGTGGAGGTAGATGAAGATCGTTTAAACGCATTAATCCACAATTACCTACATCACTGTACTCGAGACCTGTCAGATGTGATGAGCTATTATCATTTCACAATCGTGCGACATTTCTCTCTACAATGGGGAAGGTTGAAAAATCGGTTATATCGGTGCCACACGCTGTATGCCAAAATCATAGAAGTCAGCGGGTGGCTATATGTGCACCTCTGCTTGTCCTTCAGGACTGGTTACGAGAAACGGTGTCTTTATGGTAACTCAACGAAATATCTTTATGCTCACACAAGGAAAAGAGCCGACCGGAGTGGCCGAGCGGTTCCAGGCGCTACAGTCTGGAACCGCGAGACCGCTACGGTCGCAGGTTCGAATGCTGCCTCGGGCATGGATGTGTGTGATGTCCTTAGGCTAGGTAGGTTTAAGTAGTTCTAAGTTCTAGGGGACTGATGACCCCAGAAGTTGAGTCCCATAGTGCTCAGAGCCATTTTTTGAGGAAAAGAAAGGAATGGTTGAGCCCAAACAAAGCAGCAACTCCCCGTGCATCCACAAGAGACAATGTTATCCGTCTAGTGGAACAGCGTCAGTGTTGTGTACAATGAATTTCTTCCCCGAGGTGGTGACCGTTACTGCTGACTTTTGTTGTTAACAACTGAGACTTGTTGCGGACGCAGTCCAAGAACAACGACCAGGAAGACTGCGTGAAATGATGCTACGGCACGACAACGCCCACCTGCTAGACTGGGGGAAAAAAAACGCTATACACGAGTTGGGTTGGGAAGTCATTCTGCAGCCACCTCATCACCAGATGTTGCGCCCTTAGATTTTCAACTTTTCCGCTCTCTATCAAACAGCTTTCAAGGAACTTCCTTTCGGAAGAACTCTACGGGTTCTTGGCCTCAAAACAGGGTGATTTCCTCTGTCACGGAATCGAAAAGTTACTCCAGAGTCGGCAGACTGCTGCAAATAGTGATGGAGAATATATCACTGATGACTAAAATCTCTGTTTTGTGTACCTGTTTTGTTTATTAAAGTTATGGGAGAACGGTAGGAAACTCAAAATTCAAATCCTTTTCTTTGCGCAGTAACCAGCTGAACTGCGTCAGGACATTATTGCGTGGCACTTGATAATTAATTTCGCGAGCGAGAGGCGGCGCCGGTGACAGAAGACCGCGGGCGTAGATAGGCCGGCGCTATTAATAGGTCGCGGAGCGCGCCGGCAGATAACCGGTATTTATAGCTGACCTCCGCGCCTAGGCACGATTGGCAGCGACTGCTGAGTTCATCTGGCCGTCGCTAACGGGATGCGGTGCAACGAAACGCAACGCCCACCAGCCACCTACCCACCGCGGTCTGCGCGTGATGCTGGCTCCGTCACACTCATCTGCAAAAAACCTCGTGCACTACGCCACTAGGGATGACGCTGCGCTCTTCAGTCCCAGTGGCAGCGGTAAAAGCCTTACCAAATAGTGGCGTTAGCATGGATGCCATCAACACTACCTGATGAAAAGTATCTGGGAAACCTATTAACGGCTATTAACATAGGATGCGTCCACCTTTCGCCTTTATGACGGTTTGATCTCTGCTGAGCACACTTTCAATGAGGTATCTGAATATCTGTGGAAAAATGGCAGCCAGTTCTTCCTGAAGATCTGGAACCACAGATGGTAGTGATATTGGAGGATGATGATGACTGGAGCGAAATAAATGTTCTAACTCATATCAAAGATTTTCCATCGGGTTCATGTTGAGACTGCGCAGGCCAGTCCAGTTCAGGAAAGTTATTGTCCACAACCCTTTGCTTTATGGTGTCCTGTGTCTGACAAATGACGCTTTATGATATCATGCACTGTCATGTTGATACAATCAGCCACTCCGACTGTTCTGTACGCAGTAAACAATACCAGAAAATGTGTTTATATCCTTCCGCGTTTAGCGCTTTCTTAAGTGCAGTGAGGGGTGTCACACCCTAAACACAAAATGCACCCCCATACCGTAACACCATCTTCTCTGCACTTCATTGTTGACACTACCCATGATTGCATCTAACGTTCTCCTCCGATTCACCAAATCCAAAACGTCCCATCGGATTGCCACAGGATACAGCGTCATTCATCACTCCAAATGACTCGTTTACAGTCATCCACTGACCAGTGCCCTCGCTCTTTACGCCACCTCAAGCGTAACTTAGCACTGACTAAAGAAATGTGTGGCTTATCAGCTGCTGCTCGAACAATGTACACCATTATTATTACGTTAGATACTACACATAATCGCAGCTAACATTCTCCACCCACTCATCAAACCCAAGTCGAGTCGCTCTTCAGACCTCCTCAATCGTCGCTTATAACTGATCTTTCTTTGTCTACAACTTCGTACACAAAAGTAAGGAGAGCTGCGGCGAGGTGACCGAGCGGTTCTAGGCGCTTCAGTCTGGAACCGCGCGACCGCTACGGTCGCAGGTTCGACTCCTGCCTCGGGCATGGATGTGTGATATCCCTAGGTTAGTTAGGTTTAAGTAGTTCTAAGTCCTAGGGGACTGATCACCTCAGATGTTAAGTCCCACAGCGCTCAGAGCCATTTGAAAGAGGTGCGGCAACCGTCGTCGTACTAAAGCTGAACAGGAGCAGAAATGATCAGTGAACAAGATAACACATTAAACAGAAGATGTACTTAATCCATATTGCTCCAAGTGTACAAAGACCCAATACAGATAATGCAGCTAATACAATAGCAACAAGGATGAGCTCTCTGAACTAAAGCACAAACGACGATGTCGGCGCTGTGACTAGGCGGCATCTGCGTATAGGGAAGTGCCTCCGAGTGTGAGTCTGCTGTGTGGCTGCCGCCCGCCGTCCTACATTGAGGCAGCAGAGGGCGTTGGTAGTCTACAGCTGATGGAGGTGTGGCTTAGTGGGCACGCTCCATTGGGTCCGTCGGATTCCACATGACCGCCATCGGCGTCTGAGGAAACTTGGAGTTACGTTGCCGACTCTGAGATGCCTTTAGTGTGGTATCGATATGTCGTACCACTCACACTTTGGGATTCACTAGTGATTCCTTTTTGCTGATTTCATGCAACTTTCTGCAGCCAGTCTCTGCAATGTTGAAGGGTCTCTGTGCGCCCTTACCTGAGGTCTGCGTGGTCTTGGTTCAACTGTGACTGTTCTTTCATATTTCCATTTCACAATCACGTCACCAACAGTCGAATAGGGCAGCTTTCTAGGTGTTCAAACGCCCCTGATCGATCTGTTACTCAGGTAACATCCAATGGCTAGTCCACGTTTGAAGCAATGAGTTCTCTTGAACTACCCATTCAGCTGTTACTATTGTCTAATGGCAGCACGATACTCCTTGTCTGCTTTTATACTGTCGGGTCCGTCTCTCGTGACAGCTAGTGTCAATTTCGCATTACATAAGACGTCCTCTTTCATTTAAGAAGACAGTGTACATTTAGAGCGAGCCCACGAAGTCGATGGGTACGTTATGGTGAAAAGGTGGATAAAGAGAATGTGCCAAAGCAACTGGTATAGGCATGCGTGTTGAAAAACAGAGATATGTAAGCAGGCAGAATACGGTGCTGCGGTCGGTAACGCCTGTATAAGACAAAAAGTGTCTGGCGCAGTTGTAGATCGGTTACTGCTGCTACAATTGTAGGAAAGCCATGCAGGATTCATGCTGTCAATTCCCTCCAGCACTACTTCAGACATTACTCGAGCCCATGCCTTGTCGTGTTGCAGCACTTCTGAGTTCTCCCGGGTGCCCTACATTATATTAAGCAGGTGCACCAGTTTCTTTGGCTCTTCAGTGAAGACTAAAGTTTAATATATGTCCTTTTAGAGGCAGCTGTCGACAGCTCTGTTCGTATATGTGTATGGCGAATGTCACAAAACTCTGGGACATGTTCCTTCAACGGAGCTTTTAGAGTAATATATCCTGATGTTTGTCTGTTTTCAGACGGGCGAGGGTAACGCTGTAATAATGCTGATGGAGGCCCCGTTACCATATCACCTTCGTACTGACCTCAGACAGACGGCTTTTTGTCGATAGTTAACTTTAGTTCAAGCTGCTCGTGGAAACCGTAAAGGCTGGTCGCTGAACTGTGCTTTTCAACAATACCAGAATGCCACGTGAATACAGAGGTGTCTTTGCGTCATGAACGGGGATTCTGAATTTTATATCGTGAGACTGGGCATAGTGGTAATCATAGAATGCTTCAGATCCAACTGGAATTTGGCTCTGAGCACTATGGGACTTAACTTCTGTGGTCATCAGTCCCCTAGAACTTAGAACTACTTAAACATAACTAACCTAAGGACATCACACACATCCATGCCCGAGGCAGGATTCAAACGTGCGACCGTAGCAGTCGCGCGGTTCCGGACTGCGCGCCTAGAACCGCTAGACCACCGCGGCCGGCAACTGGAATTTGACTCGACTTACGTACAGATTATTTTACAGTGACGGTCGGCGGCTTGGAAAACTCGTCACTCACATCCGTACTTCTGTTTTCTGCCGTTTTCCTCTGAGGAAAGGCGAAATGGTTCCTTCGAAAAGACTATTTATACTTTGCGTGTACAGCTAAAATGGTACTCCGTCACTAACAGCCTTGATGTCGACGTAGCAAACACTGAATTTATTTTCTCCTTGCCCTAAAAGCAACAGATTAACTCGTAGAGTGACGCACTGACAACTATAAATAGTGCTGAGTCTCTCCTGTAGCTGGTGACCGGATTTCTAGTTGTTACGAAGCTTAGCGTCTCTCGCTTCTTGTTTTGTACCTTGCTTGTTGGTTTTTCGCGTTGTCGGGTTGTCTGTCTTCGTAATCAGCTCTATCTTGCGATGTAAGGGCAAATTAACAAGCGATCGTATCTACTGAGAACACTCGTTACGTTCATCGTACGTTTTCGCCACATTAATTAGAGGAAACGTACCGTGACTTCAAGTTTCTTACTTATTTTGGCAATAAGAATAGTTTAGCCTAACTATTCAACTTTTTTCTGAGATATTTATCGCACGAAACGACACGTTCACTAGTAACAGTCACTGATTACTTCCACACCGTGTTCTGAACGCTTAAACCTCCATTATTAGATGAATTTATGTTGATTATGGTGGGATGTATGTATTGATGTCTTACAACTTTTGAGGGGCCTGTGGCACTCAGTGGTAGAGAAAAACAAGGCACTGCTTCAGAACACGACTCATAGTTTTGTGGAGGTCTCTGAGTAAACGATGAACTAAAATATTAACATAAAAATAAATAAACTAAAGTAAAATACCACCAGTGGTAGTAATGCGTGAATGCCTTGTACGACACATAGGACATTCGTTCACTGGTTTGCGATTAAGTAGCATTCCCTCAGACATGTGCTTCCCTTTCAGCCCTAGCATTCCGCTGCACAACACAGCGAGCACAGAGTCATTTAAACTGTCGTTGTTTCTTCGCTCCATATGCGAAATGCAACGAGAAGAAACAATATTTTTTATTTTATTTTTAACAGGTTCTGTGTAACCATGTGAGCTTAATTATCAAAGCACACTTGTAAACATCACGAACTGTAATTGAAATGCTATCTGGCAAACTGGTTTCCGGGTGTACAACACACCGTCGGTGGCATATTATACACTCATATAGCAATGATATTTGTGTCATTTAATACGATAGGATACGAAATCTGTGTGTAACATATTACACAGGTTGTCGTGTGTGTTACTGCTATCAAGTCTTAGATAGCGGCAGTTCTTGATAAGAAAATTTATGAACTAAATAAATAATTAATGCCTCAGGGAAACAATTGAGGTGAAATATACAAATGAAAAACACATTACAGACAAAAATTACAAACTATTGCAAGGAAATCTTGTACGAGGACGCGTTGAAAAGTAATGCTTCCGTATTCTTTATGTCGAAACTCTTCACTTTTCTTAAATAAATTGTACGTTGTTAACACTCTGCACCAATATTCTTCTTTTCTACATACACTGAGATGACAGAAGTCATGGGATAGCGATACGAACATATACTAATGGCGTCAACATCGCGTACACAAGATATAAAAGACAGTGAATTGATGGAGCTGTCATTTAAACTAAGATGATTTATGTGAAAGTGATTATGGCCGCACGACAGGAAGTAACAGACTTTGAACGCGGAATGGTAGCTGGAGAATGACGCATGGAACACCCATTTCGGAAATCGTTAGGGAATTCAGTATTCCGAGATGCACAGTGTCAAGAGTGTGCCGAGAATACCGAATTTCAGGCATCACCTCTCACCAAGGAGAACGCAGTGGTCGACAGGCTTCATTTAACGACCGAGAGCAGCGGCTTTTGCGAAGAGTTGTCGGCGCTATCAGACAAGTAACACTGCGTGGAATAAAAGCAGAAATCAATTTGGAACGTAGGACGAACGTACCCATTAGGACGTGATCTATGGTTGCAGACGATCAACGAGAGTGCCCTTTCTAACAGTACGACATCGCCTGCAGCGCCTCTCCTGGACTCTCGATCATACCGGAAAACCTTGGCCTGTTCAGACGAGTACCGATTTCAGTTGCTAAGAGCTGATGGTAGGGTTCGAGTGTGTCACAGACACCATGAAGCCATGGACCCAAGATGTCACAAGACACTGTGCGGCATAATGGTGTTACCATTATATTGTTTGGGCTGTGTTTACATGGAATGGACTAGGTAGTCTGTTCCAACTGAACCGATCATTGACTGAAAATGGCTATGTTCGGCTACTTGAAGGCCATTTGCAGCAATTCATGGACTTAATGTTTCCAAACAACGATGGAATTTTTATGGATGACAGTTCCTCATGTCACAGTTGTTCACAACTGGTTTCAAGAACATTCTAGATCATTTGAACGAATTATTTGGCCTCCCTGATCGCCTAATGTGACTCTCATTGAACATTTATGGGACATAATCGAGAGGTCAGTTCGCTCACAATATCTTGCAGCGGCAGTCCTTTCGCAATTGTGGACAGCTATAGAGGCAGCATGGCTCAGTATTTCTGCAGGGGACTTCCAGGGACTTGTTGAGCCCATGCCACGCCGAGCTGCTGCACGACGGCGGGAAAATGGGCGTCCGGCTCTATACTAGGAGGTAACTCGTGACTTATATCACCTCAGCTTATTTTCAGCCCTCTGCTACTAGAGGGCTCCGAATTGTAGCGTGTAACATAGCGCTTTGTAACGAAACTATGTCGGTTCATGAGAAACAGCGCGTTGTAATCGATCTTCGATCCGCACATGGAGCACCCTCTCCTTCAGCAAGACAATGCCAGATCACACACGAGAAGTAAATATGTAGACTTGAGGAATGAAGCTGTAGAATAATAGTACCGTTTATTTACAGAAAAGGCTTTAAGAGTTTTCACGTAAAAAAAGTCGGAGGCATTACTTTCCACCACGCTGTCGTATACAGTATGATTCTTATTAACGTTTAAAAAACCCCGAAGCGACATAGATGCCGCTGAGACAAGTAATTTAGTAGAAGACACGTGGGGCTGCAAAAGCCGATCACAAATGTTGAACATATGATGTCAACAGATGACGTAGCCCGCCGCGTGTGGAGCGGTGGAGCCTATAGGTCTGTCGCACCACATCATCCCAGCCCAGGTTACGCATTCTCGTCAATGTGATTCCGGGCCTACGTGCGCGACTTCAGTGTTCGAATCTCGCTTCTGGCAGGCAGCACTTTTTTGCATTACGTTAGACAATTGTGTGTTTACATTGAAGTAATATCCATTATTTTATTTACCTGTCTCGCTGTCTCCGCTGGTTAATTGCAAACTACAGTACAACAAAACCTACTATATTGCGTCACAAGTAAATATAAGCTTCCGAAGAGCATCGCTACCAGTAAATGAATTAGGTGTTCTTTAGTAAAGTCTGTAAACAAAAAAGAAGGGAGAAAAGCAAAGAAACACAAAAAAGGAACAGCTTTAATTGGTTACACTGTGGACAATAGTTTTTTAACTTCTATGTTTACAACAGATCACATTTACAAACGTGTTCGAATACAGAGTAGATTAGCGCAACGATGTATAGCTGCCCCCTACGATAGAGCGTAGGATCTACAAACACAATCGCTGCACGTGCGGCGTAGCACGTCATTTGGTGACGTCACTCGTTCAACATTTGTCTCCCACTTTTAGGCTATTTCCCGACGTTTGCGTCCCTACGAGTCTTATATAAAAGTGCTTGTCTCAGCGGCATCTATATCGCTATGTGGGTTTTTAAACGTTAATAAGAATCGCCCTGTATACTAGAAGGAGCGTGTCACTAGGAAACCTTTGAACTTGAATTTGAAGACGTAGGGTTTACCGCTCAAATTTTGCCGTTCTGTCGGAAGCCTGTGGGGAATGAAACTTGTTCAAATGCATATTTTTCTGTACATGCTTAACGAAGTGTTACTGCAGCGAAAATCTGTGTCTATCTAGAACTCACAGAATGACTGTTGCAGTTTCTTCTGAATGAGGCAACACCTAATTCTGTTGTTGTTGTTGTTGTTGTTGTTGTTGTGGTCTTCAGTCCAGAGACTGGTTTGATGCAGCCCTCCATACTACTCTATCCTGTGCAAGCTTCTTCATATCCAAGTAACTACTCCAACCTACATCCTTCTGAATCTGCTTAGTGTACTCATCTCTTGGTCTCCCTCTATGGTTTTTACCCTCCACGCTGCCCCCCCCCCCCATTACTATATTCGTGATGCCTTGATGCTTCAGAACATGTCCGAACCGTATCTACCAAACAAATATAGAATACATACTTTAAAAAGGTACCTGATGGCCCTGTATTGATTTCTTCTGTATAAATAATTAATAATTTATATTCAAGGATTATTTTATCGTGTTAGCAGTTAAGGAGAAACATTTTTAATGTACGTTGGAAAACAGTTCTGCTATCTGTCAGATACGTTATCGCCATGAGTCAATTATCTTTGGTACAGAAATAGGTGAAATGTGACAGATTCATTGCAGAATAATGCAGATCATTTATCGTTCTAGTGTTGTACACGTGAATATCTCTTTACTTTCAAACTCAGATGGTTTGTTGATAACAAATATCGTAAGAGAATTATTATACTGATAATCTGTGATTAATATTCCCAGCTGGTTAAAGAGATACCTGCTAAATGTACGTATGTAAAAAACCCATAAATGCTAATTACTTTTTTGTGCAATCAATATTTTAATTAATAAATGAGGAGTTACCACACAACATTGTCCCGTAAGAGATCAGTTAGTGACTTTTAAATTTCCAAAGTTGCCAATCATTTTTATGACAAAAGTAGCAGAAGTTAAACTCTTGAGCACTGTATGGTTTTGCCACCTTACATTCTCATCGATGTACACATCTTAGAAACTGGAACGTTCTACACTGTTTACCATCTCTTGTTCGTTTACTGAAGGTACTCGGAGGATGGATATTTTTGACAGTGCTGTGTACTTCCAAGAAGCTTGCTTGAATATCAATACCTCAGATGGAAACCCAGTTCTAAGCAAAGAGGGGAAAGCAGAAAGGTGGAAAGAGTATATAGAGGGTCTATAAAGGGTGATGTTCTTCAGGGCAATAATATGGAGATGGAAGAGGATGTAGATGAAAGTCAGATATGACACTGTGTGAAGAGTTTGACATAGCACTGAAAGACCTAAGTCGAAACAAGGGCCTGGAGTTGACAACATTCCATTAGAAGTACTGATAGCCCTGGGAGTGCCGGCCCTGACAAAACTCTACCATCTGGTGAGAAAGATGTATGAGACAGGCGAAATACCCTCAGACTTCAAGAAAAATGTAATAATTTCAATCCCAAAGAAAGCAGGTGTTGACATGTGAAAATTACCGAACTATCAGTTTAATAAGCCTCAGCTGCAAAATAATAACACGAATTCTTTAGAGACGAATGGAAAACTTGGTAGAAGCCGACCTCGGGGAAGATCAGTTTGGATTCCGTAGAAATGTTGGAACACGCGAGCAGTACTAACCCTACGAGTTATCTTAGAAAATAGATTAAGGAAAGGCAAACCTACGTTTCTAGCATTTGTAGGCTTAAAGAAAGCTTTTGACGATGTTGACTGGAATACTCTCTTTCAAATTCTGATGTCTGGCGGGGGTAAAATACAGGGAGTGAAAGGCTATTTACAATTTGTACAGAGAGCAGATGGCAGTTATAAGAGTGGAGGGACATGGAAGGGAAGCAGTGGTTGGGAAGGGAGTGAGACAGGGTTGTAGCCTCTCCCCGATGTTACTCAATCTGTATATTGAGCAAGCAGTAAAGTAAACATAAGTTCAGAGTAGGTATTAAAATCCAGGGGGAAGAAATAAAAACTTAGAGGTTCGCTGATGACATTGTAGTTCTATCAGAGATAACAAAGGACCTGGAAGAGCAGTTGAATGGAATGGTTAGTGTCCTGAAAGGAGGATATAAGATGAACATCAACAAAAGCTAAAAGAAGATAATGGAATGTAGTCGAATAAAATCGGGTGATGCTGAGGGAATTAGATTAGGAAATGAGACGCTTGAAGTAGTGAATGAGTTTTGCTATTTGGGGAGCCAGATAACTGATGATGGTCGAAGTAGAGAGGATATAAAATGTGTACTGGCAATGACAAGGAAAGCGTTTCTGAAGAAGAGAACTTTGTTAACATCGAGTATAGATTTAAGTGTCAGGAAGTCGTTTCTGAAAGTATTTGTATGGAAGTGAAACATGGACCATAAATAGTTTGTACAAAAAGAGAATAGATGCTTTCGAAATGTGGTGCTACAGAAGAATGCTGAAGATTAGATGGGTAGATCACATAACTAATGAGGCGGTACTGAACAGAATTGGGGAGAAGAGGAATTTGTGGCACAACTTGACTAGAAGAAGGGATAGATTGGTAGGACATGTTCTGAGGCATCAGGGAATCACCAAGTTAGTATTGGAGGGCAGCGCGGAGGGTACAAATCGTAGAGGGAGACCAAGAGATAAATACACTAAGCGGATTCAGAAGGATGTAGGCTGCAGTAGGTACTGTGAGATGAAGAAGCTTGCACAGGATAAGGTAGCCTGGAGAGCTGCATCAAACCAGTCTCAGGACTGAAGACCACAACAGCAACAGTCAGTTCCAGTGCGTGATACAGTGTGAAGTTGCCTGCGAAGTGTAGATGTGCAGGGCAGGCCTTGGCTGTCCGCCCGCCCCGGCGCCGGCGCCAGAGAAAGGCGCCTCCCCCAGGCGCCACGCGCTGCGTCCTTGGACGCGCCTGTGCCTGTCTTGTCCGTGAGTTGCCGCCTCTGGGCGCCAGCCGCCGTCCATCCCTCCGGCCCCCGCAGGTCTCCGCAAGTCTGCACTGCGCTCGCCGCCTACCGCCTGCCAACGGTTCCGCCTTCGGCGGCGCCGAGCGCTCGCAAAGGACACGCTCCCGTCCGAGGGGTCCGGTGTGGACGTAACGGAGCCGCGCGCCGTTACTGCCCGTTTTGTACGAGAGCTGAAACATTCCGTTTCGCCTCGTCCTCGCAGTTTCTGTGACGTCACGCGAAGTCGCACTCGCAGCCGCTCAGTTTGCACGCAATGGGCGATGCGCGGCGTTGTGTGCGAAACACACTATGCAATCCCACGCACCGCAGGTTTACTCGTGAAACTTGTGTTGGAGGTTCAAAAAAATAGTGCAAATGGCTCTGAGCACTATGGGACTTAACTTCTGAGGTCATCACTCCCCTAGAATAAAGAACTACTTAAACCTAACTAACCAAGGACATCACATACATCCATGCCAGAGGCAGGATTCGAACCTGCGACCGTAGCAGTTTGTTGGAGGACCCGGATTAATACTCTGCACTTCCACGCCTGTCGAGCGTTTACTTGTGACTCTCGGGATATTCCGACGGATATCGTGGTGCGTCAGAGGACGTCGCTGTATTGGCTGGGGCGTGAACAATGTGATCGTATGTACGAGATTACGGGAACTGATATTTCTGATAAGACATTTACGAGCCTGGTAGTTAAATGGATTTATGGCTTATTTCCAAGAATCAGGAACAGGCTCAAACTGCGCAACATTGGTCTTGATGCACCTGTTAACAGGTCACTGTCCATGTACCAAACATTTGCATCGAGTGGGATGTAGTAATAAGTCAGTCTGTGAATGTGGAGGGGAAGGCTCCGCCGATCATCTCGTTTTCAGATTGCCCCTTTTTCAGGTAGAGAGAGACTGCGGACAATTAGACAGCGATCTACAAACAATTGTAAGTGACCAAAACTTGCGGACTACAGTTAATACGGTAGCGCATTGAATATCTAATAAGGAGAGGGCGCCTACTCGCCATAGCCGAACTCGTCCAAATTCATGGTACATGTAGGGCGTGGGGAGACATGAAAGTGCCCCAAGTGGGAACTTCAGATGGCCAAGTGTTCAGGAGATAAAAGGAATTTTGATAGGGATCTATCACATTGTGCACCTTATGAATTGTCCCTGTGACAATGGGTTTAGGAAGCCATGTTTGGCTCACTGGTAAGAGAATGGATTCCAATTGACAGGGTCGCGGGTTCGACTCCCCCCAGCGGCAAACATTTTTGTGCTCCATGGCAAATATACGACGAACTGTTCCAAGATGAAGACGGTTTCCCAACGTGCAGTATCAAACTAATTACTCCCAAATGTACGTCACTAGAGCAACCTGGCGATTAATATTTCTATCGTCAGGTAGAAAACCTAATAAAAATGTCAAACTGCTGTTACCTCAGCGATTCCATTATACATCACCAGCTATCGTCACACATATTCTGCGACATGCTGCGTTACGTGTGGTTCGATGCTGGACTGTGCGATGAAAGAAGCTCTTTTTAGAATGTCAATCAACTTTGCTTTTCTATGGAGATATTAAAAAAACCATGTCACTGCAAAAATGCGGCGTTTATAACGTGCGCCAGATGCGGTCAAAATTATTGCTTCTCCTGTTTCTTTGATGAGCATCACCCCGGTACATGTAGTTGATCAATTTCAGAAGAATGGAAGTATCGATTTGCATACAAAGACGTTCCCGTGTATGCGTTAAATACAATCCTTTTTTAAGTGTTTGCAAACCCGCATTTCATCCTATGCCTATACTTTTTGTGCATATATAAATTAATAAAATAACCAATATGATGTTACGGTTAATTGTGATGTCAGTAGTGTACGCATTGCCAAGAAGCACAAAAATATTTGCCACCGGGCGGAGTCGAACGCGATCCTTTCAATGCGAATCCGGTCTCTTTCCGCTGAGCCAAAAACCGCTTCCTAAACACACTCTCACATGGATAATTGATCATGTGGACATGGTAATAATTCCGAATCAAAATTCCATTTTTTTCCCAGACGCTTGGCCATCTGGAGTTACTTGTCTCACCACGCCCTACATGTAACCATAAATTTGGACGAATTAGGCGATGACGAGTAAGCGTCCGCTCCTTGCAAGAGGCAGCCGCTTAACTTCAGTCTAAAAGATCGAGTGGATGCTCTGAATATCAAATAACATCATCAGATCACAACAAGCGTTTTCTCAATTATAGATAATAATAGGCACATCTAAATTTAATTAAGAGAAACATCAGTATATATAGGAGGGTTGAAACTTTAATAGTGGCAACTATTTATTTACAACACGTACAAAATAGATACGTGATTCAAAGTTTTACTGACCTCCAAAGTAGTCATCAGCATTGTGTATAACCCGTTGCCAGCGATGTGGAAGTCGTAGGATACTCTTAGCAGTGCCAGTTGTGTTAACAGTTCGAGCGGCGCGGTCTACTGCCCGACGAATTTGTAACAGTTCTGAAGCGAATGCCGTGAAGTGTTTCCTTCAGTTTAGAAATCGAGTTGAACTCACAAGAGCTTAAGTAAGGGGAGTGCAGTAGGTGGTATAGCATTTAATCAGTAACAGCTTGCATTGTACGTGCTTCAGCATTGTTGTGCAAAATGATGGTCAGGTCCTGCAGAAAGTGTCATCACTTCTGTCCCTAAGCTGGTCGTAGGTTGTGTTCCAAAAATGAACAGCATAGAGTGACGACACTTTCTGCAGAACCTGACCATCATTTTGCAGGACAATGTTCAAGCACGTACGGTGCAAGCTCTTACTGATTTGTTTGACTGATGGGGCAGCTAAGTCCTGTACCATCTACTGCAGTCCCCTAACTTAAGCCCTCGTGAGTTCAACTCGATTGCTAAAGTGAAGGAAACAGTTCACGGCATTCGCTTCAGAACTGTTACAAATTCGTCGGGCAATAGACCGCTCCGCTCTAACTGTTAACATAACTGGCACTGCTAATAGTATCCTACGACTTCCACATCGCCGGCAACGGGTTATACACAATGCTGATGACTACTTTGGATGTCAGTAAAAGTTTTCGTCCGTTTTGTTTACGCTGCCATTCAAGCCAACGAATGTGAAAACAAAAAATCTTCTTGCGGTGACGAACTGATGTACAGCTTAGTTCGAGGTCTAAGTTACATTGGAAGGCGACGGTTTGGCGAAGCCAACTAATGTCAAAGAAAACTATCGGAAACTCATCCCAAAGGCGCGTCCAGGAGTGATGAGTGACGGAACTGACTGTCTGCATAAATTGTTGCGATATCTAGTTATAGCAAACGCAAGAGCACTTCTCGGACGGCGGGGCCCCTCCCACCGGAGGTTCGAGTCCTCCCTCGGGCATGTGTGTGTGTTGTTCTTAGCCTAAGATAGTTCGAGATAGTTCGAGATAGTTTAAGTAGTGTGTAAGTCTATGGGTCGATGACCTCAGTAATTTGGTCCCTTAGGAAATCACACACATTTGATTTTTGAGCACATCTTGTATTGCCGTAGAGACGGCACTGATGAGTGAAGTTTTGCGTGTGTTCTAGCAATGAGGGCCGCCTTTTCAATCTATTACTAAACTATGAAACATAAGCATATTTCTAGTATAACACTTTATATTGTTACTCAAAATATTCCCCTTTATGTATCCATAAACGTTTGTATTTATTCCAACCAGTTTTCGAAAAAAAAATTTCCACCATGATATTGGTACCTCAAAAACACGGTTTTGGAAAGATCCAACAGCCTCATGATTTGAGTCCAACAGCTGCCCGCTCACTAGTTTGCTTGAAAGCAGGTAGGAAAAAGAAGTCGCTGAGCGATAAATTAGGTGTATCCGAGGAACGACACGTTAATAGACGTTTGTTTTTCTTTGGCCAGTAACTAGCTGTTTGATATACTGCGTGAAAGCTGGTGTTGTTCTAATGCGACGTTTTCGATTCCTTTCTTTGGGTTCACCGATGACTTGTGGCAAACAAATTTGTTGAGGTCTGTAAGTCACTTTGCCACTCCTGGTGCCATGTGATGGCATCTTGCAAACTGGACGTGTCAGCCTGTACAGTGTAGCCTGCACGCTGTCGAAACTTCGTAATTGTGTTGGGTGCACCATGGCAAGCGCCGCAGTGAGCGGAACTCATTGTACCTGCTCATGTGTTGAAATAACAGGTAGCCTGCAGACAGCGCAGCGAACAGAAGTATGTCTTGGCCGGCGAACCACTAGAGCGGGCAGGCTTGTAAAATTTTAAAAAAGTATTAAGAGAATTAAGCTATTATTATATCAAAGACTGAGTTCCTGTAATTCATCTGAGTGGAAATATGGGAAGGGAAGTGACTCCTCTCGTACCTGACCAGTGGTAAGCAACCTTTCTGAGGCCATTACCCCTAAGTGTAATCAGATACTGGCTGGTCCCCCTCCCTGAAACAATCTACATCAGAGCCTTACTAGAATGAAAAATGATTTTCTCCGAAAACTTTTATTTTTAAAAATACGAAAGATAAATGAATATTTAGCTCTTGTAGGTATTTTATTAAAACACAAACTAACGAATCAATGAGACAGTTGGTAGTGCTTATTTGTAACAATCTTTTCCCATGAAATGATGAAACAATTCGCAGTGCTATCTACAACTCCTCACAAAACGAAGCTCTCTATCTATACTGAGGCTAGCCACTTCTTACAAACGTGTTTCCCCTGCACCACTCCTCTCCCTAGCGACACTTGATCCGCGTACACCCTGCACTCCCATTACAAGCAACGAAGTGAAAGTGTGTGCACTTCACTTATTGTTTGTACATCACTTGACTGCTCGGCCCCTCACTTCTAAACTGACAGAATTTGGAGCACTCCAGGGTGCCAATACTTTGTGCCTGATCACTGCCACTACTACTACTACTACTACTACTACTACTAATAATAATAATAATAATAATAATAACAATAATAATAACAATAAGCCTATCAAGACATGCCAAACTCAGACACTACAAAACAGTTGTATTACCGGAAGCACTATATGCGTCAGAAATGTGCTGTTGTCCCAAGCATATTGCAACAAACGGTGTATTTCTATCGCTGCTCGTTTAGTTTGTATTGCCGTTTCAAATATACCGGTCATTTTCGAAACACCCTGTAGTTGGAAATATTATGGAATTGGAAGAGGATGTAGATGAAGATGAAATGGGTGATATGATACTGCGTGAAGAGTCCGATAGAGCACTGAAAGACCTGAGTCGAAAAAAGGCCCCCGGAGCAGACAACATTCCTTGGGAAAGCCAGTCCTGACAAAACTCTACCATCTGGTGAGCAAGATGTATGAGACAGGCGAAATACCGTCAGATTCACGAAGAATATAATAATACCAATCCCAAAGAAAGCAGGTGTTGACAGATGTGAAAATTACCCTACTATCAGTTTAGTAAGTCACAGCTGCAAAATACTAACGCGAATTCTTTACAGATGAATGGAAAAACTGATAGAAGCCGACCTCGGGGAAGATCAGTTTGGATTCCGTAGAAATGTTGGAACACGTGAGGCAATACTGACCCTACGACTTATCTTAGAAGAAAGATTAAGGAAAGGCAAACCTACGTTTCTAGCATTTGTAGACTTAGAGAAAGCTTTTGACAATGTTGACTGGAATACTCTTTTTCAAATTCTAAAGGTGGCAGGGGTAAAATACAGGGAGCGAAAGGCTATTTACAATTTGTACAGAAACCAGATGGCAGTCATAAGAGTCGAGGGGCATGAAAGGGAAGCTGTGGTTGGGAAAGGAGTGAGACAGGGTTGTAGCCTCTCCCCGATGTTATTCAATCTGTATATTGAGCAAGCAGTAAAGGAAACAAAAGAAAAATTTGGAGGAGGTATTAAAATCCACGGAGAAGAAATAAAAACTTTGAGGTTCGCTGATGACATTGTAATTCTGTCAGAGACAGCAAAGGACCTGGAAGAGCAGTTGAACGGAATGGACAGTGTCTTGAAAGGAGGGTATAAGATGAACATCAACAAAAGCAAAACGAGGATAATGGAATGTAGTCTAATTAAGTCGGGTGATGCTGAGGGAATTAGATTAGGAAATGAGACACTTAAAGTAGTAAAGGAGTTTTGCTTTTTGGGGAGCAAAATAACTGATGATGGTCGAAGTAGAGAGGCTATAAAATGTAGACTGGCAATTGCAAGGAAAGCCTTTCTGAAGAAGAAACATTTGTTAACATCGAGTATAGATTTAAATGTCAGGAAGTCCTTTCTGAAAGTATTTGTATGGAGTGTAGCCATGTATGGAAGTGAAACGTGGACGATAAATAGTTTAGACAAGAAGAGAATAGAAGCTTTCGAAATGTGGTGCTACAGAAGAATGCTGAAGATTAGATAGGTAGATCACATAAGTAATGAGGAGGTGTTGAATAGGACTGGGGAAAAGAGGACCTTGTGGCACAACTTGACAAGAAGAAGGGATCGGTTGTTAGGACATGTTTTGAGACATCGAGGGATCACCAATTTACGAGGGTCAGTCAAAAAGTAATGCCTCCTATTTTTTTTTTCTACGTTTAATTGTCAGGAAATTTAAATGCAATTACATAGGTTGAAAACCACAACATTGAGGATCATTTTGTCATTTTTCAATGTAATCTCCGCCCATCTCTACAGTTTTGGTCCATCTTTGAACAAGGGCATGTATCCCAGCACGGTAAAAATCACAGCTCTGCTTCCTAAGCCATTGACGCACGGATGTTTTGACGGCCTCCTCATCTTCAAAATGAATCCCACGATGAGCTTCTTTTAGTGGCCCGAACAGATGGAAGTCTGATGGTGCCAGGTCAGGGCTGTATGGGGGATGAGGCAAAACTTCCCATCCAATTTTGACAATCTCGTCAGAGGTGTGACGACTGGTGTGTGGTCTTGCATTGTCATGCAAAAGAAGAACATCTGCCATTGATATTGTTGGGCGAACTCGATGAAGACGTGCTTTAAGTTTTTTGAGGGTTGTGACGTATTGAACAGAATTTATTGTGCATCCCTGCTCCAAAAAATCAACCAGAATCACACCCTCTGTATCCCAGAAAACTGTTGCCATAACTTTCCCTGCCGATCGCACAGTTTTGAATTTTTTCTTCCTCGGCGAGCTTGTGTGACGCCACTCCATTGACTGCCTCTTTGGTTCAGGTTCAAAAAAATGCACCCATGTTTCGTCCCCGGTCACAATTTTTTTTCAGAAACTCATCTCCCTCCAAACGGAAGCGCTGCAAGTGTTGGGAGGCTATTGTTTTCCTTGCCTCTTTATTCTGATCGGTTAACATTCTTGGAACCCACTGTGCACAAACTTTTGAGTACCCCAATTGTTTAATAATCGTGATCACACTGCCTTTACTAAGAGAAATAATGCGACACACTTCATCTGCAGTCACCCGACGGTCACCACGAATGATGTCATCAACTTGCTGAATGTTGTGTGGAGTCACTGCACTCACCGGCCTGCCGCTCCGCTTTTCGTCAGTCAACGGTGTTTGCCCTTCAGCTTCCTTACAACGACGAACCCATCGTCTAACAGTGCTGACATCCACTGTCACAACACCATACACCTTCTTCAGTCTTTCATGAATGCGTATGGGCGTTTCACCTTCTGCATTCAAGAATTCAATCACACAACGCTGTCTCAAACGAACATCGATGTCGGCCATCTTACAAACTTCTGCTGTGCTGCCACCTGTTGACACAGAAAGTTACTACTGCAGTGGATTGCAGAAGAAGGTTTGAGGAATGGCGCCAAATTCAAATTTTTCACTTAACTTAATTTTTTTAAGTAGAAAAAAAATGGGAGGCATTACTTTTTGACCGACCCTCGTAGTATTGGAGGGCAGCGTGGAGGGTAAAAATCGTAGAGGGAGACCAAGAGATGAATAAACTAAGCAGATTCAGAACGATGTAGGCTGCAATAGGTACTGGGAGATGAAGAAGCTTGCACAGGATAGAGTAGCATGGAGAGCTGCATCAAACGAGTCTCAGGACTGAAGACCACAACAACAACAATAATCTATAACGGGCAGACAAATGAAAACGAGACAGATGTAAAGAAAGTAAGTAAACAGTTTTAGTTTCTTTTGGTTCACTTTGGAAACTCAACCATTTGAGTGCTGCTTAGTTTGTTGCTCGTACGAATATATCAGACTTTCGTCAGTGTATAAAGGAGATTTCACACAAAAACTCGAGAGACCTGTCTCAGAATATTGCTAAAGTGTGTCTAAAATTAGACTATTTGGTGATAGCGAACGTACTGTATACCTATCTTAGCAATACTATCCGGACACCTGTTAGCGGACATTAACATGGGATGTGTTCGCCCTGACGGCCTGGACTCAATTGGGGAAATTTTCACGGAGATGTCTTAATATCTGTCGCGGAAGCGCAGCCCAGTCTTCCTCAAACCAGATAAGGTAGTGATGTTGGACCCTGGGGTCCGCAGCGAAGTCCGCGTTCTAACTCATGTCACTGAGTTGAGGCCGGAACTCTGGGCAGGCCAGTGCAATTCTGTAGTGTTATTGTGCACAAACAGCTGCCTCCCAGATGCTGCTTTGACAGGGTACATAGTCGTGCTGATACAAACAGTCCTCTTGGGCCATCCTGATTTAGATTTTCCGTGATTTCCCTAAATCACTCTAGGCAAATGCCGGGATGGTTCCTCTGAAAGGTCACGGCCGACTTCCTTCCCCGTCCTTCCCTAAACCGATGAGGCCGATGACCTCGCTGTTTGGTCTCTTCCCCGAAACAACCCAACCCAACCCCCAAACAGTCCTCGTCTCCTAATGTTTCTCTAAGGTATTCAGTACACAATGCTGTAAAATCTGTTTATACTCTTCCGCAGTTAGCTTTTACTTACGCGCAATAAGGGGACCGTAACCAACCCCTTACCGTAACACCACCTTCTCCGTACTTCACTGACAGCACTACACGTGATGGCAGGTAACATTGTCCAGGCATTCACCAGAGCCAAACCCTTACGTGATTCATCACTGCAAATCTCTCGCTTCCACTCATCCATTATCAAGTGACGTAGCTCTTCACACCACCTCAGGCGCTGCTTAGAAATGACTACAGAAATGTTTGGCGTATGATGAGCTGCTCCACCATTGTACTCCATTATTTTTAACTCCCTTCGCACATCCATTCTGGTAGCTGGACTGCTGGTGGGACTTCGGAATTCACTAGTTTTTCCTTCTGGTGATTTTTTTGCAAACACCCTCCGCAACGTTCGACTGTCCCTGTCGGTCAGTACATTAGGTCTCCTTGGTCTTGGTTTAGCCGTGACTGTTTCTTCGCGTTTTCACTTCACAGTCACATCACCAACACTCGACTTGGAGAGCTTTATAAGGGTTGACATGTCCCTGATGGATGTCACTCAGGTGACGTCCAATGAGTAGTCCACGTTCGAAGTCACTGATTTCTCCTGACCTATCCAGTCTGCTGTTGAGTGCAACTCTGTTGGAAAGAGAATAATCCCTGGCTCCTTTCAAGCTGAAGGGTCTGCGTGCCATCTAGTGGTCAGTTCGGCATTACATACGGTGGTGGTAAGTTCCTGTGGGACTAAACTGCTGAGACCGTCGGTCCCTAGGCTTAAACACTACTTAATCTAACTTAAACTAACTTACGCTAAGGACAAAACACACACACACACACACACACACACACACACACACACACACACACACACACACATGCCCGACGGAGGACTCGAACCTCCGACGGGGGGAGCAGCACGAACCGTGGCAAGGCGCCCAAGACCTCGCGGCTACCCCGCGCGTCTCATTGCGTATGGGTGTCACCATATTTTTCATTGGATAGTGTGTATCAAACATTCGTCAGTGTATTATGGAGATGTCCTTCATAATACGTGTGTGACCATCTTAAAATAATGCTCAAATGGGTTGAAAATAGGACTATTGAGGCATTTTGTATGTATACAGAAAGGGCAGCACTCATGATCACAAGTTCGTTTAAGCAACTGAAGAGGGTTACGGAAATACTGAAGAATCTGTATTACAGCCGCCTGAAAATAAACGCTAAACTATCCCGCAAAAGCCTATATAAAAAGTATCAAGAACCAGCATTAAGTGAGAAATCTAACAAAATAATACAGCTCCTCCTACGTTTCGCTTGCAAGAGGTCAGCGAAGACAAGACTAGGCTAATTACATTGCGCACAGATGCATCCAAGCAATCATTCTTCACGGGCACGGTACATGAATGGAACGGGGAAAAACCCTAATACGCCCCCATAAGGAGGAGATCAATGAGGGAGATAAAAGTTGACAACCTGTATTATTTATATGAGGAACTAGTAAGTGTCCTGTGCCATTTGCTCCAAAGTGATTAGTAGAGTCTAAAGCACACATTGATGACTACGCACTCTCGTTCACAAGTCATTCTGATTCGTGGTGCACGATCCAGGCCGTGTAAGCCCTTTCAGCTGCAACGCAAGTCAGCTCAGTTACATTGAAATCAGGTATCTCAGAAACCACTAAAGCAGCGTGTTCATGGAATGGATACGACACATTTAATGTAACTGTGGTGTGACGTTCCGAGTTGCACATACAGACCGGCATGGTTAAGATGTAGAGCAACAAACCTAACTACTTGATTTTCCAGTCTAAAATTTAGTTAAGCTCCATACTCGGAGCTACGTACGGCAGTGTGTTTTTCTTTACTTTGAAAATTATTCTTGAACTTGTGTTAATCTTAGTATTCCGTGACACGTGCTTCGTTTAGGTCAGTGGATCCCAACAGGGGTTCATTACCCTGAGGGGTAAAATGAAATTTTTTTATGGGTAAAAACTAAACGATTCGATTCAGTTTCAGTCAAGAATGTAAATTATTTTCAAAAGATTATCACTATTATCACAATTTTGTAAGATTCTAATACTGATTATATAAGTTATTGACAATTGCTTTTTCTCAATTAATGGTACTATGCGGTGGAAGCTACAGGTTCTTCACATAATCTATCTAATGCACACATACGCTCTGCTTAGTCCCGTACATCGCTGATGATAAAAGTGAGACATATACGGAACAAATGATAAATATCTCAAGAAAATGTGTTCTCCAAGTTGTAGACAGTACCTGCACTAGTCTAGAAATTGGTGCGTACATTATTGTCTTCGAAACAAATGAATTAATTAACTGATAGCGCGACACAGCAATGACTACATAAGCGCTACTGTAATGCGGTACACAGTATTATTATTATTATTATTATTACTATTACTATTACTACTATTACTCGCTGTGGTGATACACAAAGATTAACAGCCTGAAGTCTTCCAATTTCTGGCAGTTTAGAAGTAAGGAGTGCAACAATCAAGTGATTTGCGAAGAACTTGGTCGATTTTAAAAGCGGTAGCGGTGTGTAGGTCAAGCAATTGCCGCAATGGGGAGCAGTAATGATGTAGAGGAAGTATGTAACACTTGTTACAGTGTCCACTATCAGAGTGGATAATTAATGGCTCTGAGCACTATGGGACTTAACTGCTGTGGTCATCAGTCCCCTAGGGGGGGGGGATACTAGCTAGTGCCGGATTGCACTCGGGGGTAATTGTCTTAGAAAAGTTCGGAACCACTGGCCTACGTGCTATTGTAGGATGGCAGCTTTGGCTCCCATAACGAAGAGTTGACTCTGGACTATAGGGCTCCTCAAATTTCGTAGTCCAGCATTGAACTGGCTAATTCTACATCTACATGGATACTCTGCAAATCACATTTAAGTGCCTGGCAGAGGGTTCATCGAACCACCTTCATAATTCTGTATTATTCCAAACTCGTATAGCCCGCGGAAACTACGATACCCATATGTTTCCGTACGAGCTCTGATTTCCATTATTTTATCACAGTGATCGTTTCTCCCTATGCAGGACGATATCAATAAAATATCTTCGCATTCGGAGGAGAAAGTTGGTGACTGGGATTTCGTGAGAAGATTCCGCCGCAACGAAAACCGTCTTTGTTTCAATGATGTCCATCCCAAATCTTGTATCATTTCAGTGACACTCTCCCCCCTATTTCGAGATAATACATAACGTGCTGCCATTCTTTGAACTTTTTCGATGTACTCCGTCAGTCCTATCTGGTAAGGATCCCACACCGCGCAGCAGTATTATTCTAAAAGACCATGGACAAGCGTAGTGTAGACAGTCTCCTTAGTAGATGTGTTACATTTTCTAAGTGTCCCGCCAATAAAATGCAGTATTTCGTTAACCTTCCCCACAACGTTTTCTATGTGCTCCTTCCAATTTAAGTTGTTCGTAATAGTAATTCCTAGGTGTTTAGTTGAATTTAAGGCCTTTAGATTTGAATGATCGCGCAACCGAACTTTAACGGATTCCTTTTAGCACTCATAAAGCATGCTCTGCCTTTCTGTTGTTTGCTTTGCTTCAGCAGCGAGTGTATCTTCTATCATCCGTGTGTTGTCCATGACTGTAGTCAACCCAAATAGGAGGAATGGTGGTAGACCTCTTACGGCGGCAATCAAGAACCTTCGCGTTTCCGGCGACAATTCGTGCTGTAACGTCTATCTGGCTACAATCGAGTACGCTTGGACGCCAGTCTTCCTCAGCCTTTAGGTCGTTGCAAAATCTGATCTCTCTGTTACCTGTCACACCCACCTACTCAATACACCAAATCAGTAGGATTGGATTATTGCCGTTTATCTTGTAGACGAGAACGGAAATAACTTGCTCTTGTCTACAAAATAAAGAACATTTAACTACCAACTGAAAAACAACCGCTGGAAGTATTAACAATAGCAGTGGAATTGAAAAATGGTTCAAATGGCTCTGAGCACTAAGGAACTTATCTGCTGTGGTCATCAGTCCCCTAGAACTTAGAACTACTTAAACCTAACTAACCTAAGGACATCACACACATCCGTGCCCGAGGCAAAATTCGAACCTGCGACCGTAGCGGTCGCGCGATTCCAGGCTGTAGCGCCTAGAACCGCTCGGCCGCTCCAGCAATGGAATACTTTAAGCTAAATTCCAACTTTTTTTTATCTTTATATGAAGCAACTATTGTGCTGTTGTGGTGCGCAAAGGTTCTGGGCACCAAATTTCGAAAACATTTTGCAATACGCAAATTCAAGTTGTTGCCGGAATATAATTTATAAATAGCATTAAATGCACTGAAATGAATTGAATGGGTATGAAATCAGTGAAGATAATAATGACGTGAACTGATATGAGTTGAAACCGTTGAGATATACTTGAATGTAATGAACAGCCGGTCGAAGTGGCCGAGCGTTTGTAGGCGCTTTAGTCTGGAACAGCGCGACCGCTACGGTCGCAGGTTCGAATCCTGCCTCGGGCATGGCTGTGTGTGATATCCTTAGGTTAGTTAGGTTTAAGTAGCCCTAAGTCTAGGGGACAAATGACCTCAGCTGTTAAGTCCCATAGTGCTCAGAGCCATTTGAACCATTTTGGTGAAACTAAACGCAATAATGCCGTGTCGTGCCAAATTGCTCCTTCCCCCTTCGCCCTCCCCAACAAAAAAAGGTTCCCGTGAGGAGATATATTCAGTAAAACACGACTGAATGGCAGCCTAAACATTGCGGATCCATATTTCCACAGACACCCAGAGCGCAAATTTCAGTGTCTTCTGGAACAGTGGCCAGCGAGGCAGCAGCTGTGTCAGGAGAGCACAAACCCATGCATAGAGAGCTCGAGGGACGGCGGCCGTGGCACCCCGCTCGGCGTATCGTTGAACTCCAAACCACAGAACGCAGCTGCCCTCCGCGGCCTTGCTGATCGCGTTACTGTTTCACTTTCCGCCTGCCGTCCAGGTGAAAACCGTCTCTCTTCCTGCCTGATCTCGCCATCACGCGAGACGCTTTCTGTTGAGGTTTAACATGGGCGACGCATTAACATACCTCCACTGCCAGTCGTAAATTAATCAACGAACTACAGTTAATGCATGCAGCAAAAAAATTGGATACTGAAGATTCCGAACAAACCTAATTATGCACTGAAGAGCCAGAGAAACTGGTATAGGCATGCATGTTCAAATACAGATATATGTAAAAAGACAGAATACGGCAGTGCTGTCGGCAACGCCTGTATAAAGCAATAAGCGTGTGGCGCAATTGTTACGTCGGTCACTGCTGCTATAATGACAGGTTATCAAGATTTAAGTGAGTCTGAACGTGGCGTTATAGTCGGAGCACGAGCGATGGGGCACAGCATCTCCGAGGTAGAACTGAAGTGGTGATTTTCCCTACGACCATTTCCTGAATATCAGGAATCCGGTAAAACATCAAGTCTCCAACATTGCTGCGGCTGGAGAAAGATCGTGCAAGAACAGGACCACGCTGCGACTGGAGAAAGATCATGCGAGAACAGGACCAACAGCTACTGAAGAGAATCGTTCAACGTGACAGAAGTGCAATCCTTCCGCAAATTGCTGCAGATTTCAATCCTGGGCCATCAATAAGTGTCGGCGTGCGAACCATTCAACGGGATATCATTGATATGGGCTTTCGGAGCCAGAGGCCCCCTCGTGTACCCTTGATGACTGCACGACACAAAGCTTTACGCTTCGCTTGGGGCCGTCAACACCGACATTGGACTGTTGATGACTGCGAACATGTTACCTGGTCAGACGAGTGTCGTTTAAAATTGTAAAGAGGGGATGGACGTGTACGGGTATGGAGATAACCTCATGAAGCTATGTACCCTGCATGCTCAAATGGGTCAAATGGCTCTGAGCACTATGGGACTCAACATCTGAGGTCATCAGTCCCCTAGAACTTAGAACTACTTAAACCTAAGTAACCTAAGTACATCACATACATCCATGCCTGAGACAGGATTCGAACCTGCGATCGTCGCGGTCGCGCGGTTCGAGTATGAAGCGCTTAGAACCGCTCGGCCACAGCGGGCGGCCCCTGCATGCCATCAGTGGACTGTTCAAGCGGGTGGAGGCTCTATAATGGTATGGGGCGCGTGCTGTTGGAGTAATATGGGCTCGGTGATACGTCTAGTTACGACTCTGACAGGTGACACGTACGTAGGCATTGTGTCTGATCACCTGCATCCCTTGTGCATTCCGACGGACTTGGGCAATTCCAGCAGGGCAGTGCGACGCCTCACACGCCCGGAATTGCTACAGAGTTGCTCCAGGAACACTCTTCCGAGTTTAAACATTTCCTCTGGCAACCAGACTCCCCAGACATGAACATTATTGAGCTTTTCTGGAATGCCGTGCAACATGCTGTTCAGAAGGGATCTCCTCTACATCCATACTCCGCAAGCCACCTGACGGTGTGTGGCGGAGGGTACCCTGAGTACCTCTATCGGTTCTCCCTTCTATTCCAGTCTCGTATTGTACGTGGAAAGAAGGATTGTCGGTAAGCTTCTGTGTGGGCTCTAATCTCTCTGATTTTATCCTCATGGTCTCTTCGCGAGATATACGTAGGAGGGAGCAATATACTGCTTGACTCTTCGGTGAAGGTATGTTCTCGAAACTTTAACAAAAGCCCGGACCGAGCTACTGAGCGTCTCTCCTGCAGAGTCTTCCACTGGAGTTTACCTATCATCTCCGTAACGCTTTCGCGATTACTAAATGATCCTGTAACGAAGCGCGCTGCTCTCCGTTGGATCTTCTCTATCTCTTCTATCAACCCTATCTGGTGCGGATCCCACACTGCTCAGCAGTATTCAAGCATTGGGCGAACAAGTGTACTGTAACCTACTTCCTTTGTTGTCGGATTGCATTTCCTTAGGATTCTTCCAATGAATCTCAGTCTGGCATCTGCTTTACCGACAATCAACTTTATATGATCATTCCATTTTAAATCACTCCTAATGCGTACTCCCAGATAATTTATGGAATTAACTGCTTCCAGTTGCTGACCTGCTATTTTGTAGCTAAATGGTAAGGGACCTATCTTTCTATGTATTTGCATCACATTACACTTGTCTACATTGAGATTCAATTGCCATTCCGTGCACCATGCGTCAATTCGCTGCAGATCCTCCTGCATTTCAGTACAATTTTGCATTGTTGCAGCCTCTCGATACACCACAGCATCATCTGCAAAAAAGCCTCAGTGAACTTCCGATGTCATCCACCGGGTCATTTATGTATATTGTGAATAGCAACGGTCCTATGACATTCCCCAGCGGCACACCTGAAACCACTCTCACTTCGGAAGACTTATCTCCATTGAGAATAACATGCTGCGTTCTGTTATCTAGGAACTCCTCAATCCAATCACACAATTGATTTGATAGTCCGTATGCTCTTACTTTGTTCATTAAACGACTGTGGGGAAGTGTGTCAAACGCCTTGCGGAAGTCAAGAAACACGGTATCTACCTGTGAACCCGTGTCTATGACCCTCTGAGTCTCGTGGACGAATAGCACGAGCTGGGTTTCACACGACCGTCTTTTTCGAAACCCATGCTGATTCCTACAGAGTAAATTTCTAGTCTCCAGAAAAGACATTATAGTCGAACATAATACGTGTTCCAAAATTCTACAACTGATCGACGTTAGAGATATAGGTCTATAGTTCTGCACATCTGTTCGACGTCCCTTCTTGAAAACTGGGATGACCTGTGCCCTTTTCCAATCCTTTGGAACGCTTCGCTCTTCTAGAGACCTACGGTACACCGCTACAAGAAGGGGGGCAAGTTCCTTCGCGTACTCTGTGTAAAATCGAACTGTTATCCCATCAGGTCCAGCGGCCTTTCCTCTTTTGAGCGATTTTAATTGTTTCTCTATCCCTCTGTCGTCTATTTCGATATCTACTATTTTGTCAACTGTGCGACACTTTAGAGAAGGAAGCACAGTGCAGTCTTCCTCTGTGAAACAGCTTTGGAAGAAGACATTTAGTATTTCGGCCTTTAGTCTATCATACTCTGTTTCAGTACCATTTTGGTCACAGAGTGTCTGGACATTTTGTTTTGATCCACCTACCGCTTTGACATAAGACCAAAATTTCTTAGGATTTTCTGCGAAGTCAGTACATAGAACTTTACTTTCGAATTCATTGAACGCCTCTCGCATAGCCCTCCTCACACCACATTTCGCTTCGCGTAATTTTTGTTTGTGTGCAAGGCTTTGGCTATGTTTATGTTTGCTGTGAAGTTCCCTTTGCTTCCGCAGCAGTTTTCTAACTCTGTTGTTGTACCACGGTGGCTCTTTTCCATCTCTTACGATCTTGCTTGGCACATACTCATCTAACGCATATTGTACGATGGTTTTGAACTTTGTCCACTGATCCTTAACACTATATGTACTTGAGACAAAACTTTTGTGTTGAGCCATCAAGTACTCTGAAATGTGCTTTTTGTCACTTTTGCTAAACAGAAAAATCTTCCTACCTTTTTTAATATTTCTATTTACGGCAGAAATCATCGATGCAGTAACCGCTTTATGATCGCTGATTCCCTGTTCTGCATTAACTGATTCAAATAGTTCGGGTCTGTTTGTCACCAGAAGGTCTAATATGTTATCGCCACGAGTCGGTTCTCTGTTTAACTGCTCAAGGTAGTTTTCAGATAAAGCACTCCTCCCCTCGTACTCTTACGGATTTATGGACAGCCCTGCAGGATTCATGGTGTCAGTTTGCTTCAGCACTTCTTCAGACATTAGCCGAGTCCACGCGCCACGCCGTGTTGCGGCACTTCTGCGAGCTCGCGGGCCCTACACGGCATTAGGCGCTGGTAGCAGTTTCTTTCGCTCCTCCGTGTAGTTATTCCACTCTCCATCATTTTTGCCTGTTATAGACATTGATACTGGCAAGATATCTGCTCCAGGGATTCCAAGATTTTCGACCTGTTTTGATTTCAGTAATGTAAATTTGACATAAAGTCATGAGCGAGCAGGCGACCGTTTTTTGTAATAATTCAGGCTGACTGGGTCGCAACGGTAAAAGTCAGACATCGGGCAAGGAATGGTTTTATTGCTCATATGACGTGTTGCGGAATTTAACTGTCATCAGATATCCTGGAGCGATTACTGCCCGTACATAGATAAGGCTTTTCAAGTTGTATGTGAAACAAACATTCGCAGATAAGTCTCCGGATGGGTAGGGTCTTAACACCCGTACGAACAGACAGTCAGATAAGGAAAGACAAAAATTTTTTTTCGTTTGATATAATTACAGATTTACAGTTTTCAGATTTTTTTCCTTTGATTATATTATGATACCTTAGTCTGCCAAATTTCATGATTACAGTCCAACAGAAAGTATCCTATAGGTCATGATGATTGAGTTTGCGGTATCAAAATATGTGACATAAATGGCCGTACCTTTTGACTCTGTTGACTTAGAAGCTTCAGTGTTTTACACTGTCAGGGGGTTACAGACGGCAGTGTACGGAAAACGGTTTTTAACAGTCGTACATACAGACAGACTGATAACAAAGTAGTCCTATAAGGGTTCCGTTTTTCCGATTGGGGCAAGGAACTAAAAAAATTGCTTTTCATGTAATTAATAATCAACAATTAAATTTTTAGAACGATCGTAAGCAGAATGTGTCACGAAGCTGAAAAGGAAGACAAACGATGCGATTACGTGGTTCACGGAGTAAACTATCCAAATGACATGAGGGAGTCGTCAACTCGAGCACAACCGACAAAAAGAGTAGTCCCCACTTATGGCCTTGATAATGGTCGGAATGCGTCGAGGAAGTGTCCGCAACTTTCTTCAGGTACGATGTATCCAGCTGAAGGTACTCGCTGGTAATGAGATCGCGTAGACATATAAAATTGCAAGGGCGATGATTACTACGTTTCAAATAATCGCTGACGTTAGCTATACGATTAAGACAGGGTGTTACAGGGGGCTAGATGAAGTGCAATAGGATGGCTGAGTTTATGTTCCACAGGGCTTGCACCGTATTGGAAGTCAGCACGCGAGAAATTTCTGAGTGTCGAGAGTCGCTGCGGTCTGATATTAATTTTTATTTCTTTCACTACAGATCAGCTTCGGCTAACGTTGTCATTATGGAGTGGCCTTCGGGCAATGTAGGTGATATTATTTTTACTACATATATTTGTTATGGTAGAACATTGAACATGAATTGCTGCTTACGTATATATTGTCTAGATGGACTGACATACGTACAACGTCGCTGGCAACTGTATTTTGACTGTCGTTATATATTTGTTGAAATAAGTTAATAGTTAATTTGTTATAACAGTAATTTGATTATTTTGAAGGTACGACGTCATACGTTTACAAAGAATTAGCACTAAATTACAGATCATATGTTTATTACTTGTTATGCGTGTATCTACGATTGCTGTAAGTATATAATAGTCTGCGTTTATAGCGATCGGAGGTGCTTTTAATTTGTAGGTGTTTGTTGGGTGTGGGTTTTCATTTGACATGCATTCTTCTGTTACATTCTATTTTCGATGATTTTTCCTAAATTATGGCATTGACATAAATATAATATTGACGCTCTGACGTATGTTTCCAGAGTATGTGTATGAGCAACGATGTTAAGATGATGCAAACTAAATTATAACCTTAACATCGTTGTCATTCACATATTCTGGAAACATACACGGATGACGTAAAACATTATGACCATCTGCTTAATAACTTATCTCCCCTTAAAGACGGGCGCGGAAAGGGAACGAAACACATTACTGATTCTACGTGTCAGGGATCCGACAGTTTGTTGGTAAGTTTAAGGAGGTATGTGGCATTAGATGTCTACTCACAGGTCATGTGATCTGCATAAATAATGGGCCGCTGATCTGTACGCGGTGATGGCACCCCATAGCGACCCACATGTTCCATAGGATTTCCATGAGGTGAATTTCATCGCCGACACATCAACGTGAGTTCACTATAATGCTCTTCAAAACAACTGTAGCACGGTTCTGGCTCCAGGACACTGACAACTATATCGCTGAAAGATGACATCGCCGTCGGGGAAGACAAGCAGGATGGGATGCAGGTGGTTCGTAGCTGTTACCGCGTCTTCGATTACTACCAGAGGCTCCATGAAAGAGTAGGAGAATGTCTCCCATAGCGTCATACTGCTCCCACTAGCCTACGTCAGCGGTGCACTGCACTTTTCGAGCCGCCGTTCGCCACGATGAAGACATTTGTGGAGACGATCATCGACCTAGTGTAGCAAAAAATGTGATTCACCGAAGGACCGACACGTTTCCAGTGGTCGACGGTCGAATCCCGATGGTGCCGTGCCCACTGAAATCGTAATGGGTCGACATGTGAACACACTGGGGTGGTCTGCTGCGGAGTTCCATGTTCAACAGTGTACGATGGACGGTGTGGTCCGAAACACTTGTGCGTGCACCAGCATTGTGCTCTTTCGGCAGAGATGCCACGGATCAACATCTGTCCTGCGTTACAGAGCAGACAAGCCTCCGGAACTCACGTTCTGTGAAGAGTCGTGGACTTCCAACCATTTGGCCCCTAGTGGCAGTTTCAATGTCCTTCTACCTCTTTCCGTAGACGCTCTCGACAGTAGCACGTGGACATTTGACCAGGTTCGCCGTTTTCGAGATACTTGTTCACGAGCTTTGCATAATAATAATCTGTCCATTGTCAAAGACGCTTATCTCAATTTATTTCCCCATTTGCAACCCTTGTTCTTTGCTAGAGTGATCTCCTGTCCGTTTATGCTCCACTTACATACTACCGCGTTACGTGCCCTCATCCAACGGCGCGGTGGGCAGTGGTTAATCATTTTTGGTTCATCAGTGTATGTCAGACCACTAATACTATATGTACGATAATGTCATAATTTACGAGAAATTATCAAGGGTAGAAGTGAACAAAAACACAAAGGTCAAATAAAAGCTACGAATCAATAAATTCCTGTAAATTAATAGCACCTAAGATCGCTATAAACATAGACTACTACAAACACACAGCAACTATTGAGATGGACACAACCAAATAATGTATACATCATCCGCACAACAGTGTTTATGCTTTGTAGAAGTATGCCATCGTACCTCTAAAACTGTCGAATTATTGTCATAACAAATTAACGATTAACTTAATTCAGCATACATATACCAGCAGGCAAAATACAGTTTCCAGTGTGTTATACGTATGTCGGTCCATCTAGATAATATATACGTACGCAGCAATCCGTGCTCAATGTTTTATCACAATATAAATATGTGCAATGAAAATATATCACCCACATGCTACCGCAGGTCACTCGACAATGGGAATGTTAGCCGAAACGGATCTGTATTGAAAATGAAAGAAGTAAAAATTTATATCATACAGTAGCGAGTCTGGTCACTCCTTATAAATACACTGAAGCGCCAAAGAAACTGGTATATGCATGCGTTATCAAATTCAGAGACATGTAAACAGGCAGAATACAGCGCTGCAAAACAAAAGTGTCTGCCGCAGTTGCTAGATCGGTTACTGCTGCTACAGTGGCAGGTTATCAAGATTTAATTGAGTTCAAACGTGATGTTATAGTCGGCGCACGAGCGATGCGACAAAGCATCTCCGAGGTAGCGATTAAGTGGGGATTTACCCGTTCGACCATTTCACAAGTGTACTGTGACTATCAGGAATTCGGTAAAACATCACATCTCCGACATCGCTGCGGCCGGAAAAATCTCGTGCAAGAACGGGACCAACGACTACTGAAGAGAATCGTCCAGCGTGACAGAAGTGCAACCCTTCCGCAAATTGCTGCATATTTCAATGCTGGGCCATCGAGTGTCAGCGTGCGGGCCATTCAATTAAACATCATCGATATGGGCTTTCGGAGCCTATGGCCCACTCGTGTACCCTCGATGACTGCACGACACGAAGTTTAACGCCTCGCCTGAGCCCGTCAACACCGACACTGGACTGTTAATGACTGGAAACATGTTGCTTGGTCGGACGAGTATCGTTCCAAATTGTATCTAGCGGGTGGTTTGTACGGGTATGGAGACAACCTCATGAATCCATAGACCCTACATGTCAGCAGGGGACTGTTCAAACTGGTGAAGGCTCTGTAACGGTGTGAGGCGCATGCAGTTGGAGTGGTGTGGGACTCCTGATAAGTTTACATACGACTCTGACAGGTGACACGTACGTAAACATCCTGTTTGGTCATGGGCATCTATTCGTATCCATTGTGCAGTCCGACGGACTTGGGCAATACCATCAGGACAGTGCGCCACCCCACACGTCCGTGGCTCCAGGAACACTATTCTAAGTGTAAACACTTCCGCTGGCCACCAGACTCCCCAGAAGTGAACATTATTGAACATATGTGGGATGTCTTGCAACGCGATGTTCAGAAGAGATGTCCACCCCCTCGAACTCTTAGTAATTTATGAACAGTCCTACAGGATTCATGGTGTCATTTCCCTCCAGCACTACTTCAGACATTTCTCGAGTCCATGCCACTTCTGCGTGCTCGCAGAGGCCCTACACGATATTAGGCAGGTGTAGCACTTGCCGTATGCGTCAGTGTTTGTCAAACCAGGAAAGTATTCGTGCACCTTTATGAGCACGACTGTTGCCTCTGGAAGATGCTCACAAGACATGACAAAACGAAGCCGCAGGTGTTTACTCGTTTCAGTATAAAAATCAGGATATAAAATTTGTTTTAAATCGGAATCTGTCCTTTGTTAAGCCTGTGTAACACCGTACCAGGGTACCACTTAAACTAATGTATACTATGTTGTCACACAAACCGTAGAATCCTATTTTCATTGTTGAGATGGTACGTACCGAAAGAAAGATTTAGATGAAACGGCAACACTTGATCACAAAGAATGCCGATATAAACATTCTGGTTAATATTCACAGTACCCTGAGTGAGTGCGCCCAAGTCATGGTACGAAAACAGTTCCAAAGCATTCCAGAACCCACTCAGTCCTGAATTTCATCATCCGCACTTGCGGGTTTAAAGTCCCATTGGGCCATCGAGCAACTTGACGTTTCGTAGCAAATGTAAAGTGGAGAAATAGCGACTCGTCGGACACATTACAGGCCCCCAGAGACTACTGTGCAATAAGCGTGTCGCACGGCGCTGGGAGCAATGGCCTTTCGCAAGGCACCCGACTTCAGATGTCCAGTGCATCCCGTTCCCTACGCAGTACTCGCCCTTCCAGTTGGGATGGACGTGTATTCGCTGACACAGCTACTTCTGTCAGATGTCAGGTTTGAATTTTATTGTTACGGACGAGACGGGACACACATGTCAGTTCTTTCTCGGTTAGGATGTTTTTATACCACTGTGTTACATGGACGCCTGTGTTACACCGTTCCTATAGGACCCTTTGGGCAGACCGCATTGATACACTAAGCATTTCGGGGAACTCCATTCGGGTGTGGTCGATGGGTACGACCAAACACGACAGATGTTTGCTACCATTCTGTCTCCACATTACTCATCTTACTGCACTGATTCCATCTCGTCAGTGATCAGGTAAGTTTCTCAGTATGAGCTGAACTGTTCCTCCTTGGGCGCGATATTGCAAATCCGCATCACGTGTCTCTGTGACCAGCTCCGTTCAGTCGTATGCAGGAAGTGTCGCAAACCCGACGTTCTTACGCAAGTAGCTAATAACTACCTCTGTGAGCCATCAACTCGGTACTTCATGTGTTAACAATAGTGGCATTGTCTTTTTGCCGTGCCGTTTACGAAGATTCCGTGAGGGGGAAAACCATACTAGGTACGTTACTGCTTTCTGGTGACAGGCGTTAAACGTTAAGTCATATATATGGTAAACTGTTGGTGGAATTCTAGTGAAAGGAAGAGGTTCAGAAATTTTGCAGTGTCTTTCCAGGAAGTGATAACTGTTATTACGTCTCGCTGAACAACATTCAATATGTAAAATACAGGGTGCATGGTTAGTCGACACCTATTTCCCATACACGTCCTGACCAAAAAGTATGAAAGATAAACTTCAGATTCTTATGAACAATTAATACCGATACAAATTAAACACAGGACTTATAAACCTGTTCCATGATCCACTGCTTCTCTAAAGTAATCGCGGGAGATTACGATAAGAACGTCCCTCATTTTGTTCTCAATAGTACAAAATACTTTTTCGAAAGTTTTTAAATCAGTGTTGTCCAACTCCATAAAAAGGAAAGAAAAATGCTAAGGCTGTTCTTTGTGGCCGTTATGACTGACCACGACGACCTATCCGTCATTCTGGAAAATGTGAGTTAATAAAGTTCAGTTTAAGCAGCGACGTGTCGAAATGTATACTGCTTGCATAAATTTGGTACTGCATTATCCCATCGAACAGTGAGAGGCAACACTAGGATCTGACTTACATTCACGTAATTGTCATTCATTGTACACATCAGAAGAACGCGCGTTCGATATTCACCGGTGTCAGATCACAGTCGACTGACGATGGACGAGGCAGTTTCGCAAAACGGACGTTTGCATCACCATTAGACGAATTCATATTGTACACGGGCCATCTGTAACTGTTGTTATCCATTAGATCATGTAGGAGATCCAGCTGCATCAAACGTATTTATGTTATGGCCGTTTTCAGCCCCTAGGGTAATGTCAAGTGGTTGCTCTTGCTGACCCTGAATATATATAGACAAAGAACAAGTATATTTAAACATACATAAACACTGATTATAAACAGTACCAAACATGTTACAGGCATTTAGCTTATTCTGGTTTACATATAGCTGTATATCCCATTACGTCTTCTGGTATGCATATATATCATTACAAGGTTGTGCATCAGTGGACATTAATTAGTTTTTCATATGTTGACATTAGTTTTTCATATGTTGACATTAGTTTTTCATATGTTGACATTAGTTTTTCATATGTTGACATTAGTTTTTCATATGTTGACATTAGTTTTTCATATGTTGACATTAGTTTTACGTATGTTAACAAAGAATATTTGTACCTAAATAAAACCTGTAGTTAATTTACTGCCGGCCGTGGTGGTCTCGCGGTTCTAGGCGCTCAGTCCGGAGCCGCGTGAGTGCTACGGTCGCAGGTTCGAATCCTGCCTCGGGCATGGATGTGTGCGATGTCCTTAGGTTAGTTAGGTTTAAGTAATTCTAAGTTCTAGGGGACTGATGGCCTCAAAAGTTAAGTCCCATAGTGCTGAGAGCCATTTGAACCATTTTTTGAGTTAATTTACTTTTACGAATACAGTATCTATATATTTCTTAAAATAATTTGAATTACTTCATTTGCGCTCGAAGTTTAACTGTGTACAACAAATTCATCTCTTTTTGAAGAAAAAAGCGTATACAAGAAGAGAAGCAATAGAAAATTAGGTTGGATCAGCTGTACATGTGGCGGTCTCAGGAAAGAGTCATGTCTCGTTGAAGTTCTGTTTTGCTCTTGTGTATTCATTGCCAGTCTTTCATTCAGACTTACAGGTGGCAGTAACTTGAACTTTTGTGTGTGTGTGTGTGTGTGTGTGTGTGTGTGTGTGTGTGTGTGTGTGTGTGTGTGTGTATGTAGAATAGTCAGTGCTTGATGCAAGACTCCTCTTCTGTGTATATGGATTGTGTCATCTGATTTACAATGATTCTTTAGTCTAAAGGATGCCACGTATTAGCAATATTTCTTTGTGTCTGTCCGATACACTTCAAAACTGTCAACTGATTATGGAGCAAAAACTCCGAAATGTCAATGCCTCGGAATTGAGAAATCAAAACTTCGAGACTGGTTATTTTTTCATTTCCTTATCCGGACTTGATTTGAGTTTTTGATTTGATATTTGATTTGATTTTATCAGGGAAGCAAACACAGCATTGATCAAGCCCGCTGCTGCCCACAGCGAAACAGAGTTTATTGTGCGGTATCGTTCCCTGTGTCTCTGGTAAAGCCAACCAATGCCCTTGACCAGTGCAAGAAGATCCTTTACCAGTGCTTTGGTAGACACAATTTCTTCAGATGTGTTTAATCCGAATATTCCGAATATACTGTGTCTTTTAATCTCCAATGTAGCGCATTCGAATATCAAATGTTATGCCCCCCCCCCCCCCCACACACACCTCGTATCGGACTTCCCTTTGACCGGCCTAGTGCAGCAACTCGATCTGACTTGGACCCAACAAGTCGTTGGAAGTCTCCTGCAGAAATAATGAGTCATGTTGCCTCTATAACCGTCCATAATGGTAAACGTGTTGCCGGTGCAGGAGTTGTGCACGAACTGACCTCTCAATTAAGTCCCATAAATGTTCGATTGAAATCATGTCGGGCAATCTGGGTGACCAAATCTATCGTTCGAATAACCCAGAATGCGCTTCAAACCAATTTCGAAGAATTGTGGACCAGTGACATGGCGCATTCCATTGTTCTTTGGAAACATTAAGTCCATGATAGGCTGTAGATTCTTTTAAAGTTGTTGAACATAACCAGTACCCAGTCCATTACATGTAAACACAGCCAACACATTGATGGAGCAACGGGTATCTTGCACATTGCCTTGTTGACCACTTGGCTCTGTGGTTTCGTGGGGTTTGCGCCCCATTCTAACCTTACCACCAGCTCTTACTAACCGAAATCGGGACTCATTTGACCAGGCCACTGTTTTCCAGTCGTCTCGAGTCCAACCGGTACTGTTACGAGCCCAGGAGAGGAGCTGCAGACGATGCCGTAGTGTTACTAAAGGAATTCGGTTGCTGCCATAGCCCATTAACGCCACATTTCGCCGCGCACTGTTCTAACGAATACGTTCATCGTCGGTTATTTCAAGTAGTGTTGCTTGCCTGATAGCACTGACAACTATACGCAAACGCCGCTGCTCTCGGTCGTAAAGTGAAGGCCATCGGCCACTGCGTTGTCCGTGGTGAAAGGTAATGGCTGACGTTCGGTATTCTCTTGACGTTGTGGGTCTCGGAATATTGAATTACCAAACGACTTCCGAAATGGAATGTCCCACGTATCTAGTTCCAACTATCATTTCCCGTTCAACTTCTGCTAATTCCCGGCCGGCCGCGGCGGCTAAGCGGTTCCAGGCGCTCCAGTCCGGAACCGCGTTGCTGCTACGGTCGCAGGTTCGAATCCTGCCTCGGGCATGGATGTGGGTGATGTCCTTAGGTTTAAGTAGTTCTAAGTCTAGGGGACTGAGGACCTCAGATGTTGAGTCCCATAGTGCTCAGAGCCATTTGAACCATTTGTTAATTCCCTTCGTGCGGCCACAATCATGTCAGAAGGCGTTTCACATGAATCACCTGAGTGTAGATGACAGCTCTGCCCATGCACTGCCTTTTATAACTTGTGTACGCGATATTACCACCGTCTGTATAAGTGTATATCGTCGTCCCATGATTTTTGTCGCCTCAGTGTATACACGAGGGGTCGGTATAAAGCTTTCGTCATCACTTCCAACGAATTATGTGTGTAATTAATCTTTTTTTTCGTTTGCAGGTAAACGTCTGCAGTCGCTGCACACATTAAGAAAATATGGCGTAGAAAAGAAGTTAGCTGCACAACTCATCGGAAGATAAGTATTCACTAGTTCTTACTTTATTGCAGTTTAAGTGTGTGCTCGATTTTTTTTTTTCGATTTGCTGTAAAAGTAGCATCAGGTGTGATAAATTTGGATGCTGCCGCAACATAGTGAGTATAGGACAAATTTGTCAAGGCTGTGGGTAGGTCTCACTGGGACTATCGTATCGCAGATGACAGTTAAGTATAAGATAAGTCTTGCCTGTGGACTTACAGGTTATGCTGTCACGACAAGAGAATCGTGGAGCAGGGAAGGGAGATCTGTGCTCTTCAGGCAGAATTAGAAGTGGCATATTTTGGATTAAATTGGCTGAAGAAGGAACGAAATAATGGGTAGTGGGAAAAGGTAACAAGTAATAGACAAAAGGAGAAAACCTCAGGTATCACATTTCAAATTACGGTTAGCAATGAGTATGACTTTTTATCGGAAATAGGAGAAGAGGCTCAGTCAGTTTTGAGCAGCAGTAGATGCAGCAGACTCGTGGGAACAGCTTTGGGGCAAGGACGGTAGAAAAGTCAAGGGGAAAAAAAGCGTCCTACTGCTAGGAGGCAGACACGGGAGGGTATAGGCCAAATGCCACGGGAAACTGCCAGGTCACAAGCATTGTGAAACTTAGTACCAAGGTTAACCAGGTGACAGAGAACATAGGAGCTTTGTGCAGAGATTTTGATGAAGATCAGGTACTCACGGTAGGAGCAGGAAATACTCTGGCTAGCAACGTATAGTATTAAAGTTGACCTGAAGGGGATAGGAGCAACAACAGCACACACTCGTGTGGGGTTTGCGGAAGTTTTGCAGCACGAAAACCAGCTCTTCGTTAACAGAGCTGGCAGCCGTCTAAACAAAGGGCTGGCTAACTGACTGAATAAAATCTTCTCGGTTTTCAAGCACTTCAATTCCAACATAATTCTCAGTCAGTAGTTTTACACCTGACGACGATGGCTGAGCTAGCTATCGAAAGCTCGAGAATTTTATTGGAACTGACGCGGCTGGAAAACCTAGAAGATTTTATTCAGCTGAAACGAATTATCATATCTGTGGTGCACCTGTTGCAGCAACTGGGAGACGGGATACCTAAATTTTGGCCTGGACATGAGTAGGAGGGGAAAGGGCACATTAGCTCAGAATCTTTGGGACAGTATAAGGGTGGTCACAAGCACACAAGGCAAAGTCCCATTGATTATTACAGTTAGATGTCACATTTTGTAGTTTACAGTCAGGTTATGGATAGTCTTGAAGGAATTTAGGACAGGATCATAATATATGTAACAGTTTCCACACAAGTAAAATTATCTCAATTCTGTTGGTCCATCACGGCCAGGGGACATCAGCTGGTACGTACTGTTCAATTTTAATAAACTTTACCAACAGCGTACACCTTAAGATATTTTATTTTATTCTGAAAGCAACCAGTTTCGGCAATTCATTTTGCCATCTTCAGTCCCCATATGCTTTTTTGAAATCAACGAACTTATCGTCTAGCGCCATAAAACTGGATATCGTGAATTCCAATCGTTGTACAGATGATTCATCCGTACAGCGATTGAAATTCATGATATGGCAAGTAAAATTAGTTTGTTTCATCACAACATTAGAGGACTGAGAAACAAGGAACGTGAACTTCTTGTATGTCCAAAAGATGTGGAAAATTTTGAAGTGAGAGGTGATCTGCGGCTTTCTGAACACCATGTAACCACATGGATAGAGAAGTTGAATACCACGGATTATAGACTAGCATCATTTACGTATAGAGTTAACACAGAAAGAGGAGGAACTGCAACATGTTCAAAAATTGGGTCCAAAGCCAGAAATATTGAAACGAGCCGTTTTTGTCTTGAACAGAACCTAGAAGCATGTGCTTGTGAGTTGCCACTGCAGAATACTTCTCTTTGTAAGTGTCACAGCCCACAGACCCTCTCTACATAATTTTTAACTATTTATGAGAAATCTAGAAGCATATTGAGCTACGTATCAGATGAGAAGAAACAGTTACTAGTTTGCGGAGACTGATATGTAGATTTCTTAAGACACTGACACGGAAAATGAACTAGAATCATTATTTGTGTATGTTTCAGTCTAATTTCTGTAGCGAATTTTCCAACTCGCGTGCAGCCAGATAGCGGGTTCCTGATTGATAACATTTCTATCGTTAGTGTTCAGGCGGAAACAACTAATGTGTGCCATGTTGTTAGTGGACTATCTGGTCATGATGTACGATAACTATAAATAAACGATGTAACATCTTAAAGTTCTGAGATAGGTTCGTACAAAACAATGAGGCTTATTAATGAGAACAGTGTATATTTTTTAAAGTATAAGTTAAGAGTTAGTATGGGATAGGGTATGTATGGAAAGAGATGCTAATGTTAAATTAAGTATATTCTACAGTAAATTCGTGTCAGAATTTGAAAGGAGCTTTCCTAGAAAGTTATCCAGAATGTCCGTTAAGTGTATCTAAAGTTACTGTCAAGTAAATTTGAGTTTGTACTACTACTGTTATAAGTTGTTTCAAAATAAAATCACTGGAGCAGTATGTGCTTCTATCTACGTATATAAAGAAGAATGTCCGTTTGCTAGTTTGTAATTCATACAAATCTAGTTTAATTCTGACCTTGATGAAATTTGGCCCACTTTACCTTCAAGACGAGAGGAAGATCACTGTCTACACAAGATCTCGTAATGTGGTTTGAAACCTATATGTATGTAAATGAGAAAAAATTTTTATCAACCGATCCCTTCTACTACTCAGGTTGTGGCAAAAATTTATTTTCTCTACCTCCTCATTAGTTACATGATCTACCCATCTAATCTTCAGCATGCTTTTGTAGCACCACATTTCAAAAGCTTCTATTCTGTTCTTACATAAACTGCTTATGGTCCATGTTTGACTTCCAAACATAGTTACACTCCATACAAAAACTTTCAGGAAAGACTTCCGAACACTTAAATCTATATTCTATGTTAACAAAGTTCTCTTTTCGAAAACGCTTCCCTTGTCATTGCCAGTCTACATTTTATATCCCCTCTACTTCGGCCATCATTCGTTATTTTTGCTGCCTAAATAGCAAAATTCATCTTCTACCTTAAGTGTCTCGTTTTCTAATCAGATACTGTCACCATCACCTTTAGCCGGCCGCGGTGGTCTCCCGGTTCTAGGCGCGCAGTCCGGAACCGTGCGACTGCTACGGTCGCAGGTTCGAATCCTGCCTCGGGCATGGATGTGTGTGATGTCCTTAGGTTAGTTAGGTTTAAGTAGTTCTAAGTTCTAGGGGACTGATGACCACAGCAGTTTAGTCTCATAGTGCTCAGAGCCATTTGAACCATTTGAGCCATATCTACCTTTCAAAACACCATCGATTCCGTTCAACTGTTCTTCCAAGTCCTTTGCTGTCTCTGACAGAATCACCGTCATCGGCAAACCTCAAACTTTTTATGTCTCCTCTTTGAACTTTAATTCCTTTTCCAGATTTTTCTTTGGTTTCATTTACTGCTTGCTCATTGTACAGGTCGAATAATATCGGGGATAGCCTGCAACCCTGTCTCGCTACTTACTCAATCATTGCTTCCTTTTCATGCCCCTCGATTCTTATTATTGCCTTCTGGTTTCTGTACAAGTTGTAAATAACGTTTCGCTCCGTGTATTTTACCCCTTCTGCTCTGAGAATTTCAAAGAGAGTATTCTAATCAACATTGTCAAAAGCTTTCTCTAAGTCAAAAAATGGTAGAAACGTAAGTTTTCCGTTCGGTAACCTATCTTCTAACATAAGTCGTAGAGTCAGTATTGCCTCGCGTATCCTACATTTGTCCGGCATCCTACTCATGTTCCCTGAGGTCGTCGTCTTATACCAGTTTTTATAGCCTTCTATAAACAATTCATGTTGACATTTTGCAACCATGGGTTATGAAACTGTCAGCAACGGGTTTCTTTCGAATTGGAATGGTTATATTATTCTTGCCGTCTAAGAGTATTTCGCCTGTCTCATACATCTTGCACACCAGGTGGAAGAGTTTCGCCATGGCTGCCTCTCGCAAGACTGTCAGTAGATCTGACGGAATGTCGTCTGCTCCTGGGGCGTTGTTTCCACTTAGGTCTTTCAGTGCTCTGTCAAATTCTTCTCGCAGCATCATGCCCCCCTCTCTATCTTCATCGTCTTCCATTTCTATACTGTTGCCTGCAAGTCCATTTCCACTGTATATACCTTCTATATACTGCTTCCGCCTTTCAGCATTCCCTTCATTGCTTAGGACTGGGTTTCCACCTGAGCTCCTGATATTCATAGCACTGCTTCCTTTTCCCCAAAGGCCTCTTAAACTTTCCTGTAGGAGATATTTATCTTTCCCCTAATGAAATAGGATTCTAATTCGTTACACATGTCTCTAGCCATTTCCGCTTAGCCTTTTACACTTCCTGTGTGTCTCATTTTTTGGACGTTTGTATTTGCTTTCGCCTGCTTCATTTCCTGCATTTTTGTTTTTTCTCCTTTCATCAGTTAATTTCGATATCTCCTGAGTCGCTCAAAGATTTCTACTAGGCCTTGTCTTTTTACCTATTTGATCCTTCACTATTTCGTCTCTCAAAGCTATCTACTCATCTCTCACGGTACTCTTTTCTCCTGTTCTAGTCAGTGTTTCCCTAATACTCCCTTTGAAATTCTCAACAACCCCTGGTTCTTTCAACTGCTCCAGATGCCATCTCCTTAATTTCCTATCTTTCTGCAGTTTTAATCTACAGTTAATAAGCAATAAATTGTGGTCATAGTTCACATCGGCCACTGGAAAGTCTTACAATTTAAAACCCGGGATCTAAATCTCTGTCTGACCATAATATATATTCAATCTGAAACCTTTCAGAGTCTCCATGTCTCTTCCACGCATACAATCATCTTTTATTATTCCTAAACCGTGTTTCTGCGACGAATAAATTATGTTCTGTGCAGAATATTACAACTTTTCCTTCTCTTCCTTTTCCTACTATCGAATTCCAATTTCTTTCACCTGATCATACATTTATTCAATCTCTTCATCATCTGCGAGGCTGTTTGGCATAGAAACTTGTACTTCTGCGATGGGTGTGGGCTTTGTGCCTGTCTTGGCTACGATAATGCATTTGCTATCCTGCTTTAATATTTTTTTATTTCTTATTAAACGTACTTCTGCATTACCCCTATTTGATCTTGTATTTATAACCCTGTATTCACCTGATGAGAAGCCTTGTTCCTGCTGCCACCGAACTTAACTAATTCCCATTATATATAAATTCAACCTATCTATTACCTGTTTTAAATTTTCTAACCTACCAATCCTTTTAAGGAATCAAACACTCGACGCTGCGATCGTAGAATGCCACTTATGTTTCTCCTAACTACAACATCCTCCTTAGTAATCCCCGCCAAGAGACTCGAATGGGGCACTATTTTACCTCCGGAATATTTCACCGAAGAGGCGGCCATCATCATTTAACCATACAGTATGCTGTATGCCCTCGGGAATAATTACGGCTCTCTTTCCCCTTGCTTTCAACCGTTCGCAGTACCAGCACAGCGAGGCCGGTTTGGTTGATGTTACAAGGTCAGATCAGTCAATCATACAGACCATTGCCCTGCAACTACTGGAAAGGCTATTGCCCTCTTGAGGAACCACACGTTTATCTGATGTCACACTGATACGCGCAGTTGTAGGTACACCTACGGTACGGGTATCTGTATCCTGAGGCACGCAAGTACCCCTTCCAATGGCGAGGTCCTGGTACATTTGGCAGAAGGATAAATGTTGTCAGCAAACAGCTCGGAAAGTACGAGACCGATTCACTTCAAAGTTCTTGCCTGGTTTACTTCAAATTGCTACATTGTGATGAAACTATGACGAAAATTTATGAAATATCAAATGTCTACAAACAAAATATGTCGTGGCAAACTGACTGTAATTCACTGCGAGAGTAAATTACAGCAGCAATACGAGTGTTGGAGACTGTAACTTGAAACGTCAGTAGATCGCGGGACGCGCGAAAACTCGAGAATTTGACATAAACATGATTACAAACTCTTATTTATTGAATAGTTGCTGTTGTCTGACATGCATATATTAAACATCTCGCATAACGACGGGCACTGCAGCTAGTGTGATGTAAATTTATTAAAGCTTAAGCCCATTTTTGCTTGTTATTGAAGACTATAATCTTTTTTGGCGTTATGAGTTCATTGAAGTTTCGAGATGTGGGAATGTTTCCAGGAAAATTGCGAAATTGGTTTAAGATATATCTCACGAAATGATGGGTGGCTGAAAACACGTATTTCCCAGAGATTCCAAAGTGAAATCACAAAATTTAAAACAAGTGATTGTCTACTTTTTGCCAATTTCTTCTTGTGTTCGTTATTTGCCACGACAACAAAGGCAAGTTTTGCGAAAAATTTAAAATTACTTTATGTTGTTGGGACTCGATGCGTTAACGTAATCGAGCGTAGTCCTTTACAGAGGCGTGTCTGTAGGAAGGCAAAGGTCGGGAGTTCGAGTCTCGGCCCAGCACACAGTTTTAATCTTCCTGGAATTCTCAATGGGGAATTTGCTGTGGGACATCGAGGAATATGCCCGCTTCAGCCCCTATAGTTTCATGCAGTGAGCTGCCATAAATTTCTTTCGCTAGAAAACCAGAGCGTCGCAGATATTCGTAGGCGCTTGCAGAATGTATACGGAGACTTGGTAGTGAACAAAAGCGCGGCGATTCGTTGAGCGAGGCGACTGTCATCATTGCAGCAAGGTCGGCCGCACACAGCTGTGACTCCTGCAATGTTGGAACGTGCGGACACTCTCATTCAAGGAAAAGGACGGATCACAATCTAACACCTAGCTGTTCAGCTGGACGTCTCTGCTGGTAGTCGCGACACACTCGTCGACCAGTAAAGTGGTAGTACGCGGGCATATAGGCCCTTCCAGCAAGGTGGCGTAAGGCCGTCGCATTCAATAGAGATTATGTTAAAAAATAGGACTTTGTAGCCAACAGAGTGAGGAATAATATGGTGTATTGGATCCTGGTATCGGAAAAAGAGAAAGCGCTTTTTGCAGGCAGGGCACTGGCCATTGACAGTCAGAAGTATTGCTTTACTTCTTCAACGCCCCTCGTGCATGGTGTCCAAATTAGTGCTTCGGACACGACACGTTTCCATATTCACCGGATCAGCTATACCAGAAATGGCAGTTCCAGAACTGTGCACCCTATCGGATAGACTTCTGCGGGCGCCGGGGTTCCGCCCTGCCAGGCAATCGTAGCGTGCGTGCCGGACGAGCGCGCAGCCGCCGCCCTGTTAGAGGCCAGGGCCGACGCCGCGTGGGCGTGGGCGGCTGAGCGGGCGCTGTCCTTGCTCGCGCTCGCGCTCGCGCTCGCCCACCCGTCGCGCCGTGCGTGGGGCCCTTGCCCGGTCGCCCGCTGATTCACGCCTCGCGGCCACCGCCTAGTACGCGGCGGGAGTCCGCCCCGCCCAGCTCCTGCCAGGGATATCCGCACGCGCTGTCGTCCCCTCACCATTCTGGGACCTTAGCGGTGGTTAACCCGCCTCCGTAGCGAAGCCGGCAGACTACGGTACTGCAGTGGCGCTCCGCTCTGAGGTTGTTGTTGCTGTTGTTGCGGTCTTCAGTCCTGAGACTAGTTTGATGCAGCTCTCCATGCTACTCTATCCTGTGCCAGCTTCTTCATCTCCCAGTACCTACTGCAGCCTACATCCTTCTGAATCTACTTGGTGTATTCATCTCTTGGTCTCTCTCCATGCTGCCCTCCAATACTAAATTGGTGGTCCCTCGATGTCTCAGAACATGTCCTACCAACCGATCTCTTCTTCTGGTCAAGTTGTGCCTCAAGCTCCTCTTTTCCCCAATTCTATTCAATACCTCCTCATTAGTTATGTGATCTACCCATCTAATCTTCAGCATTCTTCTGTGGCACCACATTTCGAACGCTTCTATTCTCTTCTTGTCCAAACTATTTATCGTCCACGTTTCCCTTCCATACATGGCTACACTCCACACAAATACTTTCAGAAACGACTTCCTGACACCCTGATACTTAAATCTATACTCGATGTTAACAAATTTCTCTTCTTCAGAAACACTTTCCTTGCCACTGCCAGTCTACATTTTATATCTTCTCTACTTCGACCACCATCAGTTATTTTGCCCCCCAAATAGCAAAACTCCTTTACTACTCTAAGTGTCTCATTTCCCAATCTAATCCCCTCAGCATCACCCGACTTAATTCGACTACATTCCATTATCCTCGTTTTGCTTTTGTTGATGTTCATCTTATATCCTCCTTTCAAGACACTGTCCATTCCGTTCAACTGCTCTTCCAAGTCCTTTGATGTCTCTGACAGAATTACAATGTCATCGGCGAACCTCAAACTTTTTATTTCTTCTCCATGGATTTTAATACCTCGTTCGAAGAATACCCGTTTCCAATCTTGGTGATGGAAGAAATTTTAAGCTCCGGTTATTCTCCACCTACATATGTATTCCGCAAGCCACTGTAAAAAAAAGAAAAAAAAGAAAAAAATTAATGAACAACAAAAATTCACACAGTCCAAGTTGTAGGTTGCCTGTCTAACGGCTTACAGGGACAACAAAAATTTGATTTTGAGTATTTCATATAATAAACGATCGAATTTAAAAATTTATCATAATCAACTCATTCAGAGTCGATTATGTTAAAGATTTCACACAATAACTCAGGTATTAAAGTTGCATGTATGCAGTGAGGCAGCGTAATACAAAGCGCACAAGTTATTCACACTATATTCATCCACTGCTTCAGAATGAGAGCACTCTTGACACTTTTGATTTTGACTTTATCATTAGTCAGTGGAAGAACAGTCCGAAACTAATCAGTGTATTGTATCTGTAAACATAAAGATTTTACATGTTTTTTTTCTTTTTGAATCGTCAGTTTTTTTGTCTGGTTTGACGCGGCTCGCTACGAATTTCTCTCTTGTGCCAACTTCTTTATCTCAGAGTAGCATTTGCAACCTACGTCCCCAATAATCTGCTGGATGTACACCAATCTCTCTCTTCCTTTACAGTTTTGCCCTCTGCAGCTCCCACTAGTACCATGTATGTCATTTCCTGATGTCTTAACAGATGTCCTGTCATCCTGTCCCTTCTCAATGTTTTCCACATACTCCTTTTCTCTCCGATTCTGCGGAGATGCACCTCAATCCTTACCTTATCAGTCTACCTAATTTTCAACATTCGCTGTTCAAAAATAGCTCTGAGCACTATGGGACTTAACATCTGTGGTCATCAGTCCACTAGAACTTAGAACTACTTAAACCTAACTAACCTAAGGACATCACACAACACCCAGTCATCACGAGGTACAGAAAATCCCTGACCCCGCCGGCAATCGAACCCGGAAACCCGGGCGTGGGAAGCGAGAACACATTCGTCTGTATCACATCTCAAACCTCTCTACCCTTTTATGATCCGGTTTTCCCACAGTCCATCTATTACTGCCATGAAATTCTGTGCTCCAAACGTACATTCTCAGAAATTTCTTCCTCAAATTAAGGCCTACGTTTGAGTAGACTTCTCTTGGCCAGGAATGCTCTTTTTGCCAGTGCTAGTCTGCTTCTGCTGTCCTCCTTGCTCCGCCCGACGTTGGTAATTTTGCTGCCTAGGTAGTAGAATGCCTAAACTTCAGCTACTTGGTATCAATCCCGATGTAAGTTTCTCGCTGTTCTCATTTCTGCTACTTCTCATTACTTTCGTCTTTCTTCGATTTTCTCTCAATCCATATTCTGTACTCATTAGATTGTTCATTCCATTCGGCAAATCATCTAATTTAATGTCATCACCGAATCGTATCATTGAAATCCTTTCACCTTGAATTTTAATTCCAGTCCTGAAGCTTTCTTTTATTTCGATCATTGCTTCTTCGATGTACAGTCTGAACAGAAGGGAGCGAGAGACTACATTTTTGTCTTACACCATTTTTAATTCGAGCACTTCGTTCTTGGTCGCCCACTCTTACTATTCCCTCTTGGCTCTTACACATATTGTGTTTACTCGTCTCTCCCTATAGCGTACCAAATGGCTCTGAGCACTATGGGACTCAACTGCTGTGGTCATCAGTCCCATAGAACTTAGAACTACTTAAACCTAACTAACCTAAGGACATCCCACACATTCATGCCCGAGGCAGGATTCGAACCTGCGACCGTAGTAGTCCCACGGTTCCGGACTGCAGCGCCTAGAACCGCACGGCCACCGCGGCCGGCCTTTTGTTCTTCAAAGACAGCGACTGACTGCTGCAATCGCCAGTGCAGAAGATAGTGTGAGGAGTCCACTTGTACGTGGAGACCGATTTTGTAATATAATTCATGAAAAATGACCTGAAACGGTTATCATATGTAGAAGAGATTGTATGTTTGACACCACTGAACCAAAGATATTACCTGAGTGGCAAAATCAGCTGTTAAGTAGGAGCGTGTGGAGCGCAGTCGCAGTTGGCGTTGCACTCTGTTACAGGTAGGCTGTAAGATTTAAAGCTAATGGCCAGCTGTGCGAATTCAGTTGGTGGTCTATGGTCGCAGAATAGTACAGTTTTTACAAAATGAAGTGATAAACGATATTGTTTGTGCTCACACAGAGACAGCAAATGTTAGGTGGTAGTTATAGATATAAAAGAGTAAAGTGTGTATTATTAATTTGTAAGGCTATAAGATTATAAAAAATTGAAGTGATACTGATCGTTAACAAATATTGACCATTACCGATGGCAATTGTAGAAGAGTAATAAATTGATACTGTAACTCAAAGAGAAAACAACTGGAACAAATTTGTAAAGTAATGAAATTTTGTTCAAATGGTTCAAATTGCTCTGAGCACTATGGGACTTGACTACTGAGGTCATCAGTCCTCTACAACTTAGAACTACTTAAACCTAACTAACCTTTAGAACTACTTAAACCTAACTAACCTAAAGACATCACACACATCCATGCCCGAGGCAGGATTCGAACCTGGGACCATAGCTGTCGCGCGGTTCCAGACTGTAGCGCCTAGAACCGTGAAATTTTGTACATTTAGTTTTAAGTACGCAGCAACGCAATGTGGGTTTCGCTGATTTTTACAGTATTGACCCTTTAATGCAGGAATCAAGTATTTCCAGTCAGATTTAATGTATACCTGATTTGTAATATTTTGTGTGTTTTGTAATCCTGATAGAGAGAAGTTTAATTGTTGATTGTGTTTTGTCAAACAGTGTCAGATTTTTTCTCATGTAACAATTAAAGTGTTTTTAATTACGTCAGTAACTGAGAATTGTAGAACAGTTGAGAAGTTCATGGATTTTGAAGTTAATGTAAAATGTTTCGCATCATATTTTGTGATGGAGGAGCTTTATTTTGAATATAATTTTCAAATTGAAGCACTCGATCTTAGCATATCCCCTTATCAGTATCTCATCCTCTTCCATGTCGTGTTTATTTAAATCCAATGAATTTTTTAAAGAAATCATTTTTAAATCAGCATCAGAAAAATATTAATTTGCCAGAATCAGAAAAATATTAATGTCTGTAACAGATTCAGTGCGGACATCATTGCACAGCGCTGAGATAATATCCAGTGTTTTCACTGCACCTTTACAAGGTTATTCATTTATCTGCTGATCTACTGATATTATCTGTATGAAGGTATTCTACGGCCGGCATTGCACTTCGCTGTGCCAAGACTGAATATTTTCTATGCCTACTGTGGAGAGAACAGAATACCAAGATCACATCCGTCGCGACTATAGAGCTAAGAAAAAATTATTTCATTGTTTATTTGCACAGGGAATTTCGTCAGTTTATTGTACAGGGTCATAGAACTCGATGCTCACGAGACTGGGTAAATTTCAGAGGGATTGATTTCATTGTGCTCATTACGTATTGGTTTTGCAGGTTAAGTCATTTGCTCAAAAACATATCACACAGTAATTTTGCGTAAGACTAACATCACGCATTTCATATTCATTGACAGAAAAACAAACGAATTTTTATAGAGAATGTTACAATGGAGCTAGCTGCTGCGTAGAAAGGCGTTGTCTCCTGTGAAAGTGATCCTTTGTTGCCTTGGTGGATGACGGTTTCAGACAACGGTTTCTACCTGCAGTTTATTTTCCTCCTGTATATCGACAAACACTGGAGGTTTTAGAGGGTTCCAGGAGGAAAAAAAAAAATTGCGGACGGAGACCTGTGCCCGAAACCACCGTCGACCGAGACAACAGAGGGTTCTGTCAATGTTAAAGTCGTGTCACAATGGAGAAGAAGTTCGTGTTTCGGCGATTTGCAGTATAAGGTAAACCTACCTAAATTCGCGATATTAAAGATTGTAAATGAAATAGCAAAACAATAGAAATTGTATATTTCACATGCAAGTGAGCAATATATTGCTCTAGTGACCCATGGTAAAGAACATTTAAGAAATGAAAAACTGTTGAAGTTAAAAATGCAGTAAACAAAGTGGGCATGTTAACTGATTTCGTTACAGAATACCTAATTCTGTGATATTATACAGTATACTCAACTTCGTGATAGTGTTCAATTAAGGCATTTACAAATTACATTGAAGCATCGCAGACAAAAACAACTCTTAATTCAAGCTCTTTCATTCTTTCGGCAATTGTAGCTGTCTTTACAAGTGGCGCAGATGACATTTTTGTTCTTTTTCTTCTTTTTCCCCTTAGACACTGGTTTCTTTGTGCTACAATGGTTAGCAGAGTATTCAGGTAACATTCACGCCACACCCTATTTCCTGCTTTTTATTACGAAATTAACCAACTTTACTTCCAGTTCACTAGTAACGGCCAACAGTCTACCCAATTTGCCAATGGTCACGTTGTCTTTGTCATCATCATTGAGGTCTACATAGTTTTCTCAAGAATTCTATAAAATGGAGAAATTTTTAGCAGCTTTGTTTATCGACCACTTTTATTCCAAAACCTTCTGAAGTGCTCCACTAAGGTCATTAGTTGAATAGCATTGTCTTCGTTTACTCAGATGACCCATTTTTGGTTTGCCTTTGTTCTCACATTTGCTTAGATATGGATTCATTGTTTCTGAAATGAACACAAAACTTTAGCGTTTTTGTCGTATTCCTGATTGAATAATTCAGTAATAAGGCTTTGTGCTGTCACGAAATAAACTATATCACGGAGTTAGATAGGTTTATCCTATTCATAGTCAGGAAAAATGAACAATTCGTCGAACTTCAGAGACTCGTTAAAATGTAACACGAATTGAACTCCGAAAGAAGCTTTATAATATGTACTTGCAATTCGATCCACTTGTTGTTTTAGTGATAGTCGTTCATAGATTAAGTGCTGCCGAACTGTTGACCTGCAACAGCAGATTCTCTTCGCAGCTACGAGGCAGCTGCGTCGGCCCGGCTTCTATTTTAGGACGCATTAGGCGTCCTAATTGAGCATGGCGCAATCTGCTGATTTGTTAAGCGTTCGACGTGAGGCGCAACCCAGAACTGGCCCTTAATGGGACGGACGAAAATAGCTGACAGCAGTGAGTGGCGTTTGTCGCTCGGAAAACAAATGCAGCGGACAGTCCTTTATCGCGAGAAGATAACTCGCTCTGCCTGTATAAGCGCAGCGATACGGAAGCAACAGTAGTGAAAACAGGCCCCGTGACACTGACCTATAAATAAGTTCCTGCGATACCTGCGATTCCGTCTAAGGGGAAGTTGGTGGAGGGAGGAGGAAATAGTTTTCACTGTCTCCCTCCCTCCCTCCCTCCTTCCCTCCCAAGTAGTTTCCCAATACCCCTCTATCACCTTTTAACGTGCCACAGATGCCTGACATTTAAATAATAATTACAATAATATATCTTAATTTGTGTTTTTCATGCAGTGGAAGCCCTTTGGTTCAACAAAACACTAATATTCTTTCTCTCAGAGGATGAGCTGCTGCTGACAACAGCTGACCAACTCTTCCTACACGTTCCGCAGTACAGCACGAAGTAACTCACGAACTTTGTCTTGACGCACAATGGATTTATTTCAGTTATTTTATACTATGAGTGTATTTTACATAAAGATGTGGACAGTGGATCGTACAGAAAGTATCATTTATGTTTCACTGTTCGTATCTACATTTCTTCAGTGTTCTTCTCCTATGTAAGGTTCACTGTTTTGGCAAGGTTCGCTTAATTTCAGACAGTGAATTATTGCTCATGGACATGTGAAACATACCAACAGGCGGACGTAAGCGGACAAGCCTAATGACCTGCCAAAGACTGGAAATACCGAGTATTAAAGAAAGCAGTTCAACATTTAGAGGTGACGTTATAGTCATCAAAACAAGAAAGAAACATTTAGAATATGGATACTACCACTAGTATCTTGTACATACGAGTACTTGAAGACATACATCTACAGCTGTAAGATTACTCTGCAATTCACACCTAAGTGCCTGGCAGAGGGTTTATCCAAACATCTTCAAGCTGTTTCCTTGTCGTTTCCTGTCGAACAGTGCGTGAAAACGAACACTTAAATCTTTCCATGCGAACTCTGTTTTCTCTTATTTTCTGATCATGATCAATTCTCCCTATGTAGGTGGACGCCAACAAAATAGCCGGCCGCGGTGGTCTAGCGGTTCAGGCGCTCAGTCCGGAACCGCGCGACTGCTACGGTCGCAGGTTCGAATCCTGCCTCGGACATGGATGTGTGTGATGTCCTTAGGTTAGTTAGGTTTAAGTAGTTCAAAGTTCTAGGGGACTGATGACCACAGATGTCAAGTCCCATAGTGCTCAGAGCCGAGCCAACAAAATATTTTCGCACCCTGAGGGGAAAGTTGTTGATTGAAATTTCATGAGAAATCCCGCCGCAATGAAAACCGCTTTGTTTTAATGATAGCCACCCCAACACGCTATCATGTATCATGTCCATGGCACGCTGTCCGCTACTTCGCTATAATACAAAGCAAGCTGTTCTTCTTTGGACTTTTTCGGTGCCCCCTGTCAATCCTATCTAATCTGAATTACACACAGACAGCAGTATGCCAAGAGAGGGTGTACCAGTTTAGTGTAAGCAGCTTCTTTAGTAGATCTGTTGCATTTTCTAAGTTTTTTGCCAATAAATCTCGATATTTGGCTTGCGTTCCATCAACACTATCTGTGTGACCGTTCTAATTTAAGTTGTTGTTAATTACAACCCTTATATATTTACTTGAGTCTACAGCCTTTAGTTTTGTGTGATTTATCGTTTAACAGAAATATACCAGATTCATTTTAGTACTCATATGAATGACTTCATATTTTTTATTAGTTAGCCAATTGCCACTGTTCACACCACACACATATCTTGTCTAAATTATTTTCCAATTGGTTTTGATCATCTGATGGTTACACGAGCAGGTCAATTACAGCATCATCTGCAAACAACCAAAAAGGGCTGCTCAGACTGTCTCCTAAATCGTTTATATAGATTAGAACAGCGTAGAGCCTATAACACTTCCTTGAGGAACGCCAGCATGTGTTTTACTCGATGATTTTAAAAATGGTTCAAATGGCTCTGAGCACTATGGGACTTACCGTCTTAGGTTATCAGTCCCCTAGACTTAGAACTACTTAAACCTAACTAACCTAAGGACGTCACACATCCATGCCCGAGGCAGGATTCGAACCTGCGACCGTAGCAGCAGTCGATGACTTTCCGTCAATTACTTTGAACAATGACCTTTATGACAGGAAATCGTGAATTCAGTCACACAAATGAGGCGACACTCCATAGGAACGCAGTCTGATTACAAATCGCTTGTGAAGAACACAAGCGAAAGACGCTATCACTACCTTCACTGTACGAGAACAGTGATGAAACACAGTTTTCCAAAATTCCTGCACCAGAGAAAACAAATAAATATTTCAGGAAATCTTCAATGTTCTGTTGATAAGAGAAGGTCTAATATTAAGGAAAAAATTTCAACTTCCTGCGTATGGACTTAGAGTGAACTAGCGAAGATACATGCTGGTGTGAAAGATAATTTCGACAGCAAAGGTGGCAAAGTACTTAGGCAAGAGCAGGGAAGCTGTCTGAACGGTTACAGACGGTAAGCTAGCTTAAGAGTAGGTGGCGTATAAAGCAGATGGTTGGAGGAAAGAGAGAACTTTCTACAGAAAAAGAATCCAGTTGGTACAAAACACTCATGTAGAGTTGAGGAAGATGTTCTTGAAACTTTACCTCAGCACGATATCATTGTGTGGAAATGAGCTTGCACAACCCTCCTCAACAATCTGCCTGCATACAGCTTTGTCCTTTGCTTTTCTCCTCCATCCTCTGATCTCTATCTCAGTGAGGTCAATCAAAACAACGTCCATCCATCTTGTTCTTGATCGCCCCTCCTCATCAAAGAGCACGACCTTCCTGTCAGCACTATCTTGGGCATCCCACATCTGTCATCCTCTATATACTCGTATAATATTCTAACCAATGTCCTCTTAAGTGTACTACTACATCTAGGTATGTCGCCGTTTAACGTTGTTACCAAAAATCTCAAGAAGTATATGACCGATTTACTTAAAATGTTTACACGATACTATAATGAACATTCGGACGGACATGGGCTACACACTTTGTTAATATGTGTAATGTATAAATGGGGAAAACATGTTACCAAAAGTCTCCAAAAATTCTTGAGTGATTTATTTCAGAATTTTTACACAGTTCTCTAATAAACATTCTAACAGGCATAGACTATTTTTTCTTAAACCACAGAGAACAGATTTCCGTTAAAACCTATTGGGATAAGGAAGCTTTATGTGCTGAACTCTGCTGTGAAAATGAGTGCTTTTTTTTCTCACAGTCAGTTTTAACTACAATAGAGGGACATTTACACAGTTAGAAAAATTGTATAGGTAACAATGTGTTCTTTTTGTGCCGGCCACTGTGGCCGAGCGGTTCTAGGCGCTTCAGTCCGGAACCGCGTTGTTGATATGGTCACAGGGTCGAATCCTGCCTCGGGCATGGGTGTGTGTGATGTCCTTAGTTTAGCTTAGTTAGGTTTAAGTAGTTTTAAGTCTAGGGGACTGATGACCTCAGATCTTAAGTCCCATAGTGCTTAGAGCCATTTGAACCATTTTGTTGTTTTGTTTTCTTTCTCGCAGTTGGTTTTCACAGACAACAGCAAAGTCGCACATACGTCTTATTGGCTTATAATTAGAATACTATTACGGAATCCGATTTTGAAATAACAGTAGACAAGGCTTAAGGTCAGAGAGAGCGGGAAGAGGAGATGGGCTGGGAGGGGGGGGGGGGAGGGGGGGCGGAGATAAACATGGGAAAGGAGGAGATGGTCGGAGAGAGGGGGAGGAGGATAAAGATAGAGAGAGGGGGAGGATGTGGACATGGACAAAGAGAAGGGGACGGACAGAGTGAGGGGCGAGAAAGAGTTCAAGACTTATATGCAATTCCCATACGTATTTAGCATTGCCATGTTCGCTAGTATTTGATAAGTTTACCTATACCTTCCTCTTGCCCTAGTTGCTATATTTCATGGTTACGTCTCATGCTCTATTCGTATGTGCCTCACACGCCCGTAGATACCTCACACAGATTTTGTAGCCAAAATGTTCTGAGACTGTTTACATCCACATTTGTTATCGTCAACACTTCTTACTCATACATAACAATCAGTCGAACACGAGAATTCTGGTAATGTACTTCTAATTTCGTTGTTTTTGTCGATGCAAAGTTCCTAAGTATCTCTGAGTTAGCAAAACAGCTCTATTTTCTGCTTGTATCTTTTCTCTGATACGTTATCTTGTATTATCGTCACTAGTTAAAAGAAGATCTAGATAACTTGCGCAACGAAAGCCTTTAAATATTTATTAGAGGCCTTAACGTCATGTAATGTCTTCTAGTCTGACAATTCGGCACTGTCATATATTTCGACTTTCACTTGCAATGAGGTCAGTTTTTGCTCTTTTCTGCTTCTATCAATTCATATATTTCTCTCGGGGTGGTTCTTAACATAACTGCAACATCATCTGTATAAGCACAAATCTGACTGGATTTCATTACTACTCGCCTCTTGTAATCCTACCCTTCCAAACATCATTATTAAACTTCTCTGTCTCTGCACGCAAATTTTGAAAGCTTCGAGAGGCGTAAGATAAGCAAAAGAAAAACTTTTTACTTCATTTTCTCTTGCTGTTGACTCCAGTTTTTGCGTCTAGGGGTACATTCTTGCGGCTGAAATTTTGATTTAACGTTGTGGATTCCTGATGACTAAATAACTGATGAAGATTTGCATGAACTATTCTTGAAGTCTATTATTCTTTGTCACGTTTTTCAATATCACACTGTATTTACAATTTACACTTCTATCACACTACAAATTACATTATTAGTGACACAATCAAAAACATGTCTGATTCCATTAGAGGCAACCCACTATTACTAATATTCTGAGGTACTCACAGTATTCCAAAAAGTTTACAAAACAAAAGAGTTTACAAACTTTCTTGACAAAAGAAGAATCACCACCAAGTTATATCATTATTTTATAAATGAATCCGGAAATAAATTTAATAATTGTGCAATTGATAATATTAATGTTAATTATGCCAGAAATTTTGAAATTTCAAATATTTCTAAAACAGAATAATTTTAACTGTACATACAGTGTAACAAATTATTTTTTTTTAATACATTGTAGTCTGAAATATAATACATCGTATACAAAATTATATGACATTATTTTAGTTAAACTACTAAGATAATGTTTACCTATACAAGAATCTATAGTATAAATGGTACCGGTTATATCTATTAAATAGGTAATGTTATAGGAGGGCGTCCCATCACACTGCCTCGTCTCTTGTTTTATACTGAACTGAGTTAAACAGAGCTGCAAAGAGACAATCGCCTTATTTTGCTCTTGATATAGAGTTAAAGCTTTTGGTCATTTTGTTATTTCGTGGAGAACGCGTAAAAAGAAGCAATGACAAGCATTTGAAATATGTGCGTCACATACATTATTTTCAGTCACGATTTGTCTTGAAAAGTCTGCCCTCCATTGTGGCTAATACAGCTGAATCCTGGTCCGAGAGTGATCCGGCACGACCCCTTGAAACTTGCGGGGGACCGTTCGTGCCCTTCTACACCGGCCGAGCGCTTAGCCCGATCGGTACTTAACCGCTCACTAGGCGTGGGCGACTAGGCAATGCATGTGCACTTGTTCTGTGTTTTCAGAGGCATTCACCTGGACTTGCATGTAACAGCAGAATGGCGACTAACAGCAGTGCTTAATCATGTCAGCGGAATTGCTGCGGACATGAATAAACATGCTTAGGAACAAGATTTTGAGCTTGTTAGAATGACCAGGCCAAGGCTGCGTAATTTCCTAAGCCGCAAGAAACGCCTACCCCCGATTTCTCAACTAATCAACTTTCTTGTGTCTCTTTAGAGTTCACCTCCACGTTTAGTTTTGCGAAGATCGCCAGAGTAACGTCCACTACATTCAAGGCAACACGGAACACGCTTTGGTCTCGTCTAGAATTGCCAACATGCACAAAACCAATACTTAGTTACTTGTCCCATAAACCATGTTCACGATAAGCGTTATGGCGTGGTGTCACAACAAACACACACTCTATAAAAATGGCAAATTATTTCTATTCAAGAATTCTGTAGTATAGGAGGAGTTGTTAAGGAGAATCATTTTAATCTACATTTGAGAACATTTCTGATATCTATCACTCATTTTCTTTCCTTGGGTAGATAGTCAGACAGTTTTATACCTGCATGTTCACCCCTTTTTATACCGAAGTCAGATTATTTAAAGGGTAATGCAGATGACATTACCTTCTTATTCTATACTCGTGAATATCTCTGTTGCTCTTTCAAACTCAAATGGTTTGTTGATAACAAATTTCGTAAGTGAATAAATGCACTTTCAGGCTGTGGTTAACATTCCAATTTACTTAAAACCGCACGCAAATCTAATGACCTTCTTTTGTGCAATAAATACTTTCTGTCTAAATGACGAGTTATTCCAGAGTTTTATCCCACAAGACCTCAATGAATGAACATATGCCAAATATATCAACTTAGTGACTAGTGCATCTCCAAACTTGGCAATTACTTTACGGCAAAAGTAGCCGTACCTAAATGTTTTAGTGGCTCTGTTATATGGCTTTTACACTTTAAGTTTTCATTAATGTGTCCACCTTAGAACTTAGAATTTTCGACTCTATGTTATTTCGTGTTGATAGTCTATGTTAACAGGAGGTGGGATAAATTTGGCAGTACAAAACTGGATGAGCTGCGTGAGTTTAAAGCTAGCCCACTTGTGCAAAACAAGTCAGGAACTTTCCCAAAAGCTAAGCGGTTGTGGATCGATCCCCTATTCAAATTACTGTGACGCCAGCGATGTTGCATCACATTGATGTCAACTCGCGGCTGTCTTAGTTTTGCGGGTGGACTGCCGTGTATGAGCTGGACTTCGCAAGGACCTCTCCAGACCAACTACCTAATTTTGTGGCTCAAATGGTTCAAATGGCTCTGGTCACTATGGAACTTAACATCTTAGGTCATCAGTCCCCCAGAACTTAGAACTACTTAAACCTAACTAACCTAAGGACATCACACACGTCCATGCTCGAGGCAGGATTCGAACCTGCGACCGTAGCAGTCCCGCGGTTCCGGACTGCAGCGCCTAGAACCGCACGGCCACAGCGGCCGGCCCTAATTTTGTAAGACTACAGTAAGAGAGTATGCGAGGTGATTAAGGACAAGTAGAGTATTAAATATTAACAATCGTTAACGCAACCAGTCAGTTTCCATGTTATTATTTACTTACAGTGCATAATCAGCTGTAAGTTGCTAACCACACGTCTTCGTTCGAAGATTAAATTATTACACATTCGAAACTAGTTATATGTTGTATATAATCAACAACAAAGAGTGGCTGATTGCGGTTATTATCTTTATAGCTAAAATTGTCGGACATTCAATCTATTTTACTGTCACAGGCCTTTAATTTGTCGGAAAAATTTTAACGTTTTTCCGAATTTATTTTGCTACACTTCCTAATTCCGCACGTGGACTTTTTCTTAGGCATATGCACATTTATTTATTTAACGTGACAAGATTAGGACACCAGACCCTCTCTTACATCTAACCAGAATTCTACACAGTTTACATCAGCTACTATGAGCATCTTATTAAATACTTTTAATATGGAATACAATATTGAGAAATTACTGTAGTGCAGAAAAAAACACAGTTTATATTCGTTCGTGAGAAGTACAGTAGTAAAGACATACGCTCTAAGAAGAAGGGAAAAAAAAGTAAAGAGGATGCACCACTGAGGAATTTATCTGAATAGGAGGGAAACCGATAGATGGGATGTACATGTATAGACAAACATGTGATTACAATTTCAGAAAAACTGGATAATGTATTCTAGAGAAAGAGCTTAAAGAACTGAGCCAGTTCATAACCCGTTGGCCCATTTTGGCAAGCAGTTAATCCACTTAGGATTGATTGCTGTATGTCGTCCTGGGGGATATCGTGCCAAATTGTGCCCAAATGGTGCTTAGATCGCCAGAATCCCGAGCTGGTTGGAGGCCCTGCCCGTAATTCTCCAAACGGTATCGATTATGGAGAGATCTGGTGACCTTGGTGACGTCCGCAACTTGTGGTTTAGTGCCTAGCGTTGGTGCTTCTGGATCACGGGGTCCCGGGTTCAATTCCCGGCCGGGTTGGGGACACTCTGTCCTGGGACTGGATGTCTGTGTTCTCATCATCACTTCATCATCATTCGTGAAAGTGGCTAGAGTGGACTGTGTAAAGATTGGTGCTTTGTAGGAGCGTTGATGACCGCGCAGTTGAGCGCCCCACAAACCAAACAACAAAAACGACCTTGCTGGCCAAGGTAATCGCGAAGACAAGCAGTAGCAACTCTCGCCGTGTGCGGACGGCATTATCTTGCTGAAATGTAAGCCCAGGATGACTTGCTTGAAGGGCAACGAAACGGGCCACAGAATATCGTCACGTACCGCTGTGCTGTAAGAGTGGCACGGATGACAACCATAGGTGTTCTGCTATGAAATGAAATGACACCCCAGACGTCCACTCCCGCTTGTCGGGCAGTATGGCGGTGGACAGTCAGGTTGGTATCCCACTGCTGTCCAGGTCGCATCGAGACACGGGATCCTGATAACCTAATGCGTCAGTTGGACGCAATTTGGCATAAATCCATCAGGAGGACATTCAACAACTTTGTCAACCAGTGGCAAGCGGAGTATCTGCTTGCATGAGAGCTCGAGATGGACCAACACGTTATTGACTTGCTCAGTTTGTGAAGCTCTTTCTCTTGAACATACCATCCAATTTTCTGAAACTGTAACCATTCTTTTCTCAGTACGTCTACATCACATCTACCGGCTTCCATCCCTTTCAGATGATTCCTTCGTGGTGCGTTGTTTCCTTCTTTCTTTTCTTTCTCATCTTAGAGTGCATTATAGGCTGATAGATTTAAATATGAGCGTTAGCAGCAACTGATATGAGAGAAGCGATGGAAGATGGTGAAAAGAGGAAAATGTGGAAACACGATTAATGAAGATAGGAGCAAAGGAAGTGTATATGTTAATTTTTGAGGGACGTAATGAGGGTGACGGAAAAAAATAGCGCCAGTTTTTTCTTAAAGCAGCAGGATATTCAATTATCTCCAGAGGGCAGGGCAGCTTGTTCCAGAGGCGGACAGCAGCAACGGAGAAGGAAGTCACGAATGTTTTTGTTTCGTGGCTGGGCACAGCTAGGGCACTAGATAAGTGAGATAGTATGTTTAGATTATCGTGAAGTGATAGGTGTGTGTCATCTTATTCAAAGCCATGGAATATGAATTTATTCCCAGATATTCTTTACATAAATATGATGACAACCAAACATGCAGTGCAACGTGTGCTCTTAGTCGTTACTGTTGTAACTGCGTCCGTATACAAGAGAATTCGATTTGCTTCTTTCGAAAATTATTTTAATATTAAACGAATTAATTTTAAATGATACATGCCATCGTTGTAAATTTGTCTGTGAAAATGTCATCGGGCTAAAACTTGCTAGTATGCAAAACAGATGTCGAAATTAAAGTTTCACTGATTCCAACAAATTAAACAGCTTATGATAGAACCAAATGGTTTCAGCCTTCAGCAAGTACATTAAGGCTGTGGGCCCAGATATGAGAAAACTAACTGCGTTCCACGGTAACGGAAATATCTGGGAGCCCATAATGGATAAAAGAAGTGCAACCAGTTTGGAAGCACGGGTTCCGTCCGATCATTTTGAAATAGGTCTACCGTGGCATAACAACTTCAGACAAATGCCAGGACCATTCTTTTCACTCTCTCCATTCCAGTCCATTTAACGTAGTGTTTCACGATTTCGACGAGATGCTGAAAGTTAATCTTTCTTTTCTTCCTTTATATAAGCCTTCGCGACCAATGCTTTTGGTGAATAATCTCTACGGCATTACTGACGTCGAACATTACTGTTAACTACTGGCTGCCGCAGCACAGATCTCCTAGCTTGTCCTTGGCACATTTTCAACTTATTTGAAGTCTCCTTCACACTAGATTAGTGGGTCTCCTATAACTATATACAAAGAGGTGAAAAAATCACGGGACGCCTCCTAATATAGCGTCGGATCTGCTTTTGCCCGGCGTAGTTCAGAAACCCCCCGTAGCATGTTCTCAACAAGTCGTTAAAAGTCCCCTGCAGAAATGTTGAGCCACACGGCTTTCATTGCCGTCCATAATTGCGAAAGTGTTGCTTGTTTGTTAGCACTGACAACTACACGTAAACGCTGCTGCTCTCGGTCTTCAACTTACGTGAAAACCGTCGGCCACTGCGTTGACCGTGTTGAGAGGCAATGCCTGAAATCTGGTATTGTCGGCACACTTTACACACTGTGGATCTCAAAATACTGAATTCCAAAACGATTTCCGAAATGGATTGACCCGTGCATCTAGCTCCAACTACCATTCCGCGTTCAGAGTCTGTTAATTCCTGCTGTGCGGCCATAATTACGCCGGAAACCTTTTCAAATGAATCACCAGTGTACAAATGAGAGCTCTGCCAATGCAATGCTGTTTCACACCTTGTCTACGCGATACTATCACCATCTCTATATGTGCATATCGCTGTCCCATGAGTTTTGTCACTTCATTGCATAAAGAATATTCTCACGAATGTGGTTTTTATTAGATGGAAATAAATTAATTAAACCTGATTGAAACGTTGAGAAAATTTGTTTCTTTGAATGCTGTTTAAAATTTTAGCAAGTTACTTTGATAAAGGTCAAAATAATGTTTACCATGTGTGGCTCTGTAATCAACTGTGTAAGTATCTGACTCAAAGTCCAAAGGTCAACATCGGTTCAATCCTCAGGTGGTCTTGGGATGCATCCTGTCACTCGTCGCTTGTTTCACCTCTGTCGACGATTTATATGCCTAAAAAATGTCGAGCTGCACGGTGTTTGGAGACCCTCCTACAACTGTCTAGGTCAACTGTCTAGGTCAGTTCAAAGGTCGGAGCAAGGCAAGAGCAAAGGCCGATTCCTAGAAAGGTACTGTTGTGTTCCAACTAACATTCGGTTTCAGAACGCTTAACTTTATTCCTTTTTTGTCGAAGTACGTAACGTATTCGTAGATGAGGAAGGATAGTTGAAATCTTTTTTGTTAAAATTGAGTACCGTTATTAACTAACTTGGTGCCAGTCCCGGCTTCGCACAAGTAGTACTAAATGTCTACGGCCGGACGTTGTAATACAACATATACACAAACCTTCCTCGTAAGTCTGTTAGTATATTAATGGCAACAGTATCCAAATCCATACAGTAGTTCCTCAGATTAGGCTTCACACACGAAAAACGCGGCGGGAAAGGTAATGTACAATATGTATATATCTACATTATCTTCAAGCAATTCATCATGCAGCTTTGTTTTATTCTATTAAAATGTACGACTTATTTCTATTGCCGTTTTCAATAATTTTTTTATGTCACACCACAGGGTTTAGCAATAGAGGCACTTAATTTCAAACGATAGGGGACAAAGAAGGTGTGCTGCGGTAATTACCAGTTTAACAAGTCTGAATAGTTGAAAGGTTTAGCCTACCACAAGTTTACCATCCTTCGGGTGACTTGAGATATACAAAGAGCCATCACTAATTCCCAGAACTACCGCTAATCTAGCCATATCCATGGCGGAACTTATGCATAAAAAAAATGGGAACCTGTTGCAGTATCCACTGCCGCCTCACGACTAGATGCTGAAACTGCGGAGCGCTGCGTACATAGATAGGTCGGACCGTTTCTGGAGTCACTCCCTAGCTCTTACTCTTTATTAAACATTTATCACTATGCTGAATATTCCTTCGCCTATCAACGTCAGAACCTCCCAAGCACCATACAATGACTTGCTGTTGTGTTTTTGTTGTTTGTCTTAGTTTGAAGTGGCATCAATGGGTAACTGGAACCCCGTAGCTCTATGTCTCTCTCTCATCAGAAAGTGAGTGCTGCTTTTAATGAACTCACGGCCACCCACTTCGTTATGTGCAGATCGTTTTTGCTCGAACTGGTAGTGAACGGAAAAGAAGTTGGCAGCAGCATTTGTCGAGAAATCGTTTGTGTGTACGCGGGGAATGGCGAGACATGTGGAGCTAGCGCCGCACTCACCGGCTGCACAAGGAGAAATACTTTTCTTTCCTTACCTTTCCTTTTCAACTGCAATAACATAGAGGAAAAAGCTAGTTCTGCAGAGACCGGTGCAAGTGATGCCAGCTGTCCATTTTTTCATGGACTGGCCGTTAGTTAGTAAATAAAGTTACTGAAGTGCATCGTAAATTTTGACAAAAAAAGACTTCAACTGTCCTTCCTCAACTTCGAAAACGTTTCGTTTCTCGGTAAGAAATTCTACCGTTTGTACTTGAATAGAAAGAGGAAAAAAGTTAAACCGAAGAGTGGGCGATATTACCCACTAGTTCGCATCTGAGTCTACTTAAAAGAAGCTAAACAGTATCGTCACTTTAATTCAGAACGTGCGTCATATCCGTATAATTTATTTATTTACCCCATTTCCTTCAGTACCGTTCTGCGACTCAGCGTGGAATGTCAGATCCCTTAATCGGTCAGGTAGGTTAGAAAATTTAAAAAGGGAAATGGATAGGTTAAAGTTGGATATAGTGGGAATTAGTGAAGTTCGGTGGCAGGAGGAACAACACTTTTGGTCAGGCGAATACAGGATTATAAATACAAAATCAAATAGGGGTAATGCAGGAATAGGTTTAATAAGGAATAAAAAATAGGAGTGCGGGTAAGCTCCTACAAACAGCATAGTGAACGCATTATCGTGGCCAAGATAGACACGAAGCCCGCGCCTACTACAGTAGTACAAGTTTATATGACAACTAGCTCTCAGATGACGAAGAAATTGAAGAAATGTATGATGAAATCAAAGAAATTATTCAGATAGTGAAAGGACACGAAAATTTAATAGTCATGGGTGACTGGAACTCGGTAGTAGGAAAAGAGAGAGAAGGAAACATAGTAGGTGAATATGGATTGGGGCTAAGAAATGAAAGAGGAAGCCGCCTGGTAGAATTTTGCACAGAGCACAACTTGATTATAGCTAACACTTTGTTCAAAAATAATAAAAGAAGGCTGTATACATGGAAGAAGCCTGGAGATACTGATAGGCTTCAGATAGATTATATAATGGTAAGACAAAGATTTAGGAACCAGGTTTTAAATTGTAAGACATTTCCAGGGGCAGATGTGGACTCTGGCCACAATCTATTGGTTATGAACTGCAGATTAAAACTGAAGAAACTGCAAAAAGGTGGGAATTTGAGGAGATGGGACCTGGATAAACTGAAAGAACTAGTGGTTGTTGAGAGTTTCAGGGAGAGCATTAGAGAACAATTCACAAGAATGGGGGAAAGAAATACAGTAGAAGAAGAATGGGTAGCTTTGAGAGATGAAATCGTGAAGGCAGCAGAGGATCAAATAGGTAAAAAGACGAGGGCTAGTAGAAATCCTTGGATAACAGAAGAAATACTGAGTTTAATTGGTGAAAGGAGAAAATATAAAAATGCAGTAAATGAAGCAGGCAAAAATGGATACTAACGTCTCAAAAATGAGAACGACAGGAAATGCAAAATGGCTAAGCAGGGATGGCTAGAGGATAAATGTAAGGATGTAGCGGTTTATCTAACTAGGGGTAAGATAGATACAGCCTACAGGAAAATTAAAGAGACCTTTGGAGAAAAGAGAACCACTTGCATGAAATCAAGAGCTCAGGTGGAAACCCAGTTCTAAGCAAAGAAGGGAAAGTAGAAAGATGGAAGGAGTATATAGAGGGTCTATACAAGGCGATGTACTTGAGGACAGTATTATAGAAATGGAAGAGGTTGTAGATGAAGATGAAATGGGTGATACGATACTGCGTGCAGAGTTTGACAGAGCACTGAAAAACCTGAGTCGAAACAAAGCCCCGGGAGTAGACAACATTTCATTAGAACTACTGACAGCCTTGGGAGAGCCAGTCCTGACAATACTCTACCATCTGGTGAGCAAGATGTAGGAGACAGGCGAAATACCCTCAGACTTCAAGAAGAATATAATAATTCCAATCCCAAAGAAAGCAGGCGTTGACAGATGTGAAAATTACCGAACAATCAGTTTAATAAGCCACAGCTGCAAAATAAAATACTAACGCAAATTCTTTACAGACGAATGGAAAAACTAGTAGAAGCCGACCAAGGGAAAGATCAGTTTGGATTCAGTTGAAATATTGGAACACGTAAGGCTATACTGACCCTACGACTTATCTTAGAAAATAGATTAAGGAAAGGCAAATCTAAGTTTCTAGCATTTGTAGACTTAGAGAAAGCTTTTGACAATGTTGACTGGAATACTCTCTTTCAAATTCTGAAGGTGGAGGGGGTAAATTACAGGGAGCAAAAGGCTATTTACAATTAGTACAGAAACCAGATGGCAGTTATAAGAGGCGAGGGACATGAAAGGGAAGCAGTGGTTGGGAAGGGAGTGAGACAGGGTTGTAGCCTCTCCCTCATGTTATTCAATCTGTATATTGAGCAAGCAGTAAAGGAAACAAAAGAAAAATTCAGAGTAGGAATTAACACCCATGGAGAAGAAATAAAACTTTGAGGTTGTAATTGTAATTCTGTAAGAGACAGCAACGGACCTGGAAGAGCATCTGAACGGAATGGACAGTGTCTTGAAAGGAGGATATAAGATGAACATGAACAAAAGCAAAACGAGGATAATGGAATGTAGTCGAAGTAAGTCGGGTGATGCTGAGGGAATTAGATTAGGAAATGAGACACTCAAAGTAGTAAAGGAGTTTTGCTATTCGGGGAGCAAAATAACTGATGTTGGTCGAGTAGACAGAATATAAAATGTAGACTGCCAATGGCAAGGAAAGCCTTTCTGAAGAAGAGAAATTTGTTAACATCGAGTATAGATTTAAGTGACAGGAGGTCATTTCTGAATGTATTTGTTTGGAGTGTAACCATGTATGAAAGTGAAACATGGACAATAAATAGTTTGGACAAGAAGAGAATAGAAGCTTTCGAAATGTGGTGCTACAGAAGAATGCTGAAGATTAGATGGGTAGATTACGTAACTAGTGAGGAGGTATTGAATAGGATTGGGGAGAACAGAAATTAGTGGCACAACTTGACTAGAAGAAGGGATCGCTTTGTAGGACATACTCTGAGGCCTCAAGGGATCAGCAATTTAGTATTGGAGGGCAGCGTGGAAGGTAAAAATCGTAGAGGGAGACCAAGAGATGAATAGACTAAGCAGATTCAGAACGATGTAGGTTGCAGTAGGTACTGGGAGATGAAGCAGCTTGCACAGGAAAGAGTAGCATGGAGAGCTGCATCAAACCAGTCAGGACTAAAGACCACAACAACAACAACAAACAACATATACATGACGTTTAGATCTACGTCAGGCCACTCAGTACACAGACTTAAGTTTCCCGTTGTTTCGCTAATCTGCATAAAGTAAATTCCGGAGTGGTTAGTTTGAAAAGGCCATAATATACACTCCTGAAAATGGAAAAAAGAACACATTGACACCGGTGTGTCAGACCCACCATACTTGCTCCGGACACTGCGAGAGGGCTGTACAAGCAATGATCACACGCACGGCCCAGCGGACACACCGGGAACCGTGGTGTTGGCCGTCGAATGGCGCTAGCTGCGCAGCATTTGTGCACCCCCGCCGTCAGTGTCAGCCAGTTTGCCGTGGCATACGGAGCTCCATCGCAGTCTTTAACACTGGTAGCATGCCGCGACAGCGTGGACGTGAATCGTATGTGCAGTTGACGGACTTTGAGCGAGGGCGTATAGTGGGCATGCGGGAGGCCGGGTGGACTTACCGCCGAATTGCTCAACACGTGGGGCGTGAGGTCTCCACAGTACATCGATGTTGTCGCCAGTGGTCGGCGGAAGGTGCACGTGCCCGTCGACCTGGGACCGGACCGCAGCGACGCACGGATGCACGCCAAGACCGTAGGATCCTACGCAGTGCCGTAGGGGACCGCACCGCCACTTCCCAGCAAATTAGGGACACTGTTGCTCCTGGGGTATCGGCGAGGGCCATTCGCAACCGTCTCCATGAAGCTGGGCTACGGTCCCGCACACCGTGAGGCCGTCTTCCGCTCACGCCCCAACATCGTGCAGCCCGCCTCCAGTGGTGTCGCGACAGGCGTGAATGGAGGGACGAATGGAGACGTGTCGTCTTCAGCGATGAGAGTCGCTTCTGCCTTGGTGCCAATGATGGTCGTATGCGTGTTTGGCGCCGTGCAGGTGAGCGCCACAATCAGGACTGCATACGACCGAGGCACACAGGGCCAACACCCGGCATCATGGTGTGGGGAGAGATCTCCTACACTGGCCGTACACCTCTGGTGATCGTCGAGGGGACACTGAATAGTGCACGGTACATCCAAACCGTCATCGAACCCATCGTTCTACCATTCCTAGACCGGCAAGGGAACTTGCTGTTCCAACAGGACATTCGCGAGAATTACGCTTCAAATCTCTACCCATACACCAAGACTAAGGTTTTCCGCGATTAAGGTGAACGCCGGGATGATTCCTGTGAAAAGACAAGGTCGATTCAGTCCCTTTTCTTCCCCAAATTCGATAGTGTGCTCCGCCTAAAGGGGCCTAGTACTCAGAGGGACGTTTAACCCTAATTTTCCCGCAAGCGACTGGTCATTAAAACAGAAAGATATTTCTTGAAGACTTAACGTAATATGATAGGAGACTACAAAGCGAACTGCAATTACTTTTAGTCGCTTAGTGGCTCTAGTCAAGTCGGACGTGTGATACTGGTGTTGCGTACGAATTTCTGTTTGTTCTCTTGTACGTAAATTGCTCGCAATAGCTCCGGGCGAGTTGCGCTCATGGTGCCGAAGCATGGCTGAATTTTCTGTTGTGTATTTTGTTTCTGAGTCTGAAATCATTCTTGCTGTGCCAATTGTGTCCACGGGGCTGGTGTGGTTTGTTGATTGAAAGGCGAATAGACAACTACAGCGTGTGGTGCGATGTGGCGATGTGTCGATAGCATCGTGCCCAGCATAAATTACCGTTTACTTGCTGCTCTGACATTTAAAATCGCGGCGCACAGTAAGCCGTCGCTTGTGCTCGCAGACAACCGTAAATACCAGCGAGGAGTGATGCAGGCAGGCTTGGAACTTGGCGACTAACAGATACTTTTGCGATGAAACGGACAGCCCTATTTCTGGAGGAATTGACACAGATCGCAATATGCTTGCGTTATTTACGACAAGTTAAAGTAATTCTGAAGCACAATGAACTTCGTATCCCATCAGTCACCATAATCACAATTAGGAAAGCTTTTTAACTAGGCTAGTAGCGGTCGCGCGTGGTAGCCGCCTGGTCTAGGGAGGGGGGGGGGGGGAGGCGGCTTGTCACGGTCCGCGCGGCTCCCCTCGTCGGAGGTTCGAATCCCCCCTCGGGCATGGGTGTGTCTGTTGTCCTTAGTGTAAGTTAGATTAAGAAGTGCGTAAGCTAACGGGACCGATGACATCAGCAGTTTGGTCCTATAACACCTTACCACAAATTATAAAAATTAGTCCAGTAGGTCAACTGCTCCAAGCTTAGATAGCCTCTATAAATATGAGATGGAAAGCGAAAAGCGAAATATTGCCGAAATTTTTGTATTTTGAGCTTTTGAAATTTCTACGTTCAGCATTAAATTTTGACCATTTCGTAAGAAAAAGAAATAAGATATATCTCTAAATTTGTGTGGGTTATGACAGGTTGAATAGTGGTGATGGGAAATGTGTGTTTCGAGATGAGGCTTTTTATTAAGACAGTTTAATTTGACACACTTAAAAAACAAATTCTGTATACGTATTACGCTTAAACTCTCCTTCGTCAATGGTAGAGACTTCTTTAATATTACCCCTCAAGTGGTTACATTATAGTGTACAAAGTTTAATACCAAATAAACTCAACTTGTTGAGAAAAATTCAAGTACCCTTCACAGCTTTTTTTGGCAAAATATTAATATTTTTACTCGGTGTTATGGCACCTTTCAGATGAAATGTTGATTTTGAAGCCATTAATGGGCCCAAAACCACCCAAAAGTTTTGAATTCTCAAAATCTTCCAAAATAGGCTACAGAGATACCATACTTTATAATACCCATAGGGTTCCATTTTCTACCTCTAAAGTACTTGTCTCTGAAGGAGTTGAAGGTCATTCACAAGCATCATTCTCGCCTCTTCTTCTTTTGTTCTGGAATATCTGTCTGGTCAGATTCTTCCTCAGGATCTTCATAGTGACTTATTGTATGTTTTGTTTCGGGTTCTGGTTCTATTTCTATCTTTGCCGTAGGTCCTAATCTATGCGCGCGAAGGATAGGAAAACTTTTCCAACCTACTTTCGAGGTCTCACAGCCAACAACTGCATACGACTTTAGTTTTTTTTAACGTTGGATATTATAATTTCGATGCGCGAATTGGTTGCTGTCACATGTGTGGGCATGCATATCCTCCGAAAGCTCGATCCCCAGTGCTTCGTTTTGTCATGACGCTGGGGTGAGTGAGACAAGCATATAACGGGCGCATGTAATGCGGCCATCGCATATTTTCCTATGAAAGTAGTTAACTAATTGAAAATGTGACCGTGAAGGCATCAGACTACCCAACGCGGAGCTACAACTAAATTTCAGTACGCGCGGTAATTTACCTTGCTTCTGTGTGCCTTTACTGACAACTACTAATTAGACTGAAACAAAACACCTATGGCAAATGGAAATTTGGTATGGCGTGTTAGAATACAATCACTGAATCACGTAATACTCTAATAACTTAACAACTACAATAATCATTCCTACCATCATGCACTCACATTAATGTACTATTCGTGGACTAAGCAATGTAATTACTCTTGCAGATAATATAGTGGAGTTACTATAATGAATAACTTATTGCAATGGCTGAAACAGTACGCTCGTAACAAAGCTTTATACTTGAGTGCCCATATAACTTCCAATGAAGGGTTGCGAAAATAGTTAAATAAAGAAATCTGTTATTTACACTGCGTTTAACTCTTTATGTTCAGAATGTGGACGCGAAACGACAGTGAGAAACATAACATACAAGTAAATATCACTTAGCTGTATTGCTGCTGTGACGTCACGGTCTAGTTGCAGATAATTTCCATGTCCTTCCTCGTTCATTGCAAAGCCACGTTACATTAGTTATTACATGGTGGCACATCTCTTTTTGTAGTATCTCCATATAAAGATACGTTATTCCTCCATATTTAGTTCTTCGATCATCAGAGAACGTACACAAAGCACACGCCATTGCCATAATGAGCCGACTGTCACAGATAACTAATATCGAAGTTATTACAATAAAATAAGTCTGCCTAGCTAGTGCAGCTCTCGTACGAGGACGATAAATGTTTTACATTCTTTGTTTCTTTTTAACACACGTTACGATTTTCAGTTTAGTTTTACTTCTGAAATAATTTATTACACAAATAACGTTATTCACAGATAATGAAGTGGTCAGACGGAAATGATAACATTTACGCTATTTGCTAACGCTACTAACAGATGGCGTTACTGTATACAGTCTCAGAACATTGGCGGATACTTTCGATTCCAGAGTGGATTATAAACTGAAATTAATAAGCTCTCAAATAATTACGCTGTGTTTCTGTGTTTAGCCGGCCGCGGTGGTCTCGCGGTTCTAGGCGCGCAGTCCGGAACCGTGCGACTGCTACGGTCGCAGGTTCGAATCCTGCCTCGGGCATGGATGTGTGTGATGTCCTTAGGTTAGTTAGGTTTAAGTAGTTCTAAGTTCTAGGGGACTAATGACCACAGCAGTTGAGTCCCATAGTGCTCAGAGCCATTTTTTGTTTCTGTGTTTCGCAAGTGAATGACTTTAACAGTATGTTATTGCCTCGACAGAACTGTGTCGTTACGAACAGGGGTGCTTAGAGAGTACGTGAATGTAACACAAAATAGTGTTCACGATAAAACATTGCTTGCTCACCGCCTAGTCTTAGGCGAATTACAATTTGTGCAAAACGTCTGCGAAACTGTTTGCGCAAAGGACTGAATGGAAAAAAGAAGAATAGGGTCGATCTCCCCTTAGACATCGAGATCATTAGAGGCGAAGCACAAGCTCGGAAAGTTGCAAGGATTGGGAAGGAAATAGTGCGTGCGCTTTCGAAGAAAACACAACGGCATCTGCCTGTAGCGATTTAGGAAAACCTAAATCTGGATGGCCTGACGTGTATTTAAAGTCTTCCTCCCAAATGCGAGACCAGTGTGCTAAAAACTGCTCGACCTGGCTCGGTGATTAGACGGGAAATTAGAGCAAAATGTGGAATGCAAAACTTAGTGGCAAAATAACGTCAGCGCTGAAGATTTCCAGCTCTTCTGTGACCTTAGTAACAAGGGTCACATCCCCTCCAGTTTTATTGTAAATATTTTCCTGGCTAGATTTGCTTTGCCCGTCCTGTATCAAACTTTTGCAAAATAGTTTCATATCTGTCTGCCCCAAATATTTTCAGAGAGTATGAGTATCTACTAGGTGACATCATTTCCAGTTAACAATAATCGATCATTGCAATTACTCTCTTGGTGCCAATTCGGCATCCAAATTTAGTAGTTTCCTGGTTGGCTGGCTACAGCTCGTATATACGAAATACCATGCAGTGGTGGCCGAGTGTGTATTGGAACGACAAAAAGACGAATTAACACTAGTTTAGGCGAATAGAAGACGAGCAGTCGCTTTGGAGAAACAGAGAAGTCGGCCTCAGCGGAATATACTTTACAATGTGGAAACCGTGAAATAAAATTTCGCAAAAATACTTTTTTAGCCGAGCTGGGGGACAAGTTGGACAGAGAGAGGAGGAGGAGGGGAGGAGAAGTTGGACAGAAAACTGTGTGTGTGAATTCCTGAGGGACCAAACTGCTGAGGTCATCGGTCCCCAGACTTACACACTACGTAAACTATCTTAAACTAACTTATGCTAACAAGGGAACCGCTCCATCGCACCCCCCTCAGATTTAGTTATAAGTTGGCACAGTGGATAGGCCTTGGAAAACTGAACACAGATCAATCGAGAAAACAGGAAGAAGTTATGTGGAACTATGAAAAAATAAGCAAAATATACAAACTGAGTAGTCTATGGGCAACATAGGCAACATCAAGGTGAGTGTGAGCTAAGGAGCGCTGTGGTCTCGTGGTTAGCGTGAGCAGCTGCGGCGGTGGTGGTGGTTAGTGTTTAACGTCCCGTCGACAACGAGGTCATTAGAGACGGAGCGCAAGCTCGGGTTAGGGAAGGATTGGGAAGGAAATCGGCCGCGCCCTTTCAAAGGAACCATCCCGGCATTGGCCTGAAACGATTTAGGGAAAACCTAAATCAGGATGGCTGGAGACGGGATTGAACCATCGTCCTCCGGAATGCGAGTCCAGTGTGCTAGCAGCTGCGGCACGAGAGGTCCTTGGTTCAAGTCTTCCCTCGAGTGAAAAGTTTAATTTTTATTTTCAGACATTTATCAGAGGTCAGGCACTCACAAATAATCAGCTTCGCTCTCCAAAATTCCAGGACATGTTCAGCTTTCCTTGGACATATGCAGGATTTGACGGTCTACACACGGAAAAATTTGAAAACGTTAAAAGCACATGTTTTGACAGAGCACAGAGAAAACTGTGCGACTCTTAAACTGTTGCATTCATTTGTTGCAGTTTATGTGACACACTCTTATGTTTTCATCACTTTTTTGGAAGTGATTATCACATCCACAAGAAAACCTAAATCGGGCAAGGTAGAAGAATATTTTTACCCATTCGCCAAGTGTACAAGTTAGGTGGGTCGACAACATACTCTTGTCATGTGACGCACATGCCGTCACCAGTGTCGTATAGAATATATCAGACTTGTTTTCCTGTGGAGGAATCGATTGACCTATGACCTTGCGATCAAATGTTTTCGGTTCCCATTGGAGAGGCACGTCCATTCGTCTACTAATCGCACGGTTTTGCGGTGCGGTCGCAGCACACAGACACGACACTTATTACAGTGAACAGAGACGTCAATGAACGAACGGACAGATTATAACTTTACAAAAATAAAGTAAGTAAACTTTTCGCTCGAGAGAAGACTTGAACCAAGGACCTCTCGTTCCGCAGCTGCTCATGCTAACCACGGGAACACGGCGCGCCTGTGCTCACATCATCCTTGATGTTGCCTATGTTGCCCATGGACTACTCAGTTTGTACATTTTGCTTATTTTTTTCATAGTTACACACAACTTCTTTAGTTTTGTCTATTGATCCGTGTTCAGTTTTTCAAGGCCTATCCACTGTGCCAAATTGTAACTAAATCTGAGGGGGGTGCGATGGGGAGGTTCCATTCTAAGAACAAAACACACACAAACGCGCGCCTGAGGCAGATCTCGGACCTCCAGTGGGGTGGGGGGTGGGGGGGGGGGGGAAATCCGTGACGTGTCGCCTCAAACCACGCGGCAAAGGACAGAGAGAGGAATTGGACGGAGAGAAGGGACAGGAGATGGACATAGAGAGGAGATAGAGGAGACAAACAGTTAGGGGGAAGAAGAATATGGACAAAGAGAGGAGGAAGGAGAAGATGGGCTAATAGAAGATTGGAAAAAGGACGTTAGCTGTGGCCGAGCTGTTATGGCGCTTCAGTCCGGAACCGCGCGACTGCTACGGTTGTAGGTTCGAATCCTGCCTCGGGCATGGATGTGTGTGATGTCCTTAGGTTAGTTAGCTTTAAGTAGTTCTAAGTCTAGGGGACTGATGACCTCAGTTGTTAAGTCCCAGAGTGCTTAGAGCCATTTTGATTGGGAAAATACATACCCGAGCATTTTTCTTTTCAGAAAAAAGTGTTTAACAGCAGGTAATACCGCGTGGCGGAGCTAGTACACAATAAAAAGCTTTTACAAGCAACACAAACATTTTTCCCTTGATTCTCTTCCATTTTGCCGAAGAGTTTTTAGGTACACACAACCGAAGCACGTCTTTCCTCTATGCCTTTTGTGACCACAGCTTATTAAACCCATGGTTCCGTAATATTCAGACCTGTCTGCTCCCTCCCTTCTTTGGAACTGTGGTTCGTACTCTCTTCTTGGGAACTGAAGGTATTTCGCCTGTCCAGAATGAAATGTGCGGTTCGACTGCCCTCGCCTGGCGCTTGTTCAGCAGTCGCACGGAGATTTGCACCTGTCTTTTCTGGCGCTGTCGCTCTTTTAATGGGACGAGGGTGATGCCGCAGTAGGCTGATAACTCCCTGGCTGGGCCCTGTGTGGGCCGGTTGGTTGCGTGCGTGCGCGCCGTGGCACGCGACTACACGCCGCTCATTAAGCGCAGCCGCCGGCCGTGGCTCCGTAGAGGCCGCCTGCTTATCGCCGGACTGCCTCTGCAACGTATGCTCCTGGGACAGTAGTAATAGTCACTGAATACGTGGACAAAATGCTGACAAACACCTTCCTTGCTCAATAGCTGTGATCTGTTCTTGACTGTGAGAAGTTAACTCGCGTGAGCTTCCTTGTTTCTGAGGCTGCTACGGAGGGGCAGGCACATCTGCATTACATCTGACACGGTAAGTGTACTACTGGCTCTCAGCACGCCAGCAATACGGAGAGACAGCGCCGTTCTTCTTGTGAAGGCAGTGCAGAAGGTGGATGAACTACGGCAGTGAAGATCTTCTGTGAATATATTATACACTCCTGGAAATTGAAATAAGAACACTGTGAATTCATTGTCCCAGGAAGGGGAAACTTTATTGACACATTCCTGGGGTCAGATACATCACATGATCACACTGACAGAACCACAGGCACATAGACACAGGCAACAGAGCATGCACAATGTCGCCACTAGTACAGTGTATATCCACCTTTCGCAGCAATGCAGGCTGCTATTCTCCCATGGAGACGATCGTAGAGATGCTGGATGTAGTCCTGTGGAACGGCTTGCCATGCCATTTCCACCTGGCGCCTCAGTAGGACCAGCGTTCGTGCTGGACGTGCAGACCGCGTGAGACGACGCTTCATCCAGTCCCAAACATGCTCAATGGAGGACAGATCCGGAGATCTTGCTGGCCAGGGTAGTTGACTTACACCTTCTAGAGCACGTTGGGTGGCACGGGATACATGCGGACGTGCATTGTCCTGTTGGAACAGCAAGTTCCCTTGCCGGTCTAGGAATGGTAGAACGATGGATTCGATGACGGTTTGGATGTACCGTGCACTATTCAGTGTCCCCTCGACGATCACCAGAGGTGTACGGCCAGTGTAGGAGATCGCTCCCCACACCATGATGCCGGGTGTTGGCCCTGTGTGCCTCGGTCGTATGCAGTCCTGATTGTGGCGCTCACCTGCACGGCGCCAAACACGCATACGACCATCATTGGTACCAAGGCAGAAGCGACTCTCATCGCTGAAGACGACACGTCTCCATTCGTCCCTCCATTCACGCCTGTCGCGACACCACTGGAGGCGGACTGCACGATGTTGGGGCGTGAGCGGAAGACGGCCTAACGGTGTGCGGGACCGTAGCCCAGCTTCTTGGAGACGGTTGCGAACGGTCCTCGCCGATACCCCAGGAGCAACAGTGTCCCTAATTTGCTGGGAAGTGGCGGTGCGGTCCCCTACGGCACTGCGTAGGATCCTACGGTCTTGGCGTGCATCCGTGCGTCGCTCCGGTCCGGTCCCAGGTCGACGGGCACGTGCACCTTCCGCCGAGCACTGGCAACAACATCGATGTACTGTGGAGACCTCACGCCCCACGTGTTGAGAGCAATTCGGCGGTACGTCCACCCGGCCTCCCGCATGCCCACTATACGCCCTCGCTCAAAGTCCGTCAACTGCACATACGGTTCACGTTCACGCTGTCGCGGCATGCTACCAGTGTTAAAGACTGCGATGGAGCTCCGTATGCCATGGCAAACTGGCTGACACTGACGGCGGCGGTGCACAAATGCTGCGCAGCTAGCGCCATTCGACGGCCAACACCGCGGTTCCTGGTGTGTCCGCTGTGCCGTGCGTGTGATCATTGCTTGTGCAGCCCTCTCGCAGTGTCCGGAGCAAGTATGGTGGGTCTGACACACCGGTGTCAATGTGTTCTTTTTTCCATTTCCAGGAGTGTAGATAAAGTTACACCGGGACCCTTCCTCCCACCCCTGCCCGTTATCCAAACATTGCCCCAACTCTTCACAAAGGGCGCAACGCACAACGGATGCTTGCCTATTGCCACTTTCAAATCATCTAGCACATCCCAACATTCATATCGAGCGGCTATAACGCTTGGAGAGAATAGCTTCAAGAAACAAGACGCCAGGAAGGACATCATAATCTACAACCCGCTGTCTCCATAAGACTTCGGTTCGTGGGGAGGACGTTCAGTTGACCATACCTAACGCCCATAACAAGGACTTGTTGCATTCAGGGAAAGATCTTTATCATTTCTGCAGCGTAGGGGTCGGCCACTCTTCAGTCGTTCCATTCAACATACGAACGTGATGTAAATCACATACTCTTCTCGTGTCAGAGATATCCGGAAAAGCGAGTCACTTTGTGCAAGAGATTACGCAACTTTAAGCCCCAATTTCCATGAATAATCACTATCCTTGCGTCAAGAAGTACAGTAACTTATAGAATAACCATACGTCCTTTAAGAGTTTTCACATAAAACACATTGAGCCATTACTCTAGTATGTGCATATTATAAACTTTTAAAGTTTTTTAAGTAAAACAAACTTTATCAACTGATCCCATCTGCTGCAGATTTTAGAAAACACCTTCTTAGTGGTGAAGCGGTGAAAACAGAGGTGAGGATGTATCTCTGAAGTACATATTCTACAGTGACGATGTCAACAAACTGGTCTCTCATTGGGAGAGATGTGTTCGTCGCCAGAGCGAATACGTTGAGAAATGAATATGTAGATGTAAAAAAAAGGAACAGGGCTGAAAGCGTGAAGACACGAAGAGTAGAGGTCTAGAATGTTAAAAACGTTTTATTTAAAAAGCTTTAAAAGTTTTCACATAAAAAATAGGGAGGCATTACGTATAGGCACGCCTTCGTTGTTTAATCTGTACCGTGTGGTACCAATCATATAACCAGAAGACTGTAAGTATTCGTTACGTTTTTTCCCCTTTCGTAACCTGAAAGAACTGTAAATAATATCATAGTCGCCTCTGACTGTGAAAGTTACTTATTTGCACTATTCTAGTTACCGCTGTGTGAGTATTATCAAGTGGTGTGCTGCAAACATAAAATGTTAGTGTGAACCGTAACCACAAGAAATTAATCAATGAAAGTATTATATTTGTTATCAGGAGTCTTGATGTGGTGTACTACTTCGTGTTCTGTACGTTTTGTTTCGTTTCAAACATCAGGGGCTCCGTAATATGCTGTCTGCATAGTGCATATATACAAAGCACATTTCATAAATAATACGCACTAATCTTTTTTATTTATATGTTTATTTTTTCAAGATCTCTCTACAGTGGTTCAATATAGTCTCTATGCTTCTCTATGAGTGAATCCTAACGTCTTGAAAGCTCTATTATTCCATCCAGGACCCCACTTACGTTCATCTGTCGAAAGATAGTCCCATGAGGACTATCTGCCATGATGATTCCTTGGGGATCATAACCAAACATAATTTGCTTTAGCTTTGATTGAGAGCAACGAAATTTGTTGGATGTGGAGAATCTGAAGCTCTCCACTCATTGGACTGTGATTTCAACTCCAGCTCAAAGTCTTTAACGTACGTTTCATCAGTAGTGACAATCCGACAAAAGAATCCTTGACCTTCATGGCGGAATCGTTGTTTGAGCAAGGTTGAAACATGCAGGCGTTTCTGCTTCTCTTCAGAAGTCAAACAGTGTGAGACCTAGCTCGCAAAAGTTTTTTGTTCTTCAAATCATTTGTCAGAATACGGAATACTGATGATGTGGGAATTCCCGTGGCTTCAGAGAATTCCTCGAAAATCGCCCTACGACCTTCTTCAAGAAAACAAGGGTGTAGCTCAGTGGTACATATAGCATTCGACTACAGATCTTCTTCAAGAGCATCTGCCGAAAGTTTTACACTTCGTTCATGTGTTGACGTTTTTGGCCTTCCGGATCTAAGATTATCGTCTATGCTCGTACGACCATCACGAAAACGAAACTGTAGTGTAGTCCCCTCTAAACTCACCACAGACTTCACTTAACGCACTGTGGATTTCTGTAGGGTTTTTGCCGCCTAAAGTTTCGCTCTTGATGTACGACCTCTGGTCTTCAACAGTCACAGTACATCTCGCCAATTTTCTGTCAGAGTACACAGCGGAAAAAAAAAAAACAAAAACCCGCGATTCTTCCGCAAGCTCCCAACTATACCAGATGTAATTTTCATTGTTATTGCATCAAACAACCTACAGTAATACCAATCTGTGCATCTGTGCATTATTTATGAAATGTCCCTAGTATTTACGTACTCCTTGCCCATGGACCTTGACGTTGGTGAGGACGTTTGCGTGCCTCAGTGATACAGATAGCCATGTCGTAGGTGCAACCACATCGGAGGGGTATGTGTTGAGAGGCCAGATGACCGTGGTTCCTCAAGAGGGGCAGCAGTTTTGCAGTATTTTCAGGGCCAACAGTCTGGATGATTGACTGATCTGACCTTGTAACATCAACCAAAACGACCTGGTACTGCGAACGGCTGAAAGCAAGGGAAAACTACAGTCGTAATTTTCCCCAGGGCTTGCAGCTATACTGTATGTCCAAATGATGGCATTCTCTTGGGCAAAATATTCTGGAGGTAAAATAGTCCCCGATTCGAATCTCCGGACGGGGACTACTAGGATGTGGTCATGAGGAGAAATAAAACTGGCGTTCTACGTGAAATGTCAGATCCCTTAACCGGGCATGTGAGTAGGAAATTTAAAAAGGAGAATGGATAGGTTGAAGTTAGATGTAGTGGGAATTAGTGACGTTCGGTCACACGAGGAACAGGACTTCTGGTCAAGGGAATACAGGGTTATAAATACAAAGTTTAATAATGTATAAGAAAATAGGAACGTAGGTAAGCTACTCTGAACAGCATAGTGAACGCATTACCGTAGCCAAGATAGACACAACGCTCGCACCTACAGTACTACAAGTTAATATTTCAGTTAGTTCCAAAGATTGTGAAGAAATTGAACAGATTTATGATGATGTAAAACAAATAATTTAGATAGTTAAGGGAGATGAAACTTCAATTGTGATGGGGGACTGGAATTCGATAGTAGAGAAAGGAGGGGGAAGGAAAAGTAGTAGGACAATGTAGGCTGATGGAAAGGAATGAAATAGGAAGCCACTTCGTAGATGTTTGCACAGAGCATAATTTAATTATCGCTAACACTTAGTCTAAGAATCATGAAAGACGGGTGTATTCGCTGAGGATACCTGGAGACACTGGAATATTTCAGATTGATTACGTAATGGTAAGACAGAGATTTCGGAACCAGATTTTAAACTGTAAGACATTTCCAGGGGCCAGTGTAGACTCTGACCACAATTTATTGGTTATGAACAGTAGACTGAAACTGAAGAAATAGCAAAAAGATAGGACATTAAGGAGATAGGATGTGGATCAGTTGAAAGAATTAGAGGTTGCAGAAAGTTTCAGAGGGAGCATTAGGCTACGGTTGACTAGAACACTGGAAGGAAATATACAGTAGAAGACGAATTTGAGGCTTTAAGAAATGAAATAGTGAAGGCAACGAAGGATCAAACAGGTAAACAGACAAGACGTAGTGGAAATCCTTGGGTGACGCAGGAGGTACTGAAATTAATTGATGAAAGGAGACAGTATAAAAAGTGCAGCAAATAAAGCATGAGAAAGGGAATACAAGCGTCTAAAAATGAGACTGACATAAAGTGCAAACTGGCTAAGCAGGAATGGCTAGAGGACAAGTGGAAGGATTTAGAAGCAAATTTTACTAGGGGAAAGATAGATAGTTTCTACAGAGAAAGTAAAGAGGTCTTTGGGGGTAAAACAGAAGCTGTGCTATGAATATCAAAAGTTCAGATGGAAAACGAGTGCCAAGCAAAGAAGGGAAAGCTGAAAGATGGGAGGAGTATACAGGGTGTTACAAAAAGGTACGGCCAAACGTACAGGGAACATTCCTCACACACAAAGAATGAAAATATGTTATGTGGACATGTGTCCGGAAACGCTTACTTTCCATGTTAGAGCTCATTTTATTACTTCTCTTCAAATCACATTAATCGTGGAATGGAAACACACAGCAACAGAACGTACCAGCGTGACTTCAAACACTTTGTTATAGGAAATGTTCAAAATGTCCTCTGTTAGCGAGGATACATGCACCCACCCTCCGTCACATGGAATCCCTGATGCGCTGATGCAGCCCTGGAGAATGGCGTATTGTATCACAGCCGTGCACCATACGAGAACGAAGAGTCTCTAAATTTGGTACCGGAGTTGCGTAGACAAGAGCTTTCAAATGCCTCCATAAATGAAAGTCAAGACGGTTGAGGTCAGGAGAGCGTGGAGGCCATGGAATAGGTCCGCCTCTACCAATCCATCGGTCACCGAATCTGTTGTTGAGAAGCGTACGAACACTTCGACTGAAATGTGCAGGAGCTCCATCCTGCATGAACCACATGTTGTGTCGTACTTGTAAAGGAACATATTCTAGCCGGCCGCGGTGGTCTCGCGGTTCTAGGCGCGCAGTCCGGAACCGTGCGACTGCTACGGTCGCAAGTTCGAATCCTGCCTCGGGCATGGATGTGTGTGATATCCTTAGGTTAGTTAGGTTTAAGTAGTTCTAAGTTCTAGGGAGTTAATGACCACAGCAGTTGAGTCCCATAGTGCTCAGAGCCATTTTTTGAACATATTCTAGCTGCACAGGTAGAGTATCCCGTATGAAATCATGATAACGTGCTCCATTGATCGTAGGTGGACGAAACTAAATTGAGCTCTAATATGAAAATTAAGCGTTTTCGGACACATGTCCACATAACATATTTTCTTTATTTGTGTGTGAGGAATGTTTCCTGACCGTTTGGCCGTACCTTTTTGTAACACATTGTATAGAGGGGCTGTACAAGCGATAAGAACTTGGAAGTAATACTATAGAAATGGAACAGGACGTAGATGAAGATTTGATGGAGATATGAAACTGCGAGAAGAATTTGACAGAGCACTGAAAAACCTAAGCAGAAACAAGGCTCCTGGAGTATACGACATTCCATCAGACCTGCCAGCCTTGGGAGAGCCAACCATGACAAAACTCTTCTATCTGGTGAGCAAGATGTATGAGACAGGCGAAATACCCTCTAACTTCAAAATAATGTTATAATTCCAGTTTTTAAAAAAGGCAGTTACTGACAGGTGCGAAAATTTCCGAACCATCAGCTTAATAAGTAATGGTTGCGAAATACTAGCACGAATTATCTACAGAAGAATGTAAAAACTGGTAGAAGCCGACCTCTGGGAAGATCAGTTTGGATTCCGGAGAAGTACAGGAACACGCGACCCAGTACTGACACTATGACTTACCTCAGAAGATAATACCAGGAAGGGCAAACCTACATTTATAGCATCTGTAAACTTCGAGAAAGCTTTTAACAGTGTTGACTGGAATAGTCTTAGAAATTCTGAAGGTAGCAGGAATAAAATACAGGGAGCAAAGACTATGTACAACTTGTACAGAAACTAGATGGCAGTTACAAGAGTCTTGTGGCATGCAAGGGAAGCAGTGTTTGAGAAGGGAGTGAAAAGGGGCTGTAGACTGTCCCCAGTGTTATTCAATCTGTACGCTGAGCACGCAGTAAAAATTTGGAGTAGGAATTAAAGTTCAGGGAAAAGAAGTAAAAACGTTGAGGTTTGCCGATGACATTGTAATTCCGTCAGAGATAGCAAAGAAATTGGGAGTGCACTTGAAGGGAATGGACAGTGTTTTGAAAGGTTAACGTCAACAGAAGAACACCAAGCATGTAGTAGAATTAAAAAAGGCGGTGCTGAGGGAGTTAGATAAGGAAACTTGCGACTAAAAGTAGTAGATGAGTTTTGCTATTTGGGTATCAAAATAACTTATGGCCGACGTAGAAGGAATGTAAAATGTAGAGCGGCAGTTCCAAGATTATCTTTTCTGAAGAAGAGATATTTCTTAACATCGAATACAGACTTCACCGTTGGGAAGTCTTTTCTGAATGTATTTGTTTGGAATGTGGCCATGTATGGAAGTGAAAGATGTACGACGAGTAGCTTAGACAAGAAGAGAATACAAGATTTTGAAATCTGGTGCTACAGACGAACGCTGAAGATTAGACGGATAGATCATGTAACTAACGAGGAGGTACTGAGCAGAACTGGGGAGACAAGAAATTTGTGGCACAACTTGACTGGTGATTTGTGAGTGCGCCCTACCAATTCACAGAAGTATTCCACTGGGTTCAGATCAGGCGAATTTGGTGGCCAATAAATCAACCTGAATTCACTGCCATGCTCCTCAAACCACTTCAGCACGAATCCAACGCGTGACACAGCTATCCTGCCGTAGTTGGCAATTTCCTTCGGGGGTCCTGGGTTCGAATCCCGGCGGGGTCAGGGATTTTCACCTGCCTCGAGATGACTGGGTGTTTGTGTTGTCCTCATCATTTCATCATCATTTGTGAAAGTGGCGAGATTGGACTGAAGAAAGGTTGGGAATTTGTATAGTCCACAACTGTCATGGACCCTTCGTTTACTACCACAGGTCCCGTGTAATCCCAGGTGCCCGTTCCCATGGCATAATACTATCCTACTGGCCTGCGACAATGTCGTGGTGCATGTTTTGAGCAGCCGTGTATACGGGTACGACTTTCAAACCGGTGTAAGAAGAAACATGATTCATTCGACGACGACCGAGCGAGGTGGCGCAGTGGTTAGCACACTGGACTCGCATTCGGGAGGACGACGGCTCAATCCCGTCTCCAGCCATCCTGATTTAGGTTTTCCGTGATTTCCCTAAATCGTTTCAGGCAAATGCCGGGATGGTTCCTTTGAAAGGGCACGGCCGATTTCCTTTCCAATCCTTCCCTAACCCGAGCTGGCGCTCCGTCTCTAATGACCCCGTTGTCGACGGGACGTTAAACACTAACCACCACCACCACCATCATTCGACGAGGCCACAAATTTCGACTGATCTACTGTCCAATCTAGATCATTGTAACCGTAATTGACAATGTCGTTGGGTCAACTTGAGGGACACTCAGAGGCCGTCAGCTCCATTGCTGCAACAATGTCTGCTGAACGATTCGACCTGAACACTTCCGCTAGCACCAGCAGTGTTCTGTGTCGTCTGTCACAGCTGCCTTTACTGCTCTAGAGAGTGAGCAGCCCTCCGAAGTCTACGTTCTGCGATGAGACTTGGACTTTCATCATTTTGTCGCCTACTCGTGGTTTCGAAGTCCATCGTCCACTTTCTGTAGGTGCTCAGGACAGTAGTACGTGATCAGTCGATCAGCCTCTCCGCTTCTGAGATGTTGGTGCTTGGCCATAACACTCTGCTCTTCATGTCATATTCGCTTATATCAGTGGATTTGCGCCTCATATCGAATAATTCCCCTTAGTCTCTGCGCTGCTCGTATATACGATCCTGTCACATTAATGTGACCTTCTCCTATGTTCTACGTCATATGCAAAAACCAGCCACAGACAACATGTGGCAGCACGAGCAGTGGACGGTACATTAAGTGTGTCGGGGAGGGACGCGGAAAACAGTGCAGTCGTTGTCGCAATGCGGAAATGGAACGCTTTATTTGACATCCAAAAGGGCTTGATTGACGATAAGGCCAAGCATTTCCGTAACGGCTGAGTTAATAAGCCGTCGTTAAAGTATACTGTGCATGGCAAAATGACGCGATCCAAGTCTGCCGCCGAGGCGGGTGCAGAGCACCACGTGCCTTAGATGAAGTGGGTGGAACACGGCTATGGGGATTAGCACGAGCAAACAGACGTTCAACTGTTGAGCAACTGACCGCCCAGATGCTGTAAGGAGCTACCAGAAGTCATCTCCATTACCGTTCGGCGAACGTTGCTGCGTAAGGATCTCCGCAGCTGGCGCCTGGCTTATGCACCGATACTGACTGCTATTCATCGGCTACGAAGGCTTGAATTTGCACGCCAGTACCGCACGTGGGCGTCGATTGAGGTGCTCTTTTCAGATGAAACACGTTTCCTGCTCCACCAGACAGAAAGCAAACACCCTGCAACAATCGTTGGAAGGGTCCAGACCGCAGGAGGAAGCGCTAACATCTGGAGAATGTTTTCGTGGCGTTCCCTGTGTCATCTCGTCATGCTGGAAGGCACACTGTATCAACAACAGTACGCATCCATCTTTGGGGATTTTGTCAACCACTAGAGGCAGTTTGTTTTTTCTCGGCACAATGGTGTTACCAGCAGGACAATGAATCGTATCACACAGCTCACAGTGCACGTGCGATATTCGAAGAGCACCAAAATCCCCAGATTTAAATGCAATGGAGAATCTGTGCGACCACGTCGATCGGGCTGTTCGCGCCATCAGTTCTTGAGCGAGAAACCTAGTGTAGTACAGTTGGTCGTCGCCCCATATCCCTGTCGACACATTTCGGAACCTGCACATTGCGCAGCGGTCCGCGCTGCAAAAGGTTGTTGTTCATGCTTTTTTCAGGTGGTCGTGTTAATGTGACTGGGCAGTATAGTTTCTTCACCGCGTCACTTCACCGTAACGCCACCAGGGAGGCATTCTGTCTTGCGGTGGGCAGCGGTCATAACGTTTGCGCTCATCGATACACTGCACCGATCGGAAAAGAATACCGCCGTAAGAAGGAATAATATTAGTCTAGAATTAGATAATTAAGCTACGATAACAAAAGGAAGTGTAGCACAATGAAAAATATTACGCCATTATTAAGCTGAAGACGCGGTCCTTACAGAAGTGATAAACGAGGAGGACACCACACACACACACACACACACACACACACACACACACACACACACACAGAGAGAGAGAGAGAGAGAGAGAGAGAGAGAGAGAGAGAGAGAGAGAGAGAGAGAGAGAGAGGTGGTGTGGGGGGGGGGGGGGGGGGAGAACCACATAGGCGACATGGAGGCACTCGAAACGAACAGGGAACTAACGAGAGGATTGTAAGTAACGGGCAGCGGGGGGTGCGCTGGTTGAAGGACAATGTGGTAAGCAACAGGCGCGTGGCACACTTGGTTTCAAAGGGCAGCTAGCAACTGGTGGGGTAGCCACAGGTGTGTGAGCGCGTGCCGCCATGGCAGGGTCGCGTGTTTGGCACGCGGAAGCCACGTGGTGGCAGCTAAAGCCACGTGGCTGACTGCTCGACAATGTTGACTGCAGTGTGTGAATGCTCTTTGTCATCGTACAGTCGCGCTCACTTATCTCCTTATCGTTTGTGTGCACAGCTTATGTGGCTTTATGGCGAGTACGTAATTGGGCGTATTCTGTAGATTATAGTTAATACATTTTGTACGAGCCAGATGGCATCGTGTTTCTTATTACAGCTAAGACATTACAGGCGGTTAACAAGATACTTTTTTCGATTGATTCAGAATGTAACTGCCGTTTACGTAACTGAAGAGAAAAGCTAGACATTGGCCAAGAGTGAACGAGGCAACCACGGAAACGTGAATCAGAAATGGCTTATGTCTCTGTGGCTCCTCCTGAATATAAAATCAAAACGGTGGTACTCTGTAGCTTTAAAAACCTTCATCAGTAATCCGAGAGTTGTTATAAAGCTTATGGTAGAAGTTACTTTTTGTAGCACAAATCATAGTTTTTTTCCTATTCTATTCGTAGCTGGAGCATGGGACGAATACTGTTTGAGTTATGGTGGGTCATATTATTAGTCAATACTTCTGTGGTCTCTTCGGAAGTAGTGCTGAAGACTGATTGTAGGCTCTGCAGAAAAAAAATGCGAAATATTTTGTCTTCTCCTCTTCTTCTTCTTCTTCTTCTTCTTCTTCGTCGAGTGACTGCCAGATGTAACAGAAATACCCTCTTGCCCCTCTTCGTGTACGTGTGATGTCGCCTGTTTACTCCGAACTCATATACACGCCGCATACACACAAGCAGCATTCCAATTGCGAACAGTCTCTTTCACAGACAGACTGAAATTTGCCATTGCCTCAGTAGCGTACATACTGTTGAGTCTACGTGATGGTTTTCCTCTCCGTCACCCGCATGCTCGCAAGTATGTGTGTGTCATGACTGTCTCCAGCTAAGACTCATTATTCCTGCAGGAAAATGCTGCAAAAAATTTACGTACCCTAAAAGCCAAAACTAAACATTTGTGCGCGTCAAGAGCAGTTTCCATTCATTGCAGCATGATAATATTTTATTTGAATTCAGGAAAAGACAACGAAGTCATTTGTAAGGACGAAGAGGTACACTAAGGAAAAAAAGACTCACCACGAAGGAATTGTCTGGTGCGATGAGAATTGGCAGATATGACGTACATGTGCCGACAAACAAGTGACTACAGTTTCAGAAAATATGTTTCTGAAACTGTAGTCACTTGTTTGTCGGCACATGTACGTCATATCTGCCAATTTATTCAAGATAAGGAACTTCACAAATTGAGCACGTCAGTAAAGCTTGGTCCACGTCTGGCCCTTATGCAAGCAGTTGTTCGGCTTGGCATTCATAGTTAGAGTTGTTAGATGTTCTCCTGAGGGAAACCGGATCATCAAAATACCATGCTGGTTGGAAGACCCTGCCCATAATGCTCCAAACGTGTTCAACTGGGAGCGATCCGGCGACCTTGCTGGCCAACGCATGGTTTGACAAGCACGAAGGCAAACAGTGGAATCTCCCGCCATGTGCCGGTGGGCATTATCTTGCTGAAATGTAAGCTCTGGATGGCTTGGCAACAAAACTGTGCGTAGAATGTCGTCGACGTACTGTTGTGCTGTAAGGGTGCCGCGGATGAGAACCAAAGATATCTTGCTATGAAAAGAAATGACACCCCTGACCGTCACTCATGGTTGTCGGGTTGTATGGAGGGCGACAGTCAGGATAGTTTCCTACCGCATGAATTGAGTAAAATTGTCTTCGTTGGTGAATCCCACTTCTAAATTAGCTCCAATAACCAGCGAAAGCATGTCTCGAGACGGCCTGGACATCGGTAGGATACCATCTTGTCTGTCGCCCGCCGGTCCCCGACAACCGGGAATGATTGTCTGGGATGCCTTTTCTTTAATAGCAGGGACCCTTTGTTTGTCATCAGCGGCACTCTTACAACACCGCGGTACGTCGACTGTATTCTACGCACCTGTTTGTTGCCCTGCATGGCAAGCCATCCTGGGCTTACATTTCAGCAAGATAATGGCCGTCCGCCACGGAGCTTCCTTCTTGCCGAACCATACTTGGCTAGCAATATCGCTGGATGGCTCTCCATATGAGTACGTTTGGAGCATAATGGACAGGTCCCTCCAATTAGCTCGGGATTTTGACGATATAACGCGCAATTGGACAGAAACTGGCACTATGTACCGCAGCAGGCAGTTAACAACGCTATCAACCAGCGTTAAGCCGAATAACTGTTTGCATAGTGGTTAGAGCTTGACCAACGCGTTAATGACTAGCTCAGTTTGTGAAGCTCTTTCTCGTGAATAAATTATCTAGTTTTTCTGAAACTGTAATCATTTGTTTGTCCATACATCTACATCACATCTGCCTATTTCCCTCTTATTCGAATAACTCTTTCGTGGTGCGACTTTTTTTTGCCTTGTAATGGGTTGGGTTGATTTGGAGGAAGCGACCAAACTGTGAGGCCATCGGTCTCATCGGATTAGGGAAGGATGGGGAAGGAAGTCGTCCGTGCCCTTTCAAAGGAACCATCCCGGCATTTGCCTGAAGCGATTTAGGGAAATCACGGAAAACATAAATTACGATGGCCTTATAATGTACTTTCGGACAGTGGTGTGGCAGTATTTTCGTCCGTCCTTTGAAATTACATATCCAACCAGTTATGCGAGGACATAGAGTTTAACTTGGACTCCGAACCACAATGCAACACAGAACTTTCCACGTATACGAGTCCTTGCTCGAGGTGAAAGAAGAGGTAAGTGGCAGAAAATTCTAGCGGCCACTCGGCATGAAACGCCAGACATTCGAGCGGGTAGTCCGACACTTACTGAGCCACTGAGCTGCAAAGAACCTGTTTATTATTCACACAACATCAAAAAAGTTTGTTTTGCTGGACGCCATAACTACTTGCCTCTATAAATAAAGATGTAAAAGAACAGTATTTGATGAGTAACAACAAAACTTCATTAATAACTACAACCTTTTGCACAGATTTAGGAGTGCAACGAAACGTGCTCACGGCCGTTACTAGTGTGAGAATTGTCCGATGTTTATAGCGTGACAGTGGAGTTCAGTTGTTAAGCTCCTGCCTTTCACTGAACACGTTGCTAAGCTTTGCGCCACTACAAGATGTGCTGCATTAGCCAGGGTGTGTGTGTGTGTGTGTGTGTGTGTGTGTGTGTGTGTGTGTGTGTGTGTGTGTGTGTGTGGAGTGTGGTGAAGTGACTTTTAGCAGAGGAATAGCGACTCGCAGCTAGCGGTCGCTGGCCGGTCCTCGCTGACGCTTCTCTCGTGAGAGACGTTATTTCTCGGACACACAAAAACGCATTTGAGTTCCCTCCTTGCATGGGTTGCGCACTGGGGCTGTCCTTTGTGTTTTCAGACCCTATGGTCTTGCAAGACATTATAGTTCCATTTACAGTAATTAATTATGCATTTATATTGATTTTTACTTGCATTAATCATCAATTTTGTTGATTTAAAAAGTTGCACTGGTATTTCTTCGGCAGCATACAAGTTAATGTCCACTTTAGGTGTTGCCCGGTAGTGTCCCAGGTGTGGTCTACTGGGTTCAGACCTGGCAATTTGCTGCTCGCTACGTAAATGGGTGGTCACTATAATGCTTCTCAAACAAATGTAGCACAACGCTGGCCTTGTGATATGTACAGTTATCTTGCTGGAAGATGTCATCGTCGTCGAGAAAAGTTTCAAGCAAAAAAGAGCGCAGGTGATGAGCGATAATGATCATGAAGTTGCACAGCTGTCATTTTTCCTTAGGTAACTTCCCATGGAAATTAAGGTGAATCTCCCCTACTACGCCTTCCCCACAGCCTAATAGTGACTCCACTGGCCTGCGCCCTTGGCATGGTCAATGTTTCGAGCTGCCATTCGCCTGAATGATGGCATATCCGCACACTATCTGTCCAAGTGACCCACCATTGATCCACAGTTTGATCTCGGTGATCTCACGACAAAGACATTGTGTCACCATAACAACACCTAGAGGTTGTCTGCAGTGGAGCCCCAAGTTAAAGAATTTGCGCTGAAAGGAGTGGCCTGTAAAGCTTGTGCTTGCAAAAGCATTGTACTCCGTCATCAGACTGACTCAGATCATCTGCCGCCTGTTCTGCGTTACAGAACGGGAAAACGTCCAACGTCCAAATTCTGTTATGAGGCGTGGACAACACCTTGTTGACTATTCATGGTTTCACTGTCCTTTAACCGTTTTCCATAAATGCTCACAACAATAACACGTGGACAACCAAACAGCTTCACCATTTCTGAGACGCTCGTTCCCATACGTCGGGAAGTAACAGTCTGCCTTTTGTCAACACTGCTTATGTCAAAGGGGTTCCCCATTTGTCGCCCATATCATCACTAGAATACTCCCCATTTCGAAATTAGTTCGCTGACTGCAAATTCCTTAACGTCTTCTGTACTGGTTATAGATCTGCTATCTAACAGAGACATTAAAGTTAGCGCCGGATAAGGACTCGAAACTAGATTTCTCGCTTATCGCGAGCGGTCGCTCTAACAGATTCTGGTATCCATGAACGCTCCCCAGACTAACCTTAACTTCTATGTCGCACTGTCTACATCCTTCAATCCTAGGCCACTAAATTCATCACCTGACGCTGGCAACATCACTTGGATTCTCTCAACAGGGAGAGTAGAGACCAGTGTCACTATCGTTAACAACAACGACATGAGGATGGAGGCACTGTGACGTGGAAGCTTGGATTGGTCCGGGCAGCGTTCACGGGTAGCCGAAATGGTTAAGGTGACCACTAACGATAAGCGTGAAAAACGGGCTCGAGTCGTCATCTGGCACAAATTTTCATTTTCACTAGTGGTTAGTCATACAGTTGATGTCAAGGAATTCGGAGTCAGCGAATTATTTTCTAAACTTTTATTTTAGTTACTTGTGTAAATATCCAGCATTATGTACAAAAATATTCGTATTTAGGCGATATATATATATATATATATATATATATATATATATATATATATATATATATATATAAGAGTTGGGTTGGATTGGGTTGTTTTGGGGAGGGAGACCAGACAGCGAGGTCATCGGTCTCATCGGTTTAGGGAAGGACGGGGAAGGAAGTCGGACGCGCCCTTTGAAAGGAACCATCCCGGCATTTGCCTGGAGTGATTTAGGGAAATCACGGAAAACCGAAATCAGGATGGCCAAACGCGGGATTGAACCGTCGTCCTCCCGAATGCGAGTCCAGTGTCTAACCACTGCGCCACCGCGCTCGGTAGAGGTATAAGAAGACAGCACTCTATAGACATGCTTAGTAGGTGGCAGAGCTGAATCTGTAGCGTAGTTGGTCAGCTTAGATGGCTGCCATGCTGAAGACCCGGGTTCGACTGCCCGTACTGCCAAGGAGGGTTGGTAAGGGATGCACTCAGCCTCGTGATGCCAACTGGGGAGCTGCTGCCCGAGCAGTAGTGGCTCCACCGTCAGGAAAGAAAAATTGCCGGGAGAGCTGTGAGCTGACTACAGGCCGGTCCGTACCGTATCCGCAGGGCGCAGGATGACACGGCAGCCGGATGACATTTCTTGCGCATTTGAAGTCCTGGATAAGAATTTCGTTAAACAGATGATAGTTACGACATAAGCCAGAGCTATTCTGGCGATTCTCAGTCCACATTATGCATTGAGATGGCAAAGAAATGTTCCGATGGCAGCAATGAGAACAGTTGTTGCCAAATAAAGGATTTTAGTGGCAATGTTCTAGTATGCTGGTCCTAAAGCACACTTACTGTAAATGAAAATCAGTCGTTCAGAAACGTGCTCCGAAAAGGCAAAAGAAGAGAATGCCGGAGCTGTCTGATAATTTAGCAGGAATATACGAGGGTGTGCAGATAAGTCAGTCGTCCGAATTCTTATGTGAAAGCTCTTACAGCGTTTGAAATAAAACAAACGTTATTAACATTCTGCATCTTTATCCTTGGTGTCTACATATTTGCAACCATCTGCCGCTAGAAGAGGGCTGCGAATTGTAACATGTAACATGGCGATGTGTATGGTTCAATTGGCTCTGAGTACTAGGGGCCTTAACATCTGAGGTCATCAGTCTCCTAGACTTAGAACTACTTAAACCTAACTAACATAAGGACATCACACATCCATGCCCGAGGCAAGATTCGAACCTGCGACCGTAGTAGCAGCCCGGTTCCGGAGCGAAGCGTCTAGAACCGCTCGGTAACAACAGCCGGTGGCGGTGTGTAACGTATGTCGGTGCGTGAGAAATCGCATGCTGTAGTCGAGTTTAGAATTCTAAAACTTCGTCCACACACGGAGCACTCTTTCCTTCAGCATGACAATCCCAGACCAAATATGAGCGCTGCGACACCTTGGGGCCAGTGTTATGCATCAAACTCCATGCAAGCCCGACTTGGCCTCGTCCGATTTTCGGATATTCCCAGAACATCTTTTAGGGCTTCACTTTGACATTGATGATGCGGTGCAAGCAGAGGTGAGATTGTGGCTCTATCAACAAAGTCAGGCAGTCTACAGTGATGTATCAACAAACTGTTCTCTCGTTGGCGACGTGGGTTCTTCGCTAGGAAGACAACGTTGAGAAATAAATATGTAGACGTGAAAAGCAAAGATGTAGAATGTTAATAACATTTGTTTTGAAACTTCTGGAAACATTTCTTTTATTTAAAAACCTTAATGAGATTTCACATATATTTAGAGGCATTACTTTTCAGCATATCCTCTTACATTGCGTGAGTTCGGTCAATTTTTATAATACCAGGTCCTTATATAAACGCCACTCTCATGGAATGAGGTGTCGCAGAACGATGTGATTAACGGGTAATTAATAATTTGTGTAGGGAATTAGTGGTTCTTATTCGCTTCCTTAAATTGTATCTCTTATATTGACGACATTTATCCAGTGTCGCACTTTCAAGTGAAGGTGTTACGTTTTCAAGGTGAACAGGAAGTGGTAAACAGAAGTCATAAAATACCAACGATCGTTGTGGCGGGATAGACAGCACATTTCTGTTGAAGCTAGAATAATACAAGTCTAGTTCTTGCGGTTGTCACCTTAAATGAACATGAATTATTTCTTCTTTTTAATATTTAGCACTAGAATAAGATCCAGAAAGTTATTTATGTTTCAGAGAAATCTATATGTCCTGCTTATTATAAAAGGCAGAAACAATTTCCTTGGTAATTGGTTTTAGATGTACAGGGACACTATAAATGATTCATTCGCATTCATTGTTACTGAGCGAGGTGGCGCAATGCTTAGGACGACTCGCATTCAGGAGGACATCGGTTCCAACCCGCGTCAGGCCATCCTGATTTAGGTTTTCTGTGATTTCCCTAAATCGCTTTAGGCAAATACCGGGATGATTTGTAACCTTCCCCTTACTAATCGACCTATCCTGCTTTCGATATAAAATGTGACCGTGGATCGCGTGTATACCTAATGGAATTTTTCTAATTGGATAAGGCTATCTTCCCGAAGAAGTAATACTGATAAGTAGGGGGAAAATGCACAGCCGATCTTTCTGATAGAAAAGTCTACTAAAAATAAAAAAAGTGATTAAACCAAACAGGGCCTCAATTTCGAAAAGTGAAAGTTATTTTGTGCATTCACTCGCGAACAACACTGGACAGGAAAGGGGTACCACTGATCATGAACCCAAAAGTTACACTAATGAACGAAAAGGAAATCATTACGGTCGCCAGCCCACTAGGGCGATTTACATCCAGAATCCTGTGCAAGATGATGGGAAAGAAAAACATTTATTATTAAACACTGACGTGCCAACTGAAGGTTGTCACGTTTCTTGACACTAATATTAAGGGAGTATGTAATGATAAAGGAAACTGAAAAGTCACTTTTACGTTAAGTTTGTCATTAAATTTTGAAAAAGGCAATCGAGTAATGATTTGAAAATATCCACTTAAACTGTATGTTAGTATTGAACTTGATTACGTGAACAATGACTTTCAGACACCTCTACATAATGTCATCAAAGAAATTTAGAGAAAGGCAAGCACTTTTTACTTCGCAGTTACTTAATTTTCAAATTGGATTTCATATTATTGTCTGAACAGCTGAGCCTTTTTTACTGAGTTGAACAGAATTAAATACTAGAATACGTACCAAACCAAAGGGTCATGTGCTCCAAGCTATATATATAAAGTAAATAAAACTTCCGCACTCTTAATTTGTGCATTTTCTTTAGATTTGGATAAGGAAAAAAGGGAACAACGACCGCCGGTCGGAGTGGCCGAGCGGTTCTAGGCGCTACAGTCCGGAACCGCGCGACCGCTACGGTCGCAGGTTCGGATCCTGCCTTGGGCATGGATGTGTGTGATGTCCTTAGGTTAGTTTGGTTTAAGTAGTTCAAAGTTCTAGGGGACTTATGACCTCAGCAGTTGAGTCCCATGGTACTCAGAGCCATTTGAACAAGGACCCTGCTTGGTAATGTCTGGGGGGCAATTAGGACACATTCGCCCTGAATTTAACTGATTATTATTTAAATAAAGTTCATTAATCAAATCATTCAGTTGTACTGCTGGGTTAGCCGTTAATACTTTCTACCAATGAACAGTCTTACTTCAGTACTGTGCGTCCGACGGAACTCGGAGCCGACGACGGATCTGTGTTGTTGGAACTGCTGCTGTTGTTGAAGACAGTAGCATCTTGTGGGGCCATGGCTGATTACAGGAACAGGCAATCGTAATTAATACAGCCTCTTCCGCCCGTCCACTGTCCTTCCTCCTGCTGCTATTCATCTGGCCGGCGCGCGTACATGCTGCCGCCGAAATGGTACTCTCTACTGCGAGAGCGTTAACACCATACACCTCACACTACAAGCGCTGGAACCCGTCTCCCGCTCTCTCCGCGTGCTCTGCACAACAACCCCCTATCAAAGATTTTACAACGCACAAGCACTGCTATTATCGTTGCTAGTCGATGTAAATACCAATTCCTTTGGCCTTTTCCTAGAGCTTATAAGTTTCACAGTAAAACACAGAAAAATACAATAAAACGTCAACAGACTGCTACCTAAATGTACACATACAGTGGAGCAATGTCCTTACTAAAAGAAAGCATTTAAATTACAAATATTTACATACAATTAATATATATATATATATATATATATATATATATATATATATATATATATATATATATATATATATCGGTAGCAGGTGCCCTGCATCCTGCATTTTCGGTGTTAGAGGTTCCTTTTAAAGAGCACAGCCGACTTCCTTCTCCCATCCTTCCCTAATACGATGAGACTGATGACCTCGCTGTTTGGTCCCCTCCTCTAAATTAAGCAACCAACCAGCATTCAGTGTTCTATATTTTCCACAGTATTACGTGTACAAATATATCTGACGCGTGAATATAACTGTAAACTTGCAGAGTTTGCGTTGTGCCCGTGAGTCGGGTTACGAGAGCAGTGCCTTGATAAAACGGTGAGAAATTAAGTAACGAGTTTTTATGTGTTGGAATATGCGAAATGTTTATCTGTTGCAACAGTGCATCATGCATTCAGAAGGAATTATGGAAAAGAACTGCCATGTAAGCGGAACCTTGTGTTTTGGTATCGACAGTTTAGGTACACTGTCTGTCTGTGTAATCAGAAAAGTGTCGGCCAGCCAAGTGTGCCAGATGCAACTGTGGTGACGGTGAGAGGAAGTTGCGTGCGCTGTCCATCGTCGACAGGTTAATCGCCACAATGTGAGACTGTGCGGCACTGTACATCCCCATGAAGCTGTGGCGAATGAACTAGGTTCGTTGAAGGTTAATGTTTTCTCTACAGGGTCACAGGCGGAACTGTAAGGGGCGTTTTTCTTCTGTGAGAAGACTGTGACGGGTACCTCTTACCTTGATACGTAGCAGTTGTAGTTGTTTCCATAACTAACTGCTGATTCCAGGTATTTCATCTTCCAACAAGACCATCACTCCCTCACTGGAGCGTCAATGTCCTTCGCTAACTACACGACGAAATTCCGCATCGCTAGTTTGGCCGTAGTGGTGAAAATGGTGTGATTCTGTTTCCTGGTCCCGTATGTTGCCTGACCCAACGCCGTTGGGGCTACATTAAGAACCGTGTTTACGTACCGCCACAGCCAAGAACACTGGAACAGGTCAGAACGCTTCAATGCTGCTACAATGATCATTGACAGGCTGTTGCAATTTAAGTAATAGAGAAAAAGCTTGATTACCGCCTAGACGTGTGTCGTGTGAAAATGCAAACTTGTTGAGTTTACAGTTCTGTTCGTGCATCATATTTGTTACTGTAATTCTTTGGAAAACACAAAGTTTTGAAAACGAATGAATCGTTCATAGTAGCAGCCTTGTATTTTTAAATGTCTTGCTTACCAACAGTGCAAGGGAAGGCCGCCAGTGTCTGAAGAATTATTTTGGAGAGGGATTTCCTCGCACTGGCCCCGAGAACGTGCCTCGTGGAGAGTCAGTGCCGCTGCGGCGCGGTCAGTTTGCGCCCGTCGGCTCGGCTGTCCTGCGGCCGCGCGCTGCGTAGCGTGTGACGTCGCACGTCCGGCGTCCCGGCGGGACAGGCCACTCTAGTGTCACCGTGACGTCACGCTGGCTATTAATAGACCGCGTGCGCAGCAGCACGGCAGAGCCCTCTGCCGGCGGCCCGCCGCAAGTCTGCCGCAGGTCCGTACATGCCGTCCTCAACACAGTGACCGTTACCAAGCAACCACAAACTGAGTTCTACCGTTCGAGCACTAATTCGCTGTCTAGAACGCTTTCACAATCATTGTCACTTGTATTATACGCTGCTATTTCTCACCACGTCAAAACTCCCATCGCCTTTTCTTGTAAAGCCGCAAGTGTTAAGTTACTCAATATGGTCCATACATCTTCGTTTCTAGCTGTGATATATGACTTAACTTTCGTGTATGGTTTGAGTACCCATTTGTTTTGGTGTAGCCTTCTGCTCGAAGCGAAGACTAATTTGATACAGCTCTGCTCACTACTCTGTCCGTGCAAATCATTTCTGCACAGCTGTTGCGACCTACGTCCATTTGAACGTTTTAACTGTAGTTAAGTTTTCGTCTCTCGTTGTAATTTTTGTTCTCCATACTTATCTCCACTACCAAACTGACGATTTCTTGATGCCTGACGTTGTGTCCCATCAACTGATCATTTATTTGACACGTGCACACAGCACGTGTCGTCGGTGGCTCACTTTAGCTCCTCCCATCGTATCACCCATCAGCCAGGTGCAAATAACAGCTGTGAAAACAATTTAGTGTGAACCATAAACGAGACAGCATTCTGAACAAATGAGATATCACATAATTTATGATTAACCTAGTATAAAAGTTTTTTGTGATCTCTCGCTGCTTTAACAGAATTTACTTTCGAAATAAAAGATTAGCATATCGAAATAGTTGCCTAGTGAGTCTGAACACGACCTCCAACGCACGGCGAGGAACAGGGAAAGCAGTGCCGCCAGATGCGTAAAGCATGAAACCGCGCGACGCCTCACAGCAAGGAACACAATTTTCAACACTGGCGTGAACGCGTTAAATCACGTTTTAGTATAAGTTTCTTTCCTCTCTGTTTAATTCAGTGCCTCTCCGTTACTCGTACGAATAATCCATCTAATCTTCAGTAATCTTTATGTATTTCAAAAGCTTCTGTTCTCTTGTCTGAAATGTTTATTACACATGTTTCACTTTTATACGCTGCTATTAAGGCTACATCCTCACAAACACTGCCAAAATAGACTTCCTGACACTTTATTTTATATTGTACGTCAAAATATTCCCGTTTTTCAGAAATGCTTTTCTGTTTCCTATTGACAGTCTCCATTTTATATTCTCTCTACTTCAGCCATCATCATTTACTTTACTCACGAAATGAAAAGAAATCCATGACTTCTAGTCTCATTTCCTATTTCAATTTGCTCAGAATCGCCTGATTTCATTCGACTGCGTTACATTACCTTTGTTTTACTTCTGTTGATGTCCGTCTTATAACATGTTCTCAAGACGACATCCGTTTCATTCAGCTGGTCTCCCGCGTTCTTTCCCACTAATGACAGAATTGAAATGTCACTGGCAAACCTTATAGTTTTCATTTCTGAACTTCAATTCCCTTTTCAAATATCTCGTCATTTTCCTTTAATGAATGCTCAATATAGAGACTGAATGAAATTGGGGACAAACTACAACCCTGTCTCACTCCAGTCTCAATTACTGTTTTCACCTCACGCCCTTCGAATCTCGCAGCTGCGGTGTGGTTACTGTACAAATCGTACAGACCGTTTTGCCCCCCCCCCTTCTTTCTTTTTAATCGCTACTACATTAAAATTCCATAGAGCGTTTTTCAGTAAACTTCGTCAAAAGATTTCTCCAAACCAAGAAATGCTATATCCCTCTTGACCCATCCATAACAGCATTCAAGGATAACTTGATCTCGGTCGTGCTGCTTCATCCTCTTTTATATGCAGTTGGTATTTTCGATACACGTTAAGAATCGGGCACCGACTTGGTTGACACATTCCTTTCTGATGTTTTTGAATGTGTGTGGCGTTGCAGGCCGCCATGCTTTTGCCCCATTACAGAGTATGCTTGTAGGCACCTTTGAGCCTAATTTCAAACTTATACGTCACACTGGGAGACAATTATGGGGTTTAGAAAAAATGATCCTTTAGTTTTGTTGCGCAGCGTGTATTCGCATGATAATCGTACGATCCCACAGTACTGTGTAACGATGGACCACTCTTGATAAAACACGATTCCTAACTCTGTCGAATTCCAGCGTTTCTTTTCCTTACACGGGATGTGATACGATCTTCCCACAAACAACCAGAATTTCTGAATGAGAAAGCAGCTACGTGATCTCTCCTTAGATACAGAATGTATAAAGTGTTACTTGTACGAGGGATATTCAGAAAGTAGGGAACGTTTCAGTCTGACGCCGCTAAGCGCGCGACGATAGCGTAAATTTTTGCATGTGCGTGATCGGCAGCTCAGTCGGCATCCATCCGTGACAGTGGGAACGTCTCTGCATGTCTGATTTCTTCGATATTCGAATTTGAAATGTGCACTGCAATCGAAAATCCCGCCAGCCGTGAGGTGCGGTTTGTGATACTATTTTTGTTGGCAAAAAACCTAAAACCTATAGAAATTTATCGTGAACTGTATGAAGTGTACGGAAACAACGTAATGAGTGAATGCTCCGTCCGGAAATCTACATCTACATCTACATGACTACTCTGCAATTCACATTTAAGTGCTTGGCAGAGGGTTCATCGAACCACAATCATACTATCTCTCTACTATTCCACTCCCTAACAGCGCCCGGGAAAAACAAACACCTAAACCTTTCTGTTCGAGCTCTGATTTCTCTTATTTTGTTTTGATGATCATTCCTACCTATGTAGGTTGGGCTCAACAAAATATTTTCGCATTCGGAAGAGAAAGTTGGTGACTGAAATTTCGTAAAAAGATCTCGCCGCGACGAAAAACGTCTTTGCTGTAATGACTTCCATCCCAATTCGCGTATCATATCTGCCACACTCTCTACCCTATTACGTGACAATACAAAACGAGCTGCCCTTTTTTGCACCCTTTCCATGTCCTCCGTCAATCCCACCTGGTAAGGATCCCACACCGCGCAGCAATATTCTAACAGAGGACGAACGAGTGTAGTGTAAGCTGTCTCTTTAGTGGAGTTGTTGCATCTTCTAAGTGTCCTGCCAATGAAACGCAACCTTTGGCTCGCCTTCCCCACAATATTATCTATGTGGTCTTTCCAACTGAAGTTGTTCGTAATTTTAACACCCAGGCACTTAGTTGAATTGACAGCCTTGAGAATTGTACTATTTATCGAGTAATCGAATTCCAACGGATTTCTTTTGGAACTCATGTGGATCACCTCACACTTTTCGTTATTTATCGTCAACTGCCATCTGCCACACCATACAGCAATCTTTTTAAATCGCTTTGCAACTGATACTGGTCTTCGGATGACCTTACTAGACGGTAAATTACAGCATCATCTGCGAACAACCTAAGAGAACTGCTCAGATTGTCACCCAAGTCATTTACATAGATCAGGAACAGCTGAGGTCCCAGGACGCTTCCCTGGGGAACACCTGAAATGGTGCGTTCGGTTTAAAAATGGCCTAACCAACGATCGTGATGAAGAGAAGAGTGGATGCCCGAGCATTGTGACTGACGATGTTGTCACTAAAGTTGATGAAACGATTCGTGATAACTGTCGCTTCACAATAACGGAGCTTTAGCTTTCTTTTCCACAAGTTTCACGGACTTCATTGTTTGAAATTGCCACTCAAAAGCTAGGCTACCACAAATCTTGTGCACGATGGCTCCCCAAAATGCTTACAGAGCACCATAAAGAACAGCGAATGGGGGCAACTTTGACATTCCTGTAGGTCTACCACAAACATGGCGATTCATTGCTGGATCGGACTGTAGCTGGTGACGAGACTTGGTTGAAACACGTCAATTACGAGACAAAATTACAAGGTTCCCCCCCCCCCCCCCCCCAAAAAAAAAAGCCAAGAAAATGTTTACAAACCTTGTCAGCAAGGAAGTTGATGGCGACAGTGTTTTGGGATGGACAAGGTGTGCTTCTTACTGATTTTCTCGAACGTGGAGCAACCACAAATTCTGCCCAGTACTCTCAAACTTCGCACAGCCTTAGAAGAGCAGTTCCAAACAAATGCCGAGGAAAACTGACGTCCAAAATTTTGTTTTTGCACGACTCATTAATTCGTTCAAATGGGAAAATTTCCCTCATCCGCTCTACGGCCCCTATCTTGCACCAAACGACTTCCACTTGTTTCCCAAGATGGAGAACTGGCTTCCAACGCAGCGCTTTGATGACGACGCGGTACTCCAGGCGTGCGTGCATCGCTGGCTGAAGTCTCAGGCGGCAGAATTTTAAGACGAAGGTAATTCAAAGCTTGTCCACGGCTATGATAAGTGCCTCAGTGTGTTTGGTGACTATGTGGAAAAGTAGCATGTCAGTCGCTCTTTCAGATGTTTATAATAAAAAGTATTTCATGTACATTTTTTTAAACATTCCAAAACGTTCCCTACTTTCTGAATAGCCCTCATACGAACTTGGTGCTATTGCACTGAAATGCTAATCATTTGCATATCCCAGCATCCAAGCATGTGATGTGCCTTCTTTGATGCAAAACTGGGGATCATATAATAAATTAGGAATTCCAGTGAAAAAGACTATCTACCTGTTGCTCAAAGGCACCCTTTCGCGTTCGCGGAACCCCTGGGTTGAGCTCCTGTGCGACGCACTGAGGTATGTAAGAATTTTGGCACACACTGGGATAAAAGGGTAACTTTCACACAAATATCTCTCGCATTTGTCAGAACGCTGTCAAAGTTAAGCAAAAATTGGCAAGACCGGGCAGCATTGACTCCAAGGTCCCATTGCAACTGGCTACACTCTGTCATGATACAATCCACACTGCTATCGCAGCAATTATAGCCAGCGTCTGGGCACACAAGCTACGATACGGTCGGAAAGTCAGTCCTAAGGCGTACACACAGGACTGTGCTGCTGACAAGGGAAACTCCCCAACGCTCCACCCTCAGATTTATTGGTAAGGTGGCCCAGTCAAAAATTGAACATAGATAAGACATGGAAGCAGGAAGGAGGGGTACTGAACTGTGAAAAAATAACATCAAGCAAATATGGGTAGCACTTGCATCGTGGTTCTTTGGTAATGGTGTTGGCTTTCAAATCTCTCTTGTGCCCTATATACACATTCCTTCAGAAAATAATGAGCTGGCCGTCCGATCATTGACGTGTCTGTTCGCTGAATTGAAATCTGCGTCTGTGCCGTCGTGTAACATCAGTTTGTTACAGCGAGGTGTAAAGAAGGAGCGTCCAGACGTATGTAGCTCCTATTCGTTCTAGACAAGTACCACATGTTACGAGTTTTGCGTTCCGTTTTGGAAGTCTCGAGTCTTGAATTCCCTTGTTGTGATGTAGTGCACACCCGTTTATTTTTTTCATTTCTTTGAGGGGTCTAAGCGGCATCTCGCCTTCTCTCACTGTTCATCACATTTACTCGCGACGGGAATATATTCTTACCTCATTACTCATATTCTATAAGGAATGTATAATATGACAATTACCAAGACTGCAGAAGGAGAACAGACACGTCAATAAGCGGACGAAAAGTTCGTAACTTTGTATAAAAAGAAGGGAGGGCAGGAGCGAGATTTGAACACGGATCTCCCGCTTTGCAGTCCAACACCGTGACCACACAATCACCACGCGCTGTCCTTTCGATTTGCTTTATGCTGCATATCTTGAACTTGGTCCGTTCACTGTGTATGTTTTGCTTCTTTTTCCACAATTCAGTACACCTTCTTCCTGTTTTCATGCTCGATCTGTCTTCAGTTTTTGACGGGCTATGCACTGGGCCATTTTACCACTAACTTTGAGAGGGGATGCGATGGGGAATTTCCCTTGTGAGGATTGAAGGAGCATTTGGAACGGCACCGGTGGATGCAATAACAGTTATACTAGGCATGTGCGCATAACAAACTTTCAAATACAGGAGTTTTCTCTACTGCCTTCGCAAAGGGACTCTTCCAACAGTGAGAGAAATTACGCGTCAGGAAATAAGAACCAAAGTAGAGTTAAAATTTTGGGAAGTGCTGGAGTGACAAAAAGACTAGGAAAACAATGACCAGGTCGCGGAGTATATAGCTCATTTCGGAACATTAAGAAGCCTTTACTTATGATTCGAGAAAATCCATCTGTAAGAAGCTTGGTTCACTACCTGTCAGATTATAAACGATACCCTGAGGATTTATACTAGATAAAGAAACATCCGAGAAATGTGTGTGCACGCGGAGGCATTGGTACACCAGACAATATCCTATCCTACGAGAGTGCCCCACCTACGACTATTTACGGGCTCAGGCATCGGTACACCAAGCGACATGGTTAGAGACAACTACGTCTACACAGATACTCCGAAAACCACCACAAGATGGAGGTTACCCTGTACCACTAGTTGTCATTTCCCGTCCTGTTCCACTCGCAAAAAGAGCGAGGGAAAAACGACTGTCCGTACGTCTCCGCATGAGCTCTAATTCCTCGTATCTTCGTGGTCCTTACAAGCTTGTCTGAATCCAGTACAATACCACAGGCACGGGATTCGAGTATGCGAGCATAGTACAATTAAACAGTAAAAAAAGAAGAAATGTGGCAGAGGTGCAAAATACAATAGAGTCGGTAACCTGACAAACAATAAGAAGATAAAGTAAAAAGACTTACGCAACATCCTAAAAGAAACCTTGCTAATTAAAAATTTAACGAGACAGTGTAACGGGGCACGAGTTAATTTTAATTTTAAATAGTTACACACAACATAGTATAGTGAAAATATGACTCGCATTAGATGCCAGGTGGCGGGAGTTGAAATTGTAAGGAATAATAAATAATGTAAAGAAATCCGGGCATGTGGTATATTTCATATTAAATCTGACGGTTTCTGCATGCTGACTCACGGTGTCGGAACTTTAGAGGCTAGCAGAGTATTGTGCCGGGGTTCGACACGTAGCCGTGCCGCCACCCAGAAGGCACCTTCCACTGAGAACAAGAGAGAGCAGCCTCGGGGGCATCTGTGAGCGGCCATATCGACGACGTTACTCGTCCACAAAGGAGTCCGCGTCTCATGTTGGAGAGACAATAAATAAGCACAGTGTGTTGTGCAGTCGGGTAGGGGGGAGGGCGGGCGATGCTGCTCAGAAGAGTGCAGGCAGTGTCTTTCGCGAGTGGCCGATTTGAAAGCCGGTTCCGAGTAGTTGGCGCCGTGGAATGGCCCGCGCGTATTCGCTCCCAAATGGAGCGTATCGGCGCCGGTGTTTACGAGGGAGCTACAGTTGTGGCGGCGGCGCTCAAGACCGCTAGTATAGCGCGGTGGCGTACTCGGCCGCTTTGTGTGTGGACGCGGAATCTGCGTGGTCACGCGCCCATTGTGCGGCCAGCCGGGCCGTGGGAAGCGCCGCGGCAGAACGCAACAGAACAGAACAGAGCTGAGCTGAGCGGGACGCAGTGCTGGTGCCGGCGCGACACGTGCGCCGCCCTGCGCCGCGCTTACCTGCCGCCAAAAACAAACTCTAAAGACAAAAAAAGACGCACTACGGCGGAATTTTCCGAATGGGATGAAAATCGGGGGTCGTGATGTACATGTGCAGACGAACAAATGAATACAATTTCAGAAAAAAAAAATGGATGATTTATTCAAGAGAAACAGCTTCACAAATTGAGAAAGTCAATAACGCACTGGTCCACCTCTGACCTTATACAAGCAATTATTCGGCTTGATAATGACTGATACAGTCGTTGGATGTGCTGCTGACAAGGGAACCTCCCCATCGCACCCCCGTCAGATTTAGTTATAAGTTGGCACAGTGTATAGGCTTCGAAAAACTGAACACACATCAATGGAGAAAACAAGAACAAGTTGTGTAGAACCATGAAAAAAATAAGCAAAATATACACACTGAGTAGTCCGTGTGCAAGATAGGCAACATAAAGGATAATGTGAGCTCAGGAGCGCCGTGGTCCCGCGGTTAGTGTGAGCATCTGCGGAACGAGAGGTCCTTGGTTCAAGTCTTCCCTCCCTCGAGTGAAAAGTTTAACTTTTTATTTTCAGACAATTATTATCTGTCCGTCCGTCCGATGCGAGGTAACTGCGCCGTAGTACGGGGACGCTACACCTAAACAAACATCGAAACACACGGCGTCAGTCGACCTCAGCGCACGGAAGAGAGAGTATTCCTGCTAACGAGGCGCCCGGGCTGGCAGTTGACTGTTCATTTCTTTGGACGAGAGTGCATTAAATACGTGAGATGTATTCCGTGGGCAATATGAATCCAGCAAATATAGCTCGCGACTTCAATAACAAGGCACGTCCTTTCGTCTACTAATCGCACGGTTTTGCGGTGCCGTCGCAAAACACAGACGCTAAACTTATTACAGTGAACAGAGACGTCAATCAACGAACGGATAGATCATAACTACGCGAAAATAAAGAATGTAAACTTTTCATTCGAGGGAAGACTTGAACCAAGGACCTCTCGTTCCGCAGGTGCTCACGCTAACCACTGGACCACGGAGCTCCTCAGCTCACGCTGTCCTTGATGTTGTTGCCTGTCTTGCGTATGAACTATTCAGTTTGTATATTTTGCTTATTTTTTTCATAGTTCCACACAACTTCTTCCTGTTTTCTCGATTGATCCGTGTTCAGTTTTTCAAGGCCTATCCGCTGTGCCAACTTATAACTAAATCTGAGGGGGGTGCGAGGGGGAGGTTCCATTGTGAGATATATCGTACGAAATTCTGTCCAATTCAAAATCCGGAGCTGGTTGAGGGATTCTGCCCATAATGCTCCAAAGGTTCTCAATCGGGGAGAGGTCCGGCGACCATGCTGGCTAAGGCAGGGTTTGGCAGGCACGAGACAAGCAGTAGAAACGCTCTCTGTGTGCAAGCGGGCATTATATTGCTGAAGTGTGCCGCGCGGGATTAGCCGAGCGGTCTATGGCGCTGCAGTCATGGACAGTGCGGCTGGTCCCGGCGGAGGTTCGAGTCCTCCCTCGGGCACGGGTGTGTGTGTTTGTCCGTAGGATAATTTAGGTTAAGTAGTGTGTAAGCTTAGGGACTGATGCCCTTGACCGAGCGAGGTGGCGCAGTGGTTACCACACTGGACTCGCATTCGGGAGGACGACGGTTCAATCCCGCGTCCGGCCATCCTGATTTAGGTTTTCCGTGATTTCCCTAAATCGCTCCAGGAAAATGCCGGGATGGTTCCTTTGAAAGGGCACGGCCGACTTTCTTCTCCAAACCCATGAGGCCGATGACCTCGCTGCCTGGTCTCCTCCTCCAAACAATCGAATCCAATTTCAGTGTTGAGACGCGTTTCGGACTGGGCCCCGATGACCAATGAAGACGTATCTGAATCCTTCCCACTCAGGAGTGGATACCTGTGTGACTGCAGTCCACTATACGGCTCGCCAACCAAGAGTGATGGCCTGGGGTGGAATTCCTTTTCGTTCCAGGACCCCTATGGTTGTCACCTGTGCCACATTTACGGCACAGCGGTACGTCGACGATATTCCAAGCCCCGTTTCATTGCCCTTAATGGGAAGCCTTCTGGGCTTATATTTCAGCAAGATAATGCCCGCTCGCACACAGCCAGAGTTTCTACTGCGTGTCTGCCAAGCCCTACCTCAGCCAGCAATTTCGCCGGATCTCTGCCGAATTCGGAACGTTCGGAGCATTGACATTCTTATGCCCCAAGGACAGAAAACCCCAATTAACAAACTTTGTGGGAAGTGAGTCATCTTGACAGTGACGGCAACTATTGTCGATAAAAACTACACTGGTAATTTTTTGATTAACACCTATATTATTCAAATACTGAGAATAAAATACAAAAATGAGGGATAAAAGAAAAGGACTATCATAGATTCTTTATCGAACATCTATAGAAGAAATTCAAAATCATATGAACGAAGGTTAAATCCAACAAAGTAATTCAGTCAAAGATAACTTTTACCACAGAAGAGAATTGTAGCCACATCGAAAAGAAATTCAATGAAACTACAATGCAACTCGGACATGGAAATGTTCAGTTAGTTCGTTGCTCTTGAATCTGTAGAGTACTTTTGCGATAGTTGTCTGGACGCAAACGCTATTAGATTGTTTCAGTTTTGGAAGCTTGGTAATTCGTGAGGTAGAGACTGATGAAAGTTAATCTTTACCGTTCTCAGCCCGAAGGTATAATAAGACGAGTGCTAGACTTCAATTGAGTGATACTGATGTATCGGACTTAGGCTTCGTACTGATGAACAGTTGCAAACCTTGAGAGCAATGGACCAACGAAAGAAAAACAATGCGTAGTCTTGAGTAGGACACAATAAAACGAAGACACGAAGAAAGACAAGTACGCCGATTAGTCAAAAGTTGTCGTCAGCGTCACGATTACTGAACTGAACAGAACTTAATCTTGAATGACATATCGGTGTGCGTGTGTTGTAGGGACAAACAATTAATTACAGAAAGAACAACAAAATCTGGGCCGAAAGGTAAATCTTACGTGTCGCCCAACTCTTTAAACATTTTAAGAGGCTAAGTGAGTACATGAATAATGGGCAGTGAAGAGTGATTTGTTTAAACCAGTATTACAGCGTATTAAAAAAAAAAAAAACATATATTCCAACGTAAGTTATCTCTGGAGTTACGTCGGACTGTTGTTTATAACTGGACGTAGCAACGGCATAGCAACGGATTAGTAGACAGAAAAATTTCATCCTCGCTATGTATGATGTGGAAAACGACCGTAATGATGAAATCAAGAATCAAGATTTTATCTCATCAGGGAACTAACCGGGCTTAAAAATAAACTATTGCAGTTTACCAGTTCGCACAAACTGAGAAGACTGTTGCTGACAGATAACAGAATATTTCAAAACCACGCGAGGAGTTGTGTTCTTACAAGAGTTACAGTTGCTGTTCCACGTCACACCGACGGGGACGCCGTTACGAGTCGCGTCTCCTCCCGGCGAGTGAAGGAGGGAAGGGACGTCACAGCCTATTGGAAAGGTAGCGCATGATTTGAAAGTAATAGTTCGAATCTTACTGGTCAATATAATTTTTGCAACTAGCATTTGACGGAAAAAAGGTGTCGAGATGGTAGTGTGCAGCTTGCGGCGTGCAGGTTGTGCGCTAAAGTCCTGTGTTCAGTCCCAAATCCCAATGCGTCGTCTCACAGTGCAATGGTATTTAATAATGTTGCGTAAAATGTTTTCTTCCTGCTACGTGAAATGAAAGAAAATTAAAAACTATATATATTTAGACGATAACATCCGTTGCATTCCCTCTGGGAGATGCTGACGGACTTAATCGTCGAAGGTTCAAGGTTTTACATTAATTAGACGCTGCAAAGAGACAGAGGAAAATTTTATAAACAGATGCCGTATCGAAACATTTGTTGTCAGTGTACGTCCGGCAACCCTCTTACGACTCTTTGAGAGTAGTATGCATTCAGCTTGCTCTGAGGTCGTTAATATTCCCCTTATTACCTGTAACGACACTTCACCGCACGAGACACAAAGTCATCGACACAACGTAACCACATACTCGATGCACTCTGTTTAGGGGAGAGAAGATCCCATGAACATGCCATCACAGCCTGAGTCACAGCTATCGTATTCGAACATAATGTCATTTCATTCTGACCAATCAAAGGTTTTGGGAATCTTTCCCTCATCCGCGATGTGGTTGTGTGTAATTCGTGAGTGGTAGTGCAGAGTTGACGACTCTGTCCAAATCTGAGGAAAAGTGAGAACCAAATTGTGCCAAATCCGCTGTGCATTTCAGCTGCTCAGGATCCAACTGCGCAAGAACTTGGCGCTAGTATGGGGAGCGCGTGGCTGAGCCTCGGCGTGTTGGGAAATCATTACCTCGGCGGATTTTGTGACGTGAAACAGACGCTTCCCGCAGGTGTTGCATGTATCTGTGAATAATTTAGTCGTGTAATGTGGTTAAGTGTCGAGGCTTGTCTTTAACATTGGTCCGTTTCATTTCTAGCTTCAGCGATAATAAATTTTATTACCTGGCTACTCACGACGCTTAGGTGGACGTTTTCATCACTGTGATGAGCCTGTAAAAGGTCATATAAATCTCGAGAATTCAATTTTCCGGCTGTAAAAATTTTTATGTCGCAGTCAGTTGTTTAAAAAAAGTTTTACTATCTCCTCCACCACCACCATCTCTACACACACACACATACACACACACACACACACACACACAAGCGATTCCGTTGCTTCTGGTATGGCAGTAAAGAAAGTAACACTTGTGAGCTATTTTGTTACGAAGGATAGTAATTATGAAATAACAGCAGGCTCAGTTGTGCCTGTATCATTTTCTGTCTGTTACGAGAAAGTATAACCAGTTATTCATACACAAATACATATTTCATCTTTTTTAATGTAGTCCGAAATGCAGCTAAAATGTGATTGTTTTGTTACCAAGCGTCGATATAATATTTTGGAATTAAATGCAGCTGCACATCAAATCTTATGCTATGGTGACCTCAAAAGTAATACTGAAACTTACTTGGTGACACTTCGCTCTCACCTCGCTTCGTGTCCAGAGCTTGAGGTTGTAGTGGATAGACATCACTATTGGGACCGGCCGTGGGGATCCAGCGCATCTCCCGAGTCCGCCGACCGATCCCACCGGTAGCCAGCCCATTTACTGCTCGCGCTGAGGTTGACCTCTCACCCATGGTAGAGTGAAAGGTCGGTGCATGCCAGACTGCGAAAGACTTTCCGGTGGTTTCTGGTGCTATCTGTGGCTGACAATGTCCCTTAACCAGATGATGTCGCTTGTCCCTTTTCAGAGGAAACCTCACAGCTTGTAAGATAAGGGCAGTCACAGGGGGTGGGATTAGTGGTAGTTGGGAGCTCCAGTGTTAGGCGCGTTGTGGGCCCCCCTTAGAGACATGGTTGACGAGGGGAAGAAAGCCAATGTTTACTCCTTGTGCCTACCGGGTGGAGTCATTCCAGACATGGAAAGGATCCTTCTGGATGCCATGCAGATCACACTGCAGCCAACTGCAGGTGGTAGCTCATAGCAGTACGAATGATGTGTGTCACTTTAGATCGTAAGAGATTTTCTCTTGTTTCGAGTGGCTATCAGAAGTGGTAAAGACTGCCAGTCTTGCTTGCGAGATGAAAACAGAGCTCACCATTTGCAGCATAATCGGCAGGACCGATTGCCGCCCTCTGGTATAGAGCCGATTGGAGAGTCTGAATCAGAGGCTCGGATGGTGCTGCGCCCGTGTAAGCTGCAGATTACTCGACTTGCGCTATAGGGTAGTGGGGTTCGAGTTCCGCTAAGTAGGTCAGTATTCCATTACACGCAGGAGGCGGCTACACGGTTAGTGGGGCCTGTGTGGCGTGGACTGGGATTTTTTTTTTTATGTTAAAGGGCCTCAGGGAAACACAGAAAGGGCTCAAGTCTCAAAGGGTGTAGCTCGAACACAGGAAGCACGTATATCTAGTAATCATCAGCATAACAGTCGTAAATTGTCGTAGCGTTGTTGCGAAGGTACCAGAGCTCCAAGCGTTAATAGACTGCACTGATGTTCAAATCATTAAGGGCACTGAAAGCCGACTAAAGCCGGAGATAAGATCAGCCGAAATTTTTGCGAAAGGCCTAATGGTTCAAAAATGGCTCTGAGCACTATGGGACTCAACTGCTGTGATCATCAGTCCCCTAGAACTTAGAACTACTTAAACCTAACTAACCTAAGGACATCACACACATCCATGCCCGAGACAGGATTCGAACCTGCGACCGTAGCAGTCGCACGGTTCCGGACTGCGCGCCTAGAACCGCGAGACTACCGCGGCCGGCGGCCTAATGGTGTTCGGAAAGGATAAGCGTGTTTGTTGCGAAATTAAAGTAGATAGTTCTTGTGAATTGTAATGGACAGATTTCATTCTTGGCAAACGGAATAAAATAATAATTGCACCCTTTTCGGGACCTCCCAACTTAGATGATACAATTGCTGAAAGGTTCAAAGAAAACTTAGAATTTAATTTCGAACACGTACCCGACTCATAAAATTATGGTTGGTGGTGACTTTAATTTACCCTCGACGTGTTGGCGGAAATATATGTTTAAGTCCGGAGGTATGCATAAAACATCATCCGAAATTGTGCTAAACGCATTTCTTGAAAATTATTTCGAGCAGTTAGTTCATTAGCCCACGCTAATACTAAGCGGCTGTGAAAACACACTTGAGCTCTTAGCAGCAAATAATCCCGAGATAGTAACGAGCATCAAAACGGATGCATGGAGTAGTGAACTCAGGGTTGTCGTAGCGAGACTGAATACCATAGCTCCCAAATCCACCAAAGACATCTACTAAAAAAGACAGATAAAAATTCGCTTGACGCGTTTCCAAGAGACAATCTCCACTCCTTCCAAATAAATAATGTAAGTATAGACCAGATGTGGCTTGAATTCAAAGCAATAGTATCGAAACAAGTTGAGAGATTTATACGATATACATTAGCAAACGATGTAGCTGATCCCACACGGTACACAAAACGGGTCAGAACACTGTTGCAGAAACAACGAAAAAAGCGTTCCAAATTTAAACGAAGGCAAAATCGCTAAGACTGGCAAGCTTTTACATAAGCTCGAAATTTAGCGCGAACTTCAATGCGAGAATGCGTATAGTGGTTTCCACGACGAAACTCCAATGAGATTCTGGTCGCATGTAAAGTACGCTAGCCGCAAGACACAATAAATGCCTTCTCTGCGTAATAGCAATGGAAATACTGTCGATGACAGTGCTGCTAAAGCAGAGTTACTAAATACAGCCCTCCGAAATTCCTTCACCGAGAACACAAAGTAAATATTCCATAATTCGTATCAAGAACAACTGCCAACATGAGTAACTCAGAAGTAGATATCCTCGGAGTAGTGAAGCACCTTAAATGACTTAAAAGAAACAAGTCTTCCGGTCCGGACTGTATATCAGTTAGGTTCCTTTCAGAGAATGTTGATGCAATAGGCCCATACTTAGCAATCATATACAACCGCTCGCTCGAAGAAACGATCCGTACCCGAAGACTAGAAAGATGTACACGTCACACCATTATTCAAGAAAGGTAATACCAGTAATTCATTAAATTACAGGCCTATAACATTAACGTCTATGCGGCAGGATTTTGTAACATATATTGTGTTCAAACATTATGAATTACCTCGAAGAGAACGATCTATTGAGACACAGTCAACATGGATTTAGAAAACATGGTTCTTGTGAAACACAACTAGCTCTTTATTCACACGAAGCATTGAAAGCTATCGACAAGCAATCTAAATTGATTTCGTATTTCTATATTTCCAGAAGACGTTCTATAATGCGCCTCACAAGCGGCTTGTAAGCAAATTGCATGTTTATGGAATATCCTGTCAGTTATGCGACTGGATTCGTGGTTTCCTTTTAGAGAGGTCACAGTTCTTAGTAATTGACGGAAAGTTATCGAGTGAAACAGAAGTGATTTCTGGCGTTCCCCAAGGTAGATTTATACGCCCTCTTGCTGTTCTTTATCTATATAAACGATTTAGTAGAAAATCTGAGCAGCCATCTTAGGTTGTATGCAAATGATACTGTCGTTTATCGTCTATTTAAGTCATCGGAAGATTAAAACTAACTGCAATTCGATTCAGGTAAGATACCTGTATGGTGCGAAAATTGGCAATTGACCATAATTAATAAAAAGTGTGAGGTCATCCACATGAGTGCTAAAGGGAATCCGTTAAATCTCGGTTTCACGATAAATCTGACAAACCTAAAGGCCGTAAATTCAACTGAATACCTATGAATTACAATTACGAATAACTTAAACTGGAAAGAAAACACACAAAATGATGTGGAGAAGACGAAATAAAGACACTGTTTTATTGGCAGGACACTTAGAAGATGCAATGTACCTACTGAAGAGACTGCCTACACTATGCTTGTCCGTCATTTTTTACCGTTCTATTGCGCAGTTTGCAACCCTTACCAGATAAGATTAACGGAGTACAACGAGAAAGTTCAAAGAAGGGCAGCACGTTTTATATTATCGAGAAATAGGGGAGAGTGTGTCACGGACATGATACAGGATTTGAGGTGAACATCATTAAAAGAAAGGCGTTTATCGTTAAGGTGGGATCTTCTCACGAACTTTCAATTATCAACTTTCTCCTCCGAATGCGAAGATATTGCATTGACGCTAGCTGCATAGGGAGAAACGACTACCATCATTAAATAAGGGAAATCACAGCTCGCACTTGGAAGATAGAGGTGTCTGTTTTGCCCGCGCACTGTTCGAGAGTGGAATAACAGAGAATTATGGTGAAGGTGGTTTAATGAACCCTCTGCCAGGCCCTTAACTGTGACTTGCAGAGTAGCCATGTAAATATAGATGTAGATTTCTCACTTCAGTGTACACTTCTTAAAAGAGCGTGGAATTCACAGCTACAGGTTCAGCTCTTTTTAGATATCCCCGGCATAAGAAATAACTCATTCTAAATCTTCCAGAGATTATTTTCGTCATTATTTTTCACGACCGTGAAAAAATTGGAAATTTGTGGTTAGATCCCAGGGGATGAAACTGCTGAGGTCATCGGTGCCTAGGCGTCCACACTACTTAATCTATCTTAACATAACTTACGCTAAGGACAACACACACACCCATGCCCGAGAGAGGACTCGTACCTCCTAGGTGGGGGGAGGGGGAATGGGGGGAGCCGCGCGAACCGTGACAAGGCGCCTGAGACACCGCCGCTACCCCGCGCGGCCACGATTGTGACTCTCGTTAGGTTTCCGTGTTGCCTTATGCCGATCCAGTCCCATCGTCACACTACTTACAGAGGTGCTGTCGTGTGGGACATGTGCTTCTGAATTGTGCAGTTGCTGTTTGTTTTAATTGTTCCCACAATTGTGTAAGAACCTACTTGGCTTTCGTGTTAATGGGCGCGAAAACTGTTACTCTCACGTTGGACTGTACGATAAGGTTCGTGTGCGGTAGTTCACCTGTATTGTGCGCCATATGTAAATAGCTCTTTCTGTTCACGTTTTCTCTGGTTTTGGTGTGTACTCTCCTTAACCTGGACTGCAGGTGTGGCTGAAGGCATTGGAGAACATGATCATTCATCAGCTGCAGAAACCTAGCATAGATTGGTCATAGCTGCATCATCTCTGCTGTTTTATGGGATTAAATGTCTTCGAGGGACAGTTACATAGTTAAGTCAGGCACTTTCATATATTGTCGCTCGGGGTTCTCGGATAGCTCAGCTGATTGGACGTTATTCGACAAAAATGCGAAGTGTCCTTAGAAGACGTATAATTTTAAACTAAACAATGCTTTTGGATGAAATTGTAGCAATTTACATTCTGATGGTTTGAAATAATTTATTGTCCTGTTATCCAGCTTTCGAAATTCTGCAGGCTCATCATCGAATGGTGGCGACGAAGAAGATTTCTGTTGTGTGGACGACAGGCACGCAGTATTTGGAGTTGTAGCTACTGGCTGCATAGGATCTAGCTCGTCGTAATGGCCAACAGTCGATGATAAACCTGTAGTAGCTTGAAATAGCGGATAATTCCACAAAAAATCTATTCCTGACGTCACGCCAATGGTTGCACTTTCTTTCCGAAACATCCTCAAATGGTTCAAATGGCCCTGAGCACTATGGGACTTAACATCTGAGGTCATCAGTCCCCTAGAACTTAGAACTACTTAAACCTAACTAATCTAAGGACATCACACACCTCCCTGCCCGAGGCATGATTCAAATCTGCGACCGTAGCAGTCGCTTGGTTCCGGACTGAAGCACCTAGAACCGCTCGACCACCGCGGCCGGCTAAACATCCTCCGTTTGAGCAGTTGTGGAGTGCTGAACCCTGAAAGTCCATAGACGTACTCAGAAACAGTTGCGCTAAAAGAGGGTTTTCAATAGTAGGTTTGGGGCACGGTGGCGTAACAAAACAATGGGTTATGCCTCTGTATCGTCTGTCTGTGAGGGACTGCGGTCGTCGTGCCAAAGGTAACATTTATTCGCACTTCTTTTAGCCTTGTTTCACAAACTTTATTATGTCTATACGCCATAGGTTTCGTGTTATAGACCCATTTTCTAGTACAGAACTGATACTTGCGATCAGTTATGTACTAGAAAATGGGGTTCTAACCAGAAGCCCAGGTTTACAGTAATAATAAATTTTGTGAAACAAGGCTAAAAAAGTGTTTCGTTTAGTTTAAACATTATACACAACCGCAAAAATAATTAGTACATCTGGAAAGGCGACGTTGATCTTGATCCGTTGATGGCATTTACCACCTGGGGATAGTAGATTTACCAATAATAGTCGTTCTCCAACAGATAGCGTAGTGATGCCAGAGCGCCATCTGTATCTACCCTTTCATAGGAAATGTTCACAGCCACAAGGCTCAGTATGGTGTAAAAGTGCGAAGCAAGCAGGCAACCGTGCAACAGAGCTGCACTCGTGCTTCCTGCAGCCAACTGAGCGAGTTTTAAAGGGGTCAGATTTTGGATGTGCTGCGTCAGCTGTGCAACGATGCTGGTATCAGTTGTCACCTGTACATTCTCACACCCGTAGACGAGGTTCTGGACACCCACGCAACACAGACGCCGTTTGGGATCTTCGTATTGTAAGGCCAACAGTGAGAAATCGCACAGCTACCACAGCACAGATAAGAGGGCTTGTGAACCCAGACGTGTGAACACGGGCTGCTGGGAACCGGTTGTTAGCAGTGACACTCGGCTCGGTACATACACCTCCAGCCCGTCTTCCCTCACACCACAGCACCGACGTGAACGGCTAGACTGGTGCCGCAGCGGGTCACTGGGAAGCTGGAATGGCGGGCCATGGTTTTCAGCGATGAAGGCAGATTCTGGCTGACTCAAGTGACGGTCATTTCCGTGTACAACGTGGACATGTGAGCACTGTCTTTTAGAGCGCAACCGTCCGGACCTTATGGCCGGATGTGCGGTAAGCTACAACTCTCGTTCCCCTTTGTGTTTGTGGAGAGGACTTTAACCAGCACTCAGTACAAGCAGGATCTCATCAGATCAGTTCTTTTGCCGTTCTTACAGCAGGAAGGTAATGTGTTATTCCAACAGGATAATGCTCGTCCACACACTGCCCGTGAAACTCGATGTTCTCTACAAGACTTGCAGCAAGTTCCGTGGCCAGCAAGATATCCGGAATTGTCTGCAATCGTTCATGTGTGGGAGATAATGGAACCAGAACTGACTCGTGCGACTCGTCAACCAACAGCTCTTACAGAATTACGTGAACAGGTCAAGCAGGCATGGAGAAACGTATCCCAGGACGGTATTCGCCATCTGTACGGTCGACTGGACAAAAGAGTCAGCGTCAGCATTGACGCCCGTGCAGGCTACACCACATAATAATATAGGTATTTCAGGTTGGGTCGATACCTGGTACCTCAGAACAACTTGTGGCACTGATCTGTAAACGTAATCTTTTCATGTAACCCATATGCACTGTTGCATCAATAAACCTTCAGTGAACTGGAAACCTCTATAAGGGTGTACTAATATTTTTTTCCGGCAATTTACAATGTTTCACCAAGAAAGCACAATTAAATCAATTAAAATCTTTTATTCGCACGTTAACATTCAACATATGACGCAAAAATGATTCGTCAGCTCTCTACATTTCGAAGCAGTATTACCCTACCGTTGTTCGTGTTCTGCATACGCTGCGACATACTATTGGCAGGTGTAGATCCCAGAAAGGAGATGGTTCTGCTCGGTAAGACTGTTCACTTAGTGTTCCTGCCTCTCATTGAATAAATGAGTGATCATTTGCCAGTGCCAAGAGAATCGTTCAACGTGAAAGAACTACAACCCTTACGAAAATTGCTGCAGATTTCAATGCTGAGCCATCAACAAGAGTCTGCGTACGAAGCATTCAACGAAACATCATCGAAATGCGCTTTCGAAGCCGAAGGCCCACTCGTGTAACCGTGACGACTTCACGATACAAAGCCTTACGCCTCGCCTGGTCCCGTCAACACCTACACTGGACTCTTGATGACTGAAAACGTGTTGCCTGGTCGGAAGAGTCTCGTTTCACATTGTATCGAGTGGATGGACGTGCACGGGTATGGAGACAACCTCATGAATCCATGGACCCTACATATCAGCAGGGGATCGTTCAAACTGGTGGAGGCTCTGTAATGTATGGAGCGTGTGCAGTTGGAGTGATATAGGATCCCTGATACGTTAAGACGCGACTTTGACTGGTGACATGTACGTAAGCATCCTGTCTTACCACCTGCATCCATTCATGTACATTGTGCATTCCGACGGAGTTGGACAATTCCAGCAGGATAATGCGACACCTCACGTCCGGAATTGCTACAGAATGGCTCCAGGAACACACTTCTGAGTTTAAACACTTCCGCTGACCACCAAAGTCCCCAGACATTAACATTATTGAGCATATCTGGGATGACTTGCAACGTGCTGTTCAGAAAAGGTCTGCATCCATTGTAACCTTACGGATTTATGAACAAGCCTGCAGAATTCATGGCGTCAGTTCCCTCCAGCACTACTTCAGTCATTTGTCGAGTCCATGGCACGTTGTGCTGCGGCACTTCCGCCTGCTTGCAGGGCCATACACAATATTAGGCAGGTGTACCAGTTTCTTTCGCTCTACCGTGTATATGCTCTATACATTGTACTTACTTCCTGAAAACCCCTCCTTCACATGTTACAGGACAGAGGTTTGATTATCTTCTAAAATCCACACAGATCAATGAACTGACTGAAAAACAAGGTAGCGGAGACATTTGTTTACATCGGCTGCTGATTTTATGTGCCGAAGAACGTGATATGTTTACAGTTACGTTTAACTTCTGGACTTACTTCAAACGTACTTCTACAATCTACAAATAATTTTATACAGTTAGACATTTAATAACTTTGGGTTGAAAGGTGCTGGTAATGGCCAATGAAGAAATTTCTCTCTGTCAATTAATTGTTTGTATCGTTTCGTTCTCCAACATAAATGGATTTCGTTCTCCAACATAAATGGATAAAATAATAAAATATCTATTACTAATATGACATCCAATGAGTAGTATGTTTTCGAAGTCCCTGAGCTGTGTTGGCCGACCCATTCTTCGGACAACAGATTTCTCTCTCTCTCTCTCTCTCTCTCTCTCTCTCTCTCTCTTTTTACACTCGGAAAAGGTGAAGCAGGTTGCTTGAGATCTTGCAGTTTGCTCTTTGCAGTCTGCTGGGTACGGGGTCTTGTCTTTATTAAGTTACGTTGCTAGCTTGGGAACGATTTTTTTTCTTTTCGGTCTTTGCGGTACGATAGGGTTATGCGTGAGCTAATCTCCCAATTGTGCGTATAGGGTTGGGGATAACTCCGGCGTTGATCTTACGACCAACGGAAATCTCTGAAAACTCCTCTGAAGTTGCTGGTGTTCCTATGTATTTGTCGTCAGCGATCACGGCGGAAGATCCGTCCGTACCACTCTCTTTCATCGTAGGACATCAAGGAGTCCTCGTGCTCCGACGACTTCGTCCGTCTCTACTCGTCTGTTCGCCGCCTCGGGGCGATCTCTGCTCTAGCAGAGACCATATAAAATTAATAGTCGGTAAAGCAGATGCCAGACTGAGATTCACTGCAAGAATCCTAAGGAAATGCGGTCCGAAAACAAAGGAAGTAGGTTATAGTACACTCGTTCGCCCACTGCTTGAATACTACCCACCGGTGTGGGATCCGTACCAGATAGGGTTGATAGAAGAGATAGAGAAGATCCAACGGAGAGCAGCGCGCTTCGTTACAGGATCATTTAATAATCGCGAAAGCGTTACGGAGATGATAGATTAACTCGAGTGGGAGACTCTGCAACAGAGACGCTCAGTAGCTCGGTACGGGCTTTTGTTGAAGTTTCGAGAACATACCTTCACCGAGGAGTCAAGCAGTATATTGCTCCCTCCTGCGTATATCTCGCGAAGAGACTATGAGGATAAAATGACAGAGATTAGAGCCCACACAGAAGCATGTCGACAGTATTTCTTTCCACGAACAATACGGGACTGGAATAGAAGGGAGAACCGATAGAGGTACTCTACATTTACATCTATACTCCGCAAGCCACCTGACGGTGTGTGACGGAGGGTACCCTGAGTACCTCTATCGGTTATCCCTTCTATTCCAGTCTCGTATTGTTCGTGGAAAGGAGGATTGTCGGTATGCTCCTGTGTGGGCTCTAATCTCTCTGATTTTATCCTCATGGTCTCTTCGCGAGATATACGTAGGAGGGAGCAATATACTGCTTGACTCCTCGGCGAAGGTATGTCCTCGAAACTTCACCAAAAGCCCGTACCGAGCTACTGAGCGTCTCTCCTGCAGAGAGTCTTCCACTGGTGTTCATCTATCATCTCCGTAACGCTTTCGCGATTACTAAATGATCCTGTAACGAAGCGCGCTGCTCTCCGTTGGATCCTCTCTCTCTCTCTCTCTCTCTCTCTCTCTCTCCCCTATCAAACCTATCTGGTACGGATCCGACACTGCTGAGCAGTAATCATGCAGTGGGCGAACAAGCGTACTGTAACCTACTTCCTTTGTTTTCGGATTGCATTTTCTTAGGATTCTTCCAATGAATCTCATTCTGGCATCTGCTTTACCGACGGTCAACTTTATATGATCTTTCCATTTTAAATCACTCCTAGTGCGTACTTCCAGATAATTTATGGAATTAACTGCTTTCAGTTGCTGACCTGCTATATTGTAGCTAAATGATAAGGGATCTTTCTTTCTATGTATTCGTAGCACATTACATTTGTCTACATTGAGATTGAATTGCCATTCCCTGCACCTTGCGTCAATTCGCTCCAGATCCTCCTGCATTTCAGTACAATTTTCCATTGTTACAACCTCTCGATATACCACAGCATCATCCGCAAAAAGCCTCAGTGAACTTCCGATGTCATCCACAAGGTCATTTATGTATATTGTGAACAGCAACGGTTCTATGACACTCCTCTGGGGCACAGCTAAAATCACTCTTACTTCAGAAGACTTCTCTCCATTGAGAATGACATGCTGCGTTCTGTTATCTAGGAACTCTTCAATCCAATCACACAATTGCTCTGATAGTCCATATGCTCTTACTTGGTTCATTAAACGACTGTGGGGAACTGTATCGAAGCTTTGCGGAAGACAAGAAACACGGCATCTATCTGAGAACCCGTGTCTATGGCCCTCTGAGTCTCGTGGACGAATAGCGCGAGCTGGGTTTCACACGATCGTCTTTTACGAAACCCATGCTGATTCCTACAGAGTAGATTTCTAGTCTCCAGAAAATTCATTATACTCGAACATAATACGTGTTCCAAGGTACCCTCCGCCACGCACCATCAGGTGGCTTGCGGAGTATGGATGTAGATGCAGATGTAGCCCACAGCGGCTCTGCTCCGTCGACTTGTGTCGACTGTACTGCTCTGTACTCCCCGCCTCCTTTTATATTTGAGGATATGCCTCTCCGGACATCTAGTGGTCAAGTCTGCATTACATACAGGTGACCGGCTCGTTTTGATCAGATAGCGTTTTCAAACTTGTGGGTTGTCTTATATTCAGTAGCTGAACAGTGCTGGAGAACGCATAATATTGGTCTTTCTATTAGCCTTAGCCTGCATTGGACTTTGCTAAGTTTATCATTTAAAATATTTCGATTCGAGACTTTATTTGTCCACTACTGGGCATTAACCAAGAAGAAATGCAGATGATAAACAGGTATTCATCCGACAAATATATTATACTAGAACTGACATGTGACTAGATTTTCACGCAGTTTGGGTGCATAGATCCCGAGAAATGAGTACCCAGAACAACCAACTCTGGCCGTAACAACGGCCTTGATACGCCTGGGCATTGAGTCAAACAGAGCTTGGATGGCGTGTACAGGTACAGCTGCCCATGCAGCTTCAACACGATACCACAGTTCATCATGAGTAGTGACTGGCGTATTGTGACGAGCCTGTTGCTCGGCCGCCATTGACCAGGTGTTTTGAATTGGTGAGAGATCTGGAGAATGTGCTGGCCAGGGCAGCAATCGAACATTTTCTGTATCCAGAAAGGCCCGTACAGGACCTGCACCATGTGGTCATGCATTATCCTGCTGAAATGTAGGATTTCATAGGGTTCGAATGTAGAGCCACGGGTCGTAACCCATCTGAAGTGTAACGTCCACTGTTCAAAGTGCCGTCTATGCGAACAAGAGATGACCGAGACGTGTAACCAATGGCACCCCATACCATCACACCGGGTGATACGCCAGTATGGCGATGACGAATAGACGCTTCTAATGTGCGTTCACCGCGATGTCGCGAAACACGGATGCGACCATCATGATGCTGTAAACAGAACCTGGATTCATCCGAAACAATGACGTTTTGCCATTTCCGCACACAGGTTCGTCGTTGAGTACATCATCGCAGGCGCTTCTGTCTGTAATGCAGCGTCAAGGGTAACCGCAGCCATGGTCTCCGAGCTGATAGTCCGTGCTGCTGCAAACGTCGTCGAACTGTTCGTGCAGGCGGTTGTTGTCTTGAAAACGTCCCATCTGTTGACTCAGGGATCGAGACGTGGCTGCACGATCCGTTACAGCCATGCGGATAAGATGCCTGTCATCTCGACTGCTAGTAATACGAGGCCGTTTGGATCCAGCACGGCGTTCCGTATTACCCTCTTGAACCCACCGATTCCATATTCTGCTAACAGTCACAGGATCTCTACCAACGCGAGCAGCAATGTCCCGTTACGATAAACCGCAATTTCGACAGTTTACAATCCGACCTTTATCTAGGTCGGAAACGTGATGGTACGCATTTCTCCTCCTTACACGAGGCATCACAATAACGGTTCACCAGGCAACGCCGGTCAACTGCTGCTTGTGTATGAGAAATCGGTTGGAAACTTTCCTCATGTCAGCACGTTGTAGGTGTCGCCACCGGCGGCAACCTTGTGTGATTGCTCTGAAAAGCTAATCATTTGCATATTACAGCATCTTCTTCCTGTCGGTTAAATTTCGCTTCTGTAGCACGTCATCTTCGTGGTGTAGCAATTTTAATGGGCAGTAGTGTATAATTCTCTGTTGTTGTTGGAGTAGACCAGAGGTTTCTCTGGGATGTAGTCAGCAACATCACTTGCACGTGAGAGGTCGGGTCCGGTCCTTACAGGCACGTGGAGTGCTGCAGTGCGTGACTCAGGCCACGCCGGGGTCGGCAGGCGCAACAGGCGGCGGGCCCGGGACCGCGGCTCCCACGAAGGTCAGCCGCGCGTGGGCGCCTCTGCTGACACACGGCGACGCAAATAGACTGCCGAGCCGCGACGCGCTGGCGCTGCTCTGCGCTCAGGCCGAGTGACACGTCCAAAAATCAACGGAGGACGGCAGGACACGCACGAAATGACGCAGCCGGACAGGCTCAAACTTTTTATTCCGGCAGCTCGTCTGTAACAACTTCTTTCGTTCTGCCGACAGCTAGGGGTTTGTTACATTGGTTACTAGGACTCGTTCTCGGGTGGTAGGTGTAAATGTGAAAGGGTTACGATATGCTTGGGGCACAATATGGCAGTCATCCCCTCCGTTGGTCAGAAGTGGTTAACTAGGATCTTCCTGACGAGTATGCCTGCACTCACATTCCCATGCAGTCCAACATCGTGCCCCTCTCACGCCAGAATGCCCCACAAATGTGGATATTGATTTCTTAAGTAATAGAACCCAGTACGTTGTCCTCGATGGTGAGTGTTCATCGGAGGTAAAGGTCTCATCTGGAGTGCCCCAGGGAAGTGTGGCAGGTCCGCTGTTGTTTTCTATCTACATAAATGATCTTTTGGATAGGATGGATAGCCGGCCGGAGCGGCCGAGCGGTTCTAGGCGCTACAGTCTGGAACCGCGCGCCTGCTCCGGTCGCAGGTTCGAATCCCGCCTGGGGCATGGATGTGTGTGATGTCCTTAGGTTAGTTAGGTTTAAGTAGTGCTAAGTTTCAGGGGAATAATGACCTCAAAAGTTAAGTCCCATAGTGCTCAGAGCCGTTTGAACCATTTGATAGGATGGATAGCAACGTGCGGCTGTTCGCTGATGATGCTGTGGTGTACGGGAAGGTGTCGTCGTCGAGTGACTGTAGGACGATACAAGATGACTTGGACAGGGTTTGTGATTGGTGTAAAGAATGGCAGCTAACTCTAAATATAGATAAATGTAAATTAATGCAAATGAATAGGAAAAAGAATCCTATAATTTTTGAATAGCGCATTAGTAGTGTAGCGTTTGACACAGTCACGTCGATTAAATATTTGGGCGATATGAAGTGGTACAAGCATGTAATGGCAGTTGTGCGAAAGGCGGATAGTCGTCTTCGATTCATTGATAGAATTTTGGAGAGATGTGGTTTATGTGTAAAGGAGACCGCTTATAAAACACTAATACGACCAATTCTTGAGTACTGCTCGAGCGTTTGGGATCCCTGTCAGGTCGGATTGAGGGAGGACATAGAAGCAATTCAGAAGCGGGCTGCTGGATTTGTTACTGGTAGGTTTGATCATCACACGAGTGTTACGGAAATGCTTCAGGAACTCGGGTGGGAGCCTCTGGAGAAAAGGAGGTGTTCTTTCTGAACCGCTACTGAGGAAATTTAGAGAACCAGCATTTGAGGCTGACTGCAGTACAATTTTAGTGCCGCCAACTTATATTTCGCGGAAAGACCACAAATATAAGAGAGATTAGGGCTCTTACAGAGGCAATAGGCAGTCATTTTTCCCTGGTTCTGTTTGGAAGTGGAACAGGGATAGAAGATGCTAGTTGTGGTACGAGGTAGAGCATGCACCCTCCGTCAAAAAGTTGCGAGATTGATTTTAGTCCTGGCGTATGAGCGACGTCAGCGCAGTAACTACGGTAGGAACTAGAACTAACTGATGTGCATCCGACCAGCCACCGTGAGCACGCAGTGTCAAGCAGTGAACGTGCGTCAGTAGTGTGTCAAACGTCTTTGTGTAGCAAATCGTAATGGAGCAACACCTCGAAATCAAGTGTTCAATATATTTTCCAAAATGTTTTGCAGAAGAGACAGGAATAAGCGATGTGTTTCCCACACACCATGAATCTCGCACAAACGCGACCACACGTGGACGCCTAACGCGAGTTGATCGAAATGCAAAACGGACAGTTCTTTTCTGGAAAAGATCACCACGTGTGACAAGGCTTGGTCTTACGGATACGAACCTACCACAAAGTGTAGATATTCACATGAAGGGTTACCGCCTTGACGTTCAAGCCAATGTGATGCACAAGTTGAACAACAGCCTAAAGAAGGACTTTTCTGATAATTTCGCATGGTTGTTTGAACGTTCTGTGCCTTGTACTCAAGTGGCGAGAGACCACCTGTAGTATTAAAACCTCAATCTTAACTTATATCTATTTTTATTAATGCACTCTCGAAACATTTTGAACAGACGGGTTTTTCACCTTTCGATGTCCTTTCTAGTTACCAGAATTTTGGTGGCGGAGGCCAAACATTTCGAGCAGGAAAGCGTTTCACTAACATCGTCGTCGGGGTTTGTTGTGACGTGGTGCAGACCTTCGTATATCGAAGACCGGATATAATTAAATGACATACTTTCTTTTTTTTCCTTACCTTTTTCTTTATTAGTCAGCCCTTCATTTAAATTATTTGGTCCAATTCTTCACTGTTACCCTACACACACACACACACACACACACACACACACACACACACACACACACACACACACACACACACACTACTGATCGCAAGCGTGGCTTATTTCAGACGTATTGTTGCATCTCACCTTTCTAAATACCACCATCGCTTATCCTGACCGGCCTGTTTAAACGAAGTGATAAAAGATGCAACCATTATTAGCGCCACATCGACCCAAAAAGCCGCAGAAAACCTCCGCTAACGCTTTCAGCAATTTGCTGGAGTGTAGCAAGGCAATTTCTCATTGCGATGTCTTTGCCTTGTCTGTAGTAGCGTGTAACGAAAACACGGTAGTTGCGTGATAAGATAAATTTGAGTATTGAGATAAATTCATCCGGTATGGATATACCTTTGATACTTCTGTTGATAATGTTGATAGTTTCATTGACTAGGACGTTATTGTATAGATTGGTAATGTGTAATGCAAATTATTTTGACCCTTTTGTGGTTTTTATGTCCTTTGTTTGACGTATAATCTCCTCTGAGTTTTTAATCGCATATTTTTGCCATAAACATAGTTTTTACTAACAATGTCATTTGGTTTTATGCGCTGGCAGTAAGCAACGCTGTTCATACAATTCACGATTATCTGACTTCTACATTTTATGTATATATTTCAATTTGTGCTCGTAATTTGGGAACTAATGAATTCATCATTGTACACCAATGCTTTTCAGTCTTGTCGAGTAAGATGTCTATGTAAGTTAATCATTTCTTATCCCTGGAACACTAAAGTGCAAAAATGATGCATTGATACTAAACCATCGTAAAGCTTACTACTCCAAATTTCATTCGAAGGCAATCATAATTATAGGTTATGCTCTAGTTAATTACATTTATTAGAGCTCCAGCTGTATGTTACATATCAAATTAAGTGTAAAATGTCCTGTTTTGTACCCTACTGGGAAATTTTGCGGATTTTTAGTAACCTTGGGTGAATAAAGTACTTGAATTCGGGCTGCTGGTTCTCAGTCATTCTTGTTAAAACAATTCCATCGTTTTATTCATGCGTTCCTGTTTACTATTATGATACTGTTTTCCTTATCTGAATTTAGAACTACAGCATGTTGAGAGGCCAGACTAATGTGTGGTGCCAGTTGAGCGGTTCTAGGCGCTTCAGTCTGGAACCGCGAGACCGCTACGGTCGCAGTTTCGAATCCTGCCTCGGGCGTGAATGTGTGTGATGTCCTTAGGTTAGTTAGGTTTAAGTAGTTCTAAGTTCTAGGGGACTGATGACCTCAGATGTTAAGTCCCATAGTGCTCAGAGCCATTTTTTTGTGGTCCCTGAAGAGGGGCAGCAGCCTTTACACTAGTTGCGGGGCAACAGTCTGGATGATTGACGGAACTGGCCTTGTAACACTAACATAAACAGCATTGCTGTTCTAGTACTGCGAAAAGCTGAAAGCAAGGGGATCTACAACCGCGATTTTTCCCGAAGGCTTCCAGCTATGCTGTATGATTAAATGATGATGGCGTCCTCTTGGGGAAAATATTCCGAAGGTAAAATAGTCCCCCATTTGGATCTCCGGGCGGGGACCACTCAGGAGGGCGTCATTATGAGGAGAAACAAAACTGACGGTCTACGGATTGGAGCGTAGAATGTCAGATCCCTTAATCGGGCAAGTAGGTTAGAAAACTTAAAAAAGGAAATGGATAGGTTAAAGTTAGATGTAGTGGGAATTAGTGAAGTTCGGTGGCACGAAGAACAGATTTTCTGGTCAGTTGAATACATGTTTAGGTTTAATAATGAAACTGGAAGGCGGATAAGCTACTACGAACAGCATAGTGAACACATTATTGTATCCTAGACACGAAGCCCAAGTCTGCCACAGCAGTACAAGTTCATATACCAACTAGCTCCGCAGAAGACTAAGGCGTTGAAGAAACCTAACTAACCTAAGGACATCACACACATCCATGCCCAAGGCAGGATTCGAACCTGCGACCGTAGCAGCAGCGCGGTTCCGGACTGAAGCGCGTAGAACCGCTCGGTCACAGCGGCCGGCACACTGGAAGGTGTAAAATCGCGTAGTGTCCTTCCGCCACCAAGCAGTGTGTCAGCAGTGCGCAAGTAGCAGCATTACTGCGTTTACTAGACAATCTTGTATTTTAATAACCGTTTAAATTTTGTGTCGATTTGTTTGCTATCTCTGTAGATTAATTCAGACGTTCTTTGCACAACAGTTTTATGCAACAGCTGTGTTCGGATGCAGGCTGAGTTGGCATCCCTTCACTCCCAGCTTCAGGCAGTGTTGGCTTCCGTCACACAGCTTGAGGCTGTTGCCAATGTGCGTCACTGTGGGGGTCCGGATGGGGGTTTGTCGGGGACGGCCAGCTCGTCCCACGCATCCCACGATCGGACTACGACTGTGGCTGCCCGGGAAACGGCCCACATTGAGGATAATCCCTCACCTGTGGTAGAGTGGGAGATCGTCTCGAGGTGTGGCAGGGGGCGAAAGACATTCCGGAGGGCTGAACGGAAGGCCTCTCCAGTTTGTCTGACGAACCGGTTTCAGGCTCTGTCTACGGCTGATACTGATGTTCGGCCGGAGATGCCTGCTTGTCCTGTTCCAGAGGTTGACCCTCAGTCTGCAAGATCCGGGCGGTCGCAGAGGGTGGGCTTACTGGTAGTTGGGAGCTCCAACGTCAGGCGCGTAATGGGGCCCCTTAGGGATATGGCAGCAACAGAGGGGAAGAAAACCAATGTGCACTCCGTGTGCATACCGGGGGGAGTCATTTCAGATGTGGAAAGGGTCCTTCCGGATGCCATGAAGGTTACAGGGTGCACCCATCTGCAGGTGGTCGCTCATGTCGGCACCAATGATGTGTGTTGCTATGGATCGGAGGAAATCCTCTCTGGCTTCCGGCGGCTATCTGATTTGGTGAAGACAGCCAGTCTCGCTAGCGGGATGAAAGCAGAGCTCACCATCTGCAGCATCGTCGACAGGACTGACTGCGGACCTTTGGTACAGAGCCGAGTGGAGGGTCTGAATCAGAGGCTGAGACGGTTCTGCGACCGTGTGGGCTGCAGATTCCTCGACTTGCGCCATAGGGTGGTGGGGTTTCGGGTTCCGCTGGATAGGTCAGGAGTCCACTACACGCAGCAAGCTGCTACAAGGGTAACAGCGGTTGTGTGGCGTGGACGGGGCGGTATTTTTTAGGTTAGATGGCCTCGGGCAAGTACAGAAAGGGCAACAGCCTCAAAGGGTGCGGGGCAAAGTCAGGACATGCGGGGACCAAGCAGCAATCGGTATTGTAATTGTAAACTGTCGAAGCTGCATTGGTAAAGTAACAGAACCTCAAGCGCTGATAGAAAGCACCGAAGCTGAAATCGTTATAGGTACAGAAAGGGGCTGAAGCCAGAGATAAATCCAGCCGAAATTTTTACAGGGGCACAGACGGTGTTTAGAAAGGGTAGATTGCATGCAACCGGTGGTGGCGTGTTTGTCGCTGTTAGTAGTAGTTTATCCTGTAGTGAAGTAGAAGTGGATAGTTCCTGTGAAATATTATGGGTGGAGGTTACAATCAACAACCGAGCTAGGTTGATAATTGGCTCCTTTTACCGACCTCCCGACTCAGCAGCATTAGTGGCAGAACAACTGAGAGAAAATTTGGAATGCATTTCACATAAATGTTCTCAGCATATTATAGTCTTAGGTAGCGATTTCAATTTACCAGATATAGACTGGGACACTCAGATGTTTAGGATGGGTGGTAGGGACAGAGCACCGAGTGACATTATGCTGAGTGCACTATCCGAAAATTACCTCGAGCAATTAAACAGAGAACCGACTCGTGGAGATAAATCTTGGATCTACTCATAACAAATAGACCCGAACTTTTCGATTCTGTAAGTGCAGAACAGGGAATCAGTGATCATAAGGCCGTTGCAGCATCCATGAATATGGAAGTTAATAGGAGTATAAAAAAAGGGAGGAAGATGTATCTGTTTAGCAAGAGTAATAGAAGGCACATTTCAGACTACCTGACAGATCAAAACGAAAATTTCTGTTCCGACACTGACAATGTTGAGTGTTTAATGAAAAAGTTTAAGGCAATTGTAAAATGCGTTTTAGACAAGTACGTGCCGAGTAAAACAGTCAGGGACGGGAAAAACCCACCGTGGTTCAACAACAAAGTTAGGAAACTACTGCGAAAGCAAAGAGAGCTTCACTCCAAGTTTAAACGCAGCCAAAACCTCTCAGACAAACAGAAGCTAAACGATGTCAAACTTAGCGTAAGGAGGGCTATGCGTGAAGTAGTCAGTGAATTCGAAAGTAAACTTCCATGTACCGACTTGACAGAAAATCCTAGGAAGTCCTGGTCTTAAATTAAATCAGTAATTGGCTCGAAACAGCATATCCAGACACTCCTGGATGATGATGGCATTGAAACAGAGGATGGCACGCGTAAAGCTGAAATACTAAACACCTTTTTTCCAAAGCTGTTTCACAGAGGAAGACAGCACTGCAGTTCCTTCTCTAAATCCTCGCACAAACGAAAAAATGGCTGACATCGAAATAAGTGTCCAAGGAATAGAAAAGCAACTGGAATCACTCAACAGAGGAAAGTCCACTGGATCTGACGGGATACCAATTCGATTCTACACAGAGTACGCGAAAGAAATTGCCCCCCTTCCAACAGCCGTGTACCGCAAGTCTCTAGAGGAACGGAAGATTCCAAATGATTGGAAAGGAGCACAGGTAGTCCCAGTCTTCAAAAAGGGTCGTCGAGCAGATGCGCAAAACTATAGACCTATATCTCTGACGTCGATCTGTTGTAGAATTTTAGAACATGTTTTTGGCTCGAGTATCATGTCGTTTTTGGAAACCCAGAATCTACTCTGTAGGAATCAACATGGATTCCGGAAACAGCGATCGTGTGAGACCCAACTCGCTTTATTTGTTCATGAGACCCAGAAAATATTAGATACAGGTTCCCAGGTAGATGCTATTTTCCTTGATTTCCGGAAGGCGTTCGATACAGTTCCGCACTGTCGCCTGATAAACAAAGTAAGAGCCTACGGAATATCAGACCAGCTGTGTGGCTGGATTGAAGAGTTTTTAGCAAACAGAACACAGCATGTTGTTATCAATGGAGAGACGTCTACATACGTTAAAGTAACCTCTGGCGTGCCACAGGGGAGTGTTATGGGACCATTGCTTTTCACAATATATATAAATGACTTAGTAGATAGTGTCGGAAGTTCCATGCGGCTTTTCGCAGATAATGCTGTAGTATACAGAGAAGTTGCAGCATTAGAAAATTGTAGCGAAATGCAGGAAGATCTGCAGCGGACAGGCACTTGGTGTAGGGAGTGGCAACTGACCCCTAACATAGACAAATGTAATGTATTGGGAATACATAGAAAGAAGGATCATTTATTGTATGATTATACGATAGTGGAACAAACACTGGTAGCAGTTACTTCTGTTAAATATCTGGGAGTATGCGTGCGGTACGATTTGAAATGGAATAATCATATAAAATTAATTGTTGGTAAGGCGGGTACCAGGTTGAGATTCATTGGGAGAGTCCTTCGAAAATGTAGTCCATCAACAAAGGAGGTGGCTTACAAAACACTCGTTTGACCTATACTCTAGTATTGCTCATCAGTGTGGGATCCGCACCAGATCGGGTTGACGGAGGAGATAGAGAAGATCCAAAGAAGAGCTGCGCGTTTCGTCACAGGGTTATTTGGTAACCGTGATAGCGTTAGGGAGATGTTTAGCAAACTCAAGTGGCAAACTCTGCAAGAGAGGCGCTCTGCATCCTGGTGTAGCTTGCTGTCCAGGTTTCGAGAGGGTGCGTTTCTGGATGAGGTATCGAATATATTGCTTCCCCCTACTTATACCTCCCGAGAAGATCACGAATGTAAAATTAGAGATATTCGAGCGCGCACGGAGGCTTTCAAACAGTCGTTCTTCCCGCGAACCATACGCGACTGGAACAGAAAAAGGAGGTAGTGACAGTGGCACGTAAAGTGCCCTCCACCACACACCGTTGGGTGGCTTGCGGAGTATAAATGTAGATGTAGAAGTAGAACGTAATAATTCCAATCCCAAAGAAATCAGTTGCTGATAGGTGAGGAAATTACCGAACTGTCGGTTTTATAAGTCACGGTTGCAAAATACTAATGCGAATTCTGTACAGACGAAAGGAAAAAGTTGTAAAGCCGACCTTGGGGAAGATCAGTTTGGATTCCATAGAAATGAAGGAACACACGAGGCAATACTGACTTCAGACCGATCGAGTTGGCGCAGTGTTTAACACACTGGACTCGCATTCGGGAGGACGACGGATCAATCCCGCGTCGGGCCATCCTGATTTTGGTTTCCCGTGATTTCCCTAAATCGCTCCAGGCAAATGCCGGGATGGTTCCTTTGAAAGGGCACGGCCGACTTCCTTCCCCGTCCTTCCCTAATCCGATGAGATCGACGACCTTGCAGTTTGGTCTCTTTCCCCAAACAACCCAACCCAATAATGACTTTGCGACTTATCTTAGAAGATAGGTTAAGGAAAGGCAAACCTACGTGTATAGCTTTTGTAGATTTAGAGAAAGATTTTGACAATGTTGACTGGAATACTCTCTTTCTATTCCTGAAGGTGGCAGGGGTTATATACAGGGAGCGAAAGGCTGTTTACAGTTTGCACATAAACCAATGGCAGTTACAGGAATTGAGGAAGTAGTGCTTGAGAAGGGAGTGAGACAGGGTTGTAGCCTATCCCCGATATTATTCAATCTGCAAGCAGTAAACGAAACGAAAGGAAAATTTGGAGTTAGAATTGAAACCCGGGGAAAAGAAATAAAAACTTTAAGGTTTGCCGATGACATTGTAATTCTGACAGACAGCAAAGGAATTGGAAGAGCAGCTGAACGGAGTGGACCGTATCTTGAAGGAAGGATATTAGAGGAATATGAACAAAAGCAAGACGAGAAGAATGGGAAGTAGTCGAATTAAATCAAGTGATGCTGAGGGAATTAGATGAGTAAATGAGACAGTTAACTTGGTAGTTGAGTTCTGCTGTTTGGGCAGCAGAGTAACTGATGATGGTCGAAGCAGAGATAGTACAATAACTGATGATGGTCGAAGCAGAGATAGTACAATATGTATACTGGCAATGGTAAGGAAATCGTTTCTGAAAAAGAGAAATTTGATTACATCGAGTACAGATTTAAGTGTCAGGAAGTCTTGTAAGTACTTTCAATGAGTAAAAATATTTGTTTTATTATTTTTTCGTTTAGTTTTTATTGCCCTTTTAAATGTAAGCCGTAAATCCTCGAGCAGTGGAGTTGTTTCTACCGCAGTCTTTGCGTACAGTAAACCAAACAGCGTGGAGCTCTTCTCACTGACAGTATTATCAATTGTGTAGTTGTCGAGTACTGCAGGCCAGCTTTTGTGCCGCTAGCCGCTAGGCGCTAGCTCTGATCGTTACCAGGCATTCGTCATACTCGATTCCGCCAGCAGAGTTCGCACGTGTTCAACCGCCCCACAGTCAGGTAAAGGTTTTCGTTCCGGATGAAGCCAGCGAGACGTGCATGACGGAAACGAATGCGTCTGCAGATGAAGAGCGTGTTCACGAATCGACCAGCGCCGTGTGCACGCGCGTGTTTTCCACACCTATTGTCCACCGTGTTGTTTGCTCTCGTGCCTATTAATACTGGCTTTGTAGGGGCCGTACAATTGTATTCCGAAAGCCGCCGCTTCTAATCCTGGTTGCAAGGCCTGGGATTCTGCTGGGCTTGGAGCGCTGTACTTTGTGTTTGCATAAATACCAAATCGCTTCAGGGTTCGAATTCCTCATTAACCACTGCCTCGTATTAAAATTAGCCCACTAGGAAAAAACTCGTATACTGTTTAACCGAGAGTCACTTGACACACGATTTACGTAATGTCTTGCGTTATACTGACATTAGTAGAGCCTTATTTCCAGTTTTCACCCTGTATCGCCCACTCTCGATCCATTGCTTTGTAAGCTTAGGAATGACCCCATTGTATGACGATTATTCTTCTTTTCTTCGACAGCATGATGAAAAAAACTGATCCGAATGCTATATACGCACTCCCTTAAAGCTTTTTAAATGAGCAAATGTTATTAGTATTCTACATCTTTATTCTTCATGTCTACGGTTTATGAATTTCTCAACAAAGCCACCCTGGCGAGCATGCTTCTCCCAAAACAGACTAGTTTCTTGATACTATCGCTGTACAATATTTGGCTCTGTTGACGGAGCCATAACATCACCTCTGCTTGCAACGCTCCATCACTGTCAAAGTGAAGTTCTCGAAAATTTTGGAAACAGTTGAAAATCGGATGGGGTCCAGACAGGACTTTATGGAAGATGATCGATGACAGTAAACCCACGGCATCGAATTACTGCAGATATCACAGTGCTCGTGCGTAGTCAGGCATTGTCATGCTGAAAGAGATGGTGTGCGGACGAACTCTTCTAATTCGAAACTCGATTGTTGCACACTGCTCTCATGTACCGATATAGTTACATCAAACAACGCCGTGTTACACGCTACATTTCGAGCCCTCTAGCGGTAGAGGGGTGCAAATATGTAGACATGAAGACCAGAGATGTAGAATGTTAATTACGTGCGTTGTATTTAAAACTTCAAGAGCTGTCACATTAAAAAATCCGGAGGCATTAATTTTCAGCATGCTCCCATATTTCATACGACTTCAACAATATCAGATAAAATCATTCTTACATATCCTCCGAAGTTCTAGTCTACAATATTGTAGGTAATTACCCTCGCATTGCGGTCAGCTGTGAACACATCAAACGAATCCACATACAGTTGCTTGACAATCCATGGGCAAGTTAACGATCTCCGAAAATTAAACTTCACCTCATGCTTAAAACAGAAATTCCGTAGCCACGCAGAACTAACACTGCACCTACAAAAAACAGAAAATCGTTGCCTAAGTTGTCCACCAGCCTAAGATCAAAATAAACTTCTAGCCATAGTTTCGGAGGTAAAGCGATTCGACGATGAAAGGGAATCAGATTACAAGAATAACTTTCTGTAGAGCCTACGCTCCGCAGTATCACAATCAGGATGCGAGACCAGGACATGTGATGGTGGTGAAATAGAAACAGCGTTGCAACTTTCAGTGAACTACACTCGGTGTATCAGGTCGGTGGTTCGGACACGGCAGACGAAGTTTTCTCCCAGTAAAAGCTAACTACATGTGACAGTAATTACAAACCCCCAGCCGGCCGGTGTGGCCGTGCGGTTCTAGGCGCTTCAGTTTGGAACCGCGTGACCGCTACGGTCGCAGGTTCGAATCCTGCCTCGGGCATGGATGTGTGTGATGTCCTTAGGTTGGTTAGGTTTAAGTAATTCTAAGTTCTAGGGAATGATGACCACAGATGTTAAGTCCCATAGTGCTCAGAGCCATTTGAACCATTTTGAACAAACCACCTCACACACTTGCCATTACATGGTATTTAACTTCACTGTCTACAAAATTAATCAACAATTTCTCCTTTTACTCCCTGGAGGCAGATGATGAAAATACCTCAGTGATAAGTATTTTTTACCTCGAAACATAATGGGAATGAACGATGAGCACGTTTTGTTTTACTAAGTGTTGCATATCGAACCAAATGTAAACAAAGTAAACACACTCACGAGCCAAAACATTCCAACCATCCGGTCACTAGCGATTTGACAAGTCCATGATACGTGTATGGAAGTATGTTGCACCAGATGTCTGCGTACAGGTGACACGATTCCTGTAAATTATGTGTCGGTTGTTCGTGGGCGCGGAGTTGGTGCTCAATAGCTTTATAGCTGACTTCCATCAGGTTCAGATTGCGCGAACGTTATGATCAAGACACATGAGAGGACTATAGTGCTCCCGAAACAACTATATCACGATTCTAGCCATTCATGATGGATATTTATGTTGCTGAAAGATATCTCAGCTCTGTCTCGGGAGATGCCGAGTATGAAAGGATGCAGATGATCCATAGTAATGTTCAAGCACAGCTGCCATTTTGCTTTTCATTACTACTACCACCGTTCAGGTGGAAGCCTAGGTGAACGTCCCTGCATATCATAATACCGTCCCAACCAGCATACGTCGTCCGAGGCGCGGTGCATGTTTCGAGCAGCCGTTCACCTAGGTGACGGCGTTTCCAGACGATCTGGTGCAACAAGGAACGTGATTCATGCGACAGGCGACACGTTTCCATTGATCCACCGCCCAGTCTCGATTGTCCCGTGTCCACTGTTGGGGTCACCATCTCAACACGGAGCCCCATTTTCAACTGTGAGAGCTGAACCGTGTATCCAAAACACTTGTCCGTTCACCATGACTTTACTCTGCCGTCTGGCCTACCACAGATCGCCGTCTATCCTGCTTTACGGAGCGGGTAAGCTTCCAACCTCCACGTTCTGTGATAAGGTGTGGAAGTCCAACACCTTGTCGCCTTCTCGTGGTTCCACCGTCCTTCATCCAGTTCTCATAGATGCTCGCAACAGTAAAGCGCGAACAGCCGAACAGTCTCGCCGTTTCCTAGCTGCTCGTTTCCAGAGGCTGGTGACTCACAGTCTGATCTTTGTCAAAGCAGTTTATGTCGATGGATTTCCCCATCTGCGGCCCGTATAATCCCCATTCGTATCTGCTCAGCTTATACAATGATCAGACAAAAGTCAAGGGATAGCGATATTGACGTATACAGACGGCGGTAGTATCAAGTACACGAGGTACAAAAGGGCAGAGCATTGGCAGAGCTGTCGTTTGCACTCAGGTGATTCACGTAAAAAGCTTTCAGACTTAATTATGGCCCTACGACGGGAATTAAAAGACATTGAACGCGCGGAATCATAGTTGGAACTAGACGCATGGGACAATTGATTTCGGAAATTGTTAGGAAATTCAGTACGCAACGCAGTGGCCGACGGCATTCGCTTGACGACCAAGAGCAGCGGCGTTTGCGTGGAGTTATTAGTGTTAACAGGCAAGCAGCACTGCGTGAAATAACCGCAGAAACCAATGTGGGACGTACGACGAACGTATCCGTTAGGGCAGTGCGGCGAAATTTGCCATTAATGGGCTGCGGCAGCTGGCTAATGGCTTTGATAACAGCACGACATCGCTTGCAGTGCGGTTCTGGGCGCTACAGTCTGGAACCGAGCGACCGCTACGGTCGCAGGTTCGAATTCTGCCTCGGGCATGGATATGTGTGATGTCCTTTGGTTAGTTAGGTTTAATTAGTTCTAAGTTCTAGGATGCTCTGGTCAAACGGAACCGATCAGTGACTGGAAATGGTTATGTTCGCAGCAGTTCGTGGATTTCATGCACCCAAACAACGATGGAATTTTTGTGGATGACAATGTGCCATGTCACCGGACCACAGTTGTTCGTAATTGGTTTGAAGAACGTTCTGGACAATTCGAGCAAATCGATTTGGACACACAGATTTCCCGACGTGAATCCCATCGAACACTTACGGGACATAATCGAGAGGTCAGGTCGTGCACAAAAACCTGCACCGGCAACACGTTCGCAATTATGGACGGCTACAGAGGCAGCATGGCTCAGTATTTCTGCAGGGGACTCCCAGCGACTTGTTGAGTCAGTACCACTTCGATTTGATGCACTGCGCTGCGCAAAAGAGGTCCTACACGACATTAGGTTGTATCCCATGACTTTTGTCACCTCAGTCTATACTTAACGTTTCACGTTGCCGCAAAGCTACCAGTGGCATCAGTTTCAGGGTAGAATGGAAGAATGGTTGAAATGGCTCCGAGCACTATGGGACCTAACTTCTGAGGTCCTCATTCCCCTAGAACTTAGAACTACTTAAACGTAACTAACCTAAGGACATGACACACATCCATGCCCGAGGCAGGATTCGAACCTGCGACCGTAGCGGTCGCGCGGTTCCAGACTGTAGCGCCTAGAACCGCTCGGCCACCCTGGCTAGACAGCGGCTTATTAGTGTAATCAAACATCAGTGGTACTTTACTCTGGACGCAGCCAGTTGGCAGTGACTCTTGGAGCGCGTGCTGCCTCGCAGTGTAGCGGAGCGCCCGCCTGCAGGTGACACTGAGGCACTGGGACCTTGGCTCGCCAGGAATAGAGAGGTGGGCGGGCGTGTCGCCAGCACAGTGGTTAGTTGTGTGCCGGGACACCCGGCGCTTTGCCATGCTGTGTTGTATCCAACTGAAACCTGGCTCTTACTGTCGACAATGAAAGTGTCCACAGTGCTCTCGCTCCGAATAATGTGTGGAGTAGCTGTACAGGGCATCAGCGACAAGGTACGAGATGTTGGATTACCGTTGCTAAATGCTGAGGCTGCGACAGAGATATGAGCTGGTGGAGTATCTTCGAAAAAAGTACGACTCTTGGCGAAAGCCATTCTCAATTGATGGGGGCAACGCGCGAATAGCGAAACGTTGTAACGGAACAGACGGAATGCTGCAGGGGTCCCACCTCACTTTAATAACCGCTCAAGGCGACTCAACGCGGTGGGACGGGTAGTTCAATGGATTTAAATCGGTAACGAATGCAGCTTTGAGTAACAATACCGTTATCGGTATTGTAATCGTCATTTGCGCTGCAGATTTGTGACTAAGATGAGAACAGAAGCTAGCTAATTAATGTCAACATGTCTTGGTTCAAATGGTTCTGAGGACAATGGGACTTAACATCTGAGGTCATCAGTCTCCTAGAAGTTAGAACTACTCTAAACCTAACTTACCTAAGGACATCACATACATCCATGCCCGAGGTAGGATTCGAACCTGCGACCGTAACAGTCGCGCGGTTCTGGGTTGAAGCGCCCAGAACCGCTCGGCCACAACGGCCGACCAACATGTCTTGAAACAGCAGAATTAATGAAATGTCTTTATTAATACCTCTATCATGTCTTGGTATCACGAGGAGCACCAGATATTATTCTTTCCTGTACCATAAGTCCATCAAAAATGGATTAAATGGCTCTGAGCACTATGGGACTTAACATCTGAGGTCATCAGTCCCCTTCACTTAGAACTACTTAAACTTAACTAGCCTAAGGACATTCCACACATCCATGCCCGAGGTAGGATTCGAACCTGCGACAGTAGCGGCAGCGCGGTTCCGGATTGAAGCGCCTAGAACCACCCGGCCACAGCGGCTGGCTATAAGTCCATCATGTCGTCCTCGTTCAAGCAAATATTAATGGTACTTTGTCCTCTTATTAACACTATTCTCATTACTGTTCATCCACTAATTACAGCAAAACTTAAATTAACAATCATTCGTGGGTATGAAACTGAATCAGACTTTCTGCGGGGCAGACCTCAACATAATTCTTCTAATTTTATTAAAAATGTTCTTTCCTTCGCCTTCATGATCTCACATCAGAGAAGTAGAATCCACTCAATTTCTGTACGGTATTCTTATGTCGTCCGTGTTGCATTGTTTATGAAAATAAAAGTTCAAATAAAATACTTATCTGCGTCAGTCACTCTTTTTATTTTATCCCACTACGCGTTTCGAGAGTTTAGACTCTCATCTTCAGGTGGAACAATGATATTGTGTTACATATTTGTTAGCTGGATGCAGACAGTTGTTTATTGATGTTTCATTTTGCTACAAAACGTATAACAGACACTTGTCAGAGTAAAATGGAACTGAAATTTTCCATTTTGAACGGTGATAAAGTTACTTACAATCTGTTCCAATGCTCAGAACCCTCCAATCCGCCTGTAATCTCTCACTCACTCTCTATGTGCAGCGCTCTAGGAGCTTTGGAACTTCACCCAGGGCAGTGACGCGTGAGGTAACGATTTGCAGCTGTGCGTCTTCATCACATCTGTCTCGCTGAGCTCCTAAAACGATGGAACTTGTTCCCACATTCGGGACAGTAAAACATCTCAATTGATACGTCAGTGTAACCTACCAATTTTGAAGGCGGTGAGGCAAATGTTATAGGTAGACCGTTGTCGCTGTTCGGTATGCATTGCAAATTGTACGTATCATTCAGACTGAGCTGCAGAGTGCACATGGCGTCCTTGTCCCATCTATTTCTTCTCCCGAATTCCTTACATCTGCGGCACAGTAACACGAGACGGCTGCTTTCAAAGTAGCGATGGCGAAAGAAACCAGAAGAATGCCGAAGGACCGGAAAGTCACCTGGACGACAGGCAGGGGGCAGATTTTTGCTGCGGCTCTTGCCTTGCCCAACACACACATGTCGAGCCACTCCGTCAGAGGTGAGCGAATGCTGCGTCGATTTTGGAGTCACGTAGAAGCCCCTTGATGCTGTCGAGAATCACGTTTAAATTGTTCTGGGAATGTAGAATTTTCAACATCTTGCATTGATGGACTCATGGTTAGCTGACAAAGGAACTTTTTTTCCATCAACCACCTGTTCAAATTCGAAACGAAACGCGTCATCTGAATTTCGCTGTTTTGATTTGACAAAAGCAATGATCCAACCAAGCATTGATGATGCGTTACTTGAATAAAAACGGGAATATAATGAACATAGTTTAAGCTGCGTGTAATCCAGTATTTGCATTTATAGGATAATGCTCTACACAGGAGAATCGTTATACAGCAGGTCAATATCATCAACATGAAATGAATGATGGTTCAGTCCTAATAATAACAGCCATGTGGAAAAATTATTTCATTAAAAATATATCATCGCTGTGGACTCTATTGCGACCAAAATCCTTGCGATCCCCTCTTTTACTCGCAGTTGTTGTAAATCACAGTCATTCGCAAAGACTTATTTACCAACTAGTCTTATACTGCTCTGCGCAGTGAAGTTTTTCAGTCATTCTTTGTTTCGCTTGCTCCATAATGGATTAAACATAGCCGTAATGCATGTTGCTGGCGAGAGCATTTACAGCAATTGGTCACCATTAAAGCTTCAACAGTTATTTACTTTTACCGTGTTATATGTCTGTACATCTTCGAGATATTCGTATTTATTTAGTTTAACAATGTGCAATACTAACAGTACTAGGAGTCTTCAATGTTTTCTGAAGTTGATTCTACAAATTTCATAAGGCGTAGTTGAATGCAATATGTAACACCAATACTGAACGCAAAATGAGAACTTGCGCTGCTCAGAGTAATTGTTCTGTTTGATCTGAAACCAGTCAAAGGAAATAAATTTCGAGGACTGCATAGTTACTGGTTTTATAAACACATTTTGAATTGTGAGACTATCGTTAAACAGCTACTTACACATCTAAAAGCCATAGTTACTTTTCCCAGGATGAATTTTCTCACTGAATGTGAGGCTTCCTGGCAGATTAAAACTGTGCGGCGGACCCAGTCTCGAATCCGGGCCCCCAACTGAGCACTTGCCCGCAAAAAGCAAAGGTCTTAAGTTGGATTTCCGGTCCGGCACACGAGTTTTAACCTGCCAGAAAGCTTCATATTGGTACCCACTTCACTGCAGAGTGAAAGTTCTTCTGGAAACAAACCCCAGACCGTGGCTAAGCCATGTCTCCACAATACATTTGCGCCAGGAGTGCTAGTCCGACGAAGTATGCAGGTCAACTTCTGTGAAGTCTGGAAGGTAAGAGATGAGGTACTGACGGAAGTAAGTCGTGCTTGGGTAGACCAGTCGTTAAAGCACTTGTCGGCGAAAGGCAAGATTCGCTAGTTCGAGTCTCATTCTGGCACGCGGTGTTAATCTGCCAGGAAGTTCTAATGTCATCATTGTACAGCCAATTTGTATGCCGGACCTCACATCTCTTGATTTTTACTGCCAGAGTTTTGTAAAAAGTGAATACCACTTGATGGAAAATATAAAATGCAGCAAATGAAAGAGTTGATAGGGAATACAGACATCTAAAAATGAGAGTCACAGGAAATGCAAGTGGCTAAGCAGCAACTTCTGGAGGCAAATGCGTGGCTGTAGAAGCCTGCGTAATAGTAGGAGTATAGACGCCGCCCATAGATGAGTAAAACTGACCTCATGAAAACAGAGAAGCAGCTGTACGGAAATCAAGGGCTCAGTTCAGGAACTCGCAGAAAGCAGAGGAAGGGAAAGGTGAAGACTGTATAGAAAGGCTGTACACAGGAAATTAACTAGAAAGTAAATATTATACGAGGGCGTGCTGAAGACTCTTACAGCTTCTTAATTAAAACAACGTTATTAACTGTCTACATCTTTATTCTTCATGTCTGCATATGACTCCGGACAGCTGCAAATGTCTCAGCGCTCGTGTGTGGTGCGGCACTTTCATGCTGAAGCAGACGGTGCTCCTTGTGTGGGCGAGGTATTTGAATTTGAAAATCGATTACAGCAGCCTATTTCACACGCGGCGACATACTTACCTTACAGGCCGCCACGCTGCACGCTACAACACGCAGCCCTTTAGCGGCAAAGGGCTGCAAATATGAAGAACAAAGATGTAGACTGTTAATAAAGTTCGCTTTATTTAAAACACATTAAGAGTATTAATATAAAAATCCGGAGGCATTACTTTTCAGCGCGCCTTCATAGAAAGGAAAGGAAACGTAAATGAAAATGAGAACGGGGATATGACACTATGTGATGAATTTATGAGAGCCCTGAAACACCTATGTGGAAGTAATGCCTTTGTGATAGACGAAATTCCCTCTGAATTGTTGAGATTCTTGGGAGAGCTAGACGTGACAAAACTATTCCACCAGGTGTGCAAGATATAGGAGGCAGGCGAAATAACACCTGACTTTACGAAGAATGTAGTAATTCCAATTGCAAAGAAGGCAGATGTGAATGCTACCAAACCATCAGTTTAGTAAGTCATTGTGGCAAAATGCTGATAGGAATTATGTAGGGAAAATGGAGAAGGTGTTAGATCCGAGATTGGGTAAGGTCAGTTGGATTTCCAGAGAAATGTAGAATAACGCGAAGCACTACTGGCCCTACGGTTTGTCTTAGAAGATACGTTAAAAAAAGCATTATAGAATTTGTAGATGTAGAGATAGTTTTTGACGACGTTGACTGGAATACACTCTTTGAAATTGTGAAGCTAGCAGGGATAAAATGACGGAAAATAAAGATTATCTAAAATTACTGCAGTAAGTAGCTTGCAGTTATAAGAGTCGAAGGGCATGTCAGGCAAGCAGTAGTTGAGAAGGGAGTGAGTCAGGACTGTAGGCTGTCCCCCATGTTACTCAATATGTACATGTAGCAAGCAGTGAAGGAGGCCGAGGAGAAATTTGGAAAGAGAATTAAAGTTCAGGAAGAAGAAATAAAAATTTTGAGATTTGCAGATGGCATTGTAATTCCGTCAGAGATAGGAAAGGATTTCGAAGAGCTAGTGAATGGAATGGCTAGTGTCTTGAAAAGAGATTGTAAGATACACATCAACAGAAGTAAAACAAGGTTATTGGAATGAGTCGAATTAAACAAGCGATGCAGTGGGAATGAGGTTAGGAATGAGACACTAAAAGTAATAGCCCAGTTTTTCTGTTAGGGAGCAAAATAACTGATGATGGCTGAAGTAGAGCTAATACAGCAATATAAAGAAAAACGTTTGTGAAAAATAGGAATTTATTAACATCTGAGATAAACTTAAGTGTAAGGAAATCTTTTCAGAGGGTATTTGTCTGGAGTGTAGCATTGTACGGAAGTAGAGAATAGTACAGAAATTAGATGGGTAAATAGAATAACTAATAAGGAGGTACTGAATCTAATGGAGAAAAAAAATGTCGCGGAACTTGACCAAAAGAAGGAATCGGCTGGCAGGACACATCCTGAGGAACAGGAGTTAGTCAAATCGGCAAGGGAGGGTAGTGTGAGGAGTAAAACTTGTAGAGGAACACCTAGGGATCAACTCAGTAAGCAGGTGGAATTGGATGTAAATTGGAGTGGTTATTTGTAGATAAGAGAGCCACGCAGGATAGACTGACGTAGCTAGTTGCACGAAACCAGCCTTCGAGCTGAAGACCGCAACAAAAACAAAAACAACAACGTAAACGAAAAAATATTTCACACCACTTCGGTTGGTTACTCTCTCTGACCTCAGTACTAGAACCAACGTGGGAGTTGGAGAGACTCGTGAAATGCTGGGAGTGGTAACTATAAATTTATATGAATATACCAATTTTTGAAGTTCGTATTACAAATTACATAAGAAGGTGGTTGCAGTGACGCTTAACACCTGAATTGCGTGTAAAATGAGGAGTTCGGTTACTCAGAGTAGTTGTCGTTCTCAAAATTCTTTTGTTTTTAAGCAAGATACAGCTGTTGCCTTCCAGATCGTTGCCGAGACCACAGAAGCGATATTATTTGACACACATGAGAAGAGATCAAGTTACTTCCAAACACGTCATCTTTATCTCGAGACCGACACAGCTCTCAGGAATGTTATTATTCGAAGATAAGTTCATATCTGCGCCCCATAACGTTCAATCCTCCCACTCTAGGGAAAATCGAAAGATATTACTGAACAGGTCCGCAGCAATCAACAAAGAGAGAGAATTCGTAAGTGTTCACGGAGAAACGAATACCCGTTGTCGGATCCATCACAGCGCCGCTAAACACGCGAAATGAATCGCCAGTAAAAATATTTTGTGCCACACTGATTGCATGTAACAGTACTTAATGACAATACTTAGTGTACGCGAGGCACTATTGCTTCTTGAACTGGAACATGATACTGTTGTAACGTTATTGTTGGATGATATCCATTCACCAAGACATCTATCTCATACGTCCCAACATCAACTGTTTACTTCACGAACATCTGTAAAATTTTATATTTTTCTGATTAGACCTGCACTGGGGAATGCTGAAATGACCACAGAATTCAGTAAGATGTATTTATGCTGGCTGTGACTTGCAATCCAGTTTCAAAGGCAGCATTGCGTATTCATGAAAGAAGAGCCAAGGATTGTTTCCTGCATTCAGATGCGTTGGTGGGACATACTGAAGTACTATCGTAGAGGCCCTCCTCTTTTCTGAGCTTAATCTGTCAAATCCTCTTTGGCACGTGACTAGTTATGGTAAGTCCTCGTTCACTGCGGTCTATTCTATTCGTTCTGTAATGACGTGCCACCCATCATGTTTGTTCAGTGCACTGCAGAACATCAATTAACGTAAGTACAACGTACAGAACCAAATCCAGGGGTACCCGTTGTTGTACAGCAACTAGCTGTGTGTCCGTTGCTTCGCTCACGTGGACTGTATGTATGGTCTTCACATATTTTTTGTTTTGTTTTTATTTAATCAAATTTGTATGTTACATCTGTACCTCAGGTGTAAATCTACATACCACAAAAGAGTTAATTACTATTTAAGTGGCTATCAGTCTTTGCATAGTTAAATTGTTCCAACGAGTTTAATTTATTTTCATATAGCGAGTTAAAAAAAAAAGAAGCACACAAACCAGATAAGTCGTTCTGTACTTATTAGCTCCAGTCTTACACCCGGTACTGAACTGTTTCATCTCAAGCGGATATTCCTGTGCATGGAATCGCATTTAAAAATGGTTCAAATGGCTCTAAGCACTATGGGATTTAACATCTGAGGTCCTCAGTCTCATAGATTTAGAACTACTTAAACCTAACTAACCTAAGGACATCACACACATCCATGCCCGATACGGGATTTGAACCTGCGACCGTAGAAGCAGCGCGGTGTCGAACTGAAGCGTCTAGAACCGCTCGGCCACAGCGGCCGTTGAATCGCATTTAAACGTGGAATTTATTTTGTCATTAGTGATGATTAATTTGCGTAATAATTACAACAAAAATAATTTTATAAACATATATTAGGCATACTGAAAACTTTATGTATTAAAGATCGTTTTTTCTGTGCAATTTAGACAAAATCGACGTGTTGTGTATTTCCAACCCAGAAGTCCGATACCAATTGTCACAGCTTTAGCTTTAATAATGCTTTAGTAGCTCTTTAATAATTCATTTTCAAAAAAACTTTCACCTACTATTTCACTCCCTTTGGGAATTTCAAAAAATTCTTAAACACTTTTTTTTTTAATTCTGAGCTAGAAACCGAGTACTAATTATCCTAATTCTAGCTTCAAAATTAACTTAATAGCAACACATTTTCAAAAAAAAACCATTCATCCCCCTTAGAGATGTAATTTAGAAAAAATCCGTGATTTACCCTAGGTCACTAAAACTTCATAAAATTTACGATTGCAGTTGATATTAGATCACCGTTCTCGCCAATCTGATATTGCCACTATAGGATGTAAAAGAGAACATTTTGTACTTATTTTATACGCGACATACCACTGAAGACACACCATATACTAGTGCATAAGCTATAAATTATGACTTCCTCTAAATAACCTATGGCTTAATAAAATTTACGATGGTTTAGTGACAATATAACATTTTCCCTCTTTTAGTGTTCTAGGGTTAAACGATGCCTACGGTACAAGATCAACGCCCTCTCCAAATTCCAAGTTTTGGGCTGGACGATGATAAGTCAGTGAATCAGACAGGACAGTTCACTTTACATAATTATAGAGATTGAGTATCCGGCCAGCATAATAATCCGTAGCAATTCCGTGAAATATGCGATAGACGTCCTCGGTGATGCTGTCGCAGCATAACGAAGTAACAACTAACAAACATACAAACGAATCTGTTTGTATTTCACTATGCGGGCTTACGTATCCAGCTCAGGAGACCGCTGGTAGGTGCTGGTTGTCTGACAAACCTTGTCGTCTGCGTCGCTATCGTTGTCGTTGGCGTAGGCAGTGAGTTCTCTTGTTATGGATGGTATAAAACGACAAGAACTGACTTTAAATGACTTACTTATCTTCTAACTAAAAGCCATCTTTTGTGTCATTTGCTTTTCGGTTTTATTTATTTATTTCATGCAGATGCAGACAGCAGCAGTAGCCAGATTAACGGATTGCTCCTCTTTCATAGCCACGGTCGTTTGGTCGTTTATTGAAAACGCTTCACTCTGGACGCTGACAGGTAAGTACCAACTGACTGGCCAGAGCAGTGCTCTGTGATCTAGACGGACGCGATGCAAGTGGTCGGCTCTTGTGTGGCGGCTCTTAGCGAGATTTCCTCTCGGCTGTCGCGTGAAGGAACCGGACGCGGTGGCTCACTAGCCGCTAAGTGGCTCATCTCGGTGTCCCAAGAACTCGTAGAGCAGTCGTCAACTGGTCCCCGTCACTAGCCGTCGACGAGTGACGCACTCCGGACGGAAGCGCGCCGAGGCCGACGAGCGACCAGAGACCCCGCGTCCGCTCGAGTCGGCGCAGGCGGCGCCAGAGCCACTCGCGTTACGTCAGCCAGCTGCGGGACGCCACCCTCTCCTGAACACCGCTCCCGGCTCTGCTCGTGTCGCAACGCGGCGCTGCGCCGGTCACGAGGGCAAGGCCCGCTCTCTGTTGCTGATGCTGGTCACGTGGGCTGACTCCGTATGCACGCCTGGAAGCTCACCACGTGCCTCGTGGCTGAAGAGCTCTCCCTGTCCTGGGTCTCTTTCGTTTCTTGCTAACTTCGTACAACCTCACCGAGGGCAGATTGTGATGGCCCAGAGGCTCGGTACAAGCATATCTCAAACTGCACGACTTGTCGCGCTTTCGAGGAGTGCTGTAGTGAGCGGCTCCAAACTTGGCGAAACCGTAAGCAGAAGATCCCGGGTTCGAGTCTCGTTCGGGGCACACATTTTCAACTGTCCTCGTTGATGTATATCAAAGCCTGTCGGCAGCGTAGGGACTTGATTTAATGATCAAGATAAAATCACTTCCACACGACACCTCATTACAGATATCGGACGTCGTAGATAAAACAGGGCAGACAGTGAACTGTGGCGGAATTGTCATTAGACTTTAATGCTGGGCAGAGTACAAGTGTGTGTGAATACACTGTGCGCCGAACACTTCCAACGATGGGCCTAGGCAACCGACGACCCGTCCATGTACCAAAGTTAACTCCACAGCTACGACTGGAATGGGCACGTGACCATCGCCATTGGACGTTGGCTCAATAGCAGAGCGTTGCATGGACTGATGAATCCTGATGCCTTCTTAAAATGTGTGTGAAATCTCATGGGACTTAACTGCTAAGGCCATCAGTCCCTGAGCTTACACTCTACTTAACCTAAATTATCCTAAGGACAAACACACACACCCATGCCCGAGGGAGGACACGAACCTCCCCCGGGACCAGGCGCACAGACTGATGCCTTCTTCATCACGCCGATGAAGAACTCGGATCCGTCGTCTTCCAAGGGGACAGCTCAATGACACCTATACTGCGGGACGGAGACAAGCTGGCGGCGGCTCCATTATGTTCTGGGGAACATTCTCGCGGGTATCCATGATTCCAGTGGACCTCGTGGCGACCAAAGAGTAGCATTCCACGTACACCCCTTCATGACGATTGTGTTTCTCGACGACAGTGGCATTTTTTAACAAGATAATGCGCCATATCACAAGGCCAGGAGTTTGATGGAGTGGTTCGAGGACCACAGTGGCGAGTTCCAGTTGGTGTGCTGGTCACCCAACTCGCCAGAACTGAACCCGTTCGAACACATCTCGGATGTGATTGAAGGCGGCGTCAGAGCTCATCATCCCCCTTCCTGGGATTTACGGGAATTAGGTGACTTGCGTGTGTGCAGATCTGGTGGGAACTCTCTCCGGCGAACTACCGAGGCCTCATTGCTTCCATGCCACGACGCGCCGCCGCTGTTATCCATGCCAAAGGCTATTAGATAGGTGGTCATAGCGTTATGGGTGATTAGTGAATATGCACCTGAGATACTTTACCCACACAAGAAAACATTCTTTAATCTCCTAGCTCTTATGAGCAATCTAAAATTTTGTATACAAGTAAATAGTTGTTTACGCCCCATAACAATACAAAATTTTAGAGTGTTTACAGGAGCTAGGAGATGAAAGAAAACACTCTATGTGACAAAATGACACACTTGCTCCGTTTCCCCATTAGGGATTCATTAAGCTTTTGACGCTGGTGTTGTCGAAAACGGTGTTCAAATGGCTCTGAGGTAACTATTTTAGAGATGTTGTAGCCTGCCGTGGATTTCTTGCTATGGGCACAAATAAGACGTTTGGTGTACGAGACACCGACATACAGAAGAGCTGGTTCTCCTTCTGGATAAAACTGCAGTATTTTTAGTGAAACACATGTTTGTTTTAAGCGTGTAGCACGTAAATGCCAGTTTGCATCAATGTAACGGACATTTAAGCAACATCTGTAAAGCAGTATTCATCACACGGCAGCTTAAAAATCATCTCTAAACGTCATTAGCGGCAAAACATCGCTGGATCTCTAGTGAGGAAACGGTGCACTTTTGACTTTCCTGTCACATAAAGAAGATGTTTCTTTTTATCTGATCTAAAAACACTAATTTTTTTGCACGTTCCTTTTTCGTTAAAAAACAATTTCACATATTCTTACAGGAGATAGCATGGGTCAAAACGCGAAGAAAAGTTTCTGTATTATATGTGTCCGTAAATCAGTATCTGTTGAGATGTGTATGATTCAATGATCACATTCCCATCTCTCTGTTAGGTAGAAGTAGACACTATAGGTAGAGCAGCATGTGGTTACTGTCACATTTTTCAGACCCTCATCGGAGAGCGACCACATACAACGAGTAGTAGGAGAAGCAGATAGATACTGATATTCGCAGGAAGAATCTTAAGGAAATGTGAATCAGCCACTAAACAACTGGCTTGCAACGCCCTTTTCCGACCGATTCTTGAGTATTTTTCATCAGTCTGGGACCATTACTAGGGAGGACTGATAGAAGACAGACAGACACAAAATTGGTTCAAATGTCTCTGAGCACTATGGGACTTAACATCAGAGGTCATCAGTCCCCTAAAACTTAGAACTACTTAAACCTAACCAACCTAAGGACATCACACAACACCCAGTCATCACGAGGCAGAGAAAATCCCTGACCCCGTCGGAAATCGAACCCGGGATCCCGAGCGCAGGAAGCGAGAACGCTACCGCACGACCACGAGCTGCGGACACACACAGACAGACAGACAGACAGAGAGAGAGAGAGAGAGAGAGAGAGAGAGAGAGAGAGAGAGAGAGTTGCAGTGAACGGCGGCGCGTTTCGTCATGGGATCATTTAATCGGCGTTATAAGACAGGTGTGGTGCAAGAAGGAGAGACGTGTTATTGAAATACGTAGACACCACTTTCCGGGAAGAGCCGCACAAGGTATTTCTTCCTCCCACATACGTTTCGCGAAATCATCACGACGAGAAAATTAAAGAAATTATAACAAATACAGAGAAATACCTATAATCATTCCTCCAACGGTCCACTCGCGAGTGGAACAGGGAAGGGTGGATCAGTTAGTGGTACCAGAAGTACCCTCC